>NC_143150.1:91187812-91794375 GCF_059928025.1 Delphinapterus leucas
CGATGGACACTTAGGTTGCTTCCATGTCCTGGCTATTGTAAATAGTGCTGCAATGAACATTAGGGTGCATGTGTCTTTTTGAATTATGCTTTTCTCTGGGTATATGCCCAGTAGTGGGATTGCAGGGTCATATGGTAATTTTATTTTTAGTTTTTTTTTTTTTTTGCAGTACGCGGGCCTCTCACCGCTGCGGCCTCTCCCGTTGCGGAGCACAGGCTCTGGACATGCAGGCTCAGCAGCCATGGCTCACGGGACCAGCCGCTCTGCAGCATGTGGGATCCCCCTGGACCGGGGCACAAACCCACGTCCCCTGCATTGGCAGGCGGACCCTCAACCGCTGCGCCACCAGGGAAGCCCTTATTTTTAGTTTTTTAAGGAACCTCTATACTGTTCTCCATAGTGGCTGTATCAATTTACATTCCCACCAACAGTGCAAGAGGGTTCCTTTTCTCTGCACCCTCTCCAGCATTTGTTGTTTGTAGATTTTCTGATGATGCTCATTCTAACTGGTGTGAGGTGATACCTCATTGTAGTTCTGATTTGCATTTCTCTAATAATTAGTGATGTTGAGCAGCTTTTAATGGGCTTCTTGGCCATCTGTAGGTCTTCTTTGGAGAAATGTCTATTTAGGTCTTCTGCCCATTTTTGGATTGGATTGTTTATTTTCTTAATATTGAGCTCCATGGGCTGTTTATATATTTTGGAGATTAATCCTTTGTCGGTTGATTCATTTGCAAATATTTTCTCCCATTCTGAGGGTTGTCTTTATGTCTTGTTTGTAGTTTCCTTTGCTTTGCAAAAGTTTTAAAGTTTCATTAGGTCCCACTTGTTTATTTTTGTTTTTATTTCCATTACACTGAGAGGTGGATCAAAAAAGGTCTTGCTGTGATTTATGTCAAAGAGGGTTCTTCCTATGTTTTCCTCTAAGAGTTTTATAGTGTCTGGTCTTACATTTAGGTCTCTAATCCATTTTGAGTTTATTTTTGTGTATGGTGTTAGGGAATGTTCTGAGTTCATTCTTTTACATGTAGCTGTCCAGTTTTCCCAGCACCACTTATTGAAGAGACTGTGTTTTCTCCATTGTATATCCTTGCCTCCTTTGTCATAGATTAGTTGACCATAGGTGCATGGGTTTATCTCTGGGCTTTCTATCCTGTTCCACGGATCTATATTTCTGTTTTTGTGCCAGTACCATATTGTCTTGATCACTGTAGCTTTGTAGTATAGTCTGAGGTCAGGGAGTCTGGTTCCTTCAGCTCCATTTTTTTCCCTCAAAACTGCTTTGGCTTTTCGGGGTCTTTTGTGTCTCCATACAAATTTTAAGATTTTTGTTCTTGTTCTGTAAAAAATGCCATTGGTAACTTGATAGGGATTGCATTGAATCTGTAGATTGCTTTGGGTAGTATAGTCATTTTCACAATATTGATTCTCCTAATCCAAGAACACGGTATATCTCTCCATCTGTTTTTATCATCTTTAATTTCTTTCATCAGTGTCTTATAGTTTTCTGCATATAGGTCTTTTGTCTCCCAAGGTAGGTTTATTCCTAGGTATTTTATTCTTTTTGTTGCAGTGGTAAATGGGAGTGTTTCCTTAATTTCTCTTTCAGATTTTTCATCATTAGTGTATAGGAATGCCAGAGATTTCTGTGCATTAATTTTGTATCCTGCTACTTTACCAAATTCATTGATTAGCTCTAGTAGTTTTCTGGTAGAGTCTTTAGTGTTCTCTATGTATAGTATCATGTCATCTGCAAACAGTGACAGTTTTACTTCTTCTTTTCCAAATTGTATTCCTTTTATTTCTTTTTCTTCTCTGATTGCTGTGGCTAGGACTTCCAAAACTATGTTGAATAATAGTGGCGAGAGTGGACATCCTTGTCTTGTTCCTTATCTTAGAGGAAATGCTTTCAGTTTTTCACCATTGAGAACGATGTTTACTGTGGGTTTGTCATATATGGCTTTTATTATGTTGAGGTAGGTTCCCTCTATGCCCACCTTCTGGAGAGTTTTTATCATAAATGGGTGTTGAATTTTGTCAAAAGCTTTTTTGGCATCTACTGAGATGATCATATGGTTTTCATTCTTCAATTTGTTAATATGGTTTATCACATTGATTGATTTGCATATACTGAAGAATCCTTGCATCCCTGGGATAAATCCCACTTGATCATGGTGTATGATCCTTTTGATGTATTGTTGGATTCTATTTGCTAGTATTTTGTTGAGGATTTTTGCATCTATATTCATCAGTGAAATTGGTCTGTAATTTTCTTTTTTTGTAGTATCTTTGTCTGGTTTTGGTATCAGGGTGATGGTGTCCTCATAGAATGAGTCTAGGAGTGTTCCTCCCTCTGCAATTGTTTGGAAGAGTTTGAGAAGGATGGGTGTTGATGCTTCTCTAAATGTTTGATAGAATTCACCTGTGAAGCCATCTGGTCCTGGACTTTTGTTTGTTGGAAGATTTTTAATCAAAGTTTCACTTTCATTACTTGTGATTAGTCTGTTCATATTTTCTATTTCTTCTGGATTCAGTCTTGGAAGGTTATATCTTTCTCAGAATGTGTCCATTTCTTCCAGGTTGTCCATTTTATTGGCATAGAGTTGCTTGTAGTAGTCTTTTAGGATGCTTTGTATTTCTGCAGTGTCTGTTGTAACTTCTCCTTTTTCATTTCTAATTTTATTGATTTGAGTCCTCTCCCTCTTTTTCTTGATGAGTCTGGCTAATGGTTTATCAATTTTGTTTATCTTCTCAAAGAACCAGCTTTTAGTTTTATTGATCTTTGCTATTGTTTTCTTTGTTTCTATTTCATTTATTTCTGCTCTGATCTTTATGATTTCTTTCCTTCTACTAACTTTGGGTTTTGTTTGTTCTTCTTTCTCTAGTTCCTTTAGGTGTAACGTTAGATTTTTTATTTGAGATTTTTCTTGTTTCTTGACATAGGCTTGTATTGCTATAAACTTCCCTCTTAGAACTGCTTTTGCTGCGTCCCATAGGTTTTGGATTGTAGTGTTTTCATTGTCATTTGTCTCTCTGTATTTGTTGATTTCCCCTTTGATTTCTTCAGTGATCTCTTGGTTACTTAGTAACATATTGTTTAGCCTCCATGTATTTGGGGTTTTTTTACATTTTTTTCCCTGTAATTGATTTCTAATCTCATAGCGTTGAGGTCAGAAAAGATGCTTGATATGGTTTCAATTTTCTTAAATTTAATGAGGCTTGATTTGTGACCCAAGATGTGATCTATCCTGGAGAATGTTCCGTGCACACTTGAGACGAAAGTGTGATCTGCTGTTTTGGGTGGAATGTCCTATAAATATCAATTAAATCTCTCTGGTCTATTGTGTTATTTAAAGCTTGTGTTTCCTTATTAATTTTCTGTTTGGATGATCTGTCCATTGGGTTAAGTGAAGTGTTAAAGTCTCCCACTATTATTGTGTTACTGTCAATTTCCTGTTTTATAGCTGTTAACAGTTGCCTTATGTATTGAGGTGCTCCTATGTTGGGTGCATATAAATTTATAATTGTTATATCTTCTTCTTGGATTGATCCCTTGATTATTATGTAGTGTCTTTCCTTGTCTCTTGTAACATTCTTTATTTTAAAGTCTATTTTATCTGATATGAGTATTGCTACTCCAGCTTTCTTTTGATTTCCATTTGCATGGAATATCTCTTTCCATCCCCTTACTTTCAGTCTGTATGTGTCCCTAGGTCTGAAGTGGGTCTCTTGTAGACAACATATATATGGGTCTTGTTTTTGTATCCATTCAGCGAGCCTCTGTCTTTTGGTTGGAGCATTTAATCCATTCACGTTTAAGGTAATTATCGATATGTGTGTTCCTATTACCATTTTCTTAATTGTTATGGGTTTGTTTCTGTAAGTCCTTTTCTTCTCTTGTGTTTCCCACTTACAGAAGTTCCTTTAGCATTTGTTGTAGAGCTGGTTTGGTATTGCTGAATTCTCTTAGCTTTTGTTTGTCTGTAAAGCTTTTGATTTCTCCATCAAATCTGAATGAGATCCTTGCTGGGTAGAGTAATCTTGGTTGTAGGTTCTTCCCTTTCATCACTTTAAATATATCATGCCACTCCCTTCTGGCTTGTAGAGTTTATCCTGAGAAATCAGCTGTTAACCTTATGGGAGTTCCCTTGTATGTTATTTGTCATTTTTCCCTTGTTGCTTTCAATAATTTTTCTTTGTCTTTAATTTTTGTCATTTGATTACTATGTGTCTCAGCATGTTTCTCCTTGGGTTTATCCTGCCTGGGACTCTCTGAGCTTCCTGGACTTGTGTGGCTATTTCCTTTTCCATGTTAGGGAAGTTTTTGACTATAATCTCTTCAAATATTTTCTCGGGTCCTTTCTCTCTCTCTTCTCCTTCTGGGACCCCTATAATGTGAATGTTGTTGTGCTTAATGTTGTCCCAGAGGTCCCTTAGGCTGTCTTAATTTCTTTTCGTTCTTTTTTCTTTATTCTGTTCCATGGCAGTGAATTCCACCATTCTGTCTTCCAGGTCACTTGTCCGTTCTTCTGCCTCAGTTATTCCGCTATTGATTCCTTCTAGTGTATTTTTCATTTCAGTTATTGTGCTGTTCATCTCTGTTTGTTTGTTCTTTAATTCTTCTAGGTCTTTGTTAAACATTTCTTGCATCTTCTCGATCTTTGCCTCCATTCTTTTCCCGAGGTCCTGGATCATCTTCACTATTCATTAATGAAGATATTCACTATTCACATTCATTATTCTGAATCCTTTTTCTGGGAGGTTGCCTATCTGCACTCCCTTTAGTTGTTTTTCTGGGGTTTTATCTTGTTCCTTCATCTGGTACATAGGCCTCTGCATTTTCATCTTGTCTATCTATCTTTCTGTGAATGTGGTTTTTGTTCCACAGGCTGTAGGATTGTAATTCTTCTTGCTTCTGCTGTCTGCCCTCTGGTGGATGAGGCTATCTAAGATGCTTGTGCAAGTTTCCTGATGGGAGGGACTGGTGGTGGGTAGAGCTGGGTGTTGCTCTGGTGGGCAGAGCTCAGTAAAACTTTAAACTGCTTGTCTGCTGATGGGTGGGGCTGGGTCCCTCCCGGTTGGTTGTTTGGCCTGAGGCGACCCAACACTGGAGCCTACCCGGCTCTTTGTGAGGTTAATGGCGGACTCTGGGAGGGCTCACGCCAAGGAGTACTTCCCAGAATTTCTGTTGCCAGTGTCCTTGTCCTCACAGTGAGCCACAGCCACCTCCTGCCTCTGCAGGAGACCCTCCATCACTAGCAGGTAGGCCTGGTTCAGTCTCCTATGGGATCACTGCTCCTTCCCCTGGGTCCCGATGCACACACTACTTTGTGTGTGCCCTCCAAGAGTGGAGTCTCTGTTTCCCCCAGTCCTGTCGAAGTCCTGCAGTCAAATCCCGCTAAGCTTCAAAGTCTTATTCTCTAGGAATTCCTCCTCCTGTTGCCAGACCCCCAGGTTGGGAAGCCTGACGTGGGGCTCAGAACCTTCACTCCAGTGGGTGCACTTCTGTGGTATAAGTGTTCTCCAGTTTGTGAGTCACTCACCCAGAATTTATGGGATTTGATTTTATTGTGACTGAGCCTCTCCTACCATCTCATTGCGGCTTCTCCTTTGTCTTTGGATGTGAGGTGTCTTTTTTTGGTGAGTTCCAGTGTCTTCCTGTCGATGATTGTTCAGCAGTTAGTTGTGATTCCAGTGCTCTCACAAGAGGGAGTAAGCGCATGTCCTTCTACTCCACCATCTTGAACCAATCTCCCCATCTTCTGTGCACCCATTTTAAAACAACCCTTTATTCTCTGTGGTCCTGGGAGACTCAAATACTGAGCCCTGTTTGCCCTCAAAGCTAGATGATTTAATCCTCAAATTTGAAGATATTTTTGCCAGGTATAGAATTCTAGGTTATCTTTTTTTTTTTCAATTCATTATTTTAAAGATGTAGCTTCACTGGTCATTTTTATGTTTTCCATGTCTGTCGTTGAGTTTTTGACCTTGTGGAATACCATTATAATAACTTTTAATGTCCTTCTCTGCTAATTTTAATATCTGTGTCAAATCTGGGTTGGTTTTTATTGATTATTATTTTTATGTTTCCCTACCTTAGCATGACTGGTAAGCTTTGATTGGCTGCCAGATATTGTGAATTTTTTCCTTTTGGGTGTTGGATACTTTTGTATTACTATAAATATTCTTGGACTTTGTTTTGGGATGTAGTTAAGTTTCTTAGAAACATTTCTATTCTTTCAGGTCTTGCCCTTAGGATTTGTTAGATGGGGTCCTGAGCAATGCTCATTTTAGGGTTAATTATTCTCCTGAGACAATTATTCTGAGGCAAGACCTTCCTGAGGACTTTACCCAATGCTTTATGAATTAGGCGTTTTTTTTTTCAGTCTGGCTGGTGGGAGCAGGTCCTATTCTTGCCCCTGTGTGAGTGCCAAGTGTTGTTCCCTCTAATCCTTTCAGATGGTTCTTTCTGTGTTCTCCTCACATGCATGCACTAATTGGTACTCTTCTGAATGTGCAAGAGTACTATCTTCAGATCTCCAGGCTTCTCTTTCTGTATTAGTCAGCATTCACTAGAGAAACAGAACCAGCAGGAATAATCTAGAACAGTAGGAAACAATCTAGAATAACATTAGACCAAATATATGGATACTGTGGCCTAGCCAAGTGGACACATAAAAAATTAACTGTCACATTCTCTGTGCAGCTTTTTGCTCTTTGGTACTCTGTTCTATCAACTCTAGCTGCTTCAATCCCCCATGAGATTCAGCTCCAAATCCTCAACTCAGGGAGTCAGTTGGGCTCTGCCTCAGTTCCTCCACCCTGCATCATGGCCTGAGCACTTTCTCAAGGCAGTCTGGGGGAATCATAAGTACTCACCTCATTTGTTTCCCATCTCTCACTTCTTGGATGCCTGCTGTTCAATGCTTAAAACCTGTTCTTTCATTCATTCTGTCAGGTTCCTTTGATTGTTTCAGATGGGAGTGCAAATCTGGTCCCTATCTTTGATGGAAGCAGAACCAGAATCATACATTCTTCTCCAATATAACCTCTCAATGTGACTTAGAAGAGATCTAGACAAAACCAAGCAATTTACTTTCAAATAACTTAGACCCTTAAAAAAACTTAATTGGGGACTTCCCTGGTGGCACAGTGGTTAAGAATCCGCCTGCCAACGCAGGGGACATGGGTTCGATCCCTGGTCCGGGAAGATCCCACATAAGTACTTATATGAAAACAAGCTCAGAATTGCACATTCTTCTCCAAAGTAATTTCTCAATACATTAGAATAAATCTAGTGAAACTAAGCAGTTTGTGTGCAAATTATTTATTTAATAAATTTATTTATTTTTGGCTGCGTTGGGTCTTTTTTGCTGTGTGCGGGCTTTCTCTAGTTGCGGCAAGTGGGGGCTACTCTTCGTTTGGGTGTGTGGTGGGCTTCTCATTGTGGTGGCTTTTCTTTGTTGCAGAGCACGGGCCCTCGGGGTGTGGGCTTCGGTAGATGTGGCACAAGGGCTCAGTAGTTGTTGTTCACGGGCTCTATAGCGCAGGCTCAGTAGTTGTGGTGCACGGGCTTAGTTGCTCTGCAGCATGTGGGATCTTCCCAGACCAGGGCTCGAACCCATGTCCCCTGCATTGGCAGGCGGATTCTTAACCACTGCACCACCAGGAAATTCCCTGCAAATAATTCAGAATCACATATTTCCTGTAAATAAACTCTTTACAGTGAGTTAAAGCAAATCTAGGTGAAACTAAGAGCTTTATTTAATTAATTAATTAATTTATGGCCACATCACCTGGCTTGTGGGATCTAGTTCCCCAACCAGGGACTGAACCCAGGCCCTTGGCAGTGAAAGTGTAGAGTCCTAACCACTGGACCACCAGGGAATTCCCAAGAGCTTTATTTTAAAACATATTCAGAATCACAAATTTTTCACAAAAGTAATATGGATAGAGTACACGAAGATGAAACTAAGCTTTATATGTATAAATAAGCACAGAATCACACATAATTCTAAAAAATAACTCGTGGTGATTTAGTGCAACTTAAATGGATTTAAACAATATAAGTGAAAACAAGCTTAGAATCACACGTTCTTCTTAGAAGTAATTCCCCAAAGCAGGTTAGGGCAAACCTAGATGAAGAGAAGCAGTATGTTTTAAAACAAGCTCAGAACCTCACACTCTTTGCCAAGGAAACCAATTCCTGAAAGAGCAAATTTAGATTAATCTAAGCAGTGTAAGTAAAAACGTGCCCAGAATCACACATTCTCCTCCAAAGTAGCTTCTTACTGTAAGTTAGGGTAAATTTAGATGAAACTCAGCAGTATTTGTGGGGACAAGCTCAGTGAAAACAACATCAAAATAACCCAGTTTTCTTAAAAGTAACTTCTTATGGCTAGAGAAAATCTTATTATTATAAACAGTGTATGTAAAAATAAGATTAGAATAACACATTTTCCTACAAAGTCAGCATAAGGTTAGGTTTAGGGTTAATGTTAGTGTCAGGGATATGGCTAGGTTTAGTATCAGGGTAAGGTGCAGGATCAGGGAAACAGTTAATTTCATGATTAGGGTCAGGGTTAGTTCCAGAATCACTATCAGGATGAGCCAAGTTCATTGTCAGGGTCAGAATTAGGGTTATGTTTAGTATTAACATCAGGGTCAGGGTTAGAGTTAGATGTCGAGTTAGGTCAGGTTCTGGGTGAGGGTCAGTGTTCTGGTTAGGTTTAAGTCACGGCCGGGTTCATGGTTAGGGATAGGTTTAGTGTAAAGATCAAATTTAGGATTAGGTTAGGGGTTAGGCTTAGAGTCAGGGTCATGATCAGGTAATGTTTAGGATGTAGTTTATGGTTAGCTTTAGGGTTAGGGTTTATAATCAGGTTTAGAACCAGGTTTAGGATTATGATTAATGTAAGGGTCGAGTTCATGGTCAGAATCAGTGTTAGGGTTAAGTTTAGGGTGAGGTCAATGTTCAGTTGTTTGATTTCAGGGTCAGGGTTAGATATGGGTGAGAAAGAGGGCAAAGAAGTTCTTTACTTGAGATTGGTTAGATAGCTGGCTACAATTGGGATTGGGGCGGCACATCTTGGGGATCGGGGTCACCCCAGTTCCACAGTAAGCCTCTTCTAAAAAGTCTCTGAGTCCTCTGTGTTGGCCTCCATGGACTTCCCAGAGACATCTCCCACAGTCTCTGCACACCCTAACAGGTCCTAGAGGCCTCCTGGTGCTAGTCCTTCTCTTCCTTGACCTCCTCAGATTAAGAAGGGGGGTCAGAGGATAACCAGGTCTACGTTAGACAGCTAGCTGTTTACAGGTGAGGGAGCATAGTGTTGGGCTTCAGATGGCTCCTGGTCTGCTGAAATTCCACCTGAAAGTCTTCTTCCTTCACTGCAGGGACTCTCAGGGACTCAAGTCACTTCACATGCTATCTGATTTCTCCTAGCTGATAACCAAGGCCAGGATGTCACTGGCTTGCAGTAGCCTGGTTAACTTGCTGCAGTTGGAGGAGGAGTTTGGTCTGGAGGTAGGGACCAGCCCTGAATGTCAGGACATTCTTCAAAAAGGCCTCTTCTCCCCCTGAAGAGGCCACAGGGGCTCCTGGCACTGGTCCCACTGATTGCAGAGGTAGGAACCCAGGGCCCAGCAAGCCTATCCTCTGTTGAAGCCTTCAAAGGACCAGGGAGCCTGTCCTACTTCTTTCTGACCTCACCTGCTGAGAACTGGGGCTGGGAAGCAACAGGGTAGAGGTGGAAGAGTTAACCTCCTGAGGTGTGAGGAGCTTGATCTTGGGCTTTTCCTAGAGCTAAGTGTCTGGAAGGGACCTCCTAAAAGGTCTCTGCACCTTGTGTGGAGGTCCATGGGGGCTGAGCAAGTCAATCTAGCTTCCAGAGTCAAGCTGAGCAAGTCAGTCAACCTTCCAGACCATGGCATCAGAGAGTGACAATGTCAGATCACAAGCTGGCTGAAGAGGGTGGAGCTTAGATGAGGTTTCAGATAGTCCCTGTTCCATAGGAGGTTCCCCTGAAAGATTTTTTTATGCTTCACATTGGTCCCTGGGGTCATTCCATGGGATTCCATTGCTCCCTCACATGATAAACTGGGCCACAGATCCCTGGTAGTTATTGGAAGACCAGCTGGATGCAGAGAGGGGCACTGCTTGGGGCCTCAGATCCATCCAGTTCCTGCATTGTCCCTCCTGAGAGGCCACTCACTGCACCCACCACGGAGAACCCCAGGGTTGACTTGTGCCATTTTCATGAATTCTTTTCTCCCCTGCATAAGAGATGAGGTCACTAAGTGCCCAGGTGCAGGCTGTGTGTCTAGCCAACTCTGTTGCAGGAGCATGTGCTGGTATTTGGTTTTACCTCTTTTTCCCAGTGAGTCCTTCCTAAAAGGCCTCTGTACCCTTGGTGTCGGCCCCTGAGGTTGTTCCCCTGCTACCCAACCTCCTCTACCCAAGAAATGGGGCTTCTAGGCGCTTGGGTCATTATCGACAGACCAACCAGCCACAGAGGGTAGAAAGGGCCTGCTCAGGGTCTGTTACTGTTCCTGGTTTTCCTAGGATCAGTCCTGAATGGACCCTGTACCTTCTCTGTAAGGCTCCAGGGTCTACCTTTGCTGGTCTCTCCCCATTCCTTTCTCCTCTGCATGAGAAATGGCATCATGAAATACTTGGTTGAGGTCAGGTGGCTAGACAGCTTTGGTGACCACTTGTGAAAGTTGGGACATCCTCTGCAGTGAAAATTGGAGACTTCATCTCATGACTAAGAATGAGGACTTAGATTCTGGAGCTGAAATTGGGACTTAGCATCTCAATGGGTACTGGAGGTTTGGCCTCTAGAGGGGAAATTGGGGAACCTAGTTGATCGTGGCACAGGTTGGGAGGCAGAGGTCCTGACAATCTCTGGCAGGAGAGGTCAGGACTTGGTCTCTGGAGGGAGAGGTTGGAACCTAGTCTCTGAAGCAAAAGGTAAGAGGTAGGTTCTGGAGCTATTTGTTAGCCTCTGGAGGGGGAATTGGGACACTAGTAGTTGGCAGCAGAGGTTGGAGTTGGTGTCTGGCAGTGGGGAGACAGGACCTAGTGGCTGGTGTGAGGAGCCTGGTGTTACCACCTGGCCTGAGGACATTGGACTCAGTGTCTGATGGGTGCAGGTCAATGTCCAGAAATGTAAAGGGTCTGAGATTTTACCCTACTTGCAAGCTAACAATCTATCCTGTTTCATGGATACAAGCAGAAGACATGAGACTCCTGGGTCAGAGATAAAGGATTTTACTATTCACAGCAAAAGCAGTAGCCAGAGTGCTAGTGTGTTGTTTGAACTCGTTCTCCAAGGGGGTAATACAGGTGGGCTTAGAGGCATGCCTGTGCACATAGTGGGTGGTGTTATAGAAGAGGAACACTGAATGTGGGGGATTAATTGCTCCTATAATGAGCAGCAACAAACCTGCTTTTTGTCTGGAAGGAAATACTACCTCATTTCTCAAGGGAGCTTGCTACAAATACAACTCTGAAACTGTGTAGAGTGACTAGGGCCTTGCATTCTTGGCATGCCCAGCAAGAAAGGTGCAGGTACCCTCAGGGATGATGAAAGATTTCCTTTTGTTAAGTCAAGCTGACCACATGACCTGCTTTGGGGTTTGACAAGGTGTTCTGATTTGGGGGTTGATCTTACTTCTGTGTTCGTAAGTTAACCAGATGTCTTGATTCACTGCCAAGTAGACGTCGTTTTAGAAGTTTGGTTGATTAGATGGTCATCTGGACAATTAGCCAGAAGAGACTCAGTGCAAGGGGGTTAATGTTTGTCATGGGGGAGGCTTCCACCACCAGGGGAGGGGGCTAGAGCCTGGGTCCCACTAGGTTGAGTTCCTGGGGCTAGGGGTCCTGGAGAGAGCAGGAGAGCTACTCTGGGGGCTTGGGATCAACTGAAATTCCAGATTTCCTCCTCACAGTCCTCAGAATACCCCACCTTGGTCCCTGGAGCTCCTCAGACATTTCACCTATCTACCTCTCTGACCTACCTCCTCAGCCATTCCACCTCTATCTCTGTTTGGAAGTGAATGGGTTAAGAGGCTAGCCAGTTGTATTGGGGGGAAGGGGAAGGTGCTCTATTTTGTGCTTCAGATCATCCCTGGTCTCTTGATGGCCTACAACAAAGCTTTCTACATCCTTCTTGGAGTGCTGGGAGTCTCCTCATGCCAGCTCTGTTGCTCTCTGAACTCCGTTGAGAAATGGGGTTGGGAAAGGACCAAGCAGAGATCAGACAGCTAGTGGACTGCAGTGAAGATGGGGGGAGAGGCTGGCTGAAGCTTCAGACCCACATGCTCCCTGGAGATCCCTGATGAAAAGGCCTTTGCAGATTGGGTTTGAGCTGAGGTATTCATAAACAATTTTATGGAGTTGCTTTTCCCAGCTCCTGACCTGCATGTGCATGGATTGGATCCTGATTAATATACCAAAGACTTTGAGAACTGAGCTAGTGCTAGATCCCTTCCCTGGTCCCAGACTGACCACTGGGGGGTACACACATGAGACAGACATGAATAACACTGAAAAGCCTGTGAAAACTGAACTGACACTGGAACCAGACTCACAGAAGGCAGGATGGAACTTGTGGACTGAACCTAACCATGCAGATTGTCTGCTAAAACAAATGTATCAACATTCTTCATAGGATTTATTTATTTATTTATTTATTTATAACATCTTTATTGGAGTATAATTGCTTTACAATGCTGTGTTAGTTTCTGCTTTATAACAAAGTGAATCAGCTATACAAATACATATATCCCCATATCTCTTCCCTCTTGTGTCTCCATCCCTCCCACCCTCCCTATCCCATCCCTCTAGGTGGTCACAAAGCACCGAGCTGATCTCCCTGTGCTATGTGGCTGCTTCCCACTAGCAACCTATTTTACATTCGGTAGTGTATATATGTCCATGCCACTCTCTCACTTTGTCCCAGTTTACCCTTCCCCCTCCCCGTGTCCTCAAGTCCATTCTCTAGCAGGTCTGCGTCTTTATTCCCATCCTGCCCCTAGGTTCTTCATAACCTTTTTTTTTCTTTTTTTAGATTCCATATATATGTGTTAGCATACAGTATTTGTTTTTCTCTTTCTGACTTACTTCACTCTGTATGATAGACTCTATGTCCATCCACCTCACTACAAATAACTCAATTTCGTTTCTTTTTATGGCTGAGTAATATTCCATTGTGTATATGTGCCACATCTTCTTTATCCATTCATCTGTCGATGGAAACTTAGGTTGCTTCCATGTCCTGGCTATTGTAAATAGAGCTGCAATGAACACTGTGGTACCTGACTCTTTCTGAATTATCTTCATAGGATTTAAATAAGACCTAGAGTCTCATAATGTAATATTCAAAGTGTCCAGGATACAATCCAAAATTACTCAGCATACAAAGAACAATGAAATATTCAATTCAAGTGGGGAATGACAATCAACAGGTGCCAAGAATGAGATAATGCTGATGTTGGAATTATCTGCCAAGCACTTTAAAGAGCTATTATAAAAATGATTGACTGAGCAATCATGAAAATTCTCAAAACAAATATGAAAATGGAAAGTATTGGAATAGAAAAAAGACATAAAGATTAACCAAATGGAAATTTTAGAGCTGAAAAATAAAATAACAACAACAACAACAAAATCACTCAATGGACTCAACAGCAGAATAGAGATAACAGAGAAAAAAGCCAGTGAACTTGAAGACAGAGCAATAACAATCATCCAACCTGAACAAGAGAGAAAAAATATTGAAAAATATTACCAGGAACTGTTAATTTCAGGAACTGTACTTCAGGAACCTGTGGCACAACAACAAAAAGTCTAATATTCAAGTAATTGGAGTCCAAGAAAGAAGAATGTGAGGCAGAAAAAAGTATTTTAAGAAATAATGGACCTCCAAACTTCTCAAGTTAGGTAAAAGACATAAGCCTACAGATTCAAGAGGCTGAGCAAACCCCAAACAAGATAAACCCAAAGGAATCCATATCCAGACACATTATAATCAAATTGCTGAAAACTAAAGACAAAATGAATAATCTTGAAATCAGTGAGAGAAAAATGACTCATTACCTGTAGGGGAACAATGATTTCAGCAACTGCAGATTTCTCATCAGAAACCATGAAAACCAGAAGGAAATGGCACAACATTTTAAAACTGCTAAAAGGCTGAAAGAAAAGAACTACCAACCATGAAGTCCATATCCAGTGAAAATAGCCTTCAGGAGTGAAGGTGAAATAAAGACATGGAAAATTAAGAGAATTCATAGCCAGCATACGTGCTCTAAATGAATTGCTAAAGGAAGTTCTTCACACAATAAAAAGGATATAGGAAGGAAACTTGGAACATCAGAAATGAAGGAAGAACAACAGAAATGGTAAGTATCTTGGTAAATATAATAGACTATTCTCCTCTTGAGTTCTTTAAAACATGCTTGGGAGTTCCCTGGTGGTCTAGTGGTTAGGATTCCAGGCTTTCACTGCTGTGGCCTGGGTGCAATCCCTGATCACGGAACTGTGACTCCTCAAGCCATGCAGCATGGCCAAAAACAAACAAACAAACAAAAAGAATAAAACATGCTTGACAGTTGAAAGCAAAAAATTTAACATTGATGAATTTTCAGTGTATATAGATACAGTATACAATACACTTATACATGAAGGAGGAAGTGTAAAGGGACCTATATGGTGGTAAGTTTTATACATACCAATTAAAGTGATTCTAAATAGACTATGAAGAATTAACTATGTATTTTATAATCCCCAAAGTAGTCATAAAAATTAACGCAAATAGATATAGTCAAAATCACGATAGGTACAAGAATAAGTTCAAATAACCCAAAAGAAGGCAGGGAAGGGCAAACAGAAGAACAATAAACAGGAAAAAGAGAAAGAGCGAGAGCAAATAATAAAATGGCAGACTAAATGCAAACATACCAGAAATTATACCAAGTGTAAATGGTTTAAACACATCAATTAAAATATGAGATTGTCAGAAGATTAAAAAAATGACCCAGCTTACACCTGAAACGAACACAATATTGTAAATCAACTATACCTCAATTTAAAAAATGACCCAACTATATATGCTATCTAGAAGAAACTCTTCAAATATAATGATATAGGTAGTACTTGAAAAGTAAAAGGTTGGAAAAAGATATACCATGCAAACATGAACTAAAAGAAACTGACAAAGTAGACTTTATTTATTTATTTATTTTTGGCCATGCCATGGGGCATGCAGGATTTTAATTCCCTGACCAGGGATCGAACCCATGCTCCCTGCATTGGGAGCACGGAGTCTTAACCACTGGACCGCCAGGGAAGTCCCTGACAAAGTAGACTTTAGAGCAAAGAAAATTACCAGAGATAAAGAAAGACCTTACATATTGAAGAAGAGTCAGTTTACCAAGAAGACAAACAGTTCTAAAGGTATATGTACCTAACAACAGAGTTCCAAAGTACACAAACCAAAAACTGTCAGAACTGAACAGGGAAATAAACAAATCCAAAATTATAGTTGGAGATTTCAACACTCCTTTCTCATTAATAGAACTAGAAAACAGAAGCTTAAGAAGGATATAAAACTGAATAACACCTGGGGGCTTCCCTGGTGGTCCAGTGGTTGGGAATCCGCCTTCCGATGTGGCTTTGATCCCTGGTCGGGGAACTAAGATCCCACATGCTGAGGGGCAATTAAAACCCACACACCGCAACTAGAGAGAAGCCTGTGTACCACAACTACTGAGCCCATGTGCTCTAGAGCCCGTGCACCACAACTAGAGGAGCCCATGTGCCACAACTAGAGAGAAGTCCACAACGAAGAGCCCGCATGCTGCAACGAAGACCCAGCGCAGCCAAAAAAAATAATAAAAATAAAATAAAATAAAATAAAAAATTAAAAAAAAATCGAACAACACCATCAACTGAATCTGACAACTGTAGAACACTCCACTCATAACAGCAGAATACACATTTTTCTCAAGTGCACATAGAACACTTAGCAAGATAGACTATAACCTGGGTCATAAATCAAACTTTAATAAATTTCAAAGACTTGAAATTATAGAAAATATGCTCTCTGACCATAATGGAATTAAACCTGAAGTCAATGCCAAAAAGATAACAGTAAACTTTCCAATCATTTGGAAATTAAACAACACACTCAAAAATTCTCCAAGGAAATTAGAAAATATTTTGAACTTAACAAAGATGGAAATACAACATATCAGTCTTTGTGGGCTGCAGAAAAAGAAGTGCTGAGAGGAAAACTTATGCATTAAATGCTTATTTTAGAAAAGAAGAAATGTCTCAAATTCATAATCTAAGATTCCAATTTAAGAAGCTAGAGAAAGAACAACATAAATCAAAATAAAGCAGAAGGAAGAAAATAATGAAGATAGGAGGATAAATCAGCGAAATAAAAAATCAGTTCTTTTAAAATATCAATACACTGATAAACCTCTGGCAAGACTGACAAAGAATAGAGAAGACACAAATAACCAGTACCAGGGAGAAAGGGGGATGTTACTACAAACCTCATAGACATTATTAAAAAAAATAAGGAAATACTATGAACAACTCTAAGCACATAAATTTGACAATTTACACGAAAATGAATAGTTCCTTGAAAGCCAGAAACTACCAAACCTCACCAAGATTAAATAGATAACGCGAGTAGTCCTATAATTATTAGGGAAAGTTTTAAAAACCTTCTGAAAAAGAAATCTCCAGGTCCAAATGGCTTCACTGGTGAATTTCGCTAAATGTTTAAAGAATAAATAACCATAAATAGACACTATCTTTTCCAGAGAATAGAAGAGGGACTACTTTCTAACTCATTTTCTGAGGCCAGTCTTACCCTGATATCAACACCAGGCAAAGACACTAGAAATATAGAAAACTAGAGACCAATATCCGTGATGAACATAGATGTAAAAATCCTCAACAAAATTTTAGAAGGTTGAATCCAGTAATATATAAAAAGAATAATATGCCACCACCCAGGGCGGGGTTTATCCCAAGGATGCAAAAATCTATCATATTAATGTCTAAAGAAGAAAAACCATATGATCGCTATCAACAAATGCAGAAAAAAATTGATAAAATACATCCAGAATACTACTACTGGGCTTCCCTGGTGGCGCAGTGGTTAAGAATCCGCCTACCAATGCAGGGGACATGGGTTCGAGCCCTGGTCCAGGAAGATCCCACATGCCGCGGAGCAACTAAGCCCACGCGCCACAACTACTAAGCCTGCGCTCTAGATCCCACGAGCCACAACTACTGAGCCCACGCACCACAACTACTGAAGCCCACACACCTAGAGACTGTGCTCCACAACAAGAGAAGCCACCACAGTGAGAAGCCCGTGCACCACAATGAAGAGTAGCCCCTGCTCGCCGCAACTAGAGAAAGCCCGTGTGCAGCAAGGAAGACCCAGCGCAGCCAAAAGTAAATAAAAAATAAATAAAATAAAATAAAAAACCAAAATACTACTACTAATAAAAACTCTCAGCAAACTAGACAAGAGGAGAACTTACTCAACCTAAGAAAGGGCATCTACAAAAAATTCTGCAGCTAACATCATATTTACTGAAGAAAGACTGCATGCTTTTCTCCTAAGATTGGGAACAAGGCAATGATATCCACTCCTACTATTCCTATTCAACGTAATGCCGGCAGTTTTAGTCAGTGCAATAAGGTAAGAAAAAGAAATTAAAATATACATATTGGAAAGGACAAAATAAAACTGTCTACTCACAGAAGACATGATTATATATCCAAAGAATCCCAGAGAAGTTATAGAGATACTCTTAGAACTAATAAGTGAGTTTAGCAAAGTCATTAGATACAAATTCAAGCTACAAACACCAATCATACTTCCATAAATGAGCAATGAACAACTGGAAACAAAAAATTTACATAATAATAACACAATAGCTCCAGAAAATGAAATACTTGGATATAAACCTAACAAAACATGTACAAGATCTGTATGCTTGGGACTTCCCTGGCGGTCCAGTGGATAAGACTCCACTTTTCCACTGCAGGGAGCAGGGGTTTGATCCCTGGTCGGGGAACTAAGATCCCACATGCTGCATGGTGCGGCCAAAAACAAAAACAGAACAAAACAAAAATCTGTATGCTGAAAACTACAAAATGCTGATGAAAGAAATCAAAGAAGACTTAAATAATTGGAAAGACATGCCATGTTCATGGGTTGGAAGATTCAAAATCGTAAAGATGCCAATTCTCTCCAAATTGTTCTACAGATTTAAAGTGATTCCAATTAAAATTGCCCCTGGATATTTTGTAGATATAGTCAAGCTGATTCTAAAATTTATATGGAAGGCCAAAGGAACTAAAAGAGCTAAAACAATTTGGAAAAACAAAGTTGGAGAAATCACAGTACCCAATTTTAAGGCTAATTTATAGTGACAGAAATCAGATCAGTGGTTTCCTGGGGATGGGGGCAGGCATACAGAAGGACCAAAGGGAAGGATTACAAAGGGACACAGGGAAAATCTTGGGGTAGTGGATAGATTCATTATCTTACTTGAGGTGTTGGTTTCATTAATGTGTATATATATGTCAAACTTATCAAATTGTACACTTTAAATATGTGTAGGTCAATTATAACTCAATAAGGCTATTTTTAAAGTATTCTTTCCAAAGTGATACATTACATCTACTAGGTGGCAGTCGGAACCATAGATTTTGCCAAAATGTTTGATTCTTATCCTCCAGCAATATTTTAATTTGTAAAATAACATACAGGAAAAGTAATATGAAGGTAGGTCGGCACTGCAGCATATTTTATAAGATTATGATGAAAATAAAAAGGAACATAATTATAGGAAGTCATTACCAGACTACTATTTATTAATGTTTTAAAGCTTTAGGTATAGTAAGTATCGAATGCAGAGTAAAGAACAAATATGGTTCCTTCCCCCTTCCCCGATTCCACCAGCAATTTGCAAAGAATCAAGAGGCTGGTTGACGGTTGAACACCTCTATATTTCTATAGCACTTTTGCAGAAGGCCTTATAGTATGTTATCAAAACCACCTGTCACCCCTTGTTAAAAATGCTCTATGTTTTAAAAATTGTAATTAAAAATTTAATCCTATTAATATCATTACTTCATTTTTTTTTGTAACTAGACTGAAATTTCAGCACCAGAATTTTCTAGTTGTCTTCTAAGTCTCTTCCACTATGAAGGAAGGCCTGTCACTCATCCTGCATAGGGATAGGGAGGAATTCCTTTGACCCCCAGGCCAGTTATCTGTTAAAAAAAGAAAAGAGAGAAACTCTGATACAAGGTAATTCACAAGCATTCTCCAAAAACATTTTTATGATCCACAATAATATATTTAGCCACCTATTATCCTTGTTTTGTTTCCTATAATAAAAAGGAACTATTTGATTAGGTATTTATGGTCCAACCCAATTGTTCACATAGATAATAATTCAACTAGCAACCATTTACAACTAGGATTGAAAACTGAATTTATTTCTATCTTCTTCCCATCTGTTAAGAAAGGGGTTTGCGCCAGATGATTTCTACATTTCTTTTCAGCTCAAGAGATCTATAACTCTTATCAGTGTTTATTTCACTGCCAAAAAAAGTTAAGAACCTGAAAATATTCTTGCAACATCAAAACAATCAACTAATCTTATAAATGTGTTTCAAACACTGGTTTTCCAAGCCTATTCTACTGATTTATAGAATTTCAAACACCACTGAAGCAAAAAAATATTTTAAAGCACTGTACAAAGTGGGCTAAACACATTGTCCTGGACTTCAGGTCTAGAAAATCTCAATAAAATGTTTTTAAGTCTAGCATGATGAGCTTAAATGCCAAATACAATTGTATTTGGGAAGTATGAAAAAGCACCAATCATTCAGTTACTTAACTGAAGATCTCCCACCTCACCCTCAAAATAAAAGATATAGCCAGATCACCTTGAAAATTCCACCAGCTTCAGGTTGCTGCAGTAGACCCTCGGGGTCCATCCCATCCCGGGCACTGGTCACATACATTTCAGAGTAATCCTTCCCTCCGAAGCAGCATGAGGTTGTTTTAACAACAGGCAACTTCACAGTTTGGAGTCTTTTCCCTAGGTCACCAAATATTTCATTTAAGTCTAGCTCTAGCAAATTTCCACCCGCACAACTTTTCGGGACCCCTTGTGGAGCAATAGGAAAGTTCAAAGAAGATTTGGAGGTCAGAATTCGCCCAGGTATTTCACCTACCTTCCCTGACAATTTCTTCTGGGCAAAAAAGATTTACCTCTACAGGAAAAAGAGTTCTGACTATAACATTTTGGGCTATATCTTTGGCCTTTATTTCCAAAATCATCCAATTGAGACCTTTGAATATATCTCTATATAACTTTATTAGTAATGAAATTTCTCTGGCCCCTAGTGTCTGGTGTTTTCTAGACATGGTGGGGTTTTTCCATTCTGCTGTGGGCCTACCTGTCTCAGGATCCAAACGGATCACTCTTCCTCCATTGTAACAGGCCACCCAGAGCTTCCCCTCAACATCAATACACATTCCATCAGGGATTTGTTCTTCTTTCTCCAGCTTGTAAACACTTCTGCGGTTGGCTATGGTTAAAAAAACAAACAAACAGACAAACCAACCACACACACACACCCCAAAACCACAGGCCACTCAATACTGAGCATCAAACAATGAGCAATCAAGTTGATTATAAATACTGATCGCTTCTGCTTATCCAGTGTCTGGCAAAAGGGTACCACAGGCGGGATGATTCAGGAGGATTCCTAACTCTAAAAATGTCTAAAAACATGAGTGGGCTCCCCTCAACAAAGGATCTGTACTGTAGGATTTGGGGTGGATTCACTCCCTTTGGTTTGGGTACAGACACAGCTACCTAAGCTTTCAGAGGAGGAGAGAAAAAAGAAAGCAGAATTCTTAATAAAATAACAAAAGATCTTTTTGAGGGACCTGAACTGAAGCCCTGCATGCCCACCTCAGACACACTTCAGTCTGTGGTTAGACCTTTGCTGTTTTACTTCCAAAAATGCCTACTTTGGGGAATTCCCTGGTGGTACAGTGGTTAGGACTCCACGCTCTCACAGCCAAGGGCCCAGGTTCGAGCTGCCAACAGTTCACGCACAAAAACTGACAAGGTGTATGAGTTCTGTTTCTGCCCAACTAAATGCTCCAAAATCACCTTATCTAAATATTAGAAGAGCTTGTTTCTGAAAAGAGGGGTATTCTGAAACCAGCTGGCCGGCCTTAAAGGGAATAATAATATACAAAAAACAAGCATCAAAATCCAGAGGAACATTACACTACAAAATCCAGGTCATTACAGTAATCAGATTGAGGTATAAGGGGAAAAATGTTAAAACCATGTGTAAGTAAAGTGGGTAAAAACAGTCATGAAAAAGAGCACTACATATTTCAAAGCAAAACATCTGTGCTGGAATATTTAGCCTCTGATTAAATCTACATGAGACTCATGATTTTTTTCAAGTCATTTTTATGATTGGTTTTGCTCTTGTGGTCTGGCACCTTTCATGAAAGTTTCAAGTACTCCTTTTTAAATTCTTTCCAATAATTCCTTCCCTCCCAGTTTCCAACTATGGCTCATTTAGATCCGTTGGTGGAGTTGAACAATCTGCAACTACTTGTTTTACTTTTCCATTTTGAAAGGTTGTTAATTTGTCTTTAAGTACTTGCCTATCGTTAGCTAAAGTACAAATAAGAAATATCAACCCCAAACTCTAATTTTCTGTTCTTTTGTCCCATTCTGCTGTATACTATTTGCCTTTAAGCACCAGCTGGTAGAACAGGATCCGTTTTACAGTGAGCCTCTTTCTAGTGATGGTTGCAAGAAAAAGGATTAAGGATCTAGCCATATTATGCAAACTGTGGCCATATTTAGTTGTGCTGAGAGCCATGGCTTGACTGGCAGCAGAGTCAAGTCTGTGTAATCATTACAATATTGGAATCATAACATTAGGTAGTTCTTTGTTTGAAAAGTAAGGACCTTTTCAAATGGGTTAAGGGCGAGGCAGCCTGCTAGTCATATGCATATGAAAAAAATACCAGCAATATTAAGAAAAATAATGAAAAAGTACATACAGATCTTCCCTGTTTGCAGGTCATAGTCAAAAGCATCCACCGAGTAGGACAGGCTATCGATGTAATAGAAGATTTTGTGGTCCAGAGACCAATCCAAACCATTGGAGATGTCCACCTGGTCAAAGTACTTTTCCACATGGTGGTCAGGAAAGAGGGAGTACAGGGACCCTTGGTGCCGCTCCAGAACTGCTGGAGCTGTTTCCTCAGCCATGGTACCTACAAAACCCAAAGAGTATGGAGCTCAGCTGCACAGCATCCCGCCCATGCACTGCACCATCTTCTCTCACCAGGACTCCTTCCCTGTGATGAAATCAAGGAAATTATTATACAATCCCAATCTGGGTCCTATGGGTTTTTTTTTTTAATGACAACTACCTTGCTTATAATGCAAATTAAAACTACCTTGAGAGGTTCTGGTTCTAGACATCTGCACCAACCTCATTTTCTCGCACTGAACACAATTCTAAGACCTGGACAAAATGCATGGCATAGCTATTTGACAACTCTGCAATGTGAATTATCAGGCGGCTCAGAGAAGAACACAGAATTTGAAGTATCACCTAATTGGTGGCGAGTTCTTGAGCCCTCCATTTTATCCTCTAGTATGTCCTGGCCTGAACTCAACCCAGCTTGAAACTTGGAAGTAAGCACCATGGTGCAGGCAGAAAGAGGTCCGAGAGAAACCTCTAGATCTGGCGCAAGGAGCAGAAAACTCTCCTACGGCTCAGAGAGAGTGGAAGAAACCCCCTGCTTATTTTCTACTCCTTTTTCTCCATTTTCTCATGCACCAGCCCCCAGGCAATTCTGCAGTGAGGGTAGCAAAGGCAGAGAGAGGTCAGCAACAGGAAACTACAGGAATCAAAACTCTGAGGGAAGGCGACATTCCTCTGCATTTAGTGAAGCTGCTGGGACAAAAGGGCAGATCAAACACCGTTGCTTTCATGTTCTCTCTCTCTCCCCTGCTGCCACTTGGCCCTGGAGGCAGAACAGTCATAGAAGTGGGTGGTTTCTGACTGGAAGAATGAAAAGGAGCTACAGGAAGCTGGAAAGTACTAGAAGAGGGATGATGCTCAGGAATGCAACCCCATAAAGTTGTTTGTGATTTGCTGGGCTCATCTGTTTGTACATGCATGGATCTGATTCTAATTAGCATGCTAAAGATTTGGAGAATGGAGCTAATGGATGAACACCTTCTAGGTCTCAGACTGACCACTGAGTGGCACACCTAATGGCACCTAATAGAAAGTAGGTTGGAACTTGTGATCTGAACCTAAACATACAGATTGCTTACTGAAACGAATATATCAACATTCTCCATAGGATTTAAACAAGACCCAGCATCTCATAAGGTAATAGTCAAAATGTCCAGGATACAATCCAAAGTTACTTGGCAACACAAAGAAGCATGAAAATCTCAAGTCGTATAGGAAAATGAATCAAGAGGCAGACAGTGAGATGGCACAGATGTTGGAATTACTTGACAAAGACTAAAGCAATTCTTATAAAAATGCTCAAATGAACGATCTGCAAAGTCTTAAAACAAAACTCAAAATAGCAGCAAAGGAGGAGAAATATAAAGAATCCCCAAGTGAAAATTTTAGAACTGAAAAATAAAATTAATGAAATAAAAAACCCACTGGATGGACTCAATAGCAGAATAGAGATGACAGAGGAAAGAGTCAGTGTATCTGATGCTAGATCAAGAAATTATCCAATCTGAACAACAGAGAGAAAAAAAGACTGAAAAAAAATAGAGTGTTAGGGACCTGTGGGACAACAACAAAAGAGCTAACATATGTGTCACTAGATTCCTAGAGAAGAGGACAAAGAATACAGGGCCAAAAAATATTTGAAGAAGTAATGGCTCAAAACTCTCCAAGTTTGGTGAAAAGCATACAACTATATATTTGAGAAGCTGAGAAAACCCCAAACAGGATAAGCCCAAAGAAACCTATACCCAGACACATCATAATCAAATTTCTAAAAACTTAAGTTAAATAGGGACTTCCCTGGCAGTCCAGTGGTTGGGACTCCATGCTTCCAATGCAGGGGGCATGGGTTTGATCCCTGGTCAGGGAACTAGGATGCCACATGCCATGTGGCATGGCAAAAAAGAAAGAACAAACAAAAACCCAAAAAAACAAACAACCAAACTTAAGTTAAATAGAAATCCTTAAGATTAATGAAAGAAAAATGACATACATACAACATATAGGAGAATAATGATTTCAATGACTGTTGATTTTTCATGAGAAACTGTGGAGGTCAGAAGAAAGTGATACATTTTTAATTTGTTGAAAGAAAAATAATGTGTCAACCTAGAATTTTATATCAAGTGAAAATATCCTTAAAGAATGAAGGTGAAATAAAGACATTCTCCTGTGAAGTAAAACTAAGAGAATTTATAGCCAGCAGACTTGTTCTAAAAGAATTGCTAAAGGAAATTCTTCAGACAGAAGGGAAATACCAAAAGGAACAACAGGAATGAAGAAAGAGCAATAGAAATAGCACGTATATGAGTAAATATAATAGACTATTCTTCCTTTTAGTTCCTTAAAATATTTCTGATGATCGAAAGCAAAAATTACATTTTCTGATGGGATTTTAAATCTATGTATATAAAGACAACTATGACATAAATGGGTGATTGTCAACTGAAGTGGTAAAATATTGGTTCTAGACAGACTGTGAAAAGTTAAGTATACATTTGTAATCCATTCAGGAACCCTTAAAAAACTATACAGAGAGATATAGTGAAAAATCACAATAAGTAAATTAAAATTGAATTCTAAAAAATATTCAAATAACCTAAAAGAAGGCAGGAAAGGGGAAACAGAGTAACAAAAAATACAGAGGGAAAGAAGAGAAAACAAATAATAAAATGGTGGATCTAACTCAAAGCATATCAATAATTACATTAAATGTAAATAATCTAAACACATCAATTAAGATAATGTCAGAATAAACTTTTTGAAAATAGAACTATATGCTGTCTATAAGAAACTCACTTCAAATATAAGGATATAGGTAGCTTAAAAGTAAAAGGATGGGAAAAGACCTATCCTATGCAAATATTAATTTAAAAAAACTGTAGAGGCTATGTTAGTATCAGACAAGATATACTTAGAGCAAAGAAAACTACCAGGGATAAATAGGAGTAACTACATATTGTGAAAATAGTCACTTCACTAAGGAGACATAATAATCCTAAATGTGCATGTGCTTAACAACAGACCTTCAAAATACACAAGGCAAAAGTCAGAACTGAAAGGAGAAACAAATCCATAATTCCGGTTGGAGATGTCAGCATCCCTTTCTCCGTAATAGACTCAAGTAGATAGAAAATCAGCAAAGAAATAGAAGAACTGAATACCATTAACCAAACTGGACTTGAGTGACATTTATAGAGAACACTCCATTCAACAACAGCAGAATACACATTCTTCCCATGTGCCCATGGAATATGCACTTAGACTTGAGTGTGATCTCAGAGGACAGAGCAGAATTTAACATAATGAAGAAATTGGAAAGCTCATTTACTATAACATGCTCTATCTGAAAGAAGAGTGAGTTAGAGGAAAATGGACTGAAACTGGGAAGCCTGAACAGCAAGCCAGACCTCCCTCCTTGTTTTTTTGCTATAGGGCAGTTGGGCTTGTTTCTATTATTTCTATTCCACCCACCCACCCCCTTCCCCCACTATCTGCCTCACAGAAGGAGATGCCTGGAACATGAATGTGGATCCCCCACTGCTTAGAAAGGGCTCTTCCTTAGTGGGAAAGAAACTGGATCCCTGGTTTATCATTATCTAGTAGTGAGCCCAGACAGGTGAGACCTTGGGTGTTGGGACATCTTCAGGGTACTACCCACCACTAAGAGACCCCCATCCAGGCTATCAGATGACCCCACCCTTTTCTGGGCCAGGGACAGCTCTCCACACCTGTTGAAAGCTATAAACTCTCTCTAGAAAAAGTTTCTTAGGTGCTTCTGGCAGATGCACATGACCAGTATGTATGCACACTGATGCCTACAATTTTAAGGGGTCTCCAGAGGGCAAAGGTTAAGAATTGGGGACTCCAGGCTAAGAACTCAGGCCTCTGAGGGCATTTTAATTTTGTCTCACCAAGTGCCACAGAGCTGTAAACTTCTAGCCATAAGGGAGAGAGAAAATCAACTTCAACAGGAGGTAGAGTATCCAATCATATTTCTTCATCCTGCAGAAATTACTGGCAGAAGGGCTTCCAATGGATTCTCATCTTTAATCTTTCAACCTGTCCTGGACTAGATCTGTGGTTGTGTAAAGTCCAGGAAGATGGGAAACAATCCACACCACCTGCTCAGATCTTACTTACCTTCCATGTTGAAAGTGAATGGAGGAACTTCCCTGGAGGTCCAGTGGCTAAGACTCCATGCTCCCAATGCAGGGGCCCCGGTTTGATCCCTGCTCAGGAAACTAGATCCCACATGCATGCCACAAATAAGAGTTCACGTGCTGCAACTAAAAGATCCCGCATGTCACAACTAAAGATCCTGCATGCCACAACAAAGACCAAGCACAGTGAAAGAAAGAAGGAGATAGAAAGAGAAAGGAAGAAAGAAAGAAAGAGAATGGAGCCAGGACAGCATGGCTGATGATGTGAGGGGCAGAGTGGGGAGGTGGAAACAGCAGGGATTTAGAATCAACTTTGGCTAACTATAGGGTTGTTAGGATGGGAGCTAAATGAGAACTAAATGTGAAATGCATTATTTAATTTCAAACTTAGAGTTAAAATTCATTTAAATCTGTATATAAGTCATTCTGCAGCCATCATAATAAAGATGGCTTCAAGTGAGAATCATCAAGGAATGTAAAAGCTAAGGAAGATATTTTGATGAGGACCAGGATATTTGCTTGGACTTAAAGTATCTCCCCATGTTGTAGCCAGCCTCTAAGTAGACCCATAATGACCCCTGCCTCCCAGTATTCACACCCTTGTCTAGTCCCCTCCATAATTTTGTGACCAATAGCACATGGCAGAAGTGATGCTATGTCACTTCTGAGATTGGTTATAATAGGACTGTAGCTTCCATCTTGGGCTTTCTCTCTTTCTCTCTCTCTCTGCCTCTCATCACTGGCTCTGGGGGAAGCCATGTCCCGGGCAGTCCTATGGAGAGGCCCACGCAGTAAGGAAATGAAGCCTCCTGCCAACTGCCTGCCATGTAAGTCAGATTTGAAGCAGATCCTCCAGGCCGCTTCAGAGACTCCAGCTCCCTCCAAGGCTGTAGCCCCAGCCAACAGCTTGACTGCAACTTCAGGACATAGCCTTGAATCATCCAGCCAAGCCAGACCCAGGTTCTTGACCTTCAGAAACTATGTGAGATAATATATGTTTGCTATTTTAAGCCACTAAATTTCAGGGTAATTTGTAACACAGCAATAGATCACTAACAGACCCCACAAACTGCTTATAAATTGCAATTTAAAAATAGTAACTACGTAGTAGAGAAATCTAAGACCTCAACTGGGTGATCAAAACTGACATCACCAATGAGGGACAGATGGTATTCAGATGGGATACCCCGAGAAGGACAGAACAGCACCTAGGCAGTGATTCCAGCCGTGAATATATAGCATCAATCTAATCACAAGGAAACATTAGACGCAAAAACATGAGGAATGTTCTGTTAAAAAAGAGGGGAGTTGGGCGAGATTGTAGTCTTCAAAAATGGCAATGTTGAGACGTTGGCAGAGCTCACGCCAAGGAGTACTTCCCAGAACTTCTGCTGCCAGTGTCCTTGTCCCCACGGTGAGCAACAGCCACCCCCTGCCTCTGCAGGAGAACCTCCAACACTAGCAGATACACCAGAAATACATCTACACGTGGAACAACTCCTACAGAACACCTACTGAACGCTGGCAGAAGACCTCAGACCTCCCAAAAGGCAAGAAACTCCCCACGTAGCTGGGTAGGGCAAAAGAAAAAAGATAAAAACAGAGACAAAACGATAGGGACGGGACCTGCACCAGTGGGAGGGAGCTGTGAAGGAGGAAAGGTTTCCACACACTAGGAAGCCCCCTCACAGGCCGAGACTGTGGGTGGCGGAGGGGGGAGCTTCAGAGCTGGAGGAGAGCGCAGCAACAGGGGTGCGGAGGGCAAAGCGGGGAGATTCCCGCACAGAGGATCGGTGCCGACCGGCACTCACCAGCCCGAGAGGCTTGTCTGCTCACCCGCCGGAGAGGGCGGGCTGGGAGCTGAGGCTCGGGCTTCGGTCAGAGCGCAGGGAGCGGACTGGGGTTGGCGGCGTGAACACAGCCTGCAGGGGGTTAGTGCACCACAGCTAGCCGGGAGGGAGTCCGGGGAAAAATCTGGAGCTGCAGAACGAGCCAAGAGACTTTTTCTTCCCTCTTTCTTTCCTGGTGCGCGAGGAGAGGGGATTGAGAACGCTGCTTAAAGGAGCTCCAGAGACGGGCGTGAGCCGCGGCTAAAAGCACAGACCCCAGAGACGGGCAGGAGATGCTAAGGCTGCTGCTGCCGCCACCAAGAAGCCTGTGTGTGAGCACAGATCACTATCCACACCCCCCTTCTGGGGAGTCTGTGCAGCCCGCCACTGCCGGGGTCCTAGGATCCAGGAACAACTTCCCCAGGAGAACGCACGGCGCGGCTCAGGCGGGTGCAACGTCACGCTGGCCTCTGCCGCCGCAGGCTCGCCCCGCACTCCATACCCCTCCCTCTCCCCGGCCTGAGTGAGCCAGAGCCCCAGAATCAGCGGCTCCTTTAACCCTGCCCTGTCTGAGCGAAGAACAGACTCCCTCTGGCGACCTACATGCAGAGGCGGGGCCAAATCCAAAGCTGGGCCCCTGGGAGCTGTGAGAACAAAGAAGAGAAAGGGAAATATCTCCCAGCAGCCTCAGAAGCAGTGGATTAAAGCTCCACAATCAACTGGATGTACCCTGCATCTGTGGAATACATGAATAGACAACGAATCATCCCAAATTGAGGAGGTGGACTTTGAGAGCAAGACCTATAATTTTTTCCCCTTTTCCTCTTTTTGTGAGTGTGTATGTGTATACTTCTGTGTGACATTTTGTCTGTATAGCTTTGCTTCCACCATTTGTCCTAGGGTTCTATCTGTCCGTTTTTTTTTCTTAATTATTTTTTATTTTAATAACTTTATTATATTTTATCTTACTTTATTTTACTTTATCTTCTTTCTTTCCTTCCTTCCTTCCTTCCTTCCTTGCTCCCTCCCTCCTTTCTTTCTTTCTTTCTACTTCTACTAATTCTTTCTTTCTACTTTTTCTCCCTTTTATACTGAGCCAGGTGGATGAAAGGCTCTTGGTGCTCCAGCCAGGAGTCAGTGCTGTGCCTCTGAGGTGGGAGAGCCAACCTCAGGACACTGGTCCACAAGAGACCGCCCAGCTCCACATAATATTAAATGGCGAAAATCTCCCAGAGATCTCCATCCCAACACTAGCATCCAGCTTCACTCAACGACAAGCAAGCTACAGTGCTCAACACCCTATGCCAAACAAAGAGCAAGACAGGAACACTAACCCACCCATTAGCAGAGAGGCTGCCTAAAATCATAAGTCCACAGACACCCCAAAACACACCACCAGACGTGGACCTGCCCACCAGAAACACAAGATCCAGCCTCACCCACCAGAACACAGGCACTAGTCCCCTCCACCAGGAAGCCTACACAACCCACTGAACCAACCTTAGTCACTGGGGACAGACACCAAAAACAACGGGAACTATGAACCTGCAGCCTGCAAAAAGGAGACCCCAAACACAGTAAGATAAGCAAAATGAGAAGACAGAAAAACACACAGCACATGAAGGAGCAAGATAAAAACCAACCAGACCTAACAAGTGAAGAGGAAATAGGCAGTCTACCTGAAAAATAATTCAGAATAATGATAGTAAAGATGATCCAAAATCTTGGAAATAGAATAGACAAAATGCAAGAAACATTTAACAAGGACCTAGAAGAACTAAAGATGACACCAACAATGATGAACAACACAATAAATGAAATGAAAAATACTCTAGATGGGATCAATAGCAGAATAACTGAGGCAGAAGAAAGGATAAGTGACCTGGAAGATAAAATAGTGGAAATAACTACTGCAGAGCAGAATAAAGAAAAAGAATGAAAACAACTGAGGACAATCACAGAGACCTCTGGGACAACATTAAACACACCAACATTCGAATCATAGGGGTTCCAGAAGAAGAAGAGAAAAAGAAAGGGACTGAGAAAATATTTGAAGAGATTATAGTTGAAAACTTCCCTAATACGGGAAAGGAAATAGTTAATCAAATCCAGGAAGCACAGAGAGTCCCATACAGGATAAATCCAAGGAGATATACGCCAAGACACATATTAATCAAACTGTCAAAAATTAAATACAAAGAAAACATATTAAAAGCAGCAAGGGAAAAACAACAAATAACACACACGGGAATCCCCATGAGGTTAGCAGCTGATCTTTCAGCAGAAACTCTGCAAGCCAGAAGGGACTGGCAGGACATATTTAAAGTGATGAAGGACAAAAACCTGCAACCAAGATTACTCTACCCAGCAAGGATCTCATTCAGATTTGATGGAGAAATTAAAACCTTTACAGACAAGCAAAAGCTGAGAGAGTTCAGCACCACCAAACCAGCTCTACAACAACTGCTAAAGGAACTTCTCTAGGCAAGAAACACAAGAGAAGGAAAAGACCTACAATAATGAACCCAAAACAATTTAGAAAATGTGAATAGGAACATACATATCGATAATTACCTTAAATGTAAATGGACTAAATACTCCCACCAAAAGACACAGATTGGCTTAATGGATACAAAAACAAGACCCATATATTTGCTGTCTACAAGAGACTCACTTCAGACCTAGAGAAACATACAGACTGAAAGTAAGGGGATGGAAAAAGATATTCCATGCAAATGGAAACCAAAAGAAAGCTGGAGTAGCAATTCTCGTATCAGACAAAATAGACTTTAAAATAAAGACTATTAGAAGAGACAAAGAAGGACACTACATAATGATCAAGGGATCGATCCAAGAAGAAGATATAACAATTGTAAATATTTATGCACCCAACATAGGAGCACCTCGATACATAAGGCAAATACTAACAGCCATAAAAGGGGAAGTCGACAGTAACATATTCATAGTAGGGGACTTTAACACCCCACTTTCACCAATGGACAGATCATCCAAAATGAAAATAAATAAGGAAACACAAGCTTTAAATGATACATTAAACAAGATGGACTTAATTGATATTTATAGGACATTCTATCCAAAAACAACAGAATGCACATTTTTCTCAAGTGCTCATGGAACATTATCCAGGATAGAGCATATCTTAGGTCACAAATCAAGCCTTGGTAAGTTTAAGAAAATTGAAATTGTATCAAATATGTTTTCTGACCAGAACGCTATAAGACTAGATATCAATTACAGGAAAAATTCTGTAAAGAATACAAAAACAAGGAGGCTAAACAATACACTACTTAATAACAAAGTGATCACTGAAGAAATCAAAGAGGAAATCAAAAAATACCTAGAAACAAATGACAATGGAGACACGACAACCCAAAACCTATGGGATGCAGCAAAAGCAGTTTTAACAGGGAAGTTTATAGCAATACAATCCTACCTTAAGAAACAGGAAACACCTCGAATAAACAACCTAACCTTGCACCTAAAGCAATTAGAGAAAGAAGAACAAAAGAACCCCAAAGTTAGCAGAAGGAAAAAATCATAAAAATCACATCAGAAATAAATGAAAAAGAAATGAAGGAAACAATATCAAAGATCAGTAAAACTAAAAGTTGGTTTTTTGAGAAGATAAACAAAATTGATAAACCATTAGCCAGACTCATCAAGAAAAAAAAGGGAGAAGACTCAAATCAATAGAATTCGAAATGAAAAAGGAGAAGTAACAACTGACACTGCAGAAATAGAAAAGATCATGAGAGATTACTACAAGCAACTCTATGCCAATAAAATGGACAACCTGGAAGAAATGGACAAATTCTTAGAAATGCACAACCTGCCAAGACTGAATCAGGAAGAAATAGAAAATATGAACACACCAATCACAAGCACTGAAATTGAAACTGTGATTAAAAATCTTCCAACAAACAAAAGCCCAGGACCAGATGGCTTCACAGGCGAATTCTGTCAAACATTTAGAGAAGGCCTAACACCTATCCTTCTCAAAGTCGTCCAAAATACAGCAGAGGGAGGAACACTCCCAAACTCATTCTACGAGGCCACCATCACCTTGATACCAAAACCAGACAAGGATGTCACAAAGAAAGAAAACTACAGGCCAATATCACTGATGAACATAGATGCAAAAATCCTTAACAAAATACTAGCAAACAGAATCCAACAGCACATTAAAAGGATCATACACTATGATCAAGAGGAGTTTATTCCAGGAGTGCAAGCATTCTTCAATATATGCAAATCAATCAATGTGATAAACCATATTAACAAATTGAAGGAGAAAACCATATGATCATCTCAATAGATGCAGAGAAAGCTTTTGACAAATTTCAACACCCAGTTATGATAAAAACCCTGCAGAAAGTAGGCATAGAGGGAACTTTTCTCAACATAATAAAGGCCATATATGACAAACCCACAGCCAACATTGTCCTCAATGGTGAAAACCTGAAAGCATTTCCACTAAGATCAGCAACAAGACAAGGTTTTCCACTCTCACCACTCTTATTCAACATAGTTTTGGAAGTTTTAGCCACAGCAATCAGAGAAGAAAAGGAAATAAAAGGAATCCAAATCGGAAAAGAAGAAGTAAAGCTGTCACTGTTTGCAGACGACATGATACTATACATAGAGAATCCTAAAGATGCTACCAGAAAACTACTAGAGCTAATCAATGAATTTGATAAAGTAGCAGTATACAAAATTAATGCACAGAAATCTCTGGCATTCCTATACATTAATGATGAAATATCTGAAAGTGAAATCAACGAAACACTCCCATTTACCATTGCAACAAAAAGAATAAAATATCTAGGAACAAACCTACCTAAGGAGACAAAAGACCTTTATGCAGAAAATTGTAAGACACTGTTGAAAGAAATAAAAGATGATACAAATAGATGGAGAGATATACCATGTTCTTGGATTGGAAGTATCAACATTTTGAAAATGACTCTACTACCTAAAGCAATTTACAGATTCAATGCAATCCCTATCAAACTACCACTGGCATTTTTCTCAGAACTAGAACAAAAAATTTCACAATTTGTATGGTAACACAAAAGACCCCGAATAGTCAAAGCAATCTTGAGAACGAAAAGCGGAGCTGAAGGAATCAGGCTCTCTAACTTCAGACTATACTACAAAGCTACAGTAATCAAGACAGTATGGTACTGGCACAAAAACAGAAAGACAGATCAATGGAACAGGATAGAAAGCCCAGAGATAAACCCAGGCACATATGGTCCCTTTATCTTTGATAAAGGAGGCAGGAATGTACAGTGGAGAAAGGACAGCCTCTTCAATAAGTGGTGCTGGGAAACCTCGACAGGTACATGTAGAAGTATGAGATTAGATCACTCCCTAAAACCATACACAAAAATAAGCTCAGAATGGATTAAAGACCTAAATGTAAGGCCAGAAACTATCAAACTCTTAGAGGAAAACATAGGCAGAACACTCTATGACATAAATCACAGCAAGATCCGTTTTGACCCACCTCCTAGAGAAATGGGAATAAAAACAAAAATAAACAAATGGGACCTAATGAAACTTCAAAGCTTTTGCACAGCAAAGGAAACCATAAACAAGAACAAAAGACAGCCCTCAGAATGGGAGAAAATATTTGCAAATGAAGCAACTCACAAAGGATTAATTTCTAAAATTTACAAGCAGCTCATGCAGCTTAACAACAAAAAAACAAACAACCCAATCCAAAAATGGGCAGAAGACCTAAATAGACATTTCTCCAAAGAATATATAGAGACTGCCAACAAACACATGAAAGAATGCTCAACATCATTAATCATTAGGGAAATGCAAATCAAAACTACAATGAGATATCATCTCACACCAGTCAGAATGGCCATCATCACAAAACCTAGAAACAACAAATGCTGGAGAGGGTGTGAAGAAAAGGGAACACTCCTGCACTTCTGGTGGGAATGTGAATTGGTACAGCCACTATGGAGAACAGTATGGAGGTTCCTTAAAAAACTACAAATAGAACTACCATATGACCCAGCAAGTCCACTACTGGGCATATACCCTGAGAAAACCATAATTCAAAAAGAGTCATGAACCAAAATGTTCATTGCAGCCCTATTTACAATAGCCTGGAGATGGAAACAACCTAAGTGCCCATCATCGGATGAATGGATAAAGAAGATGTGGCACATATGTACAATGGAATATTACTCAGCCATAAAAAGAAACGAAATTGAGCTATTTTTGATGAGGTGGATAGACCTAGAGTCTGTCATACAGAGTGAAGTAAGTCAGAAAGAGAAAGACAAATACCATATGCTAACACATATATATGGAATTTAAGAAAAAAAAAGTCATGAAGAACCTAGAGGTAAGAGGAATAAAGACACAGACCTACTGGGGAACGGACTTGAGGATATGGGGAGGGGGAAGGGTGAGCTGTGACAAAGCGAGAGAGAGGCATGGACACATATACACTACCAAACGTAAGGTAGATAGCTAGTGGGAAGCAGCCGCATAGCACAGGGATATCAGCTCAGTGCTTTGTGACCGCCTGGAGGGGTGGGATAGGGAGGGTGGGAGGGAGGAAGATGCAAGAGGGAAGAGATATGGGAACATATGTATAACTGATTCACTTTGTTATAAAGCAGAAACTAACACACCATTTTAAAGCAATTATACCCCAATAAAGATGTTTTAAAAAAAACTCATTTAAACTACAAAAATACAATACAAATTTTAGTCTGCTAGAGACAACAGTTGAAAGGGATATCTATGAAGTTTTTCTCATGGGATTTTTTTTTTTGGATACAAGTGACTTAAGTAATAATGAAAGAAGAACCCAAACCCGTTATGAACACTTATTTTACTACTGCAGCTGTGAGGCTTTTGTAAGTCACATTCTGGTCTTCCCCAAAGCTCAGTAAGTATGTGCTAAAGGTAAACCATACCGGCAAAATATCTCCCAGCGGGATCCACCTTCCCGTCATTGAATCGATTGTTTTTCTTGTCTTTATCTACTGTGGCCAAGACAACTGCTGACTGATCTTCCCAGTTCAAAGCACAGAACTTTGTTCCAACTGTGGCGACATAGCCTCCTGACTGGCGAAGGGCCACAGAGCTGACTGGGGCATCTGCAGAGGTAAAAGCAGCAGTCAGGGGGCAGCCAGTAGTCACACTGTGTCCATCACGCCACCCGGCATCTCTAAGAGGTTGCAGCTCTTTTGACAAGGGGAGTGCTCCCTCCTCTCTGTTGAACAGTGAAGGTTACATAACCCAGTATATTCGTTGACCATGAACTCCGTGTGCTGTTCCGGGCAGCATGGATATAAAGATGAATGAAACCCAACTCCTCTGGAAGCTCCGAGTCTAGCGGGAGAAGCAGAGAAGTCAAATCACAGCAGCCACCATACACTGGGGCAGGTGCCACAGCAAGTTCAGAGGAGAGGTTCCTAAGGGGGTGGTGTGTAAGCCAGGGCAGTTTTCACAGAGCAAGCGATGCTCAGTTTGCCTGATCTTCAGGAAATGCAGGGACACAAACTGTGTTTAGTTCCAGCAACTGGGTTTTGTGACATCTCTCTCTCCCTCAAGTACAGGGCTTGTCTTTTTTTTTTTTTTTTTAATTAGGACTTGTCTTTTTAAAGGTACCCTGTTTTGTATGTATTTAATTGAAAATTGTTTCTTAAATCCTTTTTGGAAGTAAGCATGATTAAAAAATAATAGAGGGACTTCCCTGGTGGCACAGTGGATAAGACTCTGCGCTCCCAATGCAGGGGCCCGGGTTCGTTCCCTGGTCAGGGAAGTAGATCCCACATGCATACTGCAACTAAGGATCCCACGTGCTGCGACTAAGGAGCCGGCAAGCCGCAACTAGGGAGCCCACCTGCAGCAACTAAGACCCGACACAACCAAATAAATAAAAATAAATAGTAAAAAAAAAAAAAAGAAATGTAGATGCAGTGATTTAAAAAAATCACGTCTTCCTTATACTACTATATTTTGTATATTTAAATTTTAGGTTTTCTGGGTTTAATATTTTTCCACATATAAGGAAACTTCTTTTTAAGTGGAGAGATTGATTACCATGGTGAGTACTCACAGGAAACAAATTGACAGACTTTATTGTGAAAACATTTCCTAAGCATCTATTCAGTGCAAGACGCCTGGTGCCCTGTGCAGAAGTTGATTGGAGCCGTGGAGGGTCCCAGGGAATGTGCAAGACACTAGTAGGAGCGTCATATCCTCATCAGGGATCCCAACCTGTGGCCTGAGGCTTCTGTTAGCTTTTAAGCTGCTGTGGACACCACAAGCCCTTCCCAGGGTTTGGGGGGGGGTTTGTTTGTTTTGTTTTTGTTTTGAAGATTAGGGGTAGGAATATATCCTTAATGTGTGCATACTGGGAAAGAGAGACTAGGGAAGGTGATGGGTCCCTCCCCCAAGTCTGATCACAGCGGGTCACAGTCATTTTGCCTCGAGCCACAGTCATGCCCGTGAGTGAATTAAAAGCTGTTCCCTCTCATCTAAAAAAAAAAAGGTCCCCAGTTCTGGGTTGAGAGTGTCCTGAGGTCACAGGAATTCCTGGTATCTCTTTCCCAGGAACACAATAATGAAAAGAAGAAACTTCTTTATCTCTAGTCAAGCCCATATCCTTGGGCCATAAAATGTGATAAACCCCTCCATGGGAAATCACAGGGCCATTAACAGAATAATACTCCAATGCACTCGAAATTCCTTTGTGAATCCTGTTTTGAACAGTGAACAGAAAGCCCCGGTTAATGCTTTCTAAGTCCAAAAGCTCCTCTTTGCACAAAGAGGGGATATATCTGTTGTTATTATTTTGTTTTTCAAATTAAGGCCTTGGCCTGACCCAAGGTAGATAACCTTTGCTGTGCCACAAACCGGGTCTCCAACTTTCACGGCTGTTAACTGAAGGTATGAAGGAAAGATCCTACCGTGACTCACCATCCAAAACATAATGGGGAATGTTGCCCGGCACCCGCAGGGGAAGAGGAAAGTATCGACCATCCAGATTTTACTCCTGGGTCAAAGTGGGGGACACAGAAAGGATGACAATCCAACAGTTTTCAAGTATATTCAGTACGCTTTAACAAGAAGGTTCCGGAGGAATGACACAATAGGTGACCGCGCCTCCCCAGGGAAGAGATGGCTGTCTGGGCAGATCCAAGCCCATCCTTCATCCTTACCCACGGTCACTTGCTGCACTTGCTTGCTGAGCGAATCCCACCGGCAAACCTTTTTTGCAGGAATATCTACGAAGAGCAGAGAGTTGGATGCCTCCTCCCACACTGGAGACTCACCGCAGCGCCAGTTCTCCCGCAAAACACACTCAATCTTAGCGGAAGACATTGTCATGGGGGAGATTTACTGAAGACAACAGAGATAAAGTGAAATGTCATCGCATGGAGCAAATTCAGCAAAACACCTAAGACGCTGGTAAGATCCCAATACAGATTGAGTTTTTAAAATCAGAACTGGAAAGGCTGGACACACTTTCCCCAATCAGAACAAAATATGCAATGTGGCAGGAGACAGATAAAAAAGAAGAAAGAGCTGATAGGCCATAACACAAGACATCTTCAGTCAACTTACCGGTGCTTTTTTTTTTTCAAGGTTTCTCTTAAAAAGAGAGAGAGAAAAAGCAACACTCCAACATCCACACCTTGGCGCTAGTGACCCCCAGAGAGAGCTGGCTGCTTCTACAAGGCAAGGCTGCCTTTATGCCAGCACCCAAGCCCCCAAGGCGGGTCAGGGGGTGGGAAACTACCTCATTGGTGGCCCTCTGGGCATCCTTCTCCTGCTGTCCTTCCCATCCGTGCACGGTGTTGATTTCCTTTTCTAACGGCCCAAAGGCCAATCTTCCTGCTCTGCACTTTTCTGAACTGCATTTTTCGAAATGCAGTTCATCAGTGATAATACACTAAAGTAGAAATAACATCCATATTCTTTTTTTTAATTTAAGTCTAGTTGATTTACAATGTTGTGTTAATTACTGCTGTACAAAAAAGTGATTCAGTTTATATATATATATATATATATATGCATTCTTTTTTAATATAGTCTTTTCCATTATGGTTTTTCATAAGATGTTGAATATAGTTCCCTGTGCTATACAGTAGGACCTTGTTGTTTATCTATTTTATATATAGTAGTTTGCATCTGCTAATCCCAACCTCCCACTCCATCCCTCCCCCAGCCCCCTCTCCCTTGGCAACCACCAGTCTGTTCTCTATAACATCCATTTTCAAATTCAGACAATGGAAAGGGGGGAGAAAAGGACATTGTTGGGGCACCACTGTAGGAAATGACAGCCCCTCAGCTATTTCTTGCTGCCTAGGAAGGCACCATGCCAGTTTGGCAAGGAGTCTTGAACTCCATAGGCAGGAACATTCTATGCTGGGACTTTAGGCCAGAGGCTGTGACCAGCGAACAGGTAGAAGAAAAAGAAAAATAATCAGAAAAGAAAAAATCCTTACTTAAGAAACCCACGTGGGAGAGGAAAGACAGACAACTTTCAAGAGCATTCTCTCTTTCCCAGACTGTGTCCTGATGGTGATCAAAACTGCCTGCATCTTCACCCTTCTCCTTGACAATTATCTGATTTGAAGTCACTGGTCCCACACATGGATGGGCAAATTAATGGTAGGGGAAAATAATCTTTGGTTTAATATTACCTTTGATAAATCGCTTTTTTTTAATTTTTAAGAAACACAGCTCAAATCGTCCTCAAATGCTGCCTGCCAGCGCTGTAGCATTTGCAGTCGTCACTGGCTGTTAAAAATTGGCAGAGGTCTAAAGGCCTTCCTGCTGTCTATCTGAGATAAGGCCCAAGATCAGACGCGGGACTTTTGCAATCGCAACTTTTAACCCCACGCTCCGTGGTGCAAGAAGGGGGGAGGGGGTGTCTGGCAAATGTCCCTTTTCTGCTCGGGCCACCTGTGCGGGCGCGGGGCCCGGTACCGGCTGGCGGCGCAGCCGCGGCCTAGGGTGCCGCGGGGAAGCTGAAGGTTGCGCCCGCCTCCTCCCCAGCCCCGGCCGGCCGAGTGGGGCGCGGGTCCCCGGGTGGCAGAGGGGGTCGGTCTCCTTTCAGCCGCTCGGGTTTGGGGGTGGGGCTGGCTGTCGCCAGATGTCCCCTCTCCAGGGAGGGGGCGGGGAGGCCGGCCTGAGCAGGGCACTCACCAGCCTGATGACTTGCAGGTGGCTCAGAGGTCAGGTGGCAGAGCAGGGCCCGCGGTGGAGAGTCACCCGGCCGGGGCTGTGGGTGGGAACCGATTCCCTCCACGCCTTCCCTCCTCCTCGGCAGGAAGAATCCAGCAGAGCCCGCCGGGGCAGGGAGGTGGGATAGAGGCTTGGAGCCCAGTGAACCTAAGCTTTGGAGTTTGGACGGATAGCTAAACGTAATCTCTGACTTAACCAAAAAAAGTTATCCAAATGCCTCACCGAGAGATTGGGTCGAGGGTCCGGTTAAACACAAACAGGTTCAAAAGGAAAGTTCAAACGGTTAAACAAATCCTATTTTCCTAGTGGAGAAGAGTCAACTGGAGGCCAACTATTGCAAAACGTTTTTGGTGGGGCAAGAGAGGCTTTATTTGATGCTTAGTGAAATAAGTCAGACAGAGAAAGAGAAATCCTGTGTAATATCACTTATAGATGGAATCTAAAAAATACAACAAACTAATGAATATAACACAAAGAAGCAGACTCACAGACACAGAGAACAAACTAGTGGTTAGCAGTGGGGAGAGGGAAGCGGGGAGGGGCAAGGTAGAGGTAGGGGAGTAAGAGGCACAAACTACTATGTATAAAATAAATAAGATACAAGGAAATATTGTACAGCACAGGGAATATAGCCAATATTTTATAATAACTATAAGTGGAATATAAACTTTAAAAATTGTGAATCACTATGCTGTACATCTGAAACTTATGTAATATTGTACATCAACTATACCTCAATAAAAAAAATCCTGTGGAATAAATATTCCTAAACTGCACTCAGTTTCACATTCTCCATTGAGAGCATAAATGCATTCCTGGCTCTGCCACCTGACCATCCATACTTTCTCTAAATAACCCACAAGTTTAAAACATTAAAAAATAAAATTAAGGGAGGGAGGCAAGCAGAATGGTGGCTGCTCCTGAGGGGTGCGAGTCAGGTATTAACTGTGAAGGGGAGTTGAGGGAATTTTCTGGGGTGATGGAGCTGTTCTGTAACCTGATGGAGGCGTGAGTTGCACAGGTGTATGTACTGTCAAAAACCATCCAGTGCCACGCTTGAGATTTATGCATTTTATTATATGTGTTGAATCCAAGGTCAGTGTTACCTCATTATTTATATCTCTCAATCAAGTGTCCCATTCTTTGCCATCTGCACTATCAAATCGCACTCAAATCACGATCATTGTGGCATTCTAATTTCCTTTAATTCACTAAGGAGGAAGAACCAGAAATCAATACCTAAAGGCACAGGCAGGAGATGGCTGGAGCAATCTCAGTTCAGTTTACGGTCAGTACTTAGAATAACTGGTGTTTATGGCCTCAATTATTTCGCCTTCACACCGGGAGGTACTTAAGACAACTACTCTCCCATGTCCCCATTTACGTGTGGGAAGGAAGTCTACAAAGTGAGGAGCCTCCGAAAGCCACACATCCAGCTGGGAAAAATCTGGCAAAGAGCCCAAACCATCGGTAGAAAAGTAAGAACTTGAAGGACATTTTCTTGGGTGAGGCAAAGACTGGGACTGCGATCTCCAGATGTTGGGGTTCTCTTGTGCCTTCTTCTCATCTCGTGGCTTCCTCTAACTCCTCAATGCTGATGACTCCTCCAAATATATCTCAGCTCAGATCTTTCCCCTAAACTACAGTCCTGTAGCTCAAACCCTCTACTTAACAGCACCACTGAGCTGTCCAAACTCAATCCCATTACTCTCCACAAACTGCCTGAGCACTCTGTCTTGGTGACTGGGACCATGGTCCAGCCAATGGACTGTGTAAGAAGCCCAGACACCTCACTAGACTTCTCTTGTTCCCTACCTCAAGTCCAGTTAGTCACCAGATCATAAATATTGTCCCTTTAATGTCCTTCCAGCTACGTTGGCACTGCCCTAATTCATTCAGGCCTTCCCCATTTCTTGCCCAAATTGTTGTCATCTTCTTGGAGGTCTTGTCTCATACCTTTGGATCTGCTGCCAAGATGGCCCGCTAGACCATGAGTCCTGTAGAGCAGGGGATGCATCTTATTTACCCTCTCCTTCCCAGGTCCCACCACAGTACTGACACATAGAGCTTGTTCAACTACATGCATTTTTTTTTTGGTAGGGAAGGGGTAACTATATTTTGAAGAAATTTCAGTCTTACAGAAAAGTTGCAGGAATAATATAAAGAATTCATGACTACCCTTCATCTAGATTCCCCAAATGTTAACAGTTTACCACATTTGCTTTATCCTTCTCTCATTTACACACACACACACACACACACATATATATATATATATATATATATTTATGAACAGTTTGAGAGTTAGTTACAGACATGGTGCTCCTTTACCTTTAAATACTGTGGTGTGCATTTCCTGAAGACAAGGACATTCTCTTATATAACCACAGTACAGTTATCAAGATCAGGGAATTTTTTTTTTTTGGCCACACCACGTGGCTTGTGGCAATCTTAGTTCCCCGAACAGGGATTGAAGCCGGGCTCACAGCCGCAGTGAAAGCATAGAGTCCTAACCAGTGGACCACCAGGGAATTCCCAAGATCAGGCAATTAACATCCATACAGTATTATCTAGCTGAGTCTCATCAGTTGTCCCACTAATGTTCTTTCTAGCAAAAGAAAAAAAGTATTTCGTTCCCAATTCCAATCCAGGGTAAAGCATTGTGTTTAGCTCTGTTTAGTCTCCTTTAACCTGGAACAGCTCCTTAGCCTTTTTTTCCTTTATGACATTGATATTTTTGGAGTTCAAAGTGCAGAATGTTCCTTAATTTGGGATTATTTGCTTTTTCCTCATGGTTAATTCAATTTATGCCTTTTTGGCGATACAATAAAAGTGATGCTGTATCCATCTTAACATCTGGAGGTAAATGATTTGTTAACTTTGATCACATTATGTGGTTATTGAATCTTTATAAAATACAATCTAATCCTACCACCCTTCAATGGACCTAAAAGCATATAAGGCCCTGCAGACTTGCTGGTAGTCCTTTCTTGACCTCAGTCATGGTCTAGCTATATACTCTCTCTGCTTCTTGCCTTTGAACTTTCTATTCTCTGCCTAGACACGTTTTTCCTCCCACTAAATCCAACCCCTACCTCTGTACTGGGCTAACTCCTACCTAAGATTCACCCTAGTGTCCCCTCTACCAGGAAGCCTTCACTGAAACCCCTGGCTCTGACATGTCACTTGTACAGCACCCTGTCTTTACGTTTTATTATAATACTCATCACACTGCCTGAGAACCGTTGGTTTGTCTGTCTCTCCTGCTACATTATGAGCTCTTAGAGGGTAAGTCCTGGATCTTTTATTATAAGTCCCTTCATTCATTAATTTCTTCATCCAGTCACACAAATCTGGGTTCATTGATTCCTTGCCACGAAGGAGAACATATACACCATGCGATGTCTCGGTAAGGTGTTAGATTCTATTATGGGATGTGGCCTTGTGTTAGGCAATTTGAGGGGAGAGTCCAAGGATTGGAGGCTGTCAGTAAGTGGGGGTGATTCTATGATTGGGTATCTTAATCCTTATCTAGAAAGGTGAGGCGAAGGGAGTGATTGATAAAGAAGCAGCACCCGTTCATATGAGCTAGGAGAGGGTGATGTTTAGTCATTTGGGGAATTTGGACAATGCTTATTGGTCTAGTTTTTGTCTTGATCTATTACAGTCATAGAGTGGCCTTGTCTGATGTTTGGAATCTGTGAAATTGGTCATGTCCATCGGGAGAGCACCAAGGCCTTGCTGTGAGTGCCAGGCCAGCTCCTGGATGTCAGGGGCTGCATTTCTTTCTCATTCCCCGCCTTTCATCCAAGGTCAGATGAGGTCAGGCCACAGGACATGAATTTATATATTCTAATCATCACCATTGCTGAGATATTGCTGATCTGGAGGGGGCACCGAGAAAATTGTCTGCAGGAGGACTTGGGCAAGTCTCTCCTGCTCCTTTTGTTGCAGGATGAGGTATTGAACCTTCTGATGTGACAAGGGCTGCACAGTGGCATTTACGACTCTGGACAGGATCCATCGGCCAAAATCACCACAGGCAGTTACCAGAAACAAGATGATGATTCAGCCTCGTAATAGACTCTGGGCACAGGGGCCTAGATGACCCAACCCAGGCCATGGGAATATGTCCCATGTTTCAGCTGGTCTCTTGTAGAGAGCCAGGTGCCTTTTTCTTTTAGCCTCATCAGAAATTGTTCTACTTGACCTGTAGTATTTATATAAGTGCAGCAAGAGGTATTGCTAAAGCTAACTCGCTCCTCGGATTGCTCGTGACAGCCTGGCTAAAGAATTTAGACTTTTCTGGGGGTGGGGGAGCCTTCTAGAGTAGAAGTTGTGTCATTTATGGCATCTGTGGGAACTGCAGCTCACAGAGAATGCAGGAGGAGCCAGTTATCTCTCTGGGAGTTGTCCAGATTCTGCTATGCTGCCCTCTTCTTTTTTTTTTTTTTTTTTTTTTTTTTGCGGTACGCGGGCCTCTCACTGTTGTGGCCTCTCCCGTTGCGGAGCACAGGCTCTGGACGTGCAGGCCCCGCGGCCATGGCTCACGGGTCCAGCCGCTCCGCGGCATGTGGGATCCTCCCAGACCGGGGCACGAACCCGTGTCCCCTGCATCGGCAGGCGGACTCTCAACCACTGCGCCACCAGGGAAGCCCCTGCCCTCTTCTTTTCATGAAAATTTGATCCTCTGGAAGAGAGGTAGTTTTAAATATCTGAAAGTCTCTAACAATTACCCCAAATATATTGGATAAGTTAGTGTGTGGCAGGTTGGTGTAAGTCTGAGGTCCACCTCAGAAATGGTATCCCAATGGAGCACAGACTTTATTGGGAGTATAAGTATCATTTTGCATGAGCTAATTATATGTCCCTTGAAATGGGCAGATAACGCGAGTGGAGGTAAACAGTTCCCAAAAAGAGTGTCTCTGAAGAGAACAAATGTTTGTAGGGAATTCCCCGCGGTCAAGTGGTGAGGACTCCAATCTTCCACTGCTGGGGTCCCGGGTTCAATCCCTGGTCGGGGAACTAAGATCCTGCAAGCTGTGTGGTGCGGTCAAATTAAAAAAAAATGTTTGTAGCTAATATTAGTTCTCATTCCTTACGGGCTACGTTTTGCTGATAGGGTTGTAGTAACCTCAGTAGAAGCATTTTGTTGATGTGAGGTCAATTTTTATGTGACTGAAGCTTGGGATTAATGATGTGGGGGAAACTTAAGAACCAGAAAGGGTCTATAAAAGGAAACGTACCTTCTCAGAGGTGTTTAAAAGAAAAAAGATTAAATTTTTGTCAGCAAACAGTTAAATTCAGAGCAGTAGCTATGGTCTGAGAAAAACCCATCAGAACATTTTACTTTTTCTGAAGTGGGAGAAGATCATAAAGGGTCAAAAGTCATAGGATGAAGATAAGGAAGAACATATTGAGCCTTAGAGTCAGTTCCTAGGGAGTGTAAAGTACAATAACAGGCAAGATGAGTGGTAAAAGGAAGGAAAAAGGCCACTGAAGAATTAGAAAATTAACCTTGGGCAGAAGCTGTCAACTTCTGCGGTCAGCAGTTTCTGGAGGGATCCTAAGAATCCTGTTTAAAGTATTCCAATGGAATGGCCATCCAGTAGTCAGGATGAAGTGATGTATATCTTTTTTTTTTTATTTTCCACATCTTTATTGGAGTATAATTGCTTTACAATGGTGTGTTAGTTTCTGCTGTATAACAAAGTGAATCAGCTATATGTATACATATATCCCCATATTCCCTCCTTCTTGCGTCTCCCTCCCTCCCACCCTCCCTATCCCACCCCTCTAGGTGGTCTGTATATCTTATAAGCTGGGAAACATGAACTTCAGTACCAGTACCTTGGAGTTTTAGTGTTGTGTCGGTTGCTAACAGTACCTGAAAAGGTCTTTTCCACTGAGGCTCAAGGGCAGTTTTTCTCTGATGCCTCTTCAGAAAACCAAGCTTTCAGGTTTGGGATCATGCAGAGGCTGCTTAGGTGGGTGTTTTGAAAAAGCAGCTGTACTTGTTGGTGATAAAGCTGGAGGTATTTTATGAGTCCCCTGCTGTAATTAATGATATCAGCATGTCATAGGGTAGAGTCTAGGATTGGGATTACTTTCCAAATCCATGGGGCAACTTGTTATTAACTCAGAAGGAGGTAACTTGTGGATCCTAGAGGGGACAGATCTTACTGCTATCAAGGATAATGGCAAGACTTTAGGCCATGGACGTTCAAGGGGCTTCTGAGAACTTTAAAAATTTTGGTTTTAGAATTCAGTTAGTTCTCTGCACTTCTCCTGAATTTATGGACGATAAGTACAGTGCCGTTCTAGGAGATAAGAATAAAGAGTTATGTTCAGTGGCCAGTGTTTTGTATCTGTTTCTTACTTAGAAACTGTCCAGATATCCAAAGATTATTTATTAATTAACTTAACCATTTATCTAAGGCCTTAAAATTAGTCAGGATCTGGAAATTTCAAGTTTAGCTAATATGTTAAATCTTTGTGATTTGTAGCAGTTTAAGAATTTCATAAAATTTCATAACTCTTTAAAAAGTTATTATCATTTCATTTAATTGTTCATAAATATATTTTTTCAGGAAGTTATGGAAACAATGGTAACTTACTTAACTCATAAAACCAGTGTAGGAAATTTAGAAAGGTTAAATAATTTAACCCTGGTTTTGTACAAACCAAAATACTGTGCTGACATTATTTTTAAATGGTAAACTAATTTTTAAAAACTCTCAGTCATGGGACTTCCCTGATGGTCCAGTGGTTAAGACTCTGTGCTCTCAGTGCAGGGGGCCCAAGCTCCATCCCTGGTCAGGAAACTAGATCCCACATGCCGCAGCTAGGAGCCCACGTGCTGTAACTAAGACCCAGCTCAGCCAAATAAACAAATAAAGACTAAGTTGTATCAAAAGCTCTTCTTCATCTTGGAATTAAGCTCTTTTCTTCTTTTCTCATAACTAGAATAACAAAGGCTATTATGCAAGTACACTTTTCAGTGTCTACAAAAAGAAACAATTTAATAACATTTTCTTATTTTTAGACATTTTTGACAGTTTATCTGAACTAGAAAAAAAAGTGTACACATAACAACTGAATGTTTTTTGATCAGTTAATCTTTAAAAGTTTCCTAAGGGGGTAAAACAGAGGGAGAGGGACAAAAATTAAGAGGGACCCAGCTTCAGACAAATATGAAATTACAATTTTTAAAGGGTAATTATGTTGCTTTTTGAAGAATGAAGAGTGTATTGATACAGAAACCCCATTTTGACAAACACAAGAAATAGAAAGATAAATAGATATATAGATATTGAGATTACAGCTGGTTTAGACAATAACTCAGGCCACTGACAATTTTACCAATCTAAATAATTTTAAAGCTACCATTCATTAATCTTTGAAGTATAGAAACAAAGCTAATATAGTCTCCTATGTTAAAAAAAATTCTCTTTTAGATAAAAACAATCTCCTCATGACTCATGAGGGTTTCTTCCCTTTTTGTTCTAAGGTACCCCCCCTTTTTTTTTTTCTGGCCGTGCAGCACAGCTTAGTTTCCGGACCAGGGATTGAACCCAGGCCATGGCAGTGAAAACTCCGAGTCCTAACTACTGGACCACCAGGGAAATCCCCTGAGGTACTTCTTAAGTGAACAATCTTGTTCACGTCAGAAATTCCCCAGTGTGGCCATGGTAATTTCAAATTGACCCTAGATAAATTATGCCAGGTAGAGAACATGATAGTAGGAAAATATGAAGGAGGCAGGTGTTTAGCATAGAAGGGTTGCAGTTTTAGATTCAGAAGACGCCATGAGAACTTCCATGGGCCATAAGGATGGTGCTTGTGCAATCTTGTGTCTCTAGAGCGTGGCTGAAGCCCAACCATTACCCATCAGAAGCTGAATAAAACCTCCTGTTTGCAGGCTAATGAAACAGAGTTCCTAGGGACACAGAGACATAATTGAAGAAGTCTTTTTAAGGTTTTATTTTAATAGCTTTATTGATGTATAAGAGACATACAATAAACTGACATATACAAAGAGTATAATTTGGTTAGTTTTGACACATACACATATGCCTGAATCCATTACCATCATCAAGATAATGAATATATCCATCACTCTCAAAAGTTTCTTCTGGCCCCTTTACTATCTCTCAGTCCTGCCCCTCTGTGCTCCTAACTCCCAGGCAACCACTGATCCACTGTTACTCTAGATTAGTTTTCATTTTCTAGATTTTTATATACATGGAATTATACAGTACATTTTCTGTTTTGTCTGGCTCCTTTCACTGAGCATAATTATTTTGAGAATCAAAATATCTATCCTGCTGTGTGTAGTTCATTCCATTTTTTAAAACATCTTTATTGGAGTATAATTGCTTTACAATGGTGTGTTAGTTTCTGCTGTATAACAAAGTGAATCAGCTATACGTATACATATACCCCCATATCTCCTCCCTCTTGCGTCTCCCTCCCACCCTCCCTATCCCACCCCTCTAGGTGGACACAAAGCACCGAGCTGATCTCCCTGTGCTACGCGGCTGCTTATTACTAAGAGGTATTTCACTGTATGTAAATACCAAAACTTGTTTATCCATTTAAGTGTTGTTGGACATTTGAGTTGTTTCTAGTTTCAGCAATCACAAACAAAGCTACTATGAACATTTGTGTACTAATCTTTATATGAACATTTGCTTTCATTTCTCTCCAGTAAATATTTAGGAGCAGAATGGCTGAATCTTATGGTAGGTGTATGTTTAACTTTGTAAGAAGCTTCCAAACTGTTTTTCAAAGCGGCTGTGCCATTTTACATTCCCACCACCCACTTATGAGAGTTCCAGTTCACGTGGTATGGTGAGTCTTTTAAATTTTAGCTATTCTAATAGGGGTGTAACAGTATCTCACTGTGGTTTTAATTTGCATTTCCCTAATGACTAATGAGGTTGAGCATCTTTTCATGTGAGCATTTGCCATTCATTGTCTTCACCAAAGTGCCTGTTGAGATGGTCTGCTCATTTTTTAATTAGGTTATTTTCTTGTTATTAAGTTGTGAGGATTCTTGACACATTCTGGATACCACTCCTTTATCAGATAAATGATTTTGCAAACCTTTTCTCCCAGTCTGACTTCTTTTTTCATCCTAGCAACAGTGTCTTTCAAAAAGAAGTTTTAATTTTGATGAAGTCCAATATACCAGTCTGTTCTTTTAAGGAAAGTGCTTTTGGTGTCATATCTAAGAAGTTTTTACCTAACCAAGATCCTAAAGGTTTTCTTCTTTGTTTTTGTCTAGAAGTTTTATAGTTTTAGATTTAGTTCTTTGACCCATTCTGAAATTAATTTTATATATGGTGTGAGGTATTGATAGGAGATGTTTTACTTTTTACATATGGGTATCCAATTTTTCCAGCATGCTTTTTGGGAAGAGGATTGTTGAAGACACTCCTCTTTTCACTAAATTGCTCTGCACCTTTGTTGAAAATCAGTTGCCCACATATATGAGTCTACTTCTGAATTCATTCTGTTCCACTGAGCTATATGTCTATCTTTACCCCAATACCACATTGTTTTGATTATTGTAGCTTTATAATAAGTCATGAAATCAGGTAGTGTCAGTCCTCTAACTTCATTCTTTTTGTTCTAAGCAGTTTTGCCTATCCTAGGTCCCTTGCACTTTCATATGAATTTTAAAATCAGTTTATTAATTCACCACCCCCCAAAAAAAACCCAGGTGTGATTTTGGTTGGAATTGCATTGAATCTATAGACCAACTTGGGGATAATTGAAATCTTGATAATATTGAGCCTGCTGATCCATGAACATGGTGTCTTTCTCCATTTATTTAGGTCTCCTATTTTTCTCAGTAATGTTTTATGGATATCATTGTAAAGGTCTTTCACATCTTTTGTCAGATTTATACATAAGAATTTCACATTTTTGGTGCTGTCATAAATGGTATTATTTTTAAAATGTCAACTTCTGATTGTTCCTTACTAGTATATAAATATAATAGGTTTTTGTAAGTTGACCTTTTATCCTGCAGCCTTGCTAGACTTCCTTACTAATTCTGGTAGCTTTTTTTTGTCGATTCCATCTGATTTTCTACATAGATAATCATGTCATCTGAAAATAAACAAATATTTATTCTTTTCTAGTAAGGATGCCTTTCATTTATTTTTCTTGCTTTACTGCACTGACTAGAAATTCCACTATAGTGTTGAAGAGAAGTAGTGAGTTCAGATACTCTTGTCTTATTCCTGATCTTAGGGGGAAAACATTGTCTTTCACTATTATGATGTTAGCTGTAGGTTTTTCATAGATGTCCTTTATCAGGTTCAGAAAGTTCCCTTCTATTCTTCATTTGCTAAGCATTATTATCAGGAGTGAATATTGGAGTTTGTCAGATGCTTTTTATGTATCTTTGAGATATAGCAAATTACACTGATTATTTTTTGAATGTTCACTCAAACTTGCATTTCTGGAATAAATCTCACTTGGTTGTTATAGACTGAAATGTTTGTGTGCCCCCAAATTCATATGTTGAAGCCCTAGCCCACAATGATTTGGTATTTGGAGGTGGGGTCTTTGGGGGATAATTAGGTTTAGATTAGGCCAGGAGGGTGGGAACCTCATGGTGGGATTAGTGCCCTTAAAAGAGGAAGATTTCTCTCTCTCTCCATGAGAGTAGGCACCAAGGAAAGGCCACGTGAGCACACAGTGAGAAGGCAGTTGTCTACAAGCCAGGAAGTGGGCCCTCACCAGACATGGATCTGAGAGCAACTTGATCATAAACTTTCCAGCTTCCAGACTGTGAGAAATAAATTCCTGTTGTTTAAGCCACCCAGTCTACAGTTTTTTGTTATAGCAGCCCAAGTGGACCGAGATAGTCATGATGTATTATCCTTTTCATATATTGTTGGAGTTCAATTTGCTACAGTTTTAAGAACTTTTTTTTTTTTTTTGCGGTACGTGGGCCTCTCACTGTTGTGGTCTCTCCCGTTGCGGAGCACAGGCTCCAGACACGCAGGCTCAGCGGCCATGGCTCACGGGCCTAGCCGCTCCGTGGCATGTGGGATCTTCCCTGACCAGGGCACGAACCCGTGTACCCTGCATCGGCAGGTGGACTCTCAACCACTGCGCCACCAGGGAAGCCCCTTAAGAACTTTTTTGCATTTACTTATTTTTATAAATTTATTTATTTATTTATTTTTGGCTGCGTTGGGTCTTTGTTGCTGTGTGCGGGCTTTCTCTAGTTGCGGTGAGCAAGAGCTACTCTTTGTTGTGGTGCATGGGCTTCTCATTGCGGTGGCTTCTCTTGTTGCGGAGCATGGGCTCTAGGTGCAGGGGCTTCAGTAGTTGTGGCTCGCAGGCTCTAGAGTGCAGGCTCAGTAGTTGTGGCGCACGGGCTTAGTTGCTCCGCGGCCTGTGGGATCTTCCAGGACCAGGGCTTGAACCCGTGTCTCCTGCATTGGCAGGCGGATTATTAACCACTGTGCCACCAGGGAAGCCTGCATTTGCTTTAAATAAAGGATATTGACCTGTATTTTTTTTTGGGGGGGTGCCGTGCTGCCAACACTGCTTGCAGGATCTTAGATCCCTGACCAGGGATTGAACCCGGGGCCACGGCAGTGAGAGTGCCGAGTCCTAACTACTGGACCACCAGGGAACTCCCGATCTGTAGTTTTCTTATGTCTGTGTCTGGTTTTTATATTAGGTTAATATTGGCCTCATAGAATGAGTTGAGAACTATTCTCTCCCGTTCAATTTTTTGGGAAGAGTTGTGTAGGATTGATATTATTTGCTCCTTAAATGTTTGTTAGAATTTACCAGCAAGATCCTTTGGGCCTGGAGTTTTCCTCATAAGAAAGTTTTTAACTGCAAATTCAATTTACTTAATAATAAAGGGCTTTTCAGGTTATCTATTTATTTTTGAATGTGCTTTAGTAGTTTGTGTCTTTGAGGGAATGTATCCATTTTGTCTTTGTTGTTGAGTTTACTGGCATAAGGTTGTTCATAATATTCCTTTATTAGTCTTTTAATATCTGTAGAATCTGTAGCAACGTCATTTCTCTCATTTCTAATGTTGATAATTTGCCTTTTTTTTTTCCTGATCAGTTTCACTAGAGGTTTATCACTTCTCAAAGATCCAGCTTTTGGTTTCAATGATTTTCTCTACTGATTTTCCTTCCTAGTTCACTGACTTCAGCTCTGATCTTTATTATTTCCTTTCTTCTACTTTGGATTTCATTTCCTTTTCTTTTTAGAATTTCTTAAGGTGGAAGGTGAGGCCACCGATTTGAGACCCTTCTTTTCTAATATAAGCATTTGGTGCTATAGAATTTCCCCAAGGCACTGCTTTAGCACCATCCCACAAATTTTATTTTTTCTTTTTCATTCAGTTCAAAATACTTTCTATTTCCTTTTTCAGTTCTTCTTGGACTCATGTGTTATTTAGAGGTGTGTTTAGTTTCCAGTAATCACATTTTCCAGAGATGTTTCTGTTATTGATTTCTAATTTTATTCCATTGTGGTCAGAGAATGTTCTTTGTTTTTGAATCCTTTTAAATTTATTAAGACTTGTTCAATGGCCCAGAATATGGTCTAACTTGGTTAATGTTCCATTTGCATTTGAAAAAGATGTATATTTTGCTGCTGTGGGGTGGAGTGGTAAATGTCAATTAAATCTAGGTGGTTGATAGTTTTGTTCAAATCTTCTATATCCTGATTTTCTATGTACTTGTGCTACTAATTAGACATAAACTGTAATTGCAGGTTTGTCTGTTTCTCCTTGAAGTTCTACTAGTTTTTCCTTAGTGTATTTTGAAGTTATGTTATTAGGTGCATAAACATTTAGGGTTTTTATGTCCTCTTGATGAATTTGCCCTCATGTGATACTAATATAGCCACTCCAGCTTTCTTTTGGTTAGTGTGAACACGGTATCTTTTTCCATCCTCTTACTTTTAACTTGTGTCTTTATACTTAAAAGTGTGTTTCTTATAGGCAGCATAGAGTTGCATTCTTTAATCCCCAAGCTCTGTTCAGGTCCCTGGGATCTTCAAGAACTCTCTAACTCTCCAAGCTACCCATTTCCTTGTAGGAGTCTCTGATAATTAGAGCATCATTCCTCATAATGAGCCCCACCTACCTTCTATCACCTCTCCCCCCGCTCCCCAGAGTTACACTCAGTGAATTATTTCCACTTCCCGAGGACAGTTTTTCAGACAACAGGGACGTCCAAACCTATGGCAAGTCCTTAGGCAGTGCCAGATCCAGGCACACTGGATCAAGCAAGCCATGGAAGATTACCCAAGGCTACCTGAGACGTACCAAAGGCTACCTTGGAAAAAGTGGGTGGGAGGGAGGAAATAGAAAACTAATTTGTATAGGGAAGGATTTTATTGATTGAAAAAAACACGTATTTTTCCATTTCCAGAAAGTGTTTCAACTAAGATAGAAAGCACAGGACCAACCTAGAGTGGTCAGCTGCAGCCCAGGTGGGCCCTTTGAGAAGGAGGAATGTGCCCCTGAAAGGATAAGGAACACTTGCTCTATGCCTAGTGTATTGGCTTCCTATTTCTGCTATAACAAATTACCACAAATTTAGTGGCTTAAAACACCACAAATTTGTTCTCTTATAGTTCTGGAAGTCAGAAGTCATGGTGTAGACAGGGCTGGGTTCCTTCTGGAGACTTCAGGGGAGAATTCATTTCCTTGCCTTTTTCAGTTTTTAGAGGTCACCTGCATTCCTTGGCTCACGGCCCTTAGCATCACTCCAACCTGTTGCTTCCATTATCACAACTCCTACTGCTACTGACGCTGATCCCCCTGCCTCCCTCTTAAAAGTACCCTTGTGATTATACTGGTTGGGCTCACCTGGATAACCAAGGATAATTTCCGTATCTCAGGTCCTTAACCTTAATCACATCTGCAAAGTCCTTTTTATCATGCAATGTAACATATTCACAGGTTCCAGGGATTAGAATGTGGACATCTTTGGGGGGCCATTATTTAGCCAACTACACTCAGTTACAGGTTAGACTAGCTATGGAGAAGGCAAGTTCACCAGGTCCTAGCTCCATCGCGAGGCCTGTCCAGTCTAGATTTATGTGAATTATCTTGCTCTTTGGATGTGAGCTTCTAAACTGTTTGCCTTTGTGTCAGATGACTAGTCCAATCTTCTGTTCAGGATGGCAAGAATGGAGCAGTACAGAAATCACGAGTAAACCCCCTCTCAGGTTGTTTTCTTCAGGGAGAAGCTGAGCAGAAACTTGCTGTAGTAAGTACAGCTTAATCAGCCCAATTCCATCTTTCTAGTTTGTAAAAATAAAGGAAACTAAGAAGGTGGGGTGGGAGGAGTAGTCAGGGGAAGAGAAATTAATGCTTGGGGGTGTCCAGGCTGTGAGGTTGGAACGCTCACACCCAAACCCACTTTAACAAGATGAGAAATGATGGATGCTCTGAGAGTTTGTCAAGATGATTAATATATTTAGGGAGCATCAGGTCAAAGAACTCATCAGTGACCAGACAGGGCAGGAAGCACCAATCTGGGGCGTGACCACCCCCATCATCTCGGCTCATTTCAAAGACAACTATCCTCATGGTTTCAGGTCATGCAATCTGCTCCAATCCATGAAGTAAAATTAACTGAATTCACAGAAGCCTCCTTCAACAATGATGAACTGAGTATTACAGAGCTCCATATGTGTAGGAGAGACAGCCTCAGGGTAGGCCTTTGTTTATTAACTTAAAGTTATTTTTAAAAATCAATATGTAATTGCTGCTTTCCATAAAACTTGAAAATAGGTGAATTAAGGTTGTGAAAATCTAATAAACATGTGTTATAAATAAGATACATTTTTGAAAATATCCCATGAACGTTATTCAGTGGTGAATAAGGTTTTAATCCTATCATGTATTTTTCCTCCATTCTTAAGGGTCAGCAAGCATGCTGAGGATTGTAAAGTCCTGGAGGGAAAAAGCCCTGGGACTGTGCATCCTCTAGTTTATTCTATGAATTTAAAAGTTTCTTCAACATGAAAACAAAGGTTCACCTCTTATTAGAGATATAGGCATTAGAATACACCCAAAGCTTTTGTTGGCTATAACAGAGTGGTATTTGTAGTTTTAGTACTCCAACATTTTACCTAGAAATTTACTGAATCAAAACAGTTATCTATGAAGGAGAGAGAGGAGGTGGTGGTGGAGGGAGAATGCAGGGGAAGAAGGGGAGAAGGAGGGGGAAGAGAAGATGGGGGAGAGAAACAACCTTATCTTTTAACTATCTTCACTAATGATTTACCCAATGACCTTCAGCACATTTCTCAAACATAATGAAAATGTTTATAAATGCTTTCAAAAATCCCTCCATGACACTACATAACCCCTATAATCTTAATATTCTCACGTGACTCCAAAATAGAATGAATATTGTAAAGAATGTACATTTAAGTGAGGCCTGATCTAAGCCTTCTGAACTTTGTGACTTTAGACAGCCTCCATTCCCCTAGTGATTTATGTTGATCCTAAGGTTCCATCTTATCGGCCTGATGAAATCATGATTTGCAGGTAGAGTCCAATTTCCGAGTTCTCTTTGTTCCCTGGTATTGACATGAATCACGAATTTGTGCTTCTAAACATTCAATTCCTCCTTCCTTTCCCCTTACCATCTGTTGTGCTTAATGAATAAGATTTTTTTTAAATATAGAAGAAACATATGTAAGCTTTTCTAAAACCCATATGCCAAAATAAAAAATTACCACACTGACAGTAGTTAACAGTTTTCATAATTTAATGAAAAAGTATCAGTAAAAAGGTGACATTTGAAAAAAGACCGAGTTTATCTTTGAAAACTGGACTATATAAGACAAAACAAAAAAAAATTTAACAAAGAAGATTAAGAGGTAATACTTCAAACAACAGCAAAATGTAGCAAATACATTTGGGGGCAATTGAAATGTACACAACTGAAGGCTCCTTCATTTACCTAGGAAAATCCTGTAAAAATATTACAACTATATTTCCCTGACTGAAATTATTTTAGTCAATACTCTCCCAATGGCATTACATATGGAATTTGGCTGAAGCACTTTTTCAATGTTTGCTTTTCTTCCTCACTCAGAATTGAAAGGCATGAAAGGACATAGGCTACTGCACTGGCCTCTAACAGAAGGAGTTTATAACATAGATCCACTACAATTTTATTACCATGAAGGTATCAAATTAATATCGAACCCAGGAGAATGCAAAGAAAAAGCACAGAAACCTAGTGCATAAATAGGAGAACTACTGTTCCTCATTTGGATAATCCATAGCTTTTTCCATTCAAACAAAGCATAGGACACCTATTACACATGCTATGGCATGTTCACACATGTACACAGGCACAAAAGAAACATTTTGAAGGTGTAGCCAAAGGAGAGGCAAAATACAGAAGTTTTCAGAAAAGGAGGAAGAAATAAAAGCAAAGGAACTCATTAACAAAGCTACAGGCTACAGGAACAAAAGCGGGGGAGAGGAAAACTGCTGAGCTTCCCGTATTGACGGAGAGAAGAGGGGCCCCTGCCTTTACTGCAGCTGGGCTGTTTCACCAGGAAGCAACTTAAAATATCTAAAATGGCCTCTTTTGTCTGAAAAGTCTCACTACATGTTCCCAAACTAGAAGAAAGAGAATATTAATTTAAGGCTAAGAAGAAAAGAGAGCAGAGAATTATAGTTGGCTTCACACTTTAAAAGCTGTAACATTTTCCTCTTCTTTAAACACGAAGCAGGTATGTTTTATCTCCCACTAATGTAATTATTCTCTTCCTCCCAGAAATTAATAAAGGCTGATAGTTTGGGAACAGAGTATGAGTAACTTCTGAAAAACAGCTCCAGCCCTTTTGTTTGGGAAATTGCCTTGGATTCAAAGTTGGTACAAAGCTAAATTATATCCATGTGTTAAACACATGCTTTCAAATTCTGTTTGACAATAAAAATCTGTTTCAAAATTAAAGCAGGTAAGAATACTTAACCTCTCTGCATTTTACTATATCTTAATTATACCTCAATAAAAATTTTATAAACATTAAAGCAGGTATACAAAAACTGTCAGCCAAACTTATTTAAGTCAAACTTATTTGAAAACAATAACACAAAAACCCTGACCTGATACAAACCCTCCAGAAATGTTCTCACTTTGGGAAAGGCTCTGGGATCCTTCACAAATGCCTAAACTGAGAGGATCAGAGCATTTTCCTTGGAAGTAGTACTTTTGTAAACACTATCCACAAGTTAGCCTTTTACGCTTGTTAGCTGGGTGAAATAGTTACAAGTGCGTCCCCAACAAGCAAGTCTAGGAACAGGCACTGGACACTTATAAGCATTAGGTGTATTGACTTGGTAAGTTAAGATACTGTGAAAGGAACTCAACCTTGTTCAGAGCAAAGGAAGAGAGTAGTGAGTTTGACAGTATCTGAGATATTGGTCCCTGGTCTCTCCCTGAAGAGGGTTTCCAGGTACCAGTGGAAACTTCTTACAGACAGGAGCTCTGGAAGTCACATGCTGTAGCTTCAAAAGATAAGTAGTTTTAGTGTCTGATAATCATGGTCTCCTGCAAATCAAGGACAATGCAAGGACGCTTAATACATATGTGTTAATATAATTGGAAAGCTGCCCCAAAGTATTTACTGAGCAAATACTCTGGTCCCAGCTGTTCTCACTAGCCTCTGGCAAAAAAACAAAACAAAACAAACGCCTAAACTTTTGGACAATATGTAATTTCTATGATGTGCTCGTGAAAATTGGACTTGAAACTGGTTCAAAAACTGCAAGCCAATTTACTGTGGAAAAATTTTATCCTTTTCACTACAATTCCTCCTAACATATACTAGAATCCTTTTGGTGTATGGGTTTTCCCCAATATATGAGGCAAAGGCAAAGATGGAGTTTTTCTTGGAATTTCTAATCACCTATGCATTGAACTGTGGGAAAGGGGATATGTCTTGCTTTTACCATGGCAATCCCGTCTGGAGTCATGGGGAGGATTTTCCCTGTCTGAGCTATCTCTCTTTACCCTAACTTTCTCTTTATTCCCATCACTTTCTGCTTCTGAATCACTCAGCTCCAAATCTGGGCAATACCCATCATTTTCCTGATATGGAGCTCTCCCTGCAGACCGCCTGACAAACTGCCTGCCCCAGAGCTGCTCCTTGGGGTTAGTATTCTTGGTTGGCTTCACATAGCACGGGAGGTCCTCTGTGGTCCTCACCCACCTGTTGGTGGCCTCCTTAAAGGACCTGCTGAAGTGTTCCATGGTAGATTTTCTAAAGCTGCCCTGACTGCCCAAGTGGGAGCTGAGCATGGGCTCCTGGTCACAGAACATCTCACTTGAGCTGTCTTTTTGGGTGGCATCCCCAGACCAGCTGCCCTCCAGGCCATTGGATTTGGCAAACTTGGAGTTAGGCTGACTTTTCCCATTCCCAATGGAAGACTGTCCATGCAGGGCAGCCTGAAGGACCAGAGGCTTTCCCAGAGACTGCCCATGATAGAACTCTGGAGATGGAGTTATCCAAGCAGGACTGGGATCCTTTGCTTCACTCCTAGCATGGCTGAGACTGGCCGGCAAACAGTTATTCTTGCTCTCTAGTGGATACCTTGGGTATGACTTCATTCTCATGTCTAGTGATTCCTGAGCCACCTGCATGCTCCTCATATTGCAAACAGGGGAGCTGCCGTCAGGAGAGATAGGTCCATGATCAGGCTCTGTGGAGCTGTTTCTGCAGTCTTCTGGGGCTGATTTGGGCATTTTTAACTTTAAGGTAATTCTTGGTGGTGGGTAAAACAATGAATTTTCTAGTGCATTTGTCAAAGGAAGTCCTAAGATGAAAAAGAAAGATTCATTTTAAATGACAGAGTACATTTTCATGCAAATGGACATAACAAGAAAGTGGGGGCAGCAATACTCATAATCAGACAAAGCATACTTTAAAACAAAGGCTATAACAAAGACAAAGAAGGGCGTTATATAATGATAAAGGGAGCAATACAAGAGGAGGGTATTACATTCATTAACACATATGTACCCAATACAGGAGCAACTAACTATATAAAGCAAATACTAAAAGATATAAAGAGACAAATTGACAATAATACAATAATAGTAGGAGACTTTAACCCTACTTACATTAATGGACAGATCACCCAGGTAGAAAGTCAATAGGCAACAGTGGTCTTAAATGACACAATAGACCAGTTGGACTTAATAGATATCTATAGGGTATTACATCCAAAACCAGCAGAATACACATTCTTTTCAAGTGCACATGGGATGTTCTCCAGGATAGATGACGTGCTAAGCCACAAAACAAGTCTTAACAAATTTAAGAGGAGAGAAATTATATCAAACATTTTTTCCAACCACAATGGTATGAAATGAGAAATCAATTATAGAAAGAAAAAAGTGAAAATAAACACGTAGAGACTAAACAACATGCTACTAAAAAAACCAATGGGTCAATGATGAAATCAAAGAGATCAGAAAATACCTTGAGACAAATGAAAATGCAAACACAACTTTCCAAAATCTATGGGATGCAACAAAAGCAGCTCTAAGAGGGAAGTTTAGAGTGATACAGGCCTTCCTCAAGAAACAAGAAAAAATCTCAAGTAAACAACCTAACCTACCACATGAAGGTATTAGAAAAAGAACAAACAAAGCCCAAAGTCAGCAGAAGGAAGGGAATAAAGATCAGAGAAGAAATAAATAAAATAGAGATTTAAAAAACCCAATAGAAAAGATCAATGAAACCAAGAGATGTTTTTTTGAAAAGATAAAATTAATAAACCTTTAGCCAGGCTCACCAAGAAGAAAAGAGAAAGGACCCAAATAAACAAAATAGGAAAGGAAAGAGAAGAAATAACAACAGATACTACAGAGATACAAAAAAATCATAAGAGAATACTATGAATGGTTACATGCCAACAAATTGGACAACCTAGAAGAAATGGACAAATTTCAAGAAACACACAACCTGCCAAGATTGAATTGAGAAGAAACAGACAATTTGAACAGACTGATCACTAGTAGTGAAATTGAATTTATAATTTAAACAAACTCCCAGCAAACAAAAGTCTTGGACCAGACGGCTTCACAGGGGAATTCTACCAAACATATAAAGAAGAACTGAGACCTATCTTTCTCAAACTAGTCCAAATAATCAAAGAGGATGGAACATTCCCAAATTCATTCTGCGAGGCCACCACTACCCTGATACCAAAACCAAAGACACTACAGAAAAAGAAAATTACATGCCAATACCTTTGATGAATACAGATGCAAAAATCCTCAACAAAATATTAGCAAACTGAATCCAACCACATATAAAAAGGATCATACACCATGATAAAGTTGGATTTATTCCAGGGACATAAGGATGGCTCAACATTTGCAAATCAATCAATGTGATACATCATATTAACAAAAGGAAGGATAGAAAGCACATGATCATCTCAATAGATGCAGAAAAAGCATTTGACAAAATTCAACATCCATTCATGATAAAAACTCTCATCAAAGTTGGTACAGAGGGAACATAGCTCAACATAATGAAGACCATTTATGCCAAACCCACAGCCAACATCATACTCAATGGTGAAAAGCTGAAAGCCTTTCCTCTAATTTCAGAAACAAGACAAGGATGCCCAATCTCACCACTTCTATTTATCATAGTACTGGAAGTCCTAGCCACAGCAATCAGACAAGAAAAAGAAATAAAAAGCATCCAAATTAGAATGGAAGAGATAAAACTGTCACTATTTGCAGATGACATAATTCTTTATATAGAAAACCCTAAAGTCTTCACCCAAAAACTATTAGAATTAAAAAATCCAGCAAAGCTGCAGGATACAAGATTAATATACACAAATCTGTTGCATTTCTATACACTAATAATGAACTATCATTTCTCAGAAAGTAAAAAAAAAATCCCAACGGGCAGCATTTGTTCCCTAAGGGTCCATACTGAACACTCATAGCCCCCATCTCTACCAGGGCCTGCCACCTGTTGCTGCCACAAGCAGTTATGGGGCTGGGTCCCACTAATCAGAAGCCACATGGTCTAGGGGCCAATTTCCTTGGCACCATGGAGGCTCTTCCTGCTGTCCTTTGGTTCTTCTTGTCTTGTCCATCATGGTGCTCTTGTGGCTGAGCAGCCCTGCTGTCTCCTGCTACACCATTTTGCTGTGACCTGTGATACTCACAACTGACCACAAGCCTTTGATACCTACCTGACACCTTATTTCTGGGTGCCTCTCTTGCTCTATAGCTGGCCCTTGGCAGAAGCTGGCTTCTGCACACCCTGCCCAGTGACCCCTGGTTGCCCAGGCTCTGCCACTGACCTCTGTGTTAAATGAGGCACAGGGAGGTTACAAATGTCTCTGAATATGACTGTCATTATTCCAGCCAAGCTCCCATGCTTAGAGCATTGTAATTATGCTCACTTGTTTCTCTCACCAAGTGGGCAGAATTCTCTGAAGGAATTCTGTCTTGCTGACTGCTCTGTCTTATAGCTCAGCTCTTAGTCCATAGGAGGTGCTCAAAAACTTTCAGTGAATAAATGAAGAGACAAGAGCCCAGATCTCCTAACTTCTGGCTAAGGATCTGTCATAACAGATAGATTAAGTAACCCTGGAATTAAATGTTTTCTGGAAACTAGGATTAGATCCTATCCTACTGACTTCTTTTTTTTTTTTTATCCTACTGACTTCTAAATGAATCCAATGAGTTTAGAATAATTTCACGGCTCCAACTAATAGCCTCAAATATCTGTCTGGGACCTAGGTTATCTGTCCTAGGCCTGCCACTCCATCAACCCCACCCCGGGATTTCTTGCCTCATGAGTCAACAGTGAAATGGGCCATGTTATATCAGGGCTGGACTAGAAGAAATGAATTTAAAAGATTTTTAAGTTAAACAATTGATATAAAATTTATACAGGTTACCTGCAGCAATTTCCTGGTTAGCAAGCTGGACTTGCAAACTGAAGATCTGTTCCTGTATTTTGGTTTGTGACAGTTTCAGCTTCTCTCGCCTGGTTATCATGTAGCACAGGTTTCGGACCTGAAAGCCCAACCCCCAGCAAATAAGAGATTCTTGTCATGTTACACAAACCTGACGTTTGAAATTGTTTAGCTAAAATTAAGACAACTAAAGTCAGGTGGGGTTGGGGGGTGGTGGGCAGGTGAGGAGAGAAGACAGACCCTAAAAGCTGTATAACGAGAGCCACTCCACAGGAAGTCACATAGCATGGTCAGTCGTGGGATCATGGTTCCTGTATCAATCAGTAGCACAAGCAAAATGTTCCAAAGCCATCTTCTGAAGTCTACTCTCCCTGTGGTATCATGGGGTTGATATTTATCTGCATAGCCAGGCTGGGAAAACTGAATGATGACTTAACATTTTAGCTTTCCCTTTAGATCCCCGAGTAAATGGTGGCAATGCTGGATCCAGTAAAGTTTTCTAAAGAGTGCTGGATCAGCAGGATAAAGGTCTGCTGGGAAGACTGGAAGTGGCGTTTTTGCTCACACTTTCAGCTCAGCCAAGTCTCCACAGCCACAAGGGTGAAATCCTCACCCTCTCATGCTCCTTCATCTGGACAAATTACTCAACCTTTCTGTTGCCCCAGTTTATTCATCTGTAAATAGGGATAATAATTGTACCTTCTTCATAGGCATGTTAGGATTATATGAGTTAATATTTATAAAATGCTTAGAACAGTGGTGCCACATAGTAAGTGCTATATATGTGTGAGTTAAATTTTAAAAAGTGAACCAAATCTATTAGTTCCCCTCCAAATTCTGGTAGCAGAGAAAAAAACAAGCCACCTCTATAATTATACTTGATTATAAGATTCTCTAGGGTAAACACAGGGCCTAACTTATCTTTGAACCCCTACAGTACCTAATTTAGTAGATACCTGATTTTTTATATATATAGCTAAAGTGAATTATCTGGCACAGAGGCTCTCAACCAGGGGCAATTTTGACCCCCAGAGGGCATTTGGTAATTTGGGAACATTTTTGGTTCTCACAACTGGGCATGTGGTGGTTTGCTACTAGCATCCAGTGAGTAGAGCCAGGGATGCTGCTAAACATCTTACAGTGTTCCCCACAACAAAGGACAGTCCCCTACAACAAAGAACTATCCAGCCCCAAATGTCAATAGTGCCGAGTTTAAGAAACTCTGATCTGGTGCTTTCCTAAATAAAATTCATTCTTTCTTCAGCCTGTAGTCTCATAAGTGTGTCAGTAAAATATAGCTGAGCCAATTTAGGTTCAACAGTGAATAAAAAGTAAACCAAATGAAAATTTATTTCAAATTTAAGGTTCATAGAGCATCTAAGTGAGGACGCTTCCATTCTCTGATGTGTCTACCAGAATTTCAACTAAGCCCAATGTTTGGGGCCACGATGAAATCAGAAGATAAGCAAGGACACAGAAGCTTACACTATAAATGTAAATGAGCTGTGTTCTTTTAAAAACTGTAAGTGGGGCCTCCATTTCTATGCAGACCAAGACCTACACACTAGTCACAGTTGGTCACCTTACCCTCTCTAGGTCTTGCCGTAGGTGCATAAACATTCTCATGCGAGTGTGAATACTCTCCTCTTTTGGCTGCACCAGACCATTTTCTTCATCCTCTTTGGGAGGAAATAATGGCTTATTGAAGTTACTTTTCCGCTTTAGTTTCCAGTAGTTATAGATAAAGTCCACAGCTAGCGTGGGCAGCCCCAGCTCTGCGGCCACATCTTCCACACGGACCAGGGAGTAGAACTCCTCCTCCAGCTCCCGGAGCTTCTGTGCCCGCACGCTGGTCTTCTCGCTTTTGGTCTGGCCCTGCTCTGAAGCCCTGTGTAGAGGGTACTCGGCCTCCCCGAGCTTCTGCCTGTTTTGGCTGTGCTTGAGGCAGTATGACTTGAACTTTACTTCATCCCCGTCATCTAGGATGGTCTTCATTTCTAGGCTGTGCTCGAAGGCACAGGTGACGTGGAAGGCAGTGATGCAGCTTTTTACTGAGCACTGTGGGAAGAAAAGATGTGTTAAGGCAGCAGGGCTGTGGGGGGAAACGGGAAGCCCTATACGCCTGAGCCTAAACTGAGAGCTCACAGGAAGCAAAGAAAAGACAGGGAGAAAGTTGGTCTTAAACTGACCATGATGGACACTTTACAAGTAACCCAGGAAATCTGCTCTTATAGAAAACAGTAAAAACAGAGGCAAAAAAATGTTTTTTTCAAACTCTCCTTTAAATTTTAGCTCAAGCATTAAGTTTTTCCGAGAATTCTTCTTTGGCCCCTGTAAAGTCATGCTGTACTTTTTCTGTGACCCCAATATCACTTTATTATATGCTTCTACAATGGTCCTTTTCACACTGTAGCTATAGCATAATAAATGTAAAATCCCTGGCCATGGCTCTTAACGACAGAAGCTGTGTCATTCATCTTTGCATTACCATCAACTATTGAACAAGGAAGTACTCAAGAAATGCTTCTGAACAATCGAAAGAAAAACAAAATCAATATTATTGCCAGAGCAGCTATTGGTTCTAAAAAAGGGCACAGGAACTCCAATATCTAAGTAACCTAACTTCCTGAAATTGGTCTTATAGAGATGTGCTGTCCAACATGGTAGCCAGAGTAGCCAACTGACCACAAGCAGCTATTAAAATTAAAATTACATACAATTAAAAATTCAATTCCTCAGTCACACTAGCCACATTTCAACCATACTGGACAGCACAGATTTCCATCACATCATAGAAAGTTCTGTTGGACAGTATGGTTACAGACAATCTGGAATTAAGTTTATAATATTCTGCCATTCATAGATGCAACACATTTGTTAAGTATCACTATGTGGCATGCACTGAAGACTCACAGGGAGGCAGAGAGAACCTGGCCCATGATTGCTGGACTCTTGTGCTTCAGTTAGTCTCAATTACCATTTGTTATGGTTATGTTACAGTTTTCCTTCCAAAGATTTAAAATGCATGTGTGTGTTTATATTTTTATGCAAAGGAAGGAGGGAAAGCAATGGAGGATTTGTTTCAAAAGATATAGTGGGAATTCCCATGGTTAAAGCCAAGTCTCAAATCTTTTGGAAGCTTGCATCTGAAGGGCAGACTGCTCAATATGTTGGGTTTTTGATAACTAAACATAGAGGATGACCTTGTATATGAATAAAGACTAAAAAAATGCAAAACCTGATAGGTCTCTTTATAGATTGAGAAATTCAACACTTAAGAGAATGCTGGCAACCATCAAAGCTTTAATGGGGGCAGATTCCATTTAATCTAATTTCACAGGATAAAGAATTCCAGGGATGGAAAACAATTCAAAGATCATCTTATCCAACCTCACATGTATTATTGCTTGTACTTCCTGTAAAGTACCTGATATTCTACCTACACTGCTCCCTGCCCTCAACTCCTTCCACTTTTCAGTTAAGTGGTACTCTAGCCACTTACTGTATTCCTAAAACAGCCCACCCCAACTTAGAGCAACTGGAAGAGTCTGTTACATTACATCGAAGTTTGTATTCTTAAAAATTCTATGTATTTGAAAAGCCTCATGAAAATGAGGATGATGAGAGCCCCAAACTATACTTTTATCTGGGTACCTTTGGTTATCCCTTGAATAAGAAACTAGCTGGTCATTTAAAACACAAGTAGCAAAAGGCACTCTTTAGCAAAAGATTAAAAGTGTTGGGCATAGTGCTCTTCTGCTGTCTAATAACTGACAAAAATATGGGAAGAGAAAGCAAAAGGATTGTTTTCTATTCAAGGAGATGAGTGTGTGACATAAAACTACTACTAATGGGAAGCTAAAAACAGATCACCTCTCTCAGGTCAAATTTATAGAACGTAGAGACATAAATATAAATTACTCAAAATAAAAAGACAATACACGAATAAGAATTGGGTACTTAGATGAAAAATGGAATGTCCTTAGGAAACTCTGCCATAAAATCCATCTAGTTTCAAAAAAAGGTCATTCTATGATATTTATAGCTAGAAGTCCATATACCTTGGTGGTAAAGGAGAAATGCTAACCAAATAACTTTTAATTTTTTTTCCAAAAACATATATTTGGCACATTCTGTTAAACAAAATGCTTTTGTATATATCTCATTTCTATTGTAATCACTTAAGGTGATAGGGGAGGTTTTATTATGCCCATTTTAAAAGAACAGCTTTATTGAGATATAATTTACATACCACAAAACTCACCAATTTTAAGTATACATTTCAATGTTTTTAGCATATTAACAGAGTTGTGCAACCATCACTACTACATAATTCCAGTACATTTTTATCACCCCCCAAAAGAAATCTCATGCCTATTTGCCACTCCCTGTTCCCAATCCCAGCCCCAAGCAACCACTAATCTACTTTGTGTCTCTATAGAAATGCCTATTCTGGACATTTCACATAAGTGGAATCATATGTGACAGTTTATATCTGGCTTCGTTCACTTAGCACGTTTTCAAGGTTCATCCATGTTGTACCATGTATCAGAATTTCATTCTTTTTAAAATATGGCCAAATAATATTCCATTACATTGGATATACCATATTTGTTTATCCATTCTTCAGCTGATGGACATTTGGGCTATTTTTACTTTTTAGCTATTATGAAATAATGCTGCTATGAATATTTGTGTACAAGTTTTTGTGCAGACATGTTTTCATTTCTCTTTGGTAATGTGCAATAAAGGATTAACCTTGCCAAAGAAAGGCTTGGCCCTCTGCCTCTAGCTCCTAAGAGGTAACCTCTAAACGCTTGGAATGTCCTGCCTGATAAGAGTGTCTTTATTTACCTGGGGGCCTTGGGCCATGTCAGATAGTCTATGCTAACAATGTGATTTATGGTGGAAGCTCTGAGCCATGTGGTATCAGCCTGACCTCTGGAGGGACTGGAGACTAAGGCCAGCCATGCAGGTGGTCAGCCACGTCTATGTGACCAACTCCTAAGAAAATCTCTACACCAAGACTTAGGTGGCTTTGCTGGTTGGCAGTACTCTGTGTATATTATCATACACCAATGCTGAAAGAAATAAGCACTGTCCACAAGATTCCACTTAGAGAGGAAACTGGAAGCTCCATGCCTGGTATCTCCTGGACCCTGCCCTATGTGCCTCTTCCCTTTGCTGATTTTAATCTGTATTCTTTCACTGTAATAAACTATGACCATGAGTATAACGGTTTTTTGAGTTCTGTGAGTCCTTCTAGTGAATTATTGAACCCGAGAGTGGTCTTGGGGACCTCTAACTTGTAGGTATATACTTAGAAGTGGAATTACTAAGACATACAGTGACTCTATGTCTAACTTTTGGAAGAATTGCCAAACTGTTTTCCACAGTGGCTGTGCATTTTACATTCCCACCAGCAATGCATAAGAGTTCTAATTTCTACACCTTCTTGCCAATAATTGTTATTGCCTGCTTTTTAAAATTATTACCACCTTAGTGGGTATGAAGTAGTATCTCACTATGGTTTATTTACTTTTAAAGGGGGAAAAAGAAATAATTTTCTACCTATTCTTCAGAAATTATAGAAGAGAAATGAGTTGTTGAAATACTTTCATTAGAGGGAAAATGCTATCCTTATATGTTCACATTTGTAAGGGGAGTTGGAGTTTCTGTGGGATGAGAACTGGATCAGATAGGATGGTTGGAATAAAAGCCTTTGAAAAAGAACACCAGAGACTGATTTAGGAATTAAATTGTTTCTTGCCTCTTTAAGGAAATATTTTGTCACCCCCCCGAAAACAAAATAGTGTGTCCTCCTCAAAAGCAGATGACACCTGCGTTGAACACCAAGGGCCTGGTGCATGTGTCCTCAGCAGTTCTTATCCTGCTGCAGGACAGTGTCCATTTGGTTGCCATTAATCCCCAATAATCTGTGAACAGACAAATGGGTGATATCAGAGCAATTTTCTCAAAACTTGGTCACTGAAACCATGTCATAAATGATTCAAAGTCAGCCCACAAAACCTATTTAGCCATCATGTACTTAAACTCTAGCACCAACAGTGGCCACCAGCCCTTCTGATCTCTCATTCCTAAGGGTCTGCATGGTCTGAGGGGAGATGTCACTTCAGGGTTATTTAACTTTTCTCATGTTTATATCTGGTCTCCCTTAATAGACTATAAATACCTGAAGGCAAGGACCAGAAATATCTTAGAATAGGAACAATTTGTACTCACAAATAAAATTTGGAATATATGAGAAAAATATTAAGGTGCTTTCCCTCTTAATTTTTTTTGATGCCCTTTAATTGTAACATTTAATTTCCATCTCTACTAGTACTACCTTTAATAGTCACTGAGTAGACGTACTTGCATTTCCCCACTTGGCAAAGATTTTCATTTGTTTTAAAAAAGTTCACTTCCCTCATAGTCAAGCTCATATTAGCCTAACAGTAAACTCATGGTGGCCCACCAATTTATTCTGACTTCACTAAACATGCATGTAACTCCAGACATGACCACATTCCTCTACTGTCGAAAGGGGCACCTACTCCAGCACCAAATGTTTAATGATTCTATTCAGTTTGGCTGGATGAATGCTAGGGCTTTCCATCAACAAAGTCAGACTGACTCCAGGGAATAATATGAACAATAACAACAAGTACAAATACTAGTACCACTAATATTTACTGAGTATTTAGTATCTGTTAGGCAGTGTTAAGCTCTTCACCACATTATTAAGTAGGTACTATTTTATCATCTCCATTTATAGATGTGGAAACTGAGGAACAGATTTGGCAGGTAACTTTCTCAAGATTACATAACAAACAAGAGATGGGACCAGGATTTGGACCCCAGGAATCTGGCTCCAAAGGCTGTATTTTTAACCACTGTTCTTCCTTTTTTCTCAGGGAAGGCCTAAAACATCTGGATCTAGGTTGAATGGGGCTTGAACATAAGATATATAAGGACCCTATAGGAATTCTGGAAAGGTGGCAGAGGGACTGTGTCCAGGGTTTAAGCAAAATTCAGAGCTGTCTGGGGCATCTGTTTTGAACCCAGTCTTTAGGATCTGTTCCACGATTATCAGAAACCTTCATCCTCAGGAGAAAGGTTCTAGCTCCCAGATATGGAGGCTGTAGATATTGGCTAGTCTAGACCCCAAAACCACCAGTGTTAGATTCTATCCTTGCCGAATGAATGTTCCCAAATCAAAGGAAGAGGAGAGATGTGGGTATTCCCCACTGCTGGGAGATAGGAAGAATGAACATAATTCACAGTTAAGAGAATTCCATAAAGAGTTTATAAAGCAAAATACCTGAGATGTGTTACTAATCACAAATACCCTTAAATAAACCTCTGACAAACAGATGCTAATAAAACTTGACCCCCACCTATGTTCTGCTTATACTAACAGAGTGGGCTTTGTCTTCCACGGTTCACACCTAGTTTTCCTGTGGAAAAAGAGACCAAAACCCTTTTTTCCTTTTAAACCACCACTAAGTTAATTTCAAACCAATTAGTAATTTAGAATCTTGTTCCCTATATGGGGATCAAAAACAGTAAATTAGTATAGGCAGAACATAGGTGGAGAAAAATACAGCCACACTTCACAAGGTCACCTGAAGTTCACTCCCCCTCACTTGGGGGGAAGATCTTTAATGCAGCCTGGCACTCACAGTGTACTTCCCGAAACCAAAAAACGATTTCACACCTCTTCTCTCCCCAAACCTTAGGACTTCACCCACATCCTCACTCTCAGCTGATGATCCTGTTTCCTATCTCACTGAGGAAATTACAACAATCAAAAAGAGCACTCTGGGGACTTCCTGGTGGTCTAGTGGGTAAGACTCCTTGCTCTCAATGCAGGGGGCCCGGGTTTGATCTCTGGTAGGAGAACTAGATCTCGCATGCATGCCACAACTACGAGTTCACATGCCGCAACTAAGAAGTCCACATGCCACAACTAAGAGTTCACATGCCACAATTAAGAAGTCCGCACGCCACAACTAAGAAGTCCACATGCCGCAATGAAGATCCCACGTGCTGCAACTAAGACGTGGAGCAGCCTAAATAAATAAATAAGTAGGGCTTCCCTGGTGGCACAGTGGTTAAGAATCCACCTGCCAATGCAGGGTATGTGGGTTCGAGCCCTGGTCCAGGAAGATCTCACATGCCACGGAGCAACTAAGCCTGTGCGCCACAACTACTGAGCCTGCGCTCTAGAGCCCATGAGCCACAATTACTGAGCCCATGGGCCACAATTACTGGAGCCCACACGCCTAGAGCCTGTGCCCCGCAACAAGAGAAGCCACCGCAATGAGAAGCCCGTGCACTGCAACAAAGAGTAGCCCTCGCTCGCCACAACTAGAGAAAAGCCCACGTGCAGCAACAAAGACCCAATGCAGCCAAAAATTTAAAAAATAAAATAAATAAATAGAGCGAGGATTCTGGGAAAATGGCAGAGTAGGAGGCACCAGGAATCTGTTAAAAAAAAAAAAAAGAGCACTTTGCAGATTCCCAGCAGCACACCTATCTAACACTGTACCTACACACTCTGCCTTCAAGCCTGTTACCCGGGAAGAACAATCTGTGCTCTTACCTGAAGCCGCCCCTCTCTCACCCTCTTTACCCCACCCTCTCTCACCTACTGAAAAACCTCGCTCCAGCAGTTTTTCCTCTCCATGGGTCACTCTCTTTGCATGCATACTGTTATGTTCTATATGTTAACAAGTATACATACAATAGTCTCTCAGTATCCTCAGGGGATTGGCTCCAGACTTCCTGTGGATACCAAAATCCACAGATGCTCAAATCCCTTATATAAAATGGCATAGTATTTGCATGTAACCTTCGTGCATCCTCCCGTACTTTAAATCATCTCTAGATTATTTATAAAACCTAATACAACGCAAATGCTATGTAATAGTTGCCTGTGCAAGGCAAATTCAAGTTTTGCTTTTGGGAACTTTCTGGAATTTTTTCCAAATATTTTCAATATGCAATTGGTTGAATCTTCAGATGCAGAACCTGCGGATACAGAGGGCTGACTGTACATACTTGTTATTTCTTCCATCTTAAAGAGCGGACTTCTTTCCCTCACTTTTCCGGACTGTTCCTACTCCATTTCTTTGCCCTGACCCTTGGCAATGTAGCTTTTGCCATCATCACTCCACCTAAACTGCTCATCCAGATTACCAATAATCACATTGCTAAATTCAGGGGTCAATTTGTAGTCCTCGTCTTACTCAAGCAGTATTTTTACATCACTGATCTTTCCCCTCTCCTTGAAACGCTTTCTTTCCTTGATTTCTAGGCTATTATGCTCTCTTGGTTTTCCTCCTGTCTCCCTGGTGACTTCTCAGTCTCCTCTGCTATCTCTCCCTACTCTCCTGACTACTTAACACTGGAATGCTGCAAGGCCCAGTGCTTGGTACTGTTCTCCTCTCTATCTACACTCCCTCACTCAGTGATCTTACCCAGTCCAAGCTAAAGATACCTACATGACAATGACTCCCAAATTTATGTCTTCAGTCCAAAACTTCCTCCCAAACTCCAAACTCGCATAGACAACTGTCGGTTTAATATTTCCACTAGGATATCTGGTAGACATCTCAACTTAAATGTTTAAAACTGAACTCATGATGATCTTTCCGCCCATATCTCTTCTACTTGCAGATTTTTCCATTCAGTTTATGGCAACTTTACCCTTCTCCCTGTTCAGGCCAAAACCTGGAAGCCTCCCCAACTCCTATCTTTCTCTCACACCTCATACCCGATCCACAGTTCATCCTCTTGGCTCTACTTTCAATATTCATCCAGAACCCAACCACTTTTCACCACCTCCAGGGCTACCACTCCAGACAAAGCCACCACTGCCATCTCTCAAGGATTACCGTAATAGCCTCCTAATTGCTTTTCTCGTTCCTAACCTTCCCTCCTCACAGTCTGCTCCAAATAAGCAGCCAGAGTGCCTATTTTTGTTTTAACCTTCTAGTATGGAAAACCCTACATAATAGCATAGAGAATACTATATTAAACCCTATATACCCATTATACAGACTCAATAATTATTAATGTATGACCCATCTTGATTCATCTTTAACCCCCATAGTACCCTGCCCTCCAGATTATTTTGAAGCAAATCTTAGACATCATTCCATAGAGTGATCCCTTAAAAATATAAATCAAATCATTTTATTTATCTGCTCAAAACCTGCTAATGGCTCCCCCTTTAAACTCTGAGTAAAAACAAAAGATCTTTTTTTTTTTTTTAAAATCTTTTGGCCACGCCACGTGGCATCTGGGATCTTAGTTCTCTGACCAGGGATCGAACCAGTGCCCTCTGCATTGGAAGCGCGGAGTTTTAACCACTGGACCGCCAGGGAAGTCCCAAAACAAAAGATCTTATAAGGGCCCTGGAAACCCTTCACCATGGGCTTGCAAACTATGGCCCACAGACCAAATACAAGCCAGATACCTGTTTTTATGTGGCCCATGAGCTAAGAATGGGAGCTAAAAATGGTTTTTACATTTTTTAAATGGTGGAAAACAATCAAAAGAAAAAGAATATTTTATGACATATAAAATAAATTTAGAGTCCATAAATAAGCAAATGAGCATGGCTATATTCCAGTAAAGCTTTAAGTATCGTCTATGGCCACCTTTGTGCTACAAAGGCAGAATTGAGTAGTCGTGACAGAGACCATATGGCCTGCAAAGCCTAAAATATTTACTATCTGGCCCTGTATAGAAAAAATTGCCAACCCCTGCCCTAACCAATCAGGTCCCTGTGTAATCTCTCTGATATTCTCTTCTCACACACTCCATTCCATTCTCATTGGCCTCTTTCCTATCTCTCGGACAAGCCAAACACACTCCTATCTCTGGGCCTTTGCACTGGCTGATCCCTCTGCCTGGAACATTTTTACCCCAAATATCTGCATTGTCTTCTCTCAACTTCGAGTCTTTGCTCAAATGCCACAGCTACGGTGAGTCCTACTCTTACCACTCTATTTAAACTTGCAATGTATGCCTCCTGCCCCACAATCCCCATCTTACCATACTCCACATTTTTCCTTTCCAGAGCACTTACCATCTTCTAACACGATATTTAGTATCTATTGCTTATCATTGATTTCTCCCAAACCAAAATGTAAGTTCCATGGTGCAAAGTTCTTTGTTGGTCCACTGATAAATCCAAAGTGCCTAGAACAGTGCCTGGCACACAATTAGGCACTCAAATATTCATTGAATAAGTGAAATTCCTTATAATCAAAATTTTAAGAGACTTTTATGACCACCACAGCAGCATACATCTCCACTTCATTGATCCATGTATCAACACATGATAATTGAAGCATGGCAGGTACCTCACAGAAGAAATTCTCCATCTGATATGGACCACAGTGAGGTAACAAGAAAGTCAACACTATTTGCACCAAAGAGTTGCTGAAACCTGTTACCCAAGCCACTGCTGCCAATTGTTGGCATAGCCAAGAGTGCATGATAACTGTGTAATGGAGAGGCTGGCAGATAGCTACATAACGATCAAAGGCCATTACTGAAAGAAGTACACATTCAGTGGATCCTAAACTAAGGAATATGAAAAGTTAAGCTATGCATCCTAGGTAGCTGATATTTCTCCAGTGGCTTTGGATGTTGACCAGCATTTGGGGGACAGGGGAAGTAGTACAGCAAAGGTCCAAAAAAAGAGAGATTAGACAGAAAGAAATACATGGGGGTGTGGAGCCTGGCATCAAGGCATGACAAGATAATGATGGCTAAATTCCCAAGGAGGGTCATTATGTAGAAAACAGAGATGGCCAGAAAAAGAACCATTTCTAGTTTGGGCCATTCAGAGAAGCCCACCAGAACAAAGCCATCAGAGTGATGAAAAGTGTTACTGAATTTTCTCATTGCTTAACACTACTTGCTGGAAACACCACAGTCAGAATTTTGAAGCCTGATTATCCTTTGCTTAGAACTTAATGCTGGTTTATGAACCTACATGCAACAGAGGAACTGGATAGGGAATGTTGAAACAAGTAAAATCATTAATGTATTTCCTTTTATTACCTCAGCAAGAAAACTAAGAATTAGCACTTATATACCTGTATTTTAACAACCATATTTTAAGCCACGACTTTCATTTAGTAAACTCATAGTTTACTAAGTAGAGGTATTACGAAAGTAAAGGTAGTATAGATGCATTACAAAATATTTGTTATAAAAAGGTGTTGGATCTGTTAAGATTGAGAGAAACAAAGACTTCACTGGAGCTTCATTAAATCTCTAATTTACTCAGTAAAAAAAATTTTTTTAAGAGTCTTAATTTGGAAAGACCTTTACAAAATGCAGAATCTAAACTCTAAGTAATAAAAACAAAACCACTGCCCTGAAATAAAAAAACCCACTCCAGAATGTTTCTTCCATCCATCTGTTCATCCACTGTCCATCTATCAATCTAATATTTATTGTTCATTGGCCATGTCGGGGGTTTGCAGGATCTAAGGATGAAACAGTTTGAGCTTGCAGCCTACTAGGGAAGCTAAGACTCATAGATAAATAACTACAATAGAGGGCAGAATGTGGCAATATGGGGCATTTTTTCTCTCACCACAGTCATGCTGCCAATTACTAACTGTTGTAAAAAAAAAATCATCCTTTAAAACAGCAAAAATTGGGGAAAATGCAGGTACCACAATAAGGAAAATAAGTAAATTAACAGACATAAATTCAATGTGCTATTATAAAATGACTAAATGATAATTATGAAAAGATGGGAAATATTTTATTTTTTAGTGGGGAGAATGCATATTACAAACTAATCTATGATACAATTAAATACGGATATATTTATTCAATAAACACTAGTTGAGCACTGATAAGGGGCAAGAACTCTCTTTTGTGCTAGGGAAAGAATGATACATAACCTTGGCCCTCAAGGGGCTCACATGTGGGGCGGAATCAGGAGAGAACTTAGAAAAGCATAAACAGGCAATGTGTTAAGGCAGTAGACCCCATGGGAATAGTTTTCCTTAAAAATTTTCCTCCTTATAATTGCTAAAGTGCTATAGTTAAAATAAATAAAATCAGCAGGAAAATTTTTTTTTAAAAAAGCAAGACAAAGTATCTGATTCTGTCAAATGTAAAAACGAGTTTAAAAACTAAAAGTGTTTTTGGGGTCCAGATTGTGTTCTTTAAATACCATTTCCCAGTAAAAGAACCAGGGTTACTTGGAGGAGTGGCTGATCCCAGGTCTAGAGCAAGAAATCTACAAGATGAGCCAGATAGCAAGGAACCTCATGAAACACCTACAGCCACTGTCCCTAAGCTATGACATCATATGGCCCCCTTTCTGTGAAGGTGAACATGCAAACCTAACTCCAACCAGACTGTATCCTATGCAAGAGGTCTGGGAAGTGGAAGGCCAGCCCTTCCTCCCCTCTCACCAGGAAATCCACCTTATTACATTTGGAATAAAAGGTGAGATGACATTCTGGAAAACTAGATTATGAAGGGTCGACCTTCCTGCCTTTTCTGGGGGTGACTGGCCTCTCCCAGCCCCATCCTCCCCACCTCCAATGTTGCTTTTGGGTGCACCAGCTACGACTTCTACTTCAAGCAGCTGAATTTCTGTGCCTCAGATGTCTCAGAAAACTCGACTTGCACTACCATATGCAACAAATATGCCTATGAGAATGACTTTCAAACCTATCAACCAGAATTTATCCATTCAGATGCATCTTTCCCTATCAAATGAGTTGCACTTAGTCTAGCAACAGGGTCATCTGTCAAATCATCCTGGAACCCAAGTCATCCATCTACAATGGGTGAGCCACACAAGAACATGGGCCTGGTTGTTTAGAAGTTATGGCTTGTTTCCACCCAGGATCATCTAGCTTCAGAACTCACCTAATTCATCAGATTTGACAGTGAAGGATGGAAATTAACCACCACTATGGCTATTGAAAAGAATAAGCTGAAGGGTCCAGAGGCAACATCCAAAAAAGGGGCTCCAGAAATGGTCTGTACAGTAGCAGAGCTCTAGGAGTGAGTGAGAAGCCTGCTGAGTAACCTTTCAATTAGCAGGATGCTCTCACTGGGAGGGTGAGTCTGGCCAATTTGGTGTTAGCCCACTCCACCACTTCTCATTGGGACTTACCTGAATACAAGCCCCTGTCTTCAACTTGCACAGGTTGCAGACTAAGGCCCACCGACTGGGCGGAATATGGGAGACCTTTGTGATTGGTTCCATCCTCTCAGGACAAGCAATGCTGACCTACAAATAAAACACCACCATAAGGCAGAAGGCACCAAGGCATTCCAGAAGTACCTTTCACAAACCATAAATAATATCACAAGAAGCTCAGAACATCAAAACAATGGGGTGAGCCATGTCTCCTAAGGTTACTATGGGACTTAGAATAAATAAAACCCGTCTCTAGCCACTGCTCAGGCCTTCAATCATTTCCAGTAATATAAATGCTTCATATATAGGATGAGAGGGCAGGAGTAGAGACTAGGCATGGTTACCTTAATGAATCAAAGATATCTACACTTTACTTAGGAACCAATGAAAGCTACTAAGGAAAGGAATTAAGATTCACAAAATCTAGCACCTCTCACATGTTTGAGATGGTGCCACATGCCTTGTGTTTTTTTCATTTAATAATGAATGATGAAAAACAGCGGCAGTGACATAGTATCGTTGGAAAGTAGCAGCAATCTGTGTAATGAAGAGATTGCAGCACATAAGTAGAAAAGATGAGGATAACATTTTAAAACCAGTCTTTAAAATCACGCTAACTATCACCAGATTACTCTATTCTTTCAGCCAAAGTAGCTTTAAAGTTAAATTAGTCTTTGAGAGAGTGCTGAAAGAGATGCTTTTTAAAAACACGGAATTTTTCCGTGTGAAAATAAGGGGTCAAGCAACTTCTGGTAAAAAGTGTTTTCTTTAAAAATACGTACATGAGTTTCTAAGAGAGAAATGACTTTGAAAAGTGAAGGACTGTTGAGTAAGGACAGTTAAACTAGTACAAGTTCCACCCACATCGAGAAACCAATAGTAGAAAGATCAGAGACATCTAGAAAAGCCCCCAAAGTACTAGAAATCAGTATTAGAAACTATAAGAGAATGTCAACAGGTGAGAAAGCTTCTTTTAATTTTAAAGAACTCTTCCTGAGTCATGTTCCAGACTTTTAGTATTCTGAAAGAGCCTGCTTTATTAGCTGGGGAATTTGCTGCTAGAAATTAGTGATTCTCAGGCCAGAAACCTCAGAGTTCATTTCACATGTCTATTAGCTGGATGTTCTTAGTAAGAAAAAGAAACCACTACTCAAATTAAAAAAACAAACTGACTTCTATATCCATAAGAATACCATAGTATGTACCTAGAACTTTCAGTTTAACTTTGTGAGCTCGACTGCTAGACAGATTAGACGTTAACAAGAATAAAGGCAGGCAAGTTTTAAAGGAAGAATGAATTTCTGATACAGTATCATCAGCTCCCAATAAACTGAATTCTGCAGTCTCTCTTGTTCTGCAGTTAAAATGCTAACAAATTTGCTGGCTTGGATAGGGTTTGGGGAGAGAGAATGTGAATGAGCTGTCCAAACAGATTTTTTTTTTTTTAAAAAAGGGCAGCCATAGGGCTTCCCTGGTGGCGCAGTGGTTAAGAATCCGCCTGCCAATGCAGGAGACTCGGGTTCGGGCTCTGGTCCGGGAAGATCCCACATGCCGTGGAGCAACTAAGCCCGCGGGCCACAACTACTGAGCCTGTGCTCTAGAGCCCGCGAGCCACAACTACTGAAGCCCACGCGCCTATAGCCCGTGCTCCACAACAAGAGAAGCCACCACAACGAGAAGCCTGCGCACTGCAACGAAGAGTAGCCCCCCGCTCTCTGCAACTAGAGAAAGCCCACGCGCAACAATAAAGACCCAACGCAGCCAAAAATAAATAAAATAAATTAAAAATAAATAAATAAATAAATAAAAATAAAAAGGGCAGCCATAAAAAGTAAGAAGTAATGTCTGGAAGCCCTCAGGAAATATCAGCAACTGAAGGACCAGATTAAATAGTGAGGGGTGGCATTCTGAATAAAGACACTCTTAAAAAATGGAATACTACTCAGCAATGGAAAGGCATGAACATTGACACACACTACAATATAGACTGCTAGCCAGACAGAAAAGAGTGCATACTGTATGATTCCATTTTTAGACAAAACGAAACTATAGTGATAGAAATCAAAATGGTAGTTACTCTTGGGTAATAGGGACCCAGATAAGGACTGGAAAGTGGGTGTGAGGGATCCTTCTGGGATGCTCTATGTCTACTTCTGGGATGTCCTATGTCTTGGTCTGGGTTGTGGTGACAGATACATACATGTGTAAAAACTTATGAAACTCTACACTTAAGATCTGGTATTTTTAAGGTAGGTTTTACCTTTAAAAAATGTGCTGCTCATACCCTCTCCTCTCATCCAAATTTATCCAATACCACTGTTAGTACCACCTATAAATTAATTAGCATGGGCTCACATGCCCACTTGCAAAAGAAGGATGTGAGGGAGGTCAAGTGGAACCATTGTCACCTCAGAAACTTGGGCAGGCATGAAGCATCTCCATGAAGCCTGAGTCAGTCTGAACGTTGTGGGAGAGAAAATGGCCTCACAGACCTGGATGAATTCTTACCTCTGGAATCCACAGGGCACAGCTGACGTGAGCCCATTTAGTCCCTGTCCTGGTGGTCTTCATGGCTCCACCTTTCTTTGGACATAACAGACATTGTGGATGAATGCCCAGGACACAGGAGCGACACAGCCAGCTGCCTTCTGGGACCTTGAGGATGCCGTAGCAGGCCTGGAGGCACGAGGAGGAGAGGGGGGTAATGGTTAGCATCTTCTCACGGGGTCAATGTCTGCTCCGGTACACAGTCACAGAGTACCCTCCACTTTTAGGAGAAAGAGGCAAATAAGGCCAAACGAGCTCATATCCAGGATTTAGTAATTTTAAAACACTCAAAAAAAAAAAAAAAAGCAACTTCTAGCATCTGTTTTAAGGTCAGCATGTCTGTCTATGAGAATTAACTTTAAGGACGATAGAGTGAGACTAGAAGGAAATACACGCAAAGGTTAGCCCAACTGTTATCTGAGTTTTGTGATTACATATTTTTTTTGCCTCCGTTTTCTAAAGCTTTCTCAATGATTATGTATTATAATTAGTCAGTCATATACTCACTGAACAACTTCTACATGTCATGCACTGCTGTGATCAAGAAAAAAGTGTTAAAAAATAAGCAGAACGAAACTTCTGAGGAGCAAATGAGCTGATGTTAAAGAGCCTTAACAGTGCCTGCTGCATAAAAAGCACTCTCAGGAAACTGTAGCAGTTACTTGCTTGAGTTGAAGAAAAAGGGACTTACGAATGGATCCTGAATTGAACAGAATATTAGACTAATCACAATAGTCCATAATGAGTTCTTGAAGCTACTTCAAATTCCTTACAGAATGAAGTCGGACAAATAAATAAATGAATTACTATTGGAGGTGCGAGGAGGGAGATTAGTTTGGAAATATTTTAGATTTCCTTTTCACTATCTCTAATTTCGCCCATCCTTCCCCCCTTACTGCTCTACTCTCACCATTAGAGAGTATAGCTGGGGGTCACCTGGCTCCCCATGTGGCCTAGCATACCTTCACTACTGACTGATTCACCACCGCAGCTTCAAAGTCTGTGCCTGCCCCAGAAAGTTCACCCACACCTCAGATTCCAGTTCCAACAGTCACCATCATGTTACCCCCGCAACTGGCCCCCTTTCCAAACTCTCTCTATCCATATCACCACCATGCTTTGCAGCTTCCAGATCCAAATTCCTTGACTCTTATTATCCACTTTCCTTCATCTACTGTCCCTTGGGCTTGCTACTAATCCCTACGGAGTGGTCACTAGACTCTGACCTTCCTCTCCATCCCCACCACAACTGCTCCAAACAAGTCCTCATTCACGTCATGCCTGGATTGATTTATTTCTAAATTCTCTTCCTCTCCCCTCATACCTTCAATCATTCTTCTATTTGGCTGCCATATTCTTCTTACTAAAACAAAGACTTCATACCATTGCACAGCAATAAACCCTCTAAAAACCCCTTCTGCTCCCACACCCAACCCCATCTAAAACCAGGGGCCTACTTCTTGAGATGTGTTTTGTAAGGCCAACAAGCTAAGAATGGTTTCCATATTTTTAAAGGGATGTTAAAAGAAAGAAGAATATGTAACAGGGACTATATGTGGTCCTCAAAGTCTAAAATATTTACTATCTGGCCCTTCAAAGAAAAAGCCTGCTGTTCTTCACCTCAATTCTCAGATCACTGTAGCCCCTGTGTCTGCTCCACTTCCTGACTCCCACCCTCCACTCAACGTCGTTTCCCTCACCAGGTACTTAGTCGACATCATGTATTCTTCTCTACTTTAACTGTTATGTTTCATCTCCTCAGTGATACTGTAAGGTCACTGGGGGTAGGTCCTTTACCATCAATTTATCTGGAAGGTTCTCTACGCTGAGCTTGAGTAGGTGGTTTGGTAGAACAAATAAATTTCACTCAACAACTGAAGCTGGATTCCAGCTAGGCTGCTGTCACAAAAGCAGGGCATCATTTTATAAGGTCCCTAACCTTCAAAGCTTTTTCTTTCTCTGAGATTCAGAAAGTCTGCAAGGAAATGAAAGCAAGCTTTCTACCTAAAACAGAGCCTCTTTCAGACCAGCAGAAGAAAAACCAGAAGCTGATTCTAGCAATACCCTTTATCACCTGGCCATTTTATTGGGTAGAAAATCATTTACTGAGCTCTTCTGTAGACTTATTCCTGGTCATAAGACCATAGAAACTTGTATTTCATTGTAGTGGCTCTCAACTTTTTCTAGACCACAAAATGACGAAGGCTGGACTGCATTTTTTTAAAAAAACTGCACACATGCACGAACATATGTTTTACATATAATTTCAAGGGGTTAATAAATTTAGTGCTAAACATTATATATATGACAGGTATAAAAACTATGAGCATGTACCTTCAGGCAAATTAATTTAGGCCTCAGTTTGAGTGTTCAATACGTGGGCTAAGAAGCAGAAAATGGAATACATTAAGGGCCTTGGAATGGTCCCAATTTTCAGTTTTTCATGAAAAAATTTAATTGTTAAAATCCAACATCTATTGATGTAAAATAAACCCCTCTTCTAAAGTACTGACCGTAAGTGTATTATAGTCACAGAGGAACAAACAGTTGATATAATATGGTAGTTAAAGAAGAAAAATTATGTTTAATAAATATAATTGTCAACATGTCCCCAATTCTGTTGAGTAAACCAAATCTTCCAAATCATTTAAAGTCACTTTTCAGTCAACAGAGGGAGCTCTAACCTAAGTATCTCTTTAGAATTCAAGTGAACCTACTCACTTCGGAAGAATTCTCTTTTATATGAAATTTTATGTGGCATCAACATCCAGCTTTAACACATACCAGCTTATATTCTGCAAGGCCTGGTCAGGTGTTATTGTCATTTCTTTCTATGTGAGGAAAGGGCACCATTTATTGTCGTTACTGGATATGTTTTCAAAGCAAAATACCTTTAAGGAGAATTTTTATGCTACATTTCATTTTGTTAAAGAACCTGGAAGTAATTCATTAATATTTTGCCCCAACTGTGAAGGACAAATACAGAAAATATATACAGGTGACCTCAGTACTATTACCTTCAATTCTACTAAAGATCCACAATCATTTATCTGAAAACTCTAGGGTAAGAAACATCAGGAAATTCAGAATTGTTCATATCTTAGGAAAGTGATACAGTATATACATGGCATATTACCTAACCCCCTAATGGGACCAGGGCAGTGCCATATAATCAAATACATTAATATTTCTCTAACAAAATATATGAGTATTTTGACAAAATGGAATAAAGACTACAAATAGCCTCATACGGGGTGAGTTCTGCTACTGCCCTCAAATCAGTTTTGGTGCCAAACTTAGGTAAAAACTTGTAGCTTTCAGAGCTTTAAAATTTTGGAAATGCATAGAAGGGACTGTGGACCTGTACTGTCAGATATTTAAGTTCATACTTAAGTAGTAAAGATTTTCTCTGTCACTAAAGGTGAGACATAAATGCCAGTAACTGGTAGAGTGAATATAAATTTTCAAAATTCACTCTAAAAGGATACAAGTAAAAGGAAGAAAGAGACCCAACTGATCACAGAATATTCTGAGTACCTTTTAATACAGAGGGTTAGGTTAGGTGGCCCATGGAACTAAAATAAAGTCTTAAGTCCTGGTTTCTCTCTATCTCCTGTATTATCTAATCATTTTAATATTTTTGTAGTCAGGATGATCCTTCTAAATTACAAATCATATCCTTCAGGGTTGACAGGACAAAACCGAAGTTCCTTAGTTTGTCAGAGAAGGCCCTTCACATGTGTCCCTTGTATCCCTCTCTACCCTCACTCTCCATGCATTCCCTACTCGACCCCACCACTCTCCACAGTTCTGAACAGCTCAGAGTTGCCTCTAACATACTTTGCCTACTCTCACTACCCCACCTGAACATGTTCTCCTCTCTGCCTGAACACACGCTGCTGTTTTTTTCTGGCATTTCCCTTTGGCCATTAAGATTCAGCTTGGATGCCACCTTCTGGATGGTATCCCCGACCCCCATCCCTCCCATGCACTTCCACAGCAGCATGGACTTCAATCTACAAAAACACTTGGCATACTATGCTAAATGGGCAGTTTCCTTGTAGACCCTACACCAGATTCTGATCTCCCTGGGGGCAAAGACCATGTCTGCCTCTTCATCACTGTATCTTCAGCATGCAGCACAGTCCTGGAACATGGATGGTGTTGCATACCTATTTGCTAGATAAATTAATGAAATGAATGAAACACACAACAGGTTCAGAAGAGTGAAAAATCACTTAGGGTAAGGGAGTTCAAGAAAGGATTCGAACTAGATCTTGAAAGATATGTAAAGTTTTGTTAGCTGGAGGTGGGAGAAGGCATTTTAAATTGGTGTGGCTGAAACATGGAGACAGGACAGCATCAGGAATATTCATCACTGCCCCACTGAGTAACCTTATTTTGCTAGAGCATAGGGCTTGTGGGGGAAGAAAGGGAAAGAGCTGAAAAGAATGTGGATATCACCATCATCATTACTATTAATTTAAAAAAGTAGTGTGGTAGAGAAAGAATGACAACTAGCTATAAGAGGTTGGGTAAAGTCACTTCACCTCTCCTGGTATTATCTGTAAAATTAAGGAGTGGGATGGTTTTTTACAATCCTAAAATTCTATGATGTTTAAAAATGGAGTAGACCTAGTTTCCTGGAAGTGGTATATTTGGGAGACAGAGGAGGGCTCTGGGTGCCAGGATGAGGAGTCCCGACTTCCAGCTGTAGGAAGTGTAAACTCCCCAAGGTTACTGACCATGGGTGTAACCTGATGATATAACAGGGACTCCAAGGCAGAGGAGAGACTCCCAGGCAGGTAGCAAGGAGACTCCCCAGGGGACCGTAAAAGTATCAAACAAGGCAATCTCAATGGCATGGGCATGAAGATACACAATAAAGACCTGGGTTTAGCCCCCTGGAGTAAAGTTAATAAGTCACCTTGGGGATCATAAGAAGTATTATTTCTAAAGGAATTACTGGAGAACAGCCAGGCCAAATCCTTATTTTCACCCTTAAATGCAAGCTGCTACCCAGATATGGGTGCTGGAGATGATCACTGAACTTCAGAAAGGCTGACCGTGGGGAGGTGGCGGTCTCCACTCTCACTAACCTGATGCACACAGATGTTACACTTATCACAGAACACCATATCATTCCCTTCTTCACTGTCTGGAGACCGGCACACATCACAGATCACATCTTCATCATACTCTATGCCTAGCCCTTCCTCTGTCTCAATAGCATGGTTCATATTTTCATGGCAATGGCGTTCCAGGACTTCTACTGTCTTTTCCATAAGATTCTCATCAACTGGCCCACAACCTGCACAGAAATACAAACAATCAATCAACCCATCAGTCAGCTGTCATTCCCAAATCACCTACTGTGAGCCCGGTGCAGGGGTGGGGAGATTCTAAAGGATAAAACCATCTCTTCCCTGATCTAAAACAACCAGATTTTAAAGAATCTTTTACTAGAGCTATTCTAAAATTTACCTATCATCACATATTAGTGTTTGACACATGAAAGGAGAAATACATTTCACCATATTCTTTGTAAGTTATATATACTGACCCTTTCAATTTTCTGTCCAAATCCTAGCCAGTCTCCTCCTAAATCTGTTTTCTTTTCTCTCTCTCTCTCTCTGTCTCTTTTTTGTGGCTGCGCCATGAGGCTTGTAGGATCTCAGTTCCCTGACCAGGGATTGAACCTGGAAAGCCCGGAATCCTAACCACTAGGCAACCAGGGAACTCCCCCGAATCTGTTTTCTCTTATTCCCACTGAGGGAGGACTTTCATTGGACTTTGTAATCTTGAACACTTTATAGTATAATAAAATAATTAGAATCATATAACTATTTGGATATAAATAACAATTCATTCTTAGCAAATTAGTTCCAATGAGCACATCTAATGGTTACACAAGGAAAATTTCATACAAAAAGGTATTAAGCCATAAAAGAAAATTCTAGGTACTGTATATGTGATTATACATATGAAATATTTGTTTTTCAAACCTGACTTTTAGAAAATCCAATAATATTTTCTAATGACAAACTATAATATAAAATAAACTTATTAGCATTCATAAAGGTCTAACTGCAAATTCTGAAATTACCTTTTTTGCCTCTTGATTCCTTTTCCTTCTATACTTTTAATTTTTCTTAGCCTTCTATACATAATAACTCAACTAAAAGATTCATATGATGGCTATTGGTAACAACTAAACATTTTTCTTCTTAGGGGGACTGATGATTTTGTGAGAGCACACATATATTTATTCTAACAGCTTATAAACTCAGGAGTACTTCTCAAAGTGATCCAAAACAAATTTATCCAAATATACCACTTCATCTGCAATATAAGATCCTAAGGAACTTTGGAATTCCACATAAACTACCTTTTCAATGTTGTTGCTACTTATGAAACCAAAAACTACTCAGGTAGTATGTTTAATTTTTCCAGCCAAGACAAATTACACTTTTTTTTTTTCCTGGAGTGAAGGAGTATAGTGTCTGGTTATAAGAGCACTTGGATTCAAATTCCAACTTGACCTCACATTGGTTATATAAGCTTTGACAAGTTATTTACCCTCTTTAGGGCTTAGCTTCCTTATCTATAAAAATAAGGATAATAATACCAAACTCATTGATTTCTTGTGAGGCAGAGATGAGATCATGTTCATACATTGCTTAGTATAGTGACTGGTATGCAGTAAGCACTCAACTTTTAGAATTCCTTAATCTGAACAAAAAACATGCTTAAGATAATATTGTTTTTGAAAGTTTATTTTAAGCTCTTAGAACCTTACTACAATATCATTCACTCTAAAGGAATGCTGGAGATAAGGTAATCATCTTTTTAAAACTCATCCAAGCCTAAATGCAATGTGGTATCCTGGACGGGATCCTGGAACAGAAAAAGGTCATTAGTGGAAAAACTGGTGAAATTCCAATAAAGTCTGGAACTTAGCTAATAGTACTGTACCTGTGCTGGTTTCTTAGCTTTGACAGATGTATCATGGTAAAGTGAGATGTTAACATTAGGCGAAACAAACTGCATGAGGCGTATATGGTAACTGTATTAAAACTGCAACTTTTCTTGAAAGCTAAAACTATTTCAAAAATTTTTTTGAAAGCTTATTTAAAAAAAACTCATCCAAAGGGAATTAACTGCAAAATACCAAAGGGACTTTGTTATAAGGCAGTGTCATGTTGAAGGCAGCACTGTAATGACTATAGGGTATATGGATGCTGTATGGTTCATAAACACAACTGTACATTGAGCCATCGATCCACTTGATTATGCCCTCATACTCTCATTTTCCCTTTCTGTCAGTCTTTTATTCCCTTCTCTTTGTGGTTCCGACCCTAAATTTTTTTGACCCCTCTCCTTCCTCTTAGAAGGCAGAACAAGAGAAGACATAAAACAAAATGTTTTAAAAAGCAAGGAGTTAGTATTGGTTACTGGCAGAGTAACTATCACCACCATGCCAAACTGGATTTAGTATAATTTTAATTTTGTATTCACATGCATTCAGATACCAACCTCAAAAGAAAGAAAGAAAAAAAAGGGAAGAAAAGGAAAACCACTGATCCTTGTTGTACTAACAATGAACAAATGTGATTCAAACAAAAACAAAATCAAATGTATCCTTTACCATATCTCATACAGAGAGTTAAAAACCACCCAGTTTCACAGGACCACTTGGACCTAAACACTGTTTAGACTGAAAACAGGTCAAAAAGAACTGTGTGTAAGTATAAGGTGAGTTTCCTTTCAGCCTAGGATTTCTGAGCATTGCCGGTATGGTACTGTATGGCACACGTTTACTTTAAAATTACTACTATGTTTACTACGAGGTTTTTTATTTGCTTGTTTTTGCTTCATTCTATTCTATTTTTTGAGAGTAGCATGACAACTCTAGAACTCACTGTAGGTAGCTAAGAACTGCTTTGGGGATGTTTTACCCTAGGCCTGCCATTCTTCTTCCAGGCAGCAAAATACAAGTCCTACATTAAGGCATCCTGGTCACATCAACCTGTCAGTTGCAGTGGTGCTGCCTAATGTTGAAGTTGCAGTTTCTCTCCATCAGGTGGAGATGTCAGAGGTGCCACTACCCTTGGCCCTGCTCACTGATCATGGTACTTTTCAGGGCCGAACGAGCAACCAGTCTCAGAATCCTTCTCAACCAGAAGTCCAATCAGCCATGACCAATCTCACACTCAGAACTGGGAAATGGCCTTGTGAAACCTACATGCCATCCCTGATCTGTGATATCCACCATGAACAAGGAAAGACAAGGTCAGATTTAAATGTTACTGCTCTACTTCAATATATTTATGCATTTCAGGAAATGCCTCATTAAGATTAAGATTAAAGAGAAAAATAAATGAAGAGCCCAGAAGAGAAAGGAAGCCACAAAATGAAAGCAAGTTAAAATGGTCCTGACACCTTTTTAAAAAAATCACAAATCAAGTCAAGGAACAAGTTACTTGTGAGGAAACAACTTACCCATTTCTGCGAGGTCTTCATTGAGTTCCTGGAGCCAGAAGATGTCCATGTCATCTAGGTCATAGCGGCACACAGATGCCGCCAGCTCCATGATGTTGATGTAGCCAGGCTCTGCAGTCTCTGGGCTGGAGCAGTGGATGTACTTCCGGGGTCGGATAAATAGGACCTCCTTTACCTTGTCGGCTACAATCCTAGAAAAGCAAAAGAAAGACACTGATAACAATCAACAAATGACAGATTCCAGGCACTGACTGGATGGGCCCAACAGCACTCAGGCCATACAGTGGAGCTGAATGTTCTCCCTTCCCACCCTGGAGAAATCCCCTGCTCCGCCAAATGAGAGGCATGACAGATCCCTTTCTAGAAAGTAAATGGTTGTACAAATCCAGCGTTGTTATTTGCTGTGAATACTCTGACTGCTAATAAAATGTTTCATTTACGCTTTTGGCTCCTAGGCCCTTACTACCATTCCTTCTAATAAAATATTGCATTGTGCGTTCTTGGTGCAATGGCCACCACGTTTATTTAGAAGGGGAACCAGAAGAAGGGGTGATACCTGTACAAAGGCACAGCCGGATTACATACCAAAGATATATTTTAGCTAAACTCATGATTTTCTACCATGGAGGCCATACTGGATGGTGGTAAAGAGTATAGGCTATAGACTCACACAAACCTGTCTTTTACTGCCACTCACTCGCATGGTGAACTTGGGCAATTACTTAATGTCTACAAAGTTCAGTTTTCTCAGCTAAAAAGGACGATAATCATAAATTATGATATAATAGTATCAAACTTATAGGGTTATTATGACGATTATATGAAATAAAATACGTAAAGTGCTTAGTAAAGTGTATAGTAAAAAACAGATGATCAATAATGCCAGTGTTGGGCTGCCCTGGTGGCACGGTGGTTGAGAGTCCGCCTGCTCATGCAGGGGACACGGGTTCATGCCCCAGTCCGGGAAGATCCCACATGCCGCGGAGCGGCTGGGCCCGTGAGCCATGGCCACTGAGCCTGCGCGTCCAGAGCCTGTGCTCCGCAATGGGAGAGGCCACAACAGTGAGAGGCCCGCGTACAGCAAAAAAAAAATAAAAATAAAAAAATAATAATGCCAGTGTTATTTTTATATCTCTTATTATTTTTACTATTTAGGTAGATGAGTTAAAGCCAAGAGGCCATGGATTTATACAAACTTAAGCCATTTCCCAACCATAAATGATAGTGACTATAAGTCTGAGTCAGGAAAACACAATGGGATGAAAGATTCCCGTTCTTCCACCAAATTATCTAGCAGGCCTGAGCAAACCCATTATTTTCCCAAACCCCTCTGACACTTAAAAGCCCAAGGCAAGGAAACCAAGCAAGGGAAGAAACAGAAATTTCTCATACCAATGACTCGTTCTACAATGAATGTTCTAGATAGTACATGAAGCATCAGAAAATGTAACCAAGACAAAATCTGAATTATTAGTCCCTGGAAATTTTAAAGAACAGGGTAGGCCATCTAAAAAAGAGAGAAAGGGGGTAATCCAAGAGGAAATCAAAAAATACCTAGAAACAAATGACAATGAAAACACGACAACCCAAAACCTATGGGATGCAGCAAAAGCAGTGCTAAGACAGAAGTTTACAGCAATACAATTCTACCTCAAGAAACAAGAAACATCTCAAATAAACAACCTAACCTTACACCTAAAGAAATGAGAGAAAGAAGAACAAAACTTCCCCAAAGTTAGCAGAAGGAAAGAAATCATAAAGATCAGATCAGAAATAAATGAAAAAGAAATGAAGGAAACGATAGCAAAGATCAATAAAACTAAAAGCTGGTTCTTTGAGAAGATAAACAAAATTGACAAACCATTAGCCAGACTCATCAAGAAAAAAGGGAAAGGACTCAAATCAGTAGAATTAGAAATGAAAAGGGAGAAGTAACAACTGACACTGCAGAAATACAAAGGATCATGACAGATTACTACAAGCAACTCTATGCCAATAAAATGGACAACCTGGAAGAAATGCACACATTCTTAGAAAAGCACAACCTTCTGAGACGGAACCAGGAAGAAATAGAAAATATAAACAGACCAATCACAAGCACTGAAATTGAGACTGTGATTAAAAATCTTCCAACAAACAAAAGCCCAGGACCAGATGGATTCACAGGTCAATTCTGGCAAACATTTAGAGAAGAGCTAACACCTATCCTTCTCAAACTCTTCCAAAATATAGCAGAGGGAGGAACATTCCCAAACTCATTCTACGAGGCTACCATCACTCTGATACCAAAACCAGACAAAGACATCATAAAGAAAGAAAACTACAGGGCAATATCACTGATGAACAGAGATGCAAAAATCTTCAACAAAATACTAGAAAACAGAATCCAACAGCACATTAAAAGGATCATATACCATGATCAAGTGAGGTTTATCCCAGGAATGCAAGGATTCTTCAATATACGCAAATCAATCAATGTGATACACCATATTAAGAAATCGAAGGATAAAAACCATATGATCATCTCAACAGATGCAGAAAAAGCTTTCAACAAAATTCAACAACATTTATGATAAAAACTCTGCAGAAAGTAGGCATAGAGGGAACTTACCTCAACATAATAAAGGCCATATATGACAAACCCACAGCCAACATCGTTCTCAATGGTAAAAAATTGAAACCATTTCCACTAAGATCAGGAACAAGACAAGGTACCCACTCTCACCACTATTATTCAACATAGTTTTGGAAGTTTTGGCCACAGCCATCAGAGAAGAAAAAGAAATAAAAGGAATCCAAATTGGAAAAGAAGAAGTAAAGCTGTCACTGTTTGCAGATGACATGATACTATACATAGAGAACACTAAAGACTCTACCAGAAAACTACTAGAACTAATCAATGAATGTGATAAAGTTGCAGGATACAAAATTAATGCACAGAAATCTCTGGCATTCCTATACACTAATGTTGAAAAATCTGAAAAAAGAAATTAAGGAAACACTCCCATTTACCACTGCAACAAAAAGAATAAAATACCTAGGAATAAACCTACCTAAGGAGACAAAAGACTTGTATGCAGAAAACTATAAGACATGGATGAAAGAAATAAAAGATGATACAAACAGATGGAGAGATATACCATGTTCCTGGATTGGAAGAATCAACATTGTGAGAATGACTATACCACCCAAAGCAATCTACAGATTCAATGCAATCCCTATCAAACTACCACTGGCATTTTTCTCAGAACTAGAACAAAAAAATTTCACAATTGTGAATGGAAACACAAACGACCCCAAACAGCCAAAGCAATCTTGAGATAGAAAAACGGAGCTGGAGGAATCAGGCTGCCAGACTTCAGACTATACTACAAAGCTACAGTAATCAAGACAGTATGGTACTGGCACAAAAACAGAAATATAGATCAATGGAACAGTATAGAAAGCCAAGAGATACACCCACGCATCTATGGTCACCTTATCTTTGATAAAGGAGGCAAAAATATACAGTGGAGAAAAGACAGCCTCTTCAATAAGTGGTGCTGGGAAAACTGGACAGCTACAGGTAAAAGAATGAAATTAGAACACTCCCTAATACCATACACAAAAATAAACTCAAAATGGATTAAAGACCTAAATGTAAGGCCAGACACTATCAAACTCTTAGAGGAAAACATAGGCAGAACACTCTATGACATAAATCACAGCAAGATCCTTTTTGACCCACCTCCTAGAGAAATGGAAATAAAAGCAAAAATAAACAAATGGGACCTAGTGAAACTTCAAAGCTTTTGCACAGCAAAGGAAACCATAAACAGGACGAAAAGACAACCCTCAGAATGGGAGAAAATATTTGCAAATGAAGCAACTGACAAAGGATTAATCTCCAAAACATACAAGCAGCTCATGCAGCTCAATATCAAAAGAAAACAAACAAGCCAATCCAAAAATGGGCAGAAGATCTAACTAGACATTTCTCCAAAGAAGATATACAGATTGCCAACAAACACATGAAAGAATGCTCAACATCACTAATCATTAGAGAAATGCAAATCAAAACTACAATGAGATATCATCTCACACTGGTCAGAATGGCCATCATCAAAAAATCTACAAACAATAAATGCTGGAGAGGGTGTAAAGAAAAGGGAACCCTCTTGCACTGCTGGTGGGAATGTGAATTGGTACAGCCACTATGGAGAATAGTATGGAGGTTCCTTAAAAAACTACAAATAGAACTACCATATGACTCAGCAATCCCACTACTGGGCATATACCCTGAGAAAATCATAATTCAAAAAGAATCATGTACCACAATGTTCATTGCAGCTCTATTTACAATAGCCAGGATATGGAAGCAACCTAAGTGTCCATCGACAGATGAATGGATAAAGAAGATGTGGCACATATATACAATGGAATATTACTCAGCCAGAAAAAGAAACGAAATTGAGCTATTTGTAATGAGGTGGATAGACCTAGAGTCTGTCATACAGAGTGAAGTAAGTCAGAAAGAGAAAGACAAATACCGTATGCTAACACATATATATGGAATCTAAAAAAAGAAAAAGAAAGAAAAAAGGTTCTGAAGAACCTAGGGGCAGGACAGGAATAAAGGTGCAGACGTAGAAGATGGACGTGAGGACATGGGGAGGGGGAAGGGTAAGCTGGGACGAAGTGAGAGAGTGGCATAGACTTATGTATACTACCAAATGTAAAACAGATAGCTAGTAGGAAGTAGCCGTATAGCACAGGGAGATCAGCTCAGTGCTTTGTGACCCCCTAGAGGGGTGGGATAGGGAGGGTGGAAGGGAGATTCAAGAGGGAGGAGATATGGGGATATATGTATTTGTATAGCTGATTCACTTTGTTATAAAACAGAAACTAACACAGCATTGTAAAGCAATTATACTCCAATAAAGATGTTAAAAAATTATAATAAAAAAGAGAGAAAGGGACTTCCCTGGTGGCGCAGTGGTTAAGAATCCGCCTGCCAATGCAGGGGACACGGGTTCGAGCCCTGGTCTGGGAAGATCCCACATGCCGTGGAGCAACTAAGCCCGTGCGCCACATCTACTGTGCCTGCCTCTAGAGCCTGCGAGCCACAACTACTGATTCTGTGTGCCACAGCTACTGAAGCCCGCGCGCCTAGAGCCTGTGGTCCGCAACAAAGAGAAGCCACCACAGTTAGAAGCCCGCGCACCACAATGAAGAGTCGCTCTAGCTCACTGCAACTAGAGAAAGCCTACGCGCAGCAGTGAAGACCCAACGCAGCCAAAAATAAATAAATAAATAAATAAATAAAAAATAAAAAAGAGAGAAAGAAATAGATATATGTGTCATCATAAAATGATGAAAATTGTTTCTCTGGAAGGCTTCTGGAGCTTCTAGAGTTACTATGTATGTACAAGGATTCATAAACATAAATGTATTCATAAGAATACACATAAATATATACAGAGGCATAGTCCACCCTGTAATTTTAGATTGAATATTTCCTCCTAAGCATTCTTCCAAAAGCTTATGATTCCAAATAATGCATGTGGAATAAAGTTAATAACTACACACATTTGCATATTTTAATTTTTCTACCATATGGAGTTTTAAAAAGCCAACAACAACAAAGTATTTGAGGAAAAAAGTGGAACTCTAAATATTAATTGAAGCTAAAAATTTGGGAACTGCTATCAGAGGCCTGCTTCCAACTGAAATGAACCCAACCGAAAAGGACAAGACATGCATATGAATTCTCCAGAGACTATGAGATTAAATATGCTGCACTTTTTGGTGCATGGCTTATGAGGTAATTATAGAATATCTAAGTTTTTTCAAGATTTACCTTTTTCTAAAAGGAAGAATATTTTGCTTATTCATCTTAATTGCCTCAAATTCTATGTGGAACAAGGCAGACTATAAATGTTCTTGATTTAAACTAATATATTTATTAAGCTTCTGGAAGAAAACAAAGGGGAATATCTTTATAACCTCGGGATAGACAAAGATTTTTTAAATAAGACACAAAAGCCATTAACCTCCAAGACTGAAAAACGTGTTTATCAACAATGTATAATAAACTTTTACAAATCAATTAGAAAACAACAGAGAAGTCAATTAAAAACTGGGCAAAAAACCTGAATAGACACTTCACAAATAAGGCTATCCAGATGGCGGTTCTCGACCTCATGAGTTAACATGGAAATGCAAACTGAAATCATAATCACCATTACCTGCCAGAATGGCTAAACTTGAAAAGACTGATCAAAAATTGAAGATACTAAGTGCTTGTAAAGAAATGGAGCAAATCGACCACTGCTGCTGGGAGTGTGAATTGGTACAATCATTTTGGCAAACTATTTGGCAGCAGATATTATGGCTGAACATATGCATACCTTATGACCTAGCAAAGCCACTCCTAGGAATATACTTAACAAAAAAGTACACATATGTATCCTAAAAGATGTATAAAAATGTCCATATTAGGATTTTTCATAATAGCTGAAAACTGAAAGCAACCCAAATATCTATCAAAAGCAGAATGGATAAATAAAATGTGGTATATCACACAATGGAATATGACACAGAAGTGAAACTTAATGAAATGCTCCATGTAATAGCATGGATGAATCTCACAACCATAATGATGAACAAAACAATCCAGTCTCAGTATGAAGGTTAAAAACTGGCAAAACTGTCACCTATGGTGAAGGAAGTCAGTGGGGAGGAGCAGAAGGAGGGCTTCTGGGGTGCTGGTAATGTTCTCTTTCTTGATCTGGGTGCCAGTTAAGCAAGTGTATTTAATTCATGAAAACTGAGTTATACATTAGTTATCTTTCTGTGTGTATATTATATTTCAATGCAAAATTTATAACAATGATGATGTTATCTCACTCATCTTTCATATGTATCTTGAACTAAATGTCTGAATCTAAGGACTGAGCCTACGACAATAAAAAAAATTATAGGCCGAAACAGTAATACCAAAGGCAAGGAAATGCATGGGTAAAGGGTGGTTAATACACACTCACAAGGAGAAATTCTTATAACGATAGAGGGAAGGTCTATGAGAATAAATGAAAAAATATTCCTTTGGGGTTTTGTAAAATGCAGCTTTAACATCTTCAAGTACACATAACATTGCTATAGCTGGACGAAATCCCAGGATCATCCCTCAGTGATTTTCTTCTCTGGCCACTGTACACTTGGTAGAGGGACACTCTTTGAATTGTCACCAGACCACTGAACAAATCAGCAAAAGCTCACAAGCCTAGAGATATGAGCAATTTTGTTAGAGTAATGTAGTAAGTGCAGTTTTCAATTTGGATGCTTGAGTGTAAACGAATGCTGTAGTAACTTTCTGGACGACTGATTTTGGTGAAAGGACCCACAACCACACCTGCTTAGCCTCATAGAAAGAAAGCCTATCCACCTGCTCCTCAGGGTAGGTCAGCTACCTCTAGCCCATGTGAACACTCCTGTTGACACTGAGGAGGCAAAAAAAAGAAGCTGCAACCACTCTAAGCCAACCTACAGCCTCTTCCAGTGTCTTATGCACAGTGAGTCCTCAGTGTGTCTTCAGTTGATCTAAATATTTAACAGGTAGAGACTATGCTTCATTTCCTAATGAGTGGATCAGAATCATCTGTGAATAGCACAGAAATTGCACAAATACCACAACATCATGGATTTTTTTAAAGGCTTGAAATAAATGCCTTAAAAGCTAACTAAACAGGAGGCCCTTATAATAATATCTCTAGGAGTAGTTTCCCAAGATGCCCCTTGTTAATCTTGCCACTCTGCTTCTCTACAAGACTCCATGCCTCATTTATGAAACAAAAGACAATTACAACCTCTGTGACAGATGGTATTTTAAAAATTCCACACGCTCTTCTACAATGTGACTCTCCCACTGCCCCATCAAGTGGTGAAGTCTATTTCTCCTCCTTTTGAATCAGGAAGGGCATGTGACTGTTTCCACCAATAGGATACAGCAGAAGTGACGCTATGAGAATTGCAAGGCTGAGTCATAAAAGGGAAAACAGCTTCATCTTTTTGCTGGAACATGTGCATGTGGACCCCTGTGTCTGAGGCCTGTAGAGAGTCTGCCTATGCTGAGGTTGTCATGCTATGAGGAAGCCAAACCAAATGGAGAGGCCATGTGCAATCTTTATGTCATCCCAGCCAGGTGGCAGACACGTTAGTGAAAGCCTTTAGATGATTCCAGCCCCCAGCCGCTGAGTCACCCCCAAACTTCCAAGTCTTCCCAGATGAGGCCCTAGACATAGTAGAACAGAGACTAGCCATCCCCACTGTGCCCTGTCTGAATTCCTGACCCACAGAACCTATAAGTATAAAAACATGGTTGCTTGGTGCCAAGTTTGGGGGCAACAGTAACTGGAAAAACAATTTATACAGCAATAGTAACTGGAAAAGCTACCAAAAGACTGCTTTAAACTTTAAATAAGATAAATGTGTGTATAAAAGTGCTCTTTATTGATTCTCATAATTGAAAGCAAAATGGTAGACTGCTGCTGCCTAAAATGGAATGGGAAAGGAGGTGTGTGAAGAGTGGGGCAAGGAGAGTGGGGGAGGTGAGAGAAGCATGATGATAAAATACAGCAGTGGGAGGCAGGCTTGTGCTCCCATTTATCATTAGGGGCCATTCTTCCTTTGACTTACTATATGAAATCTGATATATTTTGAAAAGTAGAACCAAGGGGATCTCCTTTGATACTGAATGTGGGGTATGAGGCAATGAAGAATCAAAGATGACTCTAGGAATTTTGGCCTGAAAGACTGAACAGGAAGAATGAATCTGCTATTAGTTAAACGTAGAAAATTACAGGTGGAACTAGTTTGGGAAGAACATCACTAGTTCAGTTTGGGACACTTTAAGTCTGAGATGTCTATTGGACATCCAAGTGGAAACATTGCATTGGTGGTTAAATATTTGAGTCGGGAGTTTAGTGAAGACAGTACTGCTCTCCATAACCCAGTTAGTCCAACATTTACATTCCAAGGAGAACTAGGCCTCTCTGGATACCTAATCATCCTCTCTTCCAGTATCACTAATGACTCAGAAGTATATGATAATATATTGTTAAGTGAGAAAAGCAAGTTACAGAATGTTCCCATTTATTTGTACATACACATGTACATGTTGTATAAGCATATATATTATACAGTTAATATTTGTATTCTGATTATTTTTGTTTTTACAGTAAGTCAATAATTCATCTACAATTTAAAAATCATATACACATACATGATAAATATAACATTAACCACTTATGTGTAATATAACTTATAATGCATGCTTCCTTTTAACCAAACATGAAGCGTTGCTTTCCTTCCATTGGAACCTTACTGTGAAAGAAACTGATTTAAATATACAAATGAACACAAAACGAAACAAAACAAAAACTATCTGAAACTTGTTTATCATTGATGAGCATCAAAATCATCCACGGTCTACCTAAAAAACATGAAATGGGGCTAACATCATCTTTATTTGTTGAACTTACTTCAAAAAATCCCTTGTGGTAATGAAAAGGCTTATTTAAACAGCTGTAACTTACAGCGCAAGCTGGCTCCATTTCAGAATTCTCTGTACCCCTCCCCTCAATCACCACGTATATGCACTACACTACCCTAAACTAAGGGACAAGAGAATAGCAGAAAGGATAATGGAACAGAGAGGAAAACCTAACCTGAAAGCTGGAACAAAAACTCTAAAAGGATTTGCTCCACCTACTCTGTTGTATCTTTTTTCACCCCTTTTCAGTTTTAGCACCCAAGAATCAGGTCAATTAATTTATATACATCCAAAATTACTTCTGTAAGTTCATTAGGAAATAAAATTCTGAAGCATTTTGACAATCTTGTGAATTAGGTAATAAATAAAAAGCAAGTGCTTAGTTTTACTAGTATTTACATTTCTCTAGCTGAATGATTAATCCGTCTGTAGGCAATAAGACAAGTAACTCAAATACAAACATTACAAATATTACTATTGTGATGGATTGAAGATAGTCATAAATCCTTTGATAGTCCTTCTGTTGAGAGGTAGGGCCTATTTCCCTCCCCTTCAGTCTGGGAGCTCTCTGCAACTGCTCTAATAAAATATGGTGGAAGTAATACTGTGACATTTTCTGAGCACAGGCCTTAAGACTGGCACCTTCCACTTCTTTTTTTTTTTAACCAAAATTATAATTATTATAATTGCGGGATTATCACACATAAATTCATTTATATTTACTGTAGAAGAAACTGCACATTTTCAAGACTGCTTTGAATTCAGCTAAATTTGGTAACAAAATGTTGTTACCTAAAATGAGTGTCAATATTCCTTTGATCTCAACTACAGAGTCAAGTAATCCCCTAGGGAAAACAGACTGAAGTTCAATGCTTACACATAAAAAATTCAGGGAATTTGGGCTTTGAAGAGTATGAGGTTTTTGTTGTCTTGACTAGTGCTTCTAGATTTTTAGTAAGACTTTTCCATTCTCTACTTTCTCTTTATGTTTGATATACAATCTAATGCTTGTGAGTATTTTCAAAGCTTTGGTAGTTTTAAATTTCTTGTAAATCTGATAATCAAACTTCATTTACATTGATTTCTTAGAAAAAAAATTCTACCCAGGTTCAAGCACAACAGTAAAAATGAGCTAGTAACAGTCTTTTTTGCCATAATATTGGACTTTGCATATTATTTTAAAATTATATAGCTTCCAAAAGGAATGGCACCCTTATTCCCTCCTTTGCTCCCAAAAGAAGTTAGCTAAACATCTAGATTTTCATAAATTGCAAAAAATGAGGCACAGAAGCTAATTATGCTTAAAAAACAGTATGTAAATAATTTATCTGGCTTATACCAACATTTTCATATTCTGGATCTGACAGTTTTGTGTAAGCAGTAAAGTTAGTGTTGTCTCCTCCTGATGAATGTAGAATTAAAAAAAATTTTTTTAAATGTCATTTATTTAAAAAACTGTCATCTATTAAGTAGACTAAAAATGAGAGGTAGGGTGGGAAGGAAAAGCAGGAGTTGAGGAAACAAGTGTCTAGGCTGACTCTCAGTTTCCTTTTTGATAATTTTTAAAAAACACGGAATTCCTTCTCTACTTTGTGTTGCCTGAGAACCACTATGGTTTGGTAAAGTCTATAACAGTAATTACATTTAATCACCACGAGTACATTTGTTTTAAGCCTATAAATACTGTGTTAGTAACGCTAAACTATCTCCATTGGCTTATTTGTAAAAAGAAAAATATATATTTATATTCTTACAAGGTTAACACTGAGGGCTGAGGAAAGGGAATGAGAAGCAGTGTTTAATCAGAGTTTCTCTGGACTCAATAACCAGACTGGGGTCTTGCTCAAGCCACCTGGTCAAGCAGTGTCTGAGGAAGAGTCATAGGAGGCAGAGATGATGAAATGGCCACTGCTGGAGTGGCACCTTCCACTTCTCATCGCTTAGAAAACTCACTCTTGGAGCCCAGAGCTGCCAGGTAAGAAGTCAGAGTATCCTGACCATGTGGATAGGTCCTAAGACTAAATGGGAATCTGGGTAGTACAGGTCATAGCATCAACTACAGGGTTACAGTGGTGAATAAAAGCAGTAAGGTTCTGGGACTTCCCTGGTGGCACAGCAGTTAAGACTCTGAGCTCCCAATGCAAGGGGCCTGGGTTCGATTCATGGTCAGGAAACTAGATCCCACATGCATGCCGCAAGTAAGAGTTCACATGCCACAACTAAGGAGCCAGTGAGCTGCAACTAAAGGAGCCTGCAAGCCGCAACTAAGGAGCCCACCTGTCACAACTAAGGAGCCCACATGCCGCAACCAAGGAGCCCACCTGCCAAAACTAAGACCAGGGGCAACCAAAATAAATTAATAAATCAATAATCAGTAAGGTTCCTCTGAGACTGAACCAGGAAGAAAGAGAAAATATAAACAGACCAATCACAAGCACTGAAATTGAGACTGTGATTAAAAATCTTCCAACAAACAAAAGCCCAGGACCAGATGGATTCACAGGCGAATTCTGTCAAACATTTAGAGAAGACCTAACACCTATCCTTCTCAAACTCTTCCAAAATATAGCAGAGGAACACTCCCAAACTCATTCTACGAGGCCACCATCACCCTGATACCAAAACCAGACAAAGATGTCACAAAGAAAGAAAACTACAGGCCAATATCACTGATGAACAGAGATGCAAAAATCCTCAACAAAATACTAGAAAACAGAATCCAACAGCACATTAAAAGGATCATATATCATGGTCAAGTGGCGTTTATCCCAGGAATGCAAGGATTCTTCAATATATGCAAATCAATCAATGTGATACACCATATTAACAAATCAAAGGGTAAAAGCCACATGATCACCTCAACAGATGCAGGAAAAGCTTTTGACAAAATTCAACACCCATTTATGATAAAAACCCTCCAGAAAGTAGGCATAGAGAGAACTTACCTCAACATAATAAAGGCCATATATGACAAACCCACAGCCAACATCGTTCTCAATGGTGAAAAATTGAAACCATTTCCACTAAGATCAGGAACAAGACAAGGTACCCACTCTCACCACTGTTATTCAACATAGTTTTGGAAGTTTTAGCCACAGCAATCAGAGAAGAAAAAGAAATAAAAGGAACCCAAATCAGAAAAGAAGAAGTAAAGCTGTCACTGTTTGCAGATGACATGATACTATACATAGAGAATCCTAAAGACTCTACCAGAAAACTACTAGAGTTAATCATTGAATGTGATAAAGTTGCACGATACAAAATTAATGCACAGAAATCTCTCACATTCCTATACACTAATGATGAAAAATCTGAGAAAGAAATTAAGGAAACACTCCCATTTACCACTGCAACAAAAAGAATAAATCTACCTAAGGAGACAAAAGACCTGTATGCAGAAAACTATAAGACACGGATGAAAGAAATTAAAGATGATACAAACAGATGGAGAGATATGCCATGTTCTTAGACTGGAAGAATCAACACTGTGAAAGTGACTATACCACCCAAAGCAATCTACAGATTCAATGCAATCCCTATCAAACTACCACTGGCATTTTTCACAGAACTAGAACAAAAAATTTCACAATTTTGTATGGAAACACAAAAGACCCCGAACAGCCAAAGCAATCCTGAGAAAGAAAAACAGAACTAGAGGAATGAGGCTCCCAGACTTCAGACTACACTACAAAGCTACAGTAATCAAGACAGTATGGTACTGGCACAAAAACAGAAATATAGATCAACGGAACAGGATACAAAGCCCAGAGATAAACCCACGCACATATGGTCACCTTATCTTTGATAAAGGAGGCAAGAATATACAATGGAGAAAAGACAGCCTCTTTAATAAGTGGTGCTGGGAAAACTGGACAGCTACAGGTAAAAGAATGAAATTCGAACACTCCCTAACACCATACACAAAAATAAACTCAAAATGGATTAAAGACCTAAATGTAAGGCCAGACACTATAAAACTCTTAAGAGGAAAACACAGGCAGAACACTCTATGACATAAATCACAGCAAGATCCTTTTTGACCCACCTGCTAGAGAAATGGAAACAAAAATAAAGTGGGACCTAATGAAACTTTAAAGCTTTTGCACAGCAAAGGAAACCATAAACAAGATGAGAAGACAACCCTCAGAATGGGAGAAAATATGCAAATGAAGCAACTGACAAAGGATTAATCTCCAAAATATACAAACAGCTCATGCAGCTCAATGTCAAAAAAACAAACAAACAAGCCAATCCAAAAATGGGCAGAACACCTAAATAGACATTTCTCCAAAGAAGATAGACAGATTGCCAACAAACACATGAAAGGATGCTCAACATCACTAATCATTAGAGAAATGAAATAAAAACTCCAGTGAGGTGTCACCTCACACCAGTCAGAATGGCCATCATCAAAACATCTACAAACAATAAATGCTGGAGAGGGTGTGGAGAAAAGGGAACCCTCTTGCACTGTTGGTGGGAATGTAAATGGATACAGCCATTATGGAGAACTGTATGGAGGTTCCTTAAAAAATAGAACTGCCATATGACCCAGCAATCCCACTACTGGGCATATACCCTGAGAAAAACATAATTCATAAAGAGTCATGTACCACAATGTTCATTGCAGCTATTTACAATAGCCAAGACATGGAAGCAACCTAAGTGTCCATCAACAGATGAATGGATAAAGAAGATGTGGCACATATATACAATGGCATATTACTCAGCCATAAAAGGAAATGAAATTGAGTTATTTGTAGTGAGGTGGATGGACCTAGAGTCTGTCATACAGAGTGAAGTAAGTCAGAAAGAGAAAAACAAATACCATATACTAACACATATATGGAATCTAAGAAAAGAAATATGGTTCTGAAGAATGTAGGGGCAGGACAGGAATAAAGACGCAGATGTAGAGAATGGACTTGAGCACACGGGAAGGGAGAAGGGTAAGCTGGGATGAAGTGAGAGAGTGGCATTGACATATATACACTACTAAATGTAAAACAGATAGCTAGTGGGAAGCAGCTGCATCGCACAGGGAAATCAGCTCGGTGCTTTGTGACCACCTAGAGGGGTGGGATAGGGAGGGTGGGAGGGAGACACAAGAGGGAGGGGGATATGGGGATATATGTATATGTATAGCTGATTCACTTTTTTATACAGCAGAGACTAACACACCAGTGTTAAAGCAATTATACTCCAATAAAAATGTTAAAAAAGAAATCAGTAAGGTTCTTGTGCTCATGTAGCTTTGAGTTCGTAATACCACTACCAAGGAGTAACACAGAAATGCTATTGTGTTCACCAAACCCTGTTTCTTTTTCCATCTAGGCACATAGCAAGACTGCATTCCCCAGTATCCTTTGCAGTTAGGTGGGCCATGTGAATGAGTTCTGGCTAATGGCGTATGTGTGGATAATCCACTTCAAAGTCTAGCCCCCCCTCCAAATCTACCTGCATAACCCTCCATACTGCCTTTTCTTTTCCTGCAGACTGGATTTAGAAGTTTGGGGGTGGAAAAGGGAGTGGGAAAAGACCTGGCAGACAGAGGAGTCACTCATAAAAAGAGCCTGAGTCCCTGAATGCCTATGTCAGGCAGAGATGACTCACATCCCAAACCCACACTGGATGGAGACATGTGCAAAAAATAAAACCTTCATTGTGTTAAGATGCTGAGACTTTCGGAGATGTTTGTTATAGCAGTTGGCCTATCCTGACTAATACATACATAACGGTAAAAAATTATTTCCCAATATTTTCATGTATGTTTCCACTTAAGTAACTATTTTGTTGCATTAGATTCATTCTTAAATTTCTCTAACAGATTTATATCTTAGAATATTTTCTCCAGAGCTATCCATCAGTAGAAAATAACTAACCAATGAGGTTTTAATTTTACTAAAACTAACACGGAGGAGTCAACCCAAAATAATATATTAAAAGATTTTTGTTTTTACATTCTGATACTTTTCATATGCTATTGTGAACTGCTATAACACTCTTTATTAAAAATATTTAGCACAGGTTTCCCTGGTGGCACAGTGGTTAAGAAGCCACCTGCCAATGCAGGGGACATGGATTTGAGCCCTGGTCCAGGAATATCCCACATGCCATGGAGCAACTAAGCCTGTGCGCCACAACTACTGAGTCTGCACTCTAGAGCCCACGAGCAACTACTACGCTCCTGCGCCACAACTACTGAAGCCCATACGCCTAGAGCCCATGCTCCGCAACAAGAGAAGCCACCACAATGAGAAGCCTGCGCACCGCAATGAAGAGTAGCCCCTGATTGCCTCAACTAGAGAAAACCCGTGTGCAGCAACAAAGACCCAATGCAGCCAAAAATAAAATAAATTAAAAAAAATTTATCACAAAATCAAGGAATGTCATCATGCTTTTAATGCACACTGACAATTTTTTAAATTTGGAAGGCAGGAAGAATTTTTACAATTGAATAATTATTAGTGAACATTTATTTTTATATGAAGGTAATACACTATCGTTATTTTAAATCTAAAAGCAATCATTGCAAAGGTTTGCTATGAAACATTTACATTTGTTTAGATTTGGCAGTTATGTCAGAAGAAAATACTTTTATTTGTGGCTTTTGAGAATAAAGCTACATCTTTTAATTTCAAAAACTATCTAAGTATACTCTCAATAGTGTAAATAACCAAACTTTTACCAGGCACCTCCTTAACTTCTACAGAATTTGTAACCTATGAAAAAAACCCAACAAAGACATAAAAAAGAAACACTAACATAAAAAGTTGTAAAATTAACCAATAAAAAAGGAACATATATGGTATTTTCCCATATAGTGGGAAAAAGTAACGTATTTGGACAGAGTGAAGCATAAAGTAGAGAAATTAGCATCTCAGTTCAAAGTAGGAAAAACTTTTGAAAAGTCACCTTGGTAGATTTGTGAAAAGGGACTTAAAAAGATGGAACTGGAATTTCTTGGTGATTCAAGAACTGTGTTTTCTTTCATAGCAGCCTGGTGGAACCAAGGTGGGTAAGGTTGGGATATAGTGTCCATTGCTTTCAAAACGGAAGCTGCTCAACAGATGGAGCTGGGATACATGGATATCCACAAGCAAAAGAATGAAGTTAGACCCATAACATCTCATGCTATACACAAAAATTAACTTAAATGGATTAAAGACCCAAATGTAAGAGTTTTATAAAACTACAGAATTCTTAGGAGAAAACATAGGTATAAAACTACATGATCTTGGTTTAGGCAATGATTTCTTAGATATGACACCAAAAGGACAAGCAACCAAAAGAAAAAAAATAGATAAACTGAACTTCATCAAAATTAAAAACTTTTGTGTCTCAAAGGACACCATCAATGAAGTGAAAAGACAACCCACAGAAAGGGAGAAATGATTTGCAAATCATATATCTGATAAAAAAACCTGTATCTAGGGACCTCCCTGGTGGTCCAGTGGTTAAGACTCCACACTCCCAATGCAGGGGGCCTGGGTTTGATCCATGGTCAGGGAACTAGATCCCACATGCTGCCACTAAGAGCCTGCACACTGCAACTAAATGATCCCACATGCCACAGCTAAAGATCCTGAATGGGGCAATGAAAATCCCGTGTGCCGCAACTAAGATCCGGTGCAGCCAAATAAATAAATAAATATTTTTTAAAAACCCTAGACTATGCAAAGAACTTTTACAATTCAACAATAAAAAGACAAATAGCCCAATTTTTCTAATGGCCAAAAGATGTGAATAATTTCTCCAAAGAAGAGATATATATAGGAGGTATGCATCGAAGCACCAAGTAAAAATGGGATATTCTAGAACTGCTGGTCAGGGGACTTTGTCACCCTTTTCACTAAAGGGTTAGATTTTCAGCAGCCAAAGGCAGCCATTCTAAAGTGAATGTGATAGAACATAAAGAGGTGAACTGAGATGATTCACTTTGCAGTTTGAACAGTAGTGTTTCACAGGAAGGGAAAAAAGATCAACCTTGTATTTTTCTGACCACATAAAGGCTTCTTCTCTTTGTAATAAAGTAGAAAAGCTCTCTTCCAAAAAGAATATACAACTGGCTAATAAGCACATGAAGAAAAGATGCTCAACATCATTAGCTATCAAGCAAATGCAAATCAAAACCACAATGAGATATACTTCATACCTACTAGGATGGCCACAATAAAAAATACAGACAATAACAAGTGTTGGTTAGGATGTGGAGAAAATGGAATCCTCATACAATGCTGGTATGAATGTACAGTTGATCTTTGAACAAGACAGGGGTAATGGGCACTGACACTTCATGCAGTCAAAAATTCACACATAATTTACAGTTGGCCCTCCACATCCGTGGTTCTGGATCTGTGGATTCAACCACCCACAGACTGTGTAGTACTGTAGTATTTACTACTGAAAAAAAAACCACGTATAAGTGGACCCGCACAGTTCAAACTCATGTGGTTCAAGGGTCAACTATAATATCTTTTGGTTGTTTGCTAATTTTCTTTCCTAACACCCACCCGCTTTCCTCTTTCCTTCCTTCATCCTATTCTCCTTACAATAGTAAACGTATATTGAAAACCTACTATTTGACGGTAAGGGTTCTGCTCTTGGGTAGCTTATAGTCACATTTGTTGTCTTTCTTCCTTTTCTAATCACATACTGTTGTGCCTTCATGTGCCCACTACCACATTTTATTACCATCTATACACTCCTTTATTTGTGATGATTGTTTATATATTTAAATATATATTTATAATTACATACATGGATGATACTTTTATTAACATTATTGAGGTATAAATTACATATTAAGCTGCAGATATTTAAAATGTACAAATTAACAAGTTCCAACACACATATAAATTTGTGCAACCAGAACTACAACCAAGATAATAAATATATCCATCACCTCTAAAAGTTTCCTTGTATCCTCCTGCTCCACTGGCCACTTCCAAAAAAAACCACTGATCTGCTGTCACTAAAGCAGGTAGTCCTCGCTTTGCACAGTGGTGCTGTACTGTAAAAATGACTGTGCAAACTGAAACTGTGAAAAGCAATCTTAATAATCAACGGGGAAAACTGTGATTGTTCAGTGACCTTTAAAATTTTTGTCAAAGCATTTTACTCTCTTACTGTTGGCTATGACTATATAGGGAAATAAAAAATAGTAAAACCAATATGTATTTAATACACTATAATTTGAAACACTGAGAATTTAAACTCTTTTATCTCTTTGTAAAAACTTATCAAGAGTACAGTGCTTGACTCCTTTTAATTACAAAATTTATGACACAGAGCAAGCACCTTTTCTATGTCTTGGCAAGTTGTCATACTCCTTTATGAACTTGGATCAGTTTCCAACATTTGTCCTTTGACTGTTGAAAAATTTTCTGAGAGTTCCATTAATGTGCAGTTTTTTTCTGGCATCATTTTCTCTGGGGCATCTTCATTCTTTTCATCACAATCACTTTCTTTATGTCCATAAGTTTGCCTTCATTAAGTTCCTCTAGCTGCATATCTAGTTCCTCTCAAACTGCAACAGTGTATCCACATTCCCATGGTCAACTATTTATTCTATAACTACATTTAGTTTGATTCAAATTTCTCTTCCAGTATCATCACTTTTTATGTCTTTAAATGTTTGGAAGAATTTTCCAGTGAAAGCATCTGGGCCTGGAGGTATATTTAGGGAGAGTTTTTAATTACAAATTCAATTTCATTAATAGTTATGGGGCTCTTCAAATGATTATTTCACACTGGGTAAGTTGTGGTAATTTGTTCAGGTAACCCTCAGGAAGGCAGGAAAAAGAAACGAGAGAAATAAAAAACAGAGAACACACACATACACACATAATAAAATAAAATGGCAGACTTAAGCCCTAACATATCAATAATTACATTAAGTGTAAATGGTCTAAACCCATTAAAAGTCAGAGGTTGGCAGAATGGATTAAAAAACATGATCCAAATATATGCTGTCTACCAAAAACACACTTAAAATATAAGCATATAAGTAGGTCAAAAGTAAAATAATGGAGAAAGATATACAGTGCAAACGTTACTCAAAAGAAAGCAAGAGTGACAACATTAATATCAGATTAAGTAGCCTTCATAGCAAAGAAAATTACCAGAGACGGGGAGGAATATTACATAATGAAGAAACGATCAATCCACCAATAAAACATAGCAACAGTAAATGTATGTGCACCAAACAACAGGGCTGCAAAATATCTGAAACAAAAACTGATTGAACTGAAAGGAGAAAAACACAATTCCGCGATTATAGCTGGAGACTTCAACCTCTGTCAGTAAGTGATAGAACAGACAGAAAATCACCCAGGATATAGAAGAACTCAACACCATCAACTAACAGGATTGAACTGACATTTATAGAGTGTTCCACTCAGCAGCAGCAGCACAGGCATTGTTTTCAAGCACCCACAGAACATGTACCATGATAGACTGTATCCTGGGTCATAAAATAAACCTCAACAAATTGAAACAAATTGGAATTATACAGAGTGTTCTCTAATACAATGGAATCAAAACTAGAAATCAGTAATAGAGAGATAAGAAAATATCCAAATAAAGTATAATAGAGAGATAAGAAAATATCCAAATAAAGTAAAAACCACACTTTTAAATAAAAGAAGTCCCAAGGGAAAAAAAGAAAGTGAAAGAAGTCTCAAAGGAAAAAATACACTAAAGTGAATGAAATGAAAATACAACACACCAAAATGTGTGGGACATAGCTAAAGCAGTGATGAGAGGGAAATTTTTAACACTAAATGCTCATATTGGAAAGAAGAAATGTCTCAAATCAATAAGCTAAGCTCCCAATTCAAGAAACTATAAGAAGAGCAAACTAAATCCAAAGCAACTAAAATAATTGAAGTAATAGAGATAAGAGCAGAAATAAATTAAAAACAGAAAAGATAATGAAACAAAAAGATGGCTTTGTGAAATGGTCAGTAAAAATGACCAACCTATAGCAAGTAAAAAAGGAGATAAAAATTGCCAATATCAGGTATGAAAGGGGGGATACTATTGTTTCATTTGCTTTAAGTGTACTCATAATTGCTCACTGAAGCATTTTTATGACGGCTGCTTTTAAGTCTTTGTTAGATAATTCTAATATCTGTCACCTTGGTACTGGCATCTACTGATTATCTTTGTTCAAGTTGAGATCTTCCTAGTTTTTGATATGAGTGAATTTTTTCACTGGAGACTGGACATTTTGGGGATTATGCTATGAGACTCTGGATCTTCTTTAAAACTTTTGTTTTGACTGGCTTCCTCTGACACTGCTCTGGATGGAGATCAGGTTGGGGGTGGATATCACCTCATCACTGCCAGGTGATTGTATATATCCTGGTTCACCATTTGGCCTGTATTGACATCCGGGGCAGGGACTCTTTGTTACTACTGGGTGAGGCTGAGAGTTCTGGCTTCCTATTAGGCCTCCACTGATACCTCCTTTGCTGGGATTGATAAGAGCACCTTACTACTGCTCCCTATGTGGCCTCCACTGATACCACGGGGTGGGGGGAGCAGGTGTCCTCATTACCTCTAAGGAGTGGTGAAAGTCTCCTCTGATAGTATGATAGATGGGAGGGAGAGGGATGCATCGTTAATGCTGGTTTAAGGTGGAAGTCTAGGCTCCCCAGTTACTGCAACAGTATATAAAAATACTGACAATAAGGACATGAAAATGCCTGACTCCTATGTACATTCATGATGCTGTTGTGATTTCTAGGAGGATGGTGGCAATGATGATGAACTAGTAAGGGTCCATAAGTATACTGGGCAAGACTGTGAAGTTTTCCTTAACAGAACATAGACAGTCTCTCTGTGGGTGGGACAGCCTGGGCTTGGGATTTTAGAAGTGATTTGACAAGCATTTCTGGAATATGACTAAGACCTAAGAACCTGCTGCTAGGGGCTGAGAATTCAAGAATGTGGTCTCTGACCTTTAAGAACCTAATATGTACTAGAAATAGATAGCTATACAATGAGATGTACCATTTCTCATAGTAACCAGCAGGTCCTACCAGCCCCTTTATCTGATTCTATTCCTTCCCTTTCCTTCCTTCCCTCACTCACTCAAACTTATACCAAGCATTTTATTTCATGCTGGCCTTTGTGCAAAGCGCTGGGAACACAAAGACCAGTAAGAAAAAGTGGCTTCCAAAACCAGTCATTACTCTTGAGGAGCTAAACTTACTACTTCCTCTGTCAGAAAAGTCCTCTCCTACTAAAACTTTCTTCTCAGGTCTTTGCAAAGTGAAGGCTGTGTGCTTATGGTCAACCTAATTATTCCAGCTACCCCCTTTCATTTGGGTTTATGCATTTTACAAACTCTGTATATTTTGGTGCTCTGTTTACAGACGCTATCACTATGAAGCCCCTATTAAAATGAAGCAACTTGTCATGGCGTTATATATTAATAGGGTTATTATGGGGTTATGTAATTAATGTTCTGCTTCTCTTCAAAGGCTAATTAATAAATGCTACTGATTATTGTGTCAGACTGGGAAATCTTGGTCTCCAAAACCTTATAATTTCAGACTGGACTTCAAACAGTTTTATCCTGTGAATAGGTACATATATTATCCCTAAATAAATGACCTTGACTTCAACTACTGACCTATCCTAGGCTGGTATAATCTGCCATTGGTCTGAGTGAATTGCTGAACATGGTATGTGACTTTGCATTATAAATGTTTAATTAGCCACTCAAAGTCTCTCCTCAAGCAGTACACAGATAACCATAAGAGACTTCATCCCCTAAATCAAAGATACAAGCATAAAAATACCTGAGGGAAGGCTGTGGAACAGCGTCTGGACTGGCTGGTACCTGGACTCCCTTTTCCCATTCTTCCTTCCATGTATCCGCAAAGAGGTAATAGCTGTCAGGATTAATATGGTGAGAGTCTGGAAGTTTCATCGCACTGATAAGGTCCTTCCGGAATACCTGGGAAGACATTGCATACACCTTGAGAAGATCATCACTATGGAACTAACACCATTTAATGTTCTCCTTTTAAAAAGACCATCCCCACCCACTCTGCGCTTCAACAAGAGAGACATCTCTTAACTTCGTAAATGGCCAGATCAACTTCTATTTGTAAAGAGTCTGAAGTATTGACAGGGAAGCCAGCTTGTTCTGGATTTAATAAAGAGTAAAGGGGGTACTTCCTGAGTTATTTTTCTGGGCTCCTTGAATTTAAATCAACAATACAGGTTACTCTTAAAGAGTCTGCGTAAAACAAACAATCCTTAACTCTCTCAAATTAAGCAACAAGTATCCTATGATAACTTATAATCCAGAGGAATGGATAAAGAAGATGTGGTACATATATACAATGGAATACTACTCAGCCATAAAAAGGAACGAAAGTGGGTCATTTGTAGAGATGTGGATGGACCTAGAGAGTGTCATACAGAGTGAAGTAAGTCAGAAAGAGAAAAGCAAATATCGTATAATAATGTACATATGTGGAATCTAGAAAAATGGTATAGATGATCTTATTGGGAGATTGGGATTAACACATATACATTATTGATACTATGTATATATAAAATGGACAACTGATGGGAAAATGCTGTATAACACAGGGAACTCACCTAGTGCCCTGTGGTAACCTAAATGCGAGGTAAGTCCAAAAGGGAGGGGATAACTGTATGTGTATGGCTGATTCATTTTGTGGTGCAGTGGAGGCTAATACAACATTGTAAAGCAACCATACTCCAATAAAAATTAATTTTAAAATAAATAAATAACTTATAATCGTTTATTTAGCTATCACCTAATTTTAAAATTTACTTATAGACATAATTTTAGTCTTACAGAGAAGTTACAAAAATAGTACAGAGCTCCCATATACCCTTCACATAGTTCCCTCTAATGTTAACATCTCACATAACCAGAGTACAATTACCTAAACCAGGAAATTAACATTACTATAATACTATAATTAATCTACAAAACTTATTCAAATTTTACTAATTTTTCCCCTAATGTCCTTCTGTTCCAGAATTCAATCCAGGATCCCACACTGCAGCAGCTGTCATGTCTCCTTAGTATCCTCCAATTTGTGACAGTTTCTCAGTCTTTCCAGACCTCGACACTTCTGAAGAGTACTGGTCATATATTTTATAGAATGTCCCTACAATCTGGGTTTGTCTGATGTTTTCTCATCGAGGTTATTCAGTTTTGAGCAAAAATGCCATAGAAAGGTTGCTGTGACCCTCTTATCCCATTATATCAGGAATGTATGATCTCAATGTCTTATTAGTGGTGATGTTAAACTTTATCAGTTGGTTAAGGTAGTGTGTCTCGCTGGTTTTCTCAGCTGTTAGGTTACTATATTTTCCTTTGTAATTAATAAATATCTTAGAGGAGATACTCTGAGATCATAAAAACATCCTGTTTCTCCTCAAACTGTCATGGACTAATTTTAGCATCCACGAATAGATACCTTGCCTGTAACAGTTATTACTGTGGTATTCTAATGGTGATTTTCTATTTCCCTCAGTTCTACATTTATTAATTGGAATTCCTCTGTAAAAGAGACCTGCCCCGTCTCCCTTATTTATTGTTTGTTCGTTCGTTCATTCATTCATTCAATTATTTATTTATATCATTATAGACTCATGGATCTATTTTATTCTTTGGGTTACAATTCAGTATTATTGTTATTTATTTTGATGCTTAAATTGTTCCACCTTTGGTCACTGGGAGCTCTTTCAGGTTGGCTTGCACCTGTGCTCTTTTGACACATCCCACCCTTTTTTGAGTATTTCCTTAACTTCCTGCATTACAACATGCCCCAGGCGTGTTAATATCCTCCACCTGATTATAAAAGCTATTGATTTTTATATGTTAACTTCATATCCTGCCACCTTACTAAATTCTTTTATGGCTTGAGTTAGTTTTATCATTGACTTTCCTAAGGTTTTCTAAATATACTATTGCATCATCTGCAAACAGAATTTTGCATCATCTTTACTTGGTCTTATGTCTCTAATTGGTTTCTCTTGTTTAATTGTACTAATACCTCTACTGATATTTGGAATAGTAATGGGGATAGTGGGCATATCTGTCTTCTTACTGAAATTAGTGGAAATGCCTCTAGTGTTTCCCCATGAAATAAGATACTAGGTTGAAGACTATGCCATATTTATGTTATAATGTTAAGAAAGTATCTTACAGTTCCTATTTTCTTGAATGTTTTATAATGCCTAAGTACTGAATTTTATTAAAGACTTCTTTAGCATATATGGAAATAATTATATAGTTCTCTCCTTAGATATATTAATATGCTATATGATAATATTAGATTTCTTAATACTGAAACTTGCAATTCTAGAATGAATATCTATTTGGTCATGATATATTATTTTCTTAATATGGTATTATATTCGTTTTCTAATATTTTTGTATCATTCTCATGAGTGATATTTATCTGCGGTTTTCTTTCTTTCCTTTTTTCTGGTATTGTCTTTGTCTTTTAGATTTAGGTATCAGCATTTTGCATGCTTCATAAAGGGAATTAGGACATTTTCCTTGCGTTACAATGCTCTAGAATAATCTGAGAATTATTGGGACTATCTGGTCCCTATGAAACCATCTGGACTTGGTGCTTTTTAGTGGGGTAGTTCCTTATTAATTTTCTCTACCTTTTTGGAAATTGATCTCTTTAAGCTTTCTACCTCCAATGGGGTCAATTTTGGTAATCTGTATTTCCATGGTTAAGTTATCTATCTTATCCAGGTTTTCAAATTTATTTGTACAGAGGCTTGCAAAGTATACACAGTTACAGCAAACTAAGTGTCCATCGACAGATGAATGGATAAAGATGTGGCACATATATACAATGGAATATTACTCAGCCATAAAAAGAAACGAAATTGAGTTATCTGTAGTGAGGTGGATGGACCTAGAGTCTGTCATACAGAGTGAAGTAAGTCAGAAAGAGAAAAACAAATACCGTATGCTAACACATATACATGGACTCTAAAAAAAAATGGTTCTGAAGAACCTAGGGGCAGGACGGGAATACAGGAATAAAGACGTAGATGTAGAGAATGGGCTTGAGGACATGGGGAGGGGGAAGGGTAAGCTGGGACGAAGTGAGAGAGTGGCATGGACTAATTTATACTATCAAATGTAAAATAGATAGCTAGTGGGAAGCAGCCACATAGCACAGGGAGATCAGCTTGGTGCTTTGTGACCACCTAGGGGGTGGGATAGGGAGGGTGGGAGGCAGGTGCAAGAGGGAGGAGATATGGGGATATATGTATATGTATAGCTGATTTACTTTGTTATAAAGCAGAAACTAACACACCACTGTAAAGCAATTATACTCCAATAAAGATGTTAAAAAAACATAATGGAAAAGAATATGAAAAAGAATATATATATGTATAACTAAAGTCACTTTGCTGTACAGCAGAAATTAACATTGTAAATCAACTATACCTCAATAAAATAAAAAAAAATGCTTTTCCAGGAAGAAAAACAAAAACAGAAACAAAGTATAGACAGCTCCACTTTGCACAGCAGTGTGCACAGGGGTGAGGAGGACACGAATGATATGCTTACTGTGGCAGCCAAGAGGCTCCCAGTGCGAGCCTTAACCTTACCCCTGGCAAAGGATCCCTAGCTGTGTGGAAAGTTCAAAGGCCAGAGGTAGGGGATGATGATATGGGTACAGCTAAAACTTGGACTTACAGAGACAAAGAGATTCCCTATAGTCCATTTTCTGCACCTTAAGCACAGTTAGGTACTGACAATATGGGAATGAATACCCATCTAAAGTTTGATGTACTGTTATCCTCTGACTGAACGGGCTCCTGCGTGATTGACAGGCACAGAAATGTACTCACAAGCCTGGGAACATGACTTAAATTGCTGTGGCAACTTAGGCTTTGTGAATCTGCCTTTTCAAGAACAGGAAAGAAGAATGCCATGAGTTCTTCAGCTAACCTAGTACTGATTTCACTGATGAAGGCCCAGTTAATGCCTAAACAATGAGGGAATAAACTTTCATATAAAAGCATACATACACTGATATATACCTCACCTACTAAGTGCTAATTCTGAAAAAAAAATCAAACAACCACTTGCAGGTTTAAGGTAAATGTGTCTACATCTCTGGATTATCAAAGGAAGAGATGCCATCAAGCAAACATTTTAGCTTTTAATGCTAATCAAGGTTCTCTGAAGAGAAACACTGTCCAAGTTATGTGTAACATGAAAGTTGAAGCATAGCGCATGGTACAAGAAAGCAATTAATTCTCAGTTGGTGTAGTTCTGTTTAAACTGACATTTCACAGAGTACAGGACTGAACTATCACATAATCAAATGATGTCATTTAAATGCATAAGGACTCATTCCATTTGCTATTCTGCAGGGACAACTCTACAAATGCCTGTTGGTTTCATTTAGGGAAGATTTAGAATGAATAATATGACTTGAGCAGGAAACCAACGTTAAACAGGCTGGTGTCGAGGTGGCAACAAAATGACTTTCCTACCAAGAATCCTAACCAATTAAAGTTAATTGGGTACTGTGCAGGAAGAAAGCTAAGTCTATAGGAAACAAAAGACTGGTGGTTTACTACATAATGCTTTGTATAAGGAGGTAAGAGAGGATCACAGACATATCCATTAACATGTTTTGCACAGAGCTCAGTGTTCTGGGTGGCTAGTTGGAGAAACTGAATCACCATTTTGCTGAACACTCTGATCCATTTCTATAAATTACCAGAGTGCCTTTAATGAGACAGTGGTTAAGACGCGGTGGCAATTTACAACTGTGGTCAACTACTGCCTGTGGGAAATCCTACCTTAGCTCTGCAAAGAATACTAGAGCCAAGTATTTTTCAACTTCATAAAATATTTCATTATTTTCCATACAATACACTTCTCAGAATAAATCAACTGATTGCAAAATCATGCTTTGGGATTAACAATAATCACACAGCATAAGCCATGTCTTCATACTTGATATAACTGCTTATGAAAGTCTGTTCTGTAGAGTTTCCTAAGTAGCCTGGAAACATATTGCAGTGGGCTGAATGGTGGCCCCCCAGAAGATATGTCCACATCCAAATTTCTGGAACCTGTGAATGTTACCTTATATGAAATGGGATCTCTGCAGATATAAATAACTTAAGGATTCTGAGATGAAAGGATCATCGTGGAATATCCAGGTGGGGCTTAAATCCAATAACAAGTGTCTTTATAACAGAAAGGCAGAGGGAGATTTGAGACAGAAGAGGAGAAGGGATTATGACCATGGAGGCAGAGACTGGAGTGATTCATTAATCCACAAGTCAATAAATGCTGATAGCTATCAGAACCTGGAAGAGGCAAGGAATGGAATCTCCCCTAAAGTCTTTGGAGGGAATGCAGTCTGGCTGATTTTGGACTTCCGGCCTCTAGAACTGTGAGAAAATAAATTCCTGTTGTTTTAAGCCACCCAGTTTGTGGTAATTTGTTATAGCAGCCCTAGGAAACTAATACACACATTTACCAAACAGAAGAGTAACCTGAAGACTCCAGACAAAGAGGCCAATGAAATCTGGCCCTTGTCCATTGCTTCAGAAATAGTAAACTTCCAGGGAACAGGCACTCTGTGAAGTCTGGAAAACCTCGGACTGCAGAAATACCAATCAACTCATACCTATTTTTCTTAAGCAAATGAAGGCTAAATCCAATGACTACTGTAAACTTCCCTTCCACCTTTAGAAAAAAATAGACTTACATGGTAAGCCTGATTTCAATTTTACAAGCTAGCCAGATTAAATAGCATCAGATCCAAGGTTTCTAGAGAAGCATTTTTACTCAAGGCAGAGTGCAAGAGTCTGCCTTATCTTGCTGTAGAAGTCAAACATTTCAAGTATGAGGCAGAACATAAAATGCTGAAGAGGGGATAGGAATTTAAGTTCAGTACTCAGGAAGATATCTGCAAAGTGATATGAAATACATTTACCAGACTGGTCTCATGAATCTGCTTCTGGTAAGAAAAGTCATTTTTAAAGGTTTATAAAATAAACACAGGCAAACAAAATAGTTACAGTGTATCCTGGGTAGAGGTATGAGTTTTATATACATATAGTGGCACACACATACACGCATATTTGTATGTATTTTCATAAACAATAAAAGGATAAACCAAGAACTTTTTAAAAAATAATAATAATAAACAGCATGGAGGAAAGGGGAGAAAATAGGGAGAAGAGAGACAAAAGCTGAATCTTTCTGAATGTATTTTGTTTCATAGTTTGATATTTGAACCAGGTAAATGTTTTATATGGTAAAAAGTGAAATTAAAAATGTTTAGGGGACTTTCCTGGTGGTGCAGTGGTTAAGAATCCACCTGCCAATGCAGGAGACATGGGTTCAAGCCCTGGTCTGGGAAGATCCCACATTTCACGGAGCAACTAAGCCCGTGCCCCACAACTACTGAGCCTGCGCTCTAGAGCCTGCAAGCCACAACTACTGAGCCCACACACCTAGAGTCCGTGCTCCACAACAAGAGAAGCCATCACAATGAGAAGCCTGTGCACCACAACGAAGAGTAGCCCCTGCTCACCACAACTACCCTGCTCGCCACAACTAGAGAAAGCCTGCGCACAGCAACAAAGACCCAACTCAGCAAAAAATAATAAATAAATAAATAAATTTATTTAAAAAAAATTTCTTTAGGACTTCCCTGGTGGTGCAGTAGTTAAGAATTCACGTGCCAATGCAGGGGACATGGATTCAAGCCCTGGTCCGGGAAGATCCCACATGCCGAGGAGCAACTAAGCCCGTGCGCCACAACTACTGAGCCTGTGCTCTAGAGCCCGCGAGCCACAACTACTGAAGCCTGCATGCCTAGAGCCCATGCTCTGCAACAAGAGAAGCCACCACAATGAGAAGCCCGCGCACTGCAATGAAGAGTAGCCCCCGCTCTCAGCAACTAGAGAAAGCCCATGAAGCAACGGGAGACCCAATGCCGCCAAAAATAAATAAATTTAAAAAAGAAAAGAAAAAGGAAAAGCGTTACAAAAAAAAATCTTTAAAGAGAGGAATATGGGTCCAGGGACAGACTGCCTGGATTGGTCTACTGGTTTCACCACTTACTAGTTTGGGAAGCTGTCTAAATTCTCCATGTTTATTTACTTATTTGTAAAACAAGGATAAGAACACTTACCTCATAGGGGTAGTTGTAGGGATTAAATAGGTGAATTTATGTAAAGGTCTTAGCATGGTATTGGGCTCATTGTAACTGCTAAATAAACTCTAGTTGCAGTTATTTTATTATCATCATCATAGTCTCAGCTTTAGTTCTAAAAGCAGAAAGAAGTATATAGCTGAATTCTCCTCTCTAGTCCATAAAGTAATTGTTGATGGGTAAAAGGAGATGTGAGTTCAGGGCTCAACTAAAACGTGCATGGTTTGACTCCCAAAGACAGTGTTCCCAAGCAAGAGCTCCATCGAGAACTTTAACCAACATTCTATAGGCCATGCGGTAATGCAGAAACTTCACAAAATGAAACATGGCTATTTGTTGCTAAATTAAAGATTGTGAATGAGGGATCTGGATGTTGACACTGACCTAGGTAATGAAGTTGAGAAGTTTTACAAGTTCTTAACTGTGTGCCTATTTTATATGCACTGGTAGTTTCCCCAAAAGTTCCTGAAACAAAAATGCTTTGTACTTACCAGATATCTGCTCATTTATGGTCAAAGAGGGGATTCACAGGCTAACATACAGCCCAGAAGCTATGCCAAGTCCAACAGTGCATGCACATCTTGGCCTTTCAGATGCTTGCAGAAACAAAGGAGGCCTCACTATGAATTCAATTAGAATATCAATGCTTAACCTGCCAGAGCCACAAAATGAAAATGCCCTTCATGGACAGCTCTGGCTTTTACTGTTCTCATTAACATCTCTCAGTGGGCAGTTTCTTATAAGCACAGCTAGTCTGAACATTTCTGTGACATTTTTTTAGAGGAAAAGCCAAAACATGTGCTTCCTGTATGACACAAAGGGGAACACTGTCTGGTCCATGTATAATGAAGCAGAGAGACTGATCAGTTTTGATTCATAGTCACTAAATCTGAAATACATAACTGACGACAAACAGATGTCACCCCCAAAGCATTAAAAAACAGCTACAAACACGGTAACTCTATTTAATCAAGAGGAATTAACCGTAAGTGATTTTCTTAGAATTATACAATCTTAAGGCAAGAAAAGATTTTTCAGGTTATCTAAAAGAATCAACCACTTAAAGCAGAGAAAACCTAGCAAAGAATACAAGCTTGTTTTTTATATCAACAAAAGTAGCCAGTGTTGTCAAGATACTGTGTCCCACGTTGGTTTTTCCAATGAAGCAAAACTTATTCAATTTCTAAGTTTAAAACTTTAAAAATCATGGAAATACTTTTCAGATAGTTTAAATAATTCTTAGGTTTCTTATAAAGAATAAATAGGACATTTCTGATGGCTAATGGGCTGACATCAACTGGAACATCGATTCCCGTAAAGCAATGTACTTTTGAGCTGCTTAGGTAGGTTTGATTATTCTCCTTACTGTATCAGAGGCATATACATCCTGTTAATGGAGGAGGAGGAACAATTGAGTCTGACTTGGAGATGTGAGCAATTTTCATAACAAGAGATGACAACTGAGGTTTGCTTTGAAAGTTTTTCTCCCATTCCTCAATGTCCCTTTTTGTGCAGTAAGTGTGCATTTGCAAGCTTAGTACTTTTTATCTGCTGTGGGTCAGAAAACCAAATAATCAAGCTTGTTAGAAATACAGGTAAAGTGATAGAAATAGGCTCTATTTGAGAGTATGCAGTGTTCTCTGCTGAGTTAAAATATATGAGCTTTTCACTCTGTTGCTATGAAAGTCTTAGATATAATAAATGAGACTCTGGGCCTAGAGAAGATATGCAGTCAATCTTTTAAGATAGGTTGATATATTTTACAGACCAGTCAGACTAATATTAGGTGAAAATATGCAGGCTTTTGAGAAAGAATAAAAGACTTTTTAATATATTCAAATTGGTCATCTAGTACTATGAGCTTTTTCTAGGGCAATTAGCTTTTTAAAAACATCTTTTAGAATAGGAGCCCTTTTGAGAATCAGATGAAGGCTACTAGCTCAGAAAAAAAATACACATAAAAACATACCCTTAAAAGTCTGTATACAATTTTCAGAAGGTACCAAAGCCCCTGAACCGTATGTGGAATTCACACACCCCTAGGAAATACTCCTCTAGAGGATAACTCAGGGAGGCACACACAGGAATCTCACCAAAGCACTAAACATCAAAGAAAATATTTGTCTATCAATGCAGCCAATTAAGCTCCAGTGAAAAAGATCATTTATATTGCACTTCAATGACTAAAAAATAAGGTTTCATCTTGGACCTGTAGAGAGTCAGCAAAAAGAAATTCTCATCTTTACAAGAAGAAAAAGGCAGGAGAGGCAGCAAATTAACGAGTTTTTGTGAAGTCATTAGAGAAATGAGTCACAGGACAAATAGTCAAACTCAAAGAGAGGCAAGCACGCCTGCAGGGAGACACAGGACAGGAGCATTTCCTTACTTGGGGCAGAAGCCACAGCAGGAACATTAAACTAGAAATTCTGATGAATCTCTGGGGGCTAAGTGGGGCCTACTATGAGAATATGAAGTTTCTGGGGGCTGTAGTCATAGGGGGTTCCCACCTTCTTGTAAGCTTTTTCTCTAGAAACCCAGGAGGGCACTCACAGGGAAGATGGGGGAGAACCTGGAGAAAAAGCTCCCCCAGTGGTGCTGTCTGGGTCGCTGGTGCTCAGTGTCCTGGCTCCCTTATTGAACAAAAGGCTTCATCTACAGAGGAAGGATTTCAAGTGAGGGCACTGGACTAGCGCTGTGGGAAGGGAAAAGCACCCAGCCTCAGCTTCCCTGTGTTACTCAACAGAGAAAAAAGCCTTAATCTGCAGGAGAGAAAACCTCAAGGACATAGACTGAGAATACCAGAGGATACCTGCTGCAGGCATTCAGGAAAATAGTGGGCAGGGGCAAAAATGCTCTATCCCTGAAGGCTACCTCCCCAACCTCACCCCCAGACACAGGACCACTACACACTCCAAAGACTGAGACATAATCAGAAGAGTAGAGAACACCACCCCTCCCTCATACCCTACCACCACACTAAAGCCTCCAGTGATAACAGTGGCTTACAGCTAGGAGAGCTGTAGAAGACAAAATCTCTCTGAGGACAAGCACAAGGGGAAAAGTCAAGAGACGAGACAAAAACAAGATTATCTGAGGAATTCCAAGTCTCTGGTACCCATAGCAATAACAAATTTCAAACACTCTTGTACACTGCTGGTGGGAGTGTAAACTGATGAGACCCCTTTGGAAGACAGTCTGGCATTCCCTCAAATGGTTAAACAGAGTTACTATGAGACTCAGCAATTCTACACCTAGGTGTTTTGTCCACCTAAAAACGTGTCCACCTAAAATATGTCCACCTAAAAACGTGTATATGAATGCTCACAGCAGCATTACTCATAATACTCCAGAAATGGAGACAACCCAAATGTCTATCAACTAATGAATGGATTTTAAAAATGTGATATATGCATACAATGGAGTATCATTTAGTCATAAAAAAGAAATGAAGTACTGATACATGCTACAGCATGAATGAACTTTGAAAATGTTATGTTAAATGAAAGAAGCCAGACACAAATAGCTATATATTGTATTATTCCACTCATATGGAATGTCCAGAATAGGCAAAACTGCAGAAACAGAAATTAGATTAGTGGTTGCCAGTGGCTGGGAGTAGGGGCCCAGGGAGTTAACTGCTAATGGATAGGGAGTTTCTTTCTGGGGTGATGAAAATGTTCTAAATTTAGACTGTGGTAATGGTTACCCACACAACTCTGTGAATATACTAAAACCCACTGAATTATACACTTTAAGTAGATGAACTGTATGCTGTAAGAATTATATTTCAAAAAAGATGTTAAAATGTCTTTTAAAAAAGAACAATTGTTGTGGCATCAGTGGACATCACCCGAGAGGCTTTGACATCCACTCCCACCCAGCAATAATAAGGCATTCCTCCTCCTCAATGTGATATCAGCAGAGACTGGGTAGGGAGCCTGGACTATCACCACTGCCCATCAGTAATGCAGTACCCCTTACCACACCACTGCCCCTGCTATCAGTGGAGGTAACAAAGTGGGGATTTCCACCCCTGCCAAGTGGTAATGAGCCAACCTTCCCCCTTCCCAGAGGGATAGCAGAACTACCTTCCTAGAGAGATAACAGAACTAGGATGGGGAGCCTAGGAATTGTGTAACTGGTGGTAAAAAGTCAGTGTCTCTCTTCCCCACTGGTCTGGTTATTATGGAAGCCTGCCAAAGCAGATTTAAATAAGACTTAGTGTCTGATAACATAATACCAAAAAACAAAACAAAACAAAACAAAAACCCAGCCCAGGATGCAATAGGAAATCATTCATAATACTAAGAACCAGGAATAAGAGACCATCAACAGATACCAGCACTGAGATGACACAAATGTTGGAATTATCTGACAAGGATTTTAAAGCAGCCATCATAAAAATGCTTCAACAAGAAATTACAAACACTTTTGAAACAACAAAAAAAGAAAGTTTCAGCAAAGAAATAAGAAGATACAAAGAATAACCAAATGGAAAATTTGAAATGGAATAATATAATAACTGAAATAAACACATAGGATAGGCTCAATAGGATAATGGAATTAACAGAATAAAGAAACAGGGAAAAAGAGAAATTAATCTAACCAACAGAAAGAATATACACTGAAAAAACAGGAAGAGTCTGAAGGACCTGTGTGAAATAACAAAAGATCTAGCATTCATGCAGTTGAAGTCTCAAAAGAAGAAAAGAAAAAAAGGTGGAGCTGAAAAATAGCTGAAGAAATAATGGCTGAAAATTCCCCAAATTTGGCAAAAGATATAAACTTAGATTCAGGAAGCTGATCAAAGCCCAAACAGGATAAACCCAAAGAAATCCATGCCCAGGCATGGATTTCTAAAGTTTTCTTTGGAAAACTAAAGACAAAGAAAAATCTTGAAGGCAACTGGAAAAGAAATGACTGATTATCTACGGGAGAGCAACCATTTGAATGAGAGCAGATCTCTAATTAGAAACCATGGAGGCAAGAAGGAAGTAGCACATTTTTCAAGTGCCGAAAGAAAAGTTCTGTCAAACCAGAATTCTGTATCAAGTGAAAATAACCTTCAGGTAAAACCAAGACATTCTCAAATGAAGGAAAACTAAGAGAACTTATCACCAGCAGACTCCCCCTAAAAGGATAGCTAAAGGGAGTTCTTCATATAGAAAGGAAATAAACAAAAGGAAAGTTGGAACATCAGGAATAAAGGAAGAACAAGAGAATAAAAATATGGGTAAACATAAGAGACTACCCTTTTCCTCTTGAGTTTTATAATAATATTTTACTATTGAAGCAAATATTCTAACATTGTCTAATGTAGTTCTCAATGTATGTAGAGAAAATATTTAAGACAACTATATGATAAAGGGGGGGTGGGGTGGATAAACAAACCAAATGGTGGTAAGCTTCCTTTACTTCAAAGTGGTAAAATGTAGAGACCAGGAGACTGATGTCATGTTTGTTAAAGGCCCTCCCTTTTAAAGGTTGCTTCCCAAGAGCAACCACTAAAAATCTACACAAAGATATACCCTTAAAACCACCAAAGAAAAATCAACATGGGGGAATTCGCTGGCAGTCCAGTGGTTAGGACTCTGCACTTTCACTGCTGAGGCCCCAGGTTCAATCCCTGGTTGGGGAACTAAGATCCTGTAAGCTGTGCAGTGCAGCCAAAAAAAAAAGAAGAAGGAAACTCAACATGGAACTTAAAAAAATGTTCAAGCAATCCACAAGAAGACAGAAAATAAAAGAGGAACAAAAAACCCAGAGAAAACAAACAGAAGAACAGTAAAATGGCAGACTTAAACCAAACAATAGTAAAAGTTACATTAAATATAAATGTTTTAAATATGCCAATTAAAAGACAGAGATTGAAAGAGTGGATTAAAAAATGACCCAACTATATATCATCTGCAAGAAACTCATTTCAAATAAAAATTATATGTATAAATGAAAAGTGAAAGGATGGAAAAAATATACCATATACCATGTAAACAGGAATCAAAAGAAAGCCAGAAATGATATTAATATCAGATAGTATAGACTTCAGAGCAAACAAAATTACCAAAGACAAAGAGGGACATTACATGATGATAAATTCACCAAGAAGATATAGCAATCTTAAATATGTATGCACCTAACAACAGAGCTTCAAAATACACAAAGCAAATTTGATAGAACTGAGAGGAGAAATACCCAAATCCACAATTACAGTTGGAGACTGCTACAGCCCTAACTGAACAACTGATAAAACTACTAGGCAGAAAATAAGCTGGGATACAGAAGAACACCATCAACCAGCAGGACCCAACAACAGTGGAATACACATTCTTTTCAAGTGCCCATGAAACATTCACCAAGATAAACCATATCTTGGGCCAGAAAACAAACCTTGACACATGTAAAAGAACTGAAACATACAGACTATGTTCTCTGGCAAAAATGAACTCAAATTAGAAATCAATAACAGAAAGATAGCAATAAAAGTCTCCAAACGCTTGGAAACTAAACAACACACTTCTAAATAATCCATGGATCAATGAGGAAGTCTCAAGGAAAATAAAACTATTGAAATGGATGAAAATGAACATACCAAAATTAATGTGGTGCAGCTAAAGTAGTATTTAAAGGGAAATTTATAGCACTAAAATTCTTATACTAGAAAAAAGGAAAAATTTCAAATAGCCTAAGCATCTACCTCAAGAATCTAGAAAAAGTACAAAATAAAACTGAAGCAAGAAGGAAAAAATAATAAAAGTAAGAGCAGAAATCAATGGAAATTGAAAAGAGAAAAATAAGAGAGATGATTTCACTGATATATAGAATAATTTGAGCAATACAATATATTATGTAGTACTGGATTATAACCCAAAGTATAAAATAAATATATGTCAGTCCATACTGATATAAATAAGTTATTAAATAAAATTTTTAAATGAAGGAAGCATCCAAGGAAGTTCTTACAATTGCTTAATTTTGGGAAACAATCAGATTATCTAATAAAAAGCTCTTGGCACAGAAAATTACAATAAATGGTACCTATGAGAGGTAGGCGTGATAACGTCCATGTTATAATGACAAAACAAATGATTTCAGAGAGATGAAATAAACCAGCAAAGCAACACATGGAATCAATCTTTTCTAATGCCAAGGCTGGTTTTGTCCTACAGTATCAGGTTCTCTCTTTTATAATAGGATGGGACATATAAATGAAAAAATTTGCTTCCAGTAGCCCAGGTCCCCTATCTCTTGCAACAAAAGACTGATATTCTCACTGACTCGGAGGCAGCAGGCCTTAAGACTCAAAGCTCTTGAGTCACCTTATGTTCGAGGACTGGCTGTCCTAAATGGGAAAGTAGCAAGGTTTCTTTCTCACCATTCTGTAGTCAAAGCCTCCTCTGGATAGGTGGGAAATTTGTTCTGCTCCTGTTTATGTGCGTTTTATTCCCTAAGTTTTTCTGCATGACACAGACACATATAAATACACACTGATATTCTACTCTGCCCAGAAAGATCCCTGGCAAAAGGTGAAAATGAAAAGTGACCTCTGAGAAAGGGAGAAATGCTCTCTCTGGCTAACACCCTAAAGCAATGCCGCCCGCCCCCCACCACTTGCATGAGGGCAGGTGGAACCTGGACTTGTTTCTAATCAACAGAATATGTCAGACATGATGGGATGTCACTCCCTAGATTAGGTTATGTTATGTGGCAAATGTAATGGGATGCCATTCTCATGATTATGTTATATAAGACTCAGTCTTGGGCTTCCCTGGTGGCGCAGTGGTTGAGAGTCCACCTGCCAATGTAGGGGACACGGGTTCGTGCCCCGGTCTGGGAAGATCCCACATGCCGCGGAGCGGCTGGGCCTGTGAGCCATGGCCACTGAGCCTGCGTGTCCGGAGCCTGTGCTCCGCAACGGGAGAGGCCACAACAGTGAGAGGCCCGCATACTGGACTTGTTTCTAATCAACAGAATATGTCAGACATGATGGGATGTCACTCCCTCGATTAGGTTATGTTATGTGGCAAATGTAATGGGATGCCATTCTCATGATTATGTTATATAAGACTCAGTCTTGGGCTTCCCTGGTGGCGCAGTGGTTGAGAGTCCGCCTGCCGATTCAGGGGACACGGGTTCGTGCCCCGGTCCGGGAGGATCCCACATGCCGCGGAGCGGCTGGGCCCGTGAGCCATGGCCGCTGAGCCTGCGCATCCAGAGCCTGTGCTCCGCAACGGGAGAGGCCGCAACAGTGAGAGGCCTGCGTACCGCAAAAAAAAAAAAAAAAAAAAAAAAGACTCAGTCTTAGCAGACTGGAGTAAAAGACTCTCCCCTAGCTGGCTTTGAAGAAGTAAGCTGCTGTGTTTTGAGAGGATCTATGGAGAAGGCCACATGGCAAAGAACTACAAGCAGCCTCTAGGAGTGGAGGGTGGTACTCTACCAAAAGTCAGTGAAAAAACAGGGACCTCAGTCCTCCAGCTGGAAGGAGATGAATTCTGCCAACAATCTGAATGAGCTCGGAAGCAAATTCTTCCCTAGTCAAACTTCCAGATGAGAACACAGCCCAGCCAGCACACTGATTGCAGCCTTGAAAGACCTTGAACAGAGAGAACCCAGTCATGCTGTGCCTAGACTCCTGACCCACAGAAACTGAGATAATAAATGTGTGCTGCTTTAAGCCAATAATTTTGTGATATCGTATAATGCAGCAACAGTTAACTAATACATTCCCTTTTCCTTTGCAGCCAAGGAAGACTACTTATAGTAGAAGTGAAGATAGACAAGGTCAGTTTCTCATCATTTAATTATCACAGAGGAAAGTCTGTAGGATTCATAAAACAATGACCAAATCCAGGTGCAACCCTGGCACTTTGCTGCCCTTGAGGCAGAAGATGACTAGCCTCACAAGGACTGGCCCATTTTTCCTGGCCTGGTGGTAGTGCTCTGAAGGCTGTGAGGACATACCAGAGCCCAGATCTCCAATCCAGTCCTTTCCTTCTCTATCCACAACTTCCTCATCTATCCTTTCCTGCACTGCCTCCCACCTGCCAACTTAGCTCTTTCCTATCATAGGCCAGATCTTTGGCTCTTTTGGTCCTTCCCAATTCTCCAAATCTGGCTCCCTTTGACTTCTTGGCTAGGAGAGGATTTATATTCTAAAGACAGGCACTTAGGTGTCATCACCAAAATGAAAGCACAGTGAAGGTTACTGTTTTCCCCAAAGGAAAAAGGAAATGGAATCTTTCTTGAAAAGCAAAAAAGTTCATCAGAAAACAAGCCTATCCATTGGCATGTAGTTTACTCCTCACGTCTCCAAGATCTGGGTATTGTAGATATGTAGGCAGAAGGTAGCTATCTGTCTATTTTTTAAGTCTTAAGAATTTAATATCTGATCTCACCTCAGCAGGTTTCTTGTGTTCATTTGGAATTTTTGACTTGCTCCTATACATTGAGCCAGAAGTAAAGGAAGTGGAAGGACCTGCAAAAGATAATTAGAAAAACATACTGAGACTTATTACCTGCTATTATAACTAAATGTCATCCAAAAGAATATGAAATATATGGTGGAGAAGAGCACAGTGACCTCATACCACTGAAGAAAACAGTTAAATTGCAACCAAAAAAGTTTCATAATGGAGTTTAATGACATTTATGGGTGACATCCCAGGGTGCAAAAGCTTCAACAGTGCTAACGCTGAGGAGATTCAATTTGGTGTAATCATATTTCATAATAACTTGGAATAACACAATTCATGTTCCATCTGGAGAAAAGGTATCTGCAAAAGCAACTGAAAAAACTAAAAATGTGGAGCAGGTAATCTGTGTAACCTTCAGCACTTCCCCAAATGCTACTGTTAATAAGGCTGTTGTCTTTTACAACTGATGACTCATCCAGTCAAACACTTAGTACCTGAGCTACAAATAGAACTGTAGGGCCTACAATTATGCTCTCATACTTTTCTTACTTTCTAGAAAAGGACTGTTAAATCATTGGTAGATGTGGCTTTGTTGCCTGGGTAAATAAAAAGTGAAAAACAAAATGCTATATGCCACATAAAACCAATTTTCTCACCTAACTTATCTATGTCTAATGAAATTTAAATAAGAAAAATGGTACTCCAAGCTTTCCTTCCTAGAAACATTATTTTTTAACCATTAAAAGAAGCATGAAACAGCTTGTCCTCAAGTCAAAGAAATCCTCAAGGATTACAGATACAGAGGTTACCAGCTGTTGGCTGGTTCTACTCACTCTCGTCTGAACTGTCACTGCTGCTGAGAGTTCTATGACGTTTCATCCTGGAGCATCCTGGGAAAGAGAACAACACTGAATAAAATAGTCAACCCACACATACCCATCCCAGAGGGCAGTCAATACTGCTCAAGAAGCAGCAGCAGGCAAATCACACAAATCAAATAATTTCTGTTAAGAATATTCTCAAATGACCTAGAGTGATGGGAGAAGAGTACTACCAAATTCTCCAATACACAGTGTGTCAAAGACTGGTTGAGGCCACATATTAGCTTTAGGAGGAAATCCAAGCAGCAGAGAATGAATGGTATAGGATTGGCTGGAGCCTCAGATGTGGCCACATGACCACTGTCCACCCAAACAAAGGGGGGCAGCCACAGGGTCATCATCAGCCAGGGATCCCCAATAAGAGAGGAGCAAGAAAGGAAAAAGCAGTTGCAAAGGCAGAGCTGTCAAGGGCCAAGGTTAAAAAGGCATGAGACATGGCTGGCTGAAGAAAGAACAAGTGAGGCATGTCCCATCTTTAAAAGCACAAACCACTGCTTTTCTGCCTACCCTTTCTCCCCCTTTCTCACTTTCTACCTGTTCCCATCCCACAAACAACTAGCCTAATTTAAAATTATATCTATCTATCGCAAGAAATGCTACAGAAAGCTCCTATATCGTGAAAAATGTTTTTAATTAAAACTTCCAATGGTTTAAGCATCCTTGTGTGTGTGTGTGTGTGTGTGAGAGAGAGAGAGAGAGAGAGAGAGACAGAGAGAGAGACAGAGAGAGACAGAGAGAGAGACAGAGAGAGACAGAGAGAGAGAGGGAGGGAGGGAGGGAGGGAGGGAAAGGGAAAGAGAGAAAGAGAGACCAGTGACAGATAAAAAAGAGGCACCACCTTTCTGGGAACACATCAGCACTAGAGAGTAGAAAAAAAGGAAAACACGGTAAGACACTTTAAGTCACAAAAGAAGTGCTGAAAATATAAACTAGAAAAGACAATGATACAGTCAATAACTAACATTCTTTTATGCGCCACAGTATATAAAATGCTACTAGGGACAATCATGATCCAACAAGGAATAAAGGTCAGGGCTACTGCCTTCAAGAGACTCACAATCTACCAAGGAGATAGAAATCCAAGTACAAGGCCACTATGAGCAATCAGGAGTAACAGAAACAAAACTGTATGCTAAAAAGCTGGTAGAGCTCCATTTCTGACATGACAATGTGAAGAGATTTGTGGATCCATTCCCCAGTGAAACTGGTGAAAATTACTTAAAAAATAAACAAAAAACACTCATTTAAAATCTCTGGAGGGCTTCCCTGGTGGCGCAGTGGTTAAGATCCGCCTGCCAACACAGGGGACACGGGTTCGAGCCCTGGTCCAGGAAGATCCCACATGCCGCAGAGCAACTAAGCCCGTGCGCCACAACTGCTGAGCCTGTGCTCTAGAGCCTGCAAGCCACAACTACTGAAGCCTGTGTGCCTAGAGCCCGTGCTCCACAACAAGAGAAGCCACAGCAATGAGAAGCCCATGCACCGCAACAGAGTAGCCCCCACTTGCCTCAACTAAAGAAAGCCCGTGCAGCAACAAAGACCCAAGGCAGCCAAAAATAAATAAATAAATAAAAAATAAAGTTCCCTTAAAAATAAAATAAAATAAAATAAAATCTCTGGAAATGGTCCTAAGGGCATACAGAAAATGAAGAAGCACTCATTAAAGAAAATCTACAACTCAGTACATAAAGTAAGAGTCTATGGTATTTGGACCTAGACCCACTCCCTCCATCCCCGCTCCCAGCACAGATATCACACCAGACAAGTGCAGCCAAGAACACAGAGCTCCCTCTCCTCCAGCTCCCAGTTGTAAAGCTGGGAAGAGCAGGATGTGTGTTTCTCATCTGGTCCGCAGCGACTACTGGTTGATGAGGCTAGGTTCCAGACAACTATGGCTGAGAGATGGGGGTTCCCTTCTTCCAGGTGGCCCCCATTCCTGGTATGGAGGCTAAGTCCAGGGGTGTGATACCACCAAGAATACTGAGGCCCTAATTGCCCTGGGCCCAGCTCGTGGGTTCTACATTAGGAGAGGCAAACCTAGGAGACCTGGGGTCACCACTCAGAGGGAAACACATCATTGTCCCCACCCCCTGCACTAGAGCTGTGGCTCAGAGATTTTGCCTAGGGGGAGAAGTAGGCCATAGAATAGAGGGCTCTAAATCTTCCCCCAATGGAACTGACTTCATTTGCAACAGTGTGTGGAGAAGTCCAAGCCTACAGTATAGCATGCCGGAGAGAACCAAGGAAAGAAATAGCTGGGAGGAACCATCCTGGGGTCAGAAGAAATCTCTAATACTGATCTCAGGAACTATCCCTTCAAAGGAGCCCTAATCTGACTGGATCAGTTTGGGGAGCAACATATGCCCCAGGGCACTATTAAAAACAACAGCAATCAGTGGAGTTTAACAGCTGGACGTGGTCAGGGTAAAGAGTCAGAAAGAGCCCTGCCAAAACCATAGTCAATCCCAGGGTGACTGTGGGCATACCAAAGGCCGCATGCCTAAGAAGCAACATCAAGACTTCACACTTCAGGGCAAAGGGCGAGAGTAAATAGGTTTCAATAAAATAATGCAGCCAGTCACTAAAAAAATTCACAAGCAAATAACAAGAAAGAGCCCTGAGGGGTGGTGGGGCACCAGTACTGAGTTGCTATGTTATATTATCTAAAATGCCCAGTTTCTAACAAAAAGTTACAAGACATGTAAAGAAACAGGAAAGTATGACCTATACACCAGCAAAAAAGCAGGCAACAGAAACTGCCTGTAAGTGCAACTAGATGTCAGATTTAACAGGCAAAGACTTCAAATTAGCCAAGTAAATATGTTCCTAGAACTAAAGAAAACCATGAACCAGGAAGAAAGATGAAGAAAAATGTACAAAGCCTGAGAGAAATGTGGGGTACCATTAAATGCACCAACATATATGTAATGGGAGTGCCACAAGGAGAGAGAGAAAAAAAGCAAAAAAAACCTTTTTTTAAGTGGCTGCAAACTTCCCAATTTAACTGAAAAACATTAATTTGCACATCCAGGAAGCTCAAAAAACTCCAAGTAGTTTATACTACTACTACTTCTACTACTACACTACTGTCTGCAAACAGCTGCACAAATAGACAGCATATCATGGTCAAATTGCTTTAAGCCAGACAAGGAGAAAATCTTGAAAGCGGCAAGGGAAAAATGACTCCTCACTTATAAGGGAACCCCAATAAGATTAACAGCTGACTTCTCATGAAAAACAATGGAAATCAGAAGGCAATGAGATAAGATATTCAAAGTGCTCTGTACTGATGTTGGCACATATCAGTGAATATATTAAGAATCATGAAACTGTACACTTTAACTGGGTGAACTGTATGGTACGTAAATTATAACTCAATAAAGCTGTTATTTAAAAAAACGAATAGGATTAGCATAAGTATCAAAATTATTGGGCTTCCCTGGTGGCGCAGTGGTTGAGAGTCCACCTGCCGATGCAGGGGATGCGGGTTCGCGACCTGGTCCGGGAAGATCCCACATGCCGCGGAGCGGCTGGGCCCGTGAGCCATGGCCGCTGAGTCTGCGCGTCCAGAGCCTGTGCTCCGCAATGGGAGAGGCCACAACACTGAGAGGCCCGCATACCACAAAAAAAAAAAAAAAAAAGATTATTAATCAAATTCTATTTGTCCTACTATCAAAGTCAACTGAATATTTCTTTTCTTAAATTGTGATATAATTGACATATAACACTATGTTAGTTTCAGGTTTATAACATAATAATTCAGTATCTATATATTGCAAAATGAAGAATGTTTCTTTAAATAGGATGTTAACCTCCCGTCACATAAATTTTGGGGGCTGTGTTTGGTTCCCAGTGTAAAACTCAAGACATTCAAACACTCTTCTGAAATGCAAACAAAAACAAGTCACAAAACACTTCCCATCAAAAAGGAACATAATTTAAAGTCCAATGAATGTAGAAATTTAAAGATAAATGTAATATATTTTCTAATTATTCCCCATTGAATGCACAAATCTACCTAGAGTAGCACTTCATTTGTCTGATACCATTGGGATGTTCCATATATGTAAACTTTCCAGATAAATGGTGTGCCCAAACATTTAGAATCCTATTATCAATGGGAACTTTTCTGAAATATCCATTTATTAGTATTCTATTGTTGCAGCAATAAGTTACCACAAACTCAGTGGCTTGAAACTACACAAATTTATTATCTCTAATAGTAAGTTCAGTGGGTTAGAAGTCTAATACAGGTATTCCTAAGCTAAAATCAAGATGTTGGCAGGGCTGTGGCCCTTTCTGGAGGCTCTAGGAGAGAATCCATTTCCTTACCTTTTCCATCTTCTAGAGGCCATTCACATTCCTTGGATCCTGGCCAGCTTCCTCAGTCTTCAAAGCCAACAACACTGCATCTCTCTAACCCTGCTTCTATCCTTACACCTCATTCTCTGACCTTTCTCTTCTGTCTCCCTCTTCCACTTTTAATAACCCTTGTTATTACATCAGGCTCACCCAGATAATCCAGGATAATGTCCGTACTTTAAAGTCAGCTGATTAGCAACACTAATTCTCCTTTGCCATGTAACCTACCATGTTCACAAGTTCCAGGGAGTAGGTCATAGCCATCTTAGGGGGCCCATTATTCTGCCTACCACAACCTAATATATTTTGCAGTATTAAAATGAATATACTCCCACACGAATATGACCAACAGATTTTTGACAGAGGTAGAAAAGTAATCAAATGGAGGAAGATGGTCTTTTTAACAAATGGTACTGGAACAATAGGAAAAAAAAAGAACTTCAACCTAAGTCTCATGCCTTATACAAAAGTTAACTTAAAATGGATCATGGACTTAAATGTAAAAGTAAAAAAACTTTAGAAACACAAAGGAGGAAATCTTCAGGACCTAGGGTTAAGCAAAGAGTTCTTCGATTTGACACCAAGAGCAAGATCTATCAAAGAAAAATTCACTTTCATCAAAATGAAAAACTTGCTCTGCAGAAGACTGTTAAGAAGATACAGAAACAAGCGACAGAATGGGACAAAATATTTACAAACCACATTTACAACAATGGACTTGTATCCAGAATACGTAAAGAACGCTCAAAACTCAACAGTAAGGAACAAATGATTCAATTTAAAATGCGCAAAAGACCTGAACAGATATTTCACCAAAAAGCATTACAAATGGAAAATAAGCACATGAAAAGAGGTTCAATATCATTAGCCATCAGGGAAATGAAAATTAAAACCACAATGGCTGAAATAAAAAACAGTGAAAATCCAAATGGTGATGATGTGAAGAAACTATATCATTCATACACTGCTGGTGGGAATGTAAATTGTACAGGTATTCTAGAAAACAATTTGGCTATTCCTTTAAAAATTAAACATGTAACTATCACAGGATCCAGCAATTGCACTCCTGGGCATTTACCCCAGAGAAATGGAAATACATGTTCACACAGAAACCTATACACAAATGTTTATAGCAGCTTTATTCATAATAGTCAAAAACTGGAGACAACCCAGATTTCTTTCAACAGGTGAATGGTTAAACAATCTGTGGTACATCTGGACCATGGAATACTACTCGGCAATAAAAAGGAACAAAGTACTGATACATGCTGCAACGTGTAAAACAAATGTAAAACATGTAAAAAAAACCCACTTAACAAAAACATTATGCTCAGTGAAAGAAGTCATAAACACCATATCACTTATCGTATGATTCCATTTATATGAAATGTCCAGAGTAGGAGCAGGCCTATGTATAGAGACAGGAAGTAGATTAGTGGTTACCTAGGGTTGGGAGTAAGAACACATACTGACTGCAAATGGGCACAAAGCTTCTTTCTGGGGTGACAGAAATGTTCTAAAATTGGGTAGTAGTGATGGTTGCAAAACTCTGTAAATATATTAAAACCCACTGAATTGTCTACTTAAAATGGATGAATTTTATAGTATGTAAATTATATCTCAATAAAGCTAAAAAAAACCTTTTAAAATATTGTGACATTTTACCAATGAGAAATTTTTAGGTAGAGTCAAGAATAACATCAATAGAAAAATTCTGTGTCTACTGAACATAACCTCCATATGGATAGCTTGTACTGGGATTGAAGGCAGCATATGCCATAGAAGAAATACTTTTATTCTCTAAAAACTGTCAGTGAAGAAAGCCAACTGAGTATGGTCCCTCTCTCTTCACTTTCTTGAACGTTTCAGGAGACCTAAGACTTCTTGTAAGCTAGATACTCCTCTCATCTGAAGCTCTGGTCTTATGAACTCTGGCTAAAAGAGTGTCTCCATTTTCTATAATATTCTCTTCTTTAGATGAGCTACCAAACCGTTCATGACTGAGGGAGGTGCCGATTTTTAAGAATCTGTAAAATCTGGTGCTTTTTTTTCCCCCACGCCACACGGGCTTGTGGGATCTTAGTTCCCCGACTGGGGATTGAACACGGGGCCCCAGCAGTGAAAGCACCGAGTCCTAACCACCGGACTGCCAGGGAATTCCCAAATCTGGTGGTTTTTAAACTATTACATGTTTTACTATAGATGGAAACAAAAAGTCTTTTATTATCAATAAAGAGCCTAGGAAACAGATTAACACCAATAACACCAGTCCTGGAAACTGGGTTGCTTATAATTTTTAGAAGAAAACAAAGCAAGCAAATTTTTGAGTCTGGGCTATTAAAGTCCACTGATTTATTTCTGTGACAGCACTGCTGTTTTAATTACTACAGGAAAATGACAAAGAACAGTAAATATCAGCAGAATAATTCCATGATGGCAAATCTTTAGATCTGTCTTTATTACTTCTAATCACAACAACAGTCCTATAAACATCATTCTCACCATTTTACAGATGAAATTGGGGCTCAGAAATGTTTAAATGACATGCTTGGAGCTACATGGCCACCAGAGGGCAGAGCTCAGGGCACTCCAAGTTGACCCTGAGACCTGAGGCAGGCTGGGGGGTTGACAGCAGGAATGCTGCCCCTTCTAAGCCCAAGACTCCTAAGCATAGCCTTGGAGGCCCACAGCGTTCCGGCTCCAATTTGTCAGGCCTCATCAGCTGCTTCCCCCCTGCCTCCTGCACATGCTATGCCTCATGTGATTCCATGAACATACCATCTTGTTTCATATTTGCCAGCCTTTGGACAGGGCTCTTCCCTCTGCCTACAGTCCCCTGCTTGTTTACCCGGACCATCCCATTTTCCCCCAACCTGGTCCGACCCATTTGTTAGATCTCCTCAGTGAGGTTCCCCAGATACGCCTCTCTCACAATTATTCGCTCCTTTGCTTTCTATCCAAGTCTCTATACATGCTTCTGTCCATGTAAAATGCTCTTCATTTGCACTGTAAATATTCTTTACACGGTCAGCCCTGCCACAAGACCACAACCATCTTCAAAGCAGGAACTATGTCACATTCATCTCTTACTCCCAGGTCTCAGCACAGTGTCCTGCACAAAGTAAACATGCCCCACCCACATCCTCTTTACTAGCTAGCGTACCCATCTCCCAGGTACTGCTTGTTGGCTGCTAATGGCTCACAGCTGTCCCTTTCCCCAAGGGCTGGAGTCCTGCCAGGGAGATTATACTCTCCCTGTCTCCCTCCCAGGGGCAGCCAGTAGCTCTACACCACCCCAACCATGCCCCTAACCAAAACAGGCTAATGCTAGACTATATCCTTACGTTAGCTTCTTCCTCTTCCCTGCCTTCTTGTCCTTGCTCCCTTATAAGTTTCTCCTGAGAGCAGTCCCTCAACAAATCATGTACGTTCAAATGTGGTCTCACGTTCTGCTTCCAGGCACCCCTAAAGACAACATGTGAAACTTCATTTGGTGGTACCCTTTAAAAAGTACTTTAGAATAAAATTTTTTGTTAAGCAAAACCAAAAATAAGTACAGTGCGATGTACCTCATTGCCTTACATTTGGATATATTATTCAGCTGTTTATTTTCTAGTCCTCTATTCAGCGTGTAGACTTTACAATGACATTATTTTCTTCCTTACCTCTCACAATGAGTATTCCTTTGTTTTGGCAGAAATGAAATGTGCACCAGCCCTTACCTTGCACCCTTGAGAACAGTAATTTGAAGGCGGTTTTCAGATCTTATTCCTACTATAATCTCAACCAAAATGATTAACAGCATTCTGATTAATCTTAACAGTGACTGTAAGCCAGGCAAAATACAACTGTATAAAGTAAGTGCCTTCCTTGGGTGAAACTCCCTCTTAAAGGAGCACTGTCTGGAAGTCAACCCAACTAGGATTATTTGGGACTGGAATCTAAGTCTGTGGTTTGGTGGCTACTTGACGCCCCATTAATGTTCCCACAGAAGAGCAGGCGGCAGGAAAAGTGATTAACTCAAACACAGCCCTTTCTTTCCTTCTATACACCCACCAGACATACTTCTGAAATGCATGGTCAGTTCAAGGAGCCACTATTCACTGCCATCTGTGGGGCCATGCAGCAACTTAAAAATAATCTAAGGCTCTACTTTATACATATTCATACCCTTTGATCCAGGAATTCCACTTTCAACATTCATATTTGAAAAATAATCCAAAACACAGAAAATGATTTATGAACAAAATGTTCATTAAAACTCCCTAATAAAAAAACAATAGATGAAACCTAGCTATCAAACAAAAGAGGAATACTTAAAGTATATTAATATTATGGTATTTCACTCAATTATTTAAACATGGTACACAGGGAAACATTCATGTTAAAATGTTAAGTGGAGGGCTTCCCTGGTGGCGCAGTGGTTAAGAGTCTGCCTGTCAATGCAGGGGACACGGGTTCGAGCCCTGGTCTGGGAGGATCCCACATGTTGCGGAGCAACTAGGCCCGTGAGCCACAATTACTGAGCCTGCGCTCTGCAACAAGAGAGACCGCGATAGTGAGAGGCCCGCCACTGCGATGAAGAGTGGCCCCCGCTTGCCGCAACTAGAGAAAGCCCTCGCGCAGAAACAAAGACCCAACACAGCCATAAATAATAAAATAAATAAATAAAAATGTTAAGTGGAAAAACAGTACAAAAATTGGTCTTATAGCAAGATTGCACCTATGAAATAAAATATATAGAAAATAATGAAGGCCATAAACCAATTTACTAACATTAGTTGCATCAATAACACTGAAGTTTTCTGAGTGACAAAAACATTCTAATTTTTTCCATTCTCCACATTTTTACAGTACACATATAGGACATTTATAATTAGAAAAAAACTTCTAAGTTTTCAAGGTTCCACACACCACTCACAAACGATGCAGCTGACCTGAAAAAACTGAAACTATGAAAAGTAGTTGTCACTGTCGTTCAAGATGGACATCAGCCAGAGCTGGAAAAAACCCAGAAAAGCACAATACAATCAACTGGATAGAGGAGCCTCCATATTTATAAAGTTAGTCCCAAAAGCACAAAACCCTACAGTTTGGAAAAGACAAATATCTAAAGCAGGGGTTCCCAGCTGAAGGCAATTTTGTTCCCCAGGGACAATGTGGCACTATCTGGAGACATTTTTGGTTATTGCAACTGGGAAGGGGCAGCGTTACTGGCATCTTGGGGGTAGAGACCAGGGAGGCTGCTAAACATCCTGCAATGCACAGATTTATCTGGCCCAAAATGTCAATACTGCCAAGGTTGAGAAATCTTGCTCTAAAAGAATGAAGCAGAAATCGATAAGAATCAAGACAAGTGTGGAAATTGTTGACTTTATTCACCCAATCACAGAGTTAAAGTAACAAAGGGGCAATCCCTGTAACCTAAAGGCAATTTTATCAGAAAGAAAGCAGGACTTTGAGCAGTGTTTAGGGAACTTAGAGAACTCATCAGCTCAAGAAGTGGAACAGAATGAAAATGTAAACAGGTTCAAGAAGGACTGAGATAAAATCAGGGAGGATAAATCCATGATGGTATTTGGAAGTAATCCTTAAGTAAAGAAGCATCTAAAAGTCCAGCTCCCTTAGACTTTCAGGAAAATACCCTTCAGGGCCATTAACAGAGACAGACGTTTGAGTTAGGCCACTGGTCAGACCAGAGCAGCACACTTCTTTTATTCTTAAGGATCAATTCCTGCTCATGTGGGCAAAGAAACTCCCAAACTATTCCTTAAACAGAAATCATAAATACTACAGATGTGTTTCTTGAGCTGATTACCTCTGCTCTGGGGTAAACAATACTAACCCTCTCCACACTGAGACCATTTGAGTCCACTGCCTATGCTTTAATTCAGAATTCACCCCTCTCTACAAAACAATTCAATCTATCACTGTTTCAGTGTTGTGGAAACAAAACTTCCCTTCAAGCCTGTTCACCTCAAATATCTTTTATCTTTACCACATTTCAGTACTCCAGTAACAAAAACCATAAATATTTAATTGAGTAAACAAAAAATAATCAGAAGAAAAAGAACATATCCTACATATTTTACTGCTTCTCCTTACCCCCCACAAATCTTTGTCTTTAAAAAAGAAGAGATACCAGAAATTGGAGTCGGTGAACTTTTCTGTACTTTTTAAAAGAAGACTGCCTTCATATCAAGTCATTTTAAAGCTTGTTTTTAAAACTTAAGACACATCGTGTGACTCATGAGTCCCCCGTGACCAGATGAGAAGTCTGGAGGTCAACTCTTTCCCAAAGCCCTCAAAAAGCATTAAAGAAAAAAGAAGAAAATACCAATTTACCTAGGTAGGTTCCTGCCACTCAGTCAAGTATTTCTATGTCAACCACAGTTATCCCTGTTGCCAGGAAACAGGCTTACCCTCTTTAATGTTAACAAATTATTTGGGAATTTCAAACCTCCTGAGTAGAAATCATCTTGCATGGGAAGGCCACATTGGGAAGGGAGTTTAAAACAGGGTTCAGCAAACTTTTTCTGTAAAGGACCAGATAGCAAACATGTTTGGCTTTGTGGGTCATATGGTCTCTGTGGCAATTACTCAAATCTGTTATTGTAGCATGAAAGCAGCCACAGACAGTACATAAACAAACGATCATGGCTCTGTCCCCATAAAACTTTATTATACTAAAATTCAAATTTCACATTTTCACATGTCATGAAATATTATTCTTCATTTTTCAACCACTTAAAAATGTTAAAAACCATTCTTAGCTCACAGGCCATACAAAAACAGGTGGTAGGCTAGATTTGGCTCACAGGCCATAGCTTGTCACCCTCTGGTCTAAACTACAAGAAACCTTTCTTTTAATGAAAGAAAGAATACTGAAAATTGGAAGCATACAACTGAATTATCACTTTCCTAACACCGCTCCCTCCTTCCCAATCTCTCAGCCCACTGTTTGGCTAATAAAGACCTCACTGGAAGGTTTCAGCTTGGGTGGCCTATTCTGTGACATTATCTTGACAAATTTTAATGGTCCTAGACCCTTTCTAAATTAAAATTTGTTTTATGCCTTTTAAGCAAAAAGGCCCCAGTTCTAATAATTTTTTAAAAATTAGCAGTACGTTCCCTTTCTTTCTTTGTTTCTTTTTTGACTGCGCTGCGTGGCTTGTGGGATCTTAGTTCCCTGACCAGGGATTGAGCCGGGCCATGGCAGTGAAGTCGTCAAGTCCTAACCACTGGACCGCCAGGGAATTCCCTACATTTTCTTTTTGATTTATATACATATGTTCAATAATTTCAACTACCCAGATAAATAAGCAGGCTTGGCATCTTAAGAATAAAGAGATATATGTACAAAGCATAAATCCTCTTAAGATAAAATACCATTTGCAAATAAGACCTCTTAAGAATAAAGTAAATCAACAAGAATAGCTTTTACTATGAAATACATAATTTTTTCTCCAGATAGAAACTCAAACAATTTTTAAAAAATAATGATTTCCATTATGTCTTATCTCTTGCTGTGAGTTTCTTCCACATTGAAATTTAGGCACATGTACCCCTAATACATTTACAATAACATCTACCTGATTTAAAGTGATCATCAGAATTTATCAGGAGAAAAATATCTTTATCCCAGGTTTTAGAAACAATAACAGGTCTCACATGTAAGGTCAAACAAACAACCCCAAACTTACTGAGCAAGTGCAAATCCACCGTACATCAACTGTTAATAGTGTGTTAATAAAGGGCAGGCACTGCACTGGCCACCAGAACGGAAAAACCAAGTCCTTCGGCTCCCTCAGAGCCAGGGTCACAAGACCAGGTGCACTAGACACACTGTTACTATGGCTTGGGTGATCACAGCCTAAAGCTGGTGACCAATGATGTGTGACAAACCAGTCAGAGGGGGTTTTGGGGGTTAATCCCAAATCAATCAAGGTGGTGTGGGTGTGAAGTGGAGGGGGGTTGCAGTTGGGAACAGTTCACCTCTGGTCAGGGCTATACTGATGGCAAAAGGGCAGTCAGGCAGGGAAGTTAACGTACAAGGGAAAGGATCAGCACTGACTGTGAGGGCAACAAAAAGTGAGAGAAAATGAAACGACTACAAATTTTCCTCAGGAGAAATGAAAGGGGCGGGCCATAGATGCCAACACCGGTTAAACTCTGAGAAAATTATCTGGCCTCCACAGCAGAGGTTCTCAATTCCCATTAAACATTGGTATCACCTGGAGAGACTGTAAAATCCCAATGCCCAAACTGCACCCATTACCAATTAAGTCAGAATCTCTCTTTTCAAAGAACCATCTTTTTTGGATTCATCGTTTTTCTCTACTGTTTTTGTTTTCAATTACATTAACTTCTCTCTTCTTTATTATTTCCTTCCTCCAGCTTGCTCTGTGTTTATTTTGCTCTTCTTTTTTCTATTTTCTCAAGGTGGAAGCTTAGATTATTCATTTGCGACCTTTCATCTATTCCTCATATAAGCATTTAGTGCTATAAATTTCCACTCAGCACTGATTTAGCTACAACCTACAAGTTTTGATATGCTGTATTTTCATTTTCATTAAGGTCAGTGTATTTTTTTATTTCCCTGAGACGTCCTCCTTGACCCATGGATTAATAAGAAGTGTGTTGTTTAATTTCCAAGTGTTTGAAGACTTTCCTGTAGTCTGTTTTTCATTTCTAGTTTGATTCCATTATGGTCAGAGAATATACTCTGTATGATTTTAACTCTTTTATATTTGTTGGGGTTTGTTTTATGACCTGGGATATAGTCTACCTTGGTGAATGTTACATGTACACTTGAAAAGTAAGTATATAATGCTATTGAAGTTCCCACTGATAACTGTGGATTTATGTCTATTTCTCAATTATGTTCAGTTTTGCTTCATGTACTTTGAAGCTCTGTTGTTTGGTGCATACACATTTAAGATTGCCCTGTCTTCTGGGTGGATTGACCCTTTGAATCATTATGTAGTGCTCCTCTTTGTCCTTTGTAATTTTCTTTGCTCTGATGTCTAATTTATCTGATATTAGTATAGCCACCCCAGCTTTCTTTTGATTGGCATTTGCATGGTATGTCTTTTTCCATCTATTTACATTTAAACTACCTATATTGTTGCATTTAACTGGAATATGGTGAAATGTGTCTACTCCATCTTGTTTGGAACAGGAAATTTGCTCTCTATATTATTTTTGCAACTCCTCTCTAAATTTAGACACATTATCTCAAAATCTTTTATTTCAAAATAAAAACTTTAACTGTTAAAAAGTAAGTATATGATTAAAAGGGCATTGTTATTCATGTTCTTAACATGTTCGGAAAGTATTAAATTGTGAAAGGAAAAGAATCAACTTGTGGACTTGTGAGATTTTCACTTACTGCACTCTCCCAGAGCAAGGAAACAAACAGGCTAAGAAACAGGTAAAACTTACAGGCCTGGGGCTAACTGGGAGGCTGCTCCCCTATCCACCGGCCATAAGAAGGAAAGTCAGTTGGTAACAAGGATGCAACTATTTTTCCTTAAAAGATAAATATTCACCACACCTGGTGCTTATTCTTGGGGGCGGGGGAGCTGTTTTTTCCAGTACTTGCATTTTTTAGTTTCCCTGTATGGATTTGTTTTACTACTTAGCATTTTCAAAAGGTTAACAGAGAGAATTTAAAATGTATAACTTGAAAAGGAATACAAGTCTAATTAATTAGTTATACCACTTGTTAGTTCTGTAACAGAAATGAGTGAGAAAGTTGGAAAGTACTGACTAAAATGTGGCTTTCTGAGAATTAGTTGAGTTCAGTAATTTATGCTGTTCATGCTTCAGTACCCCAGGAAGCCAGATTTGGATACAGATAAGTAGTCATTTGAGACAAACAGCAAAGTTTACCCCTCAATTGTTTTAAATGCTACCCAAAAGGACCACTAAAAGATCTAAGATGAGGACTAGAGAGCAGAGATGGAAACTAATTATCTCCTCTTGGCCCTAAAAAACCAAACTTCTATGTAAACTAAAAGCATCCATATAGGAATATGAATCACAGAGAAAAGGAAACAGACTTTTCTTCTCTATCCATTTCTCCTATAATCTCAGTGCTATTTTAATTATTCCAAGTAACAGTGTTTTACAAAAATGATGGACACATAAAAAAAAACTCTCAAAGATTTGAAATAAAGGCTCTGTTGTTGTGTGTGGAAAGTGACTACCTTGTCAAAAATACCTGTGGACCCAGACCATGGTTGACTGTCATAGTGATGAAACGTTCCTGGACACCGAGACTCAATATTTTCTTATCTAAGAATCTGCAGTTTAATTTCATCCTTCAAGATCAAAGGCACATAAGTTAACTTGGCCCATTGATTTGATCAATCTATGGAGAGCTGCCAGGCAACACAAGTCCACAGAATAACTCATTAGTTTATAATGCTTAAATCAACTTTGGGCAAAGTGTTGAGAATTGAACAGAGCCTAAAACACCCAAAGACGCTCACCAACATATCTTTCTACACAGCTGACTAGAAAACATCTAATCTCTATTCGACCACTCCAGTGACAGGGAGCAACTATCTAACAAGGCAATCTATTCTAATTTTTAGACAGCTCTAAACAAAGAATAACTTTCTATGAATAGAAAAAAATCTGCCTTCATACTAAATTTTTACCTGTTAACAGATTTTTTTTACCTGTTAATTTTTACCTTTTAATTTTTACCTGTTACCTCCCTACCTTTATTCCCAAATTATCTCTTGACCTTACATAATTTTTCTCTATTTAATACCTAATTTCCTTCTTTCTCTTCTCTTGCAAACTCCTCAAAATGTAGTCTATGGTCTGTCCTCCCTTCCTTGCTCTCAGTCACTCCTCAATTACCTTCTACAGAGTTCTTGAAACAGTCATCAGTCTGTGCACATTTCCCAACCCTCGTCTCTAAGTACCTGTATGCTGCATTTGACATACTGATCACTCAGTCCCTCCCTCCCACTATCCCTCTTGAAACAGCTGCCTTGGTTTCCAAGGGCTTTTTCCGGGTTCCCTGTATTGCTCCCTTAATATCCTTTTCTTCCTCTAACCATCTTGTGATGGTGTTTCCCCAAAGTGCCCTACTACACTAAACCCATGCTATGGCTCCCAGAATAGAAAGAAAGAGGGATAGGGGAGGGAGGAAGGAAAGGAAAAGATAAAAAAGAAAAAAAAATCTAACACCCCCCTACCCACGCCCCCCCCCCCCACCCCACCCCCGCCAACCAAACACATCAACCTGAAAGGTGATCAACACTAAGGCCACTACCTTCTTTTCTCCACTGGTTCTTCCTCCCTTCTAGTGGTCTCAGTTGGCACCCTCTATGTAGTTACAAAATTTGAAAAATTCTCTTAACTACTTCCTTTCTCTCATCCTGGAACATCCTCATCAAACCCTGCCAAGTTAACGTCTGAAATAGTCTTCTAAATCAATAGTCCCATCCCATTTTAGCCTTCATTTTCCTAGGTTGGGACTTAACCATCTCCTGAAACTGAGACTGCAACAGCAGCTTCCTAACTGGTCCTGGGGCTCCTGATCTTGTTGCCCTCAAGTTCACCCTCCACCCAAATGTCAGAAACTTACCTGAAACACAAATTCGACAATGCCCCTTCATTGTTGGGACTTCAATGGCTTCCCTTTGCTCCTAGATCTTTATTAAGGTCCTCATCAAGGCCAACATCCACAGTCAAGCTACACCTACTTCTGCAGTTTTATTCCTAAACACACTATGCTCCAGTTTTATGCTCTAACAATGCTGAACCTCTGTAGTTCCCACACCCATGTTGCATGCTTTATATAATCATACTATCCCTCCTGCCTGGAAGGCCCTCTTCTAACTTCCTCACTTTGCAAACACATAAACTCATCCTTATAAGGCTTAGCAAACATGTCACCTCTTCTAAAAAGCCTCTCTTGTCTGACTCACCCCCTTGACGATCTCAACAGCAGTATGCTCTGAATGGGCTGTGTACAGCACCATCACTAACATAAACGATTTTGTAATCACTGATATATATTTAAAAATCTCCAACTAGAATATGAGTTCCTACCAGGTATGGCTAGATTTTTTTAAAACTTATAATGCAAGTTATTCTTGCTTTAGCTCTTTGAAAATAAACTTTAAAGTCACTCTAAAATGATTCTCATTGGGAGTAAATTTATTTGCTGGGTGCTAATTTGGACAACTGTTCTCACTTTGAAATTTTACTTTGTAAGCTAACCTTGGAGGAAGTTCATTTCCCTCCTTCTTCATTCACCCTCTCCATTGAGAGTTGCTTCCTCCCAGCATTTTCAATCCCATCCTACCAATAGGGATAAAAGTACAGATTTAGACAGTAAGCCAATAATACATTTGCATCTGGCCCCGAGTCTCTCTCTGCTCTCCTGCCTGCCACTACAAATATAAGTAACATCTTTTTCCGTCTCTGTTCATGAGCAATCCTTGACTTTGCACAGCCAGGGATCATTTCCTCCAATCAGTGAGTGCTTTGATTTCCATTGTCTATAGAAATACAATTCCCAGCCATCTCTACGTTTCTCTGGATCTAGAGTCCAGTACATCAGTAAATAGCGGCCCATGACTAACAATCTCCACTTAACTGTTTGATCTGTTTCTGGTCCAGAGATTTGTCTTTTCTTTTTCTTTTTCTTTTTGCGGTACGCGGGCCTCTCACTGTTGGGGCCCCTCCCGTTGCGGAGCACAGGCTCCTGAGGCGCAGTCCCAGCGGCCATGGCTCACGGGCCCAGCCGCTATGCGGCATGTGGGATCTTCCCGGACAGGGGCACGAACCTGCGTCCCCTGCATTGGCAGGCAGATTCTTAACCACTGCGCTGCCAAGGAAGCCCCAAGATTTACCTTTTCTTGATCACAGATATGTCTTTCTAATTTTTTATTTTATCTATTATCACTTTATTTAGAGAGGAGATATGAGTTTGAAGCATGAAATCAGAGCCATCTTGGCTAAAAGCCCTTAGGTTTAAATTTTACAAGTACTACATAATCTTTTAGAGCAGGGGTCAGCAAACTATGGCCTGTAGGCCAAATCCAGCTCACTGCTTGTTTTTGGTATGGCCCATGAGCTAAGAATGGCCTTTACATTTTTTAATTGTTGAAAAAAATCAAAAGGATATTTTATGACATGTAAAAATTATGTAAAATTCTTATTTCAGTGTCCATGAAAAAAGTTTTATTGGAATACAGCCATGCCCATTCATTTATTCTGTTCCAGTTTATCAACTGCTATGTAACCACTGTAAAATATAATGGCATAAAGCAACCATCATTTTATCATCTCACAAATTCTGTGAATCGGGAATTCAGGTGAAAAACAGCAAGGATGGCGTTTTTCTACTCCATGATGTCTGGGATCTCAGCTGCAAAGACTCAAAACAGCTGGAATCATCTGGAGGATTCTTCACTTCACTCAGCTGGCCCCTTTGACAGGGATGACTGGGCTTAGCAGAGAGTACCTCTGAAGTGCCCACACAAGGCCTCTCAGCACAGTAGTCTCAGGGTAGTCAGGCTTCTTACATGGCAGCTCAGGGTTCCCAGCATAAATGTTCTAATGAAAAAGGCAGAAGCTGCACTGCCTTTTATATCTTAGTCTCAGAAGTCACATACTCTGTTGTATTGGTTGAAGCAGTCACAAGCCCACCCAGATTTAACTCAAAGGAGACATGGGCCCTACCACCTGATGAGACTAGTGTCAAAGAATCTACAGCTTTGTTTTAAATCTCCATTTATGTTCTTCATGTCATTTAGTAGAAAGGGTCCAGTTAGTGACTTTGATTTAAAATGTGAGGCTCTCTTCAATAAGTGGTGCTGGGAAAACTGGACAGCTACATGTAAAAGAATGAAATTAGAACACTCCTTAACACCATACACAAAAATAAACTCAAAGTGGATTAAAAACCTAAATGTAAGGCCGGACACTATCAAACTCTTAGAGAAAAACATAGGTAGAACACTCTATGACATAAATCACAGGAAGATTCTTTTTGACCCACCTCTTAGAGAAATGGAAATAAAAAAAAAATAAACAAATGGGACCTAATGAAACTTCAAAGCTTTTGCACAGCAAAGAAAACCATAAACAAGACCAAAAGACAACCCTCAGAATGGGAGAAAATATTTGCAAATGAAGCAACTCACAAAGGATTAATCTCCAAAATTTACAAGCAGCTCATGCAGCTCAATATCCAAAAAACAAACAACCCAATCCAAAAATGGGCAGAAGACCTAAATAGACATTTCTCCAAAGAAGATATACAGATGGCCAACAAACACATGAAAGAATGCTCAACATCACTAATCATTAGAGAAATGCAAATCAAAACTACAATGAGATATCATCTCACACCAGTCAGAATGGCCATCACCAAAAAATCTAGAAACAATAAATGCTGGAGAGGGTGTGGAGAAAAGGGAACCCTCTTGCACTGCTGGTGGGAATGTGAATTGATACAGCCACTATGGAGAACAGTATGGAGGTTCCTTAAAAAACTACAAAGAGAACTACCATATGACCCAGCATTCCCACTACTGGGCATATACCCTGAGCAAACCATAATTCAAAAAGAGTCATGTACCACAATGTTCATTGCAGCTCTATTTACAATAGCCAGGACATGGAAGCAACCTAAGTGTCCATCAACAGATGATGGATAAAGAAGATGTGGCACATATGTACAATGGACTGTTACTCAGCCATAAAAAGAAATGAAATTGAGTTATCTGTAGTGAGGTGGATGGACCTAGAGTCTGTCATACAGAGTGAAGTAAGTCAGAAAAAGAAAAACAAATACTGTATGCTAACACATATATATGGACTCTAAAAAAAAATAAAGGTTCTGAAGAACCTAGGGGCAGGACAGGAATAAAGATGCAGATGTAGAGAATGGACTTGAGGATATGGGGAGGGGGAAGGGTAAGCTGGGACAAAGTGAGAGAGTGGCATGGACTAATATATACTACCAAATGTAAAATAGATAGCTAGTGGGAAGCAGTCGCATAGCACAGGGAGATCAGCTCGGTGCTTTGTGAACACCTAGAGGGGTGGCATAGGGAGGGTGGGAGGGAGATGCAAGAAGGAGGAGATATGGGGATATATGTATAGCTGATTCACTTTGTCATAAAGCAGAAACTAACACACCATTGTAAAGCAATTATACTCCAATAAAGATGTTTAAAAAAATAAAATAAAATGTGAAGCACATTCAGGTATCAGAGCATCCAAGTCCCCCCCGCGAAACTCAACTTCACAAAAGGACTATCATGGTGGCCCTGACTTGTGAACGATTTTAATACTTTCTTATTTGTTTTTGATCAGTCTTTAACTCTGTGAATACGAATTATGTGATTATACAGAACACATGAGTTTTAACTGTTACAGGAGTAACTGAAGCCTTTAAGAAGAGTAATCTGTATTTGTCCGATAGACAGCAAAAATGGTCTCAATTCTCCGCCTTCTTTATCTATGCCCTTTCAAGGTGATTTTGAAGCTCCTTCCCATTCCCTGAATCTGGACTGGCTTTATGACTTGCCTAGGCCAAGAAAATGCAGCAGAGGTGATGCTGTGCCAGTTATAAGCTTAGGCCTCAAGAGGCCTTGCTGCTTCTATTCAGTCTTAGAAACCTGCCCAGCTATCATGAAAACAAGCCTGGGCTAGCCTGCTGCAGGATAACAGATGTATAGCCCAGTACTCCTACCCTCTACCATTGTTCCAGTTGGCAGCCAGCCAACCTCAAAAGCAGAGCTCCCTGCTGACCTGTAGCTGACCACAGACATAAGGGAGACCAGCTAAGAACAGAACTGCTCAGCTGAACCAAGCCCAAATGGCCAACTCACAGAATAATGAGCTAAATAGATAATTACTATTTTGAGCCACTAACTTTTGAAGTGGCTAGGTGTACAGCAAGAGTTAATTGACAGAATTTAGAAGTCAGTTTTTAATGATTAAATATCGAATGGAAATTTCATCACACACCACAGTCCTACTACACTGAATCACTTTAGACATTGAATACTTCTCCAAAGCAGGCACTACTGCTGGGCTCCACTGAGAAGGGCACTCTAGCTAATGCCAAGATCACAGAGGGGGTCAAACACCTGACCCCAAAGAAGAAATTTATAATAACGGCCATGCAAATAACAAATGTCATTGCATACACAAGTCTCTCATCCTACCTGATGCCAAGGTAGCCATAAGGTACCTCCTCAGACCAGAGGCAGTGGCACCTGCAATCGGCAGTTAACCATTTAACTAGTTAATATGTCCCACACTGCTAATATCTCACCTGAAGAGAACTTAGCATTGCCATTAGAATCCCTATTCTTTTTAGTTATAATCCCCATCCTCTATTTGCACACTGTTACTCTTCAGTGCATTCCAGTAAAGACAGGGCAGTTACCAACTCAAAAGTTTAACTACACAGATGTATGTAACTATGAAGTAATTTTAAAAAACCCAAATATACCAGAATTCACACATCCAATTACAGGCTGACTTCCAAGAGACCCTCTAAGGCAAATGCAATTCCTCAAAACACTTAGGGCATTTTCTACTTTGATTTGCTTTCTGTCCCTTTGGTGTATCATATTTCTCTGAGTAAGGTCAATGGAAGCAATTTTTCTTCCTCTGAAAGTGAATTTCACTTTTGGAAACAATCAAATGTTATTCAAAGTCCATTGAAATGGGCATGCAGTTGAGGTGTGTAAAACCAGTTTTAGTCAGTAACAAGCTGGGAAAATAAACTGCAAGACTGATTTACAATTCCAATTCTACTGTCATCAGCTGGCAGGTTAAAACTCTAAAAGCACAAAACCTTCAATGGCTCCCTACTGCTCAGAGCACAAATTTCAGACTCCTAGGCTTAGTATCCAAGGCTAAGCTTGGATACTAGGCTAAGCCACAATGTGGCCACAGCTCACCTTTCCAGTGTTATTTTCCTTGCATGGTCTCTTCTCTAGGGAAGCTAAGCCACTCACTGCTCCCCACTCACATGTCCTGGTGCTTTCCTGCACACATGCTTCTGTTCACACTCCTTCCCTGGACCACCTTCTATGTCCATGTCATCTGTCTCTGTACCTGATACAATGCCCAACATTGTAAATAACTCAAATAAATACTTATTGAATGAATGAAGTGAATAACCAATTCCTCGTGTGGCTTAGTATATGGCTCTAAAGGTAATTCCAAAAAGGAAAGCCCCAAAAACATTCTGAGCAAGGGAATAAGTAGCTAGCCTCCCACATGCATTTTGAGAATGAAATTATGAAATGTTGGAATAGTAACTGATTTGTAGTCAGGCCTAATAACTGCCTAAGAAAGCCCAGTGAATCAGGTACTGAGCCAGAAATGAACTAAAAATTCCAGGCTACTCCAGTCTATCTAGACCACTGATCACAATGCCACTGTATTTAAGACAGCAGGCCTTGGGGTTTTGGTTTTCTTTGGGATTCTCTCTCAAGAATATCCAAGTTAAAAACAAACACTACTTTTGGATATATATCTAGAAGTGAGATTGCTGGATCATAGGGTAGCTGTATTTTTAATTTTTTTTTTTTTTTTTTTTTTTTTGCGGTACGCGGGCCTCTCACTGCTGTGGCCTCTCCCATTGCGGAACACAGGCTCTGGATGCGCAGGCTCAGTGGCCATGGCTCACAGGCCCAGCCGCTCCACGGTATGTGGGATCTTCCCGGACCGGGGCACGAACCCGTGACCCCTGCATCGGCAGGCGGACTCTCAACCACTGCGCCACTAGGGAAGCCCTGTATTTTTAATTTTTTAAGAATCTGCATACTGTTTTCCATAGCGGCTGCACCATTTTACATTCTCACCAACAGTGTGGGAGTAAAGAGTTCTAATTTCTCCATATCTTCACCAACACTTACCTTTTTTTAATATGTAATAGCCATCCTAACAGGTGTGAGGTGATATTGTGGTTTTGATTTGCATTTCCCTGATGATTAGTGATGTTGAGCACCTTTATATATATACCTGTTGGCCATATATATCCAAAATAATTGAAGTCAGGATCTCAAAAGAGATATTGGCACTCCCATGTTCACTGCAGCATTATTCACAATAGTCAAGATATAGAAACGACCCAAATGTCCATTTGACAGATGAATGGATAAAGAAAATGTGTTATATACACACAATGGAATACTAACCTTAAAAAAGAAGGGAATGCTTTCATTTGCAACAACATGGATGAACCTGGAGGACATTATGCTAAGTGAAATAAGCAAGGACAAATACTTCATGATTCCACTTATATGACATATCTAAAATAGTCAAGCTCACAGAAGCAGACAATAGATTGGTGGTTGCCAGGGACTGTGAAGAGAGGAAAATGGGGAATTATTGTTCAATGAGTGTAAAGTTTCAGTTATGCAAGATGAATTAAGTTCTAGAGATCTGCTATACAACACAGTGTCTATTAATAATACCATATTGTGCACTTAAAAATTTAAGAGGGTGGGTCTCATGTTAAGTGTTCTTATCACAAAAAAAAGAGGCACAAGGAATCTTTTGGAGGTGGCTATTACCTTGATTGTAGTGATGGTTTCATGGGTATATGCATTAAGTCCAAACACATCAAACTGCATACACTGAAAATGTGCAGTTTTTATATATCAATTATACTTCCATAGAGCTGCTAAAAAACACGTTTGATAAGTGAGGATTAATGTCATAAATTATAAAGAAAAGACTTTCTAAGAATTTATGAGATCCTTCCCCCTCTGATGAAGTTAAGTCCAAAAAAAATAATAAGCTGAGAATATTTTCAAAGCATTTGTGTGGTGAAATTAGATGTATTAGGTTAAACCATATGAAATTGCCATTGTTGTAGGTAAAAATGTTTGAGTATCAGCAATTTCATATGGTTCAGTCTAATACTGCAGGATTTTGCTCACGAACAAAAATAAAGAAAAGGCTCCTTCCTTTGCTTCTCTTCTTTTGTCTCCAAAGCCCTCACACACTCTGGAAAACCTTAATTCCTATGAACTTTTGAGGACTTATAATAAACAAAGAAAGAATACATGAAGCCTCGCCTATAAATACATTATTTCTTAGTTCAAAACACCTAGTTTCCTTTAGGAGTTGTATTCCAGTTACCAGACTCAAGGTAATTGGCCTGTGAGTCCCCAGCGGGGTGTTAGGTCTCTCCACCTACATCTCAAATTTCTAGGTCAGATCTGAGCACCACCCTCTGCCCATGTTCCGTTTACACACTGCAAATAGGCCATCACACCCAGGATTCCTGAATGTTGTTTAATGCAAGATGAGGTTGTTGACAAAAAGGCGTCTGATCATTATTATCAGTGTGGGCTTGGGAGTGGGGGGGACTTGATTTTATTCTCACTTTTGCTGCTTTTCCTGCCCCAGCATTGCAGCCAGCTGGCTAGACTATCGTCTCTGGGTCTCTTGTCAATCAGAGCAGGAGAAGAAGGCTCCTAGGTAGGATTTCTAGCCTTGCATCTGTGGCTGGAGTGGTGAGGCAGTTACCCTCCATCTTCCCGGGCAGCGGCAACAAGACCCTGTGAGGAGGCGCAGGTGCTACGACTAACTGGCACACTCCCAAGCCACAGTGAACCCCATGTGCTCAGAACAGAGGCTCAATTTTAATCCTTCTGAGACACCATTTCAGGAATCAGCCAATACACGGACATGTAATCAATGTAATGCTTTTGTGTGCTCATGTAGGTCTTGAACTTATGAATTTCTGCATTAAAAATTTTAGAATTTTCTGCATAGAAATTTACCCAAGACAAATATAAATGCAATCTCTTTTTAATGGTAAATGTTATTTCATGGGAAACAGTGAATACATAATTTCAGCTTCAGTGGTCAGAAGATCCTGTGCTTTCAAGTTTACTGTTAGAAATGCAAAACAGGGACAGCAGAACTCCATCATCCCACCTCTGTTCCTTCAGTACAGGATGTTTTCCTCTTTCAAAGGTTTTTTTTTTTTAAAAAAAAAAAAAAACTAAGATCTTTCATCTAGTGTTTTAAATAACCAATTTTCTCTATTTCTCCAAGAAGATTATTGCATGGTCTAATTAAGTTTTCCCTTAGGAAATATCATCCCTGACATGCAAAGGAAGACAAAACAATGGTGGCAGATTGTGGAAATAGGAATATTTTTACCAACTAAAAAACTGTAAAACTCAAAAGTGCCAAAATCACCCCTAAGCTATTAATATGCAATGATTTGAAATATCAGCAATTCACAGGAGGGAGACTGGTAAAGAGTTCACTATTTACTTACTGTTTTTTTTCCACGTTCTGAATTCAGAACCCCACATTCCTACTTTGACAGTTGACAGCATCCCAACCACCCAAAAACAAGTTCAGAGAGTTCCACTGAAGACAGTATAAATGATGCTTGCTTTTGCATGACCTGTCTCAGAAGTAAAGCAGAGAAGGAACTGAGTTTCACGTGTTCACTCTTACAGAACTCATCAAAGAACTCGATAAAGGTTTGATGAAGGAACTTGGGCTGAAATTTGGGAAACCTGGCTGTTACATCAAATTTCTAGTCCATTACCACACTATTTTTATGATAGTGGCTTTGTATAGATAGTTGTATTCTGGTGAAGCAAACTCTCCTCACAAATTCTCGTGACGATTCTCGGGCATTTATTCTTCCCCAAACGCAAATCTGATCATGACTCCTTAGTGTAAAACCTTTCCATTGCTCCCCAGTGCTCAAAGGTTCCCTTGCAGGCCTCTGCAAGACTGAGGTTTAGTAGAGTGGAGAGTACAAGTTTGGGACCAAAGCTGACTGCACAAAAGGAGAGGAGAGTCAGTGCCACCACCAGAGAGCCCCTTTCTCTGCCCTAGTTCCTCACCAGGCTCACTCTCTCCTTTGAAAATAAGTGTTGAAAAGTACTTAAGAATGGTTTTGCAAGGGTGCTGTGTCAGGGGTCCCCAAGACCACCCCAAGTTCTGTGATTCACTAGGAAGATTCACAGAATTGAGCATATAACCACACTCATCGCCTATGATTTATTACGGTGAAGAAATATAAAGCAAAATCAGTGGAGGGAAAAGGCACCTGGGGTGAAATACAGGGGAGACCAGACACAAGTTTCCAAGAGTCCTCTCCCAGTGGAGTTACACAGGATACACTTGATTTCCCTAGCAACAAGTTGTGACAACATACATGAAATGTAGTCCACTAGGGAAGCTCATTAGGGACTCAGTGCCCAGGGTTTTGATTGGAGGTTGGTCACATAGGCTCCCTCTGATTGGCAATATCAAAATTCTAGACCTCAAGAAGGAAAGCAAGTGTTCAGCAGAAACTGCACTGTTTATATAAACAGTTCAGGCACATTGAGCCACCCTTATCAGTTCTTGGAATGGTGGGAATCCCCCTGAAAGTCAAGTTCCAGATGCCAGCCAAGGGACCTTTCAAAGACAGGCCTGCTATGACAACACTTTTTTGTGCAGATGCCAATCATTAGCCTGGCTGGGCACCAACATGTCTTGCCCAGGCTTGGATGGGGTAAATAAAACCATGAGAGTTCTCTGAGCAGGGTACTAAGGGAGTAGGAATGGAGGGGCACCTACCCTCTCCCATTGGCAGGAAGGACTGCTTCCTGGGAGAGGCAATGCCTGAGCCAGGTCTGGACATGTGACAGATATTGTGGTGCTCCTAGATTTAAATTCCAACCAGGTGAGTGATCTTGGCTAGTTAATTAACTAGACTAAGGAAGTTTTTAGGAAGTGAGTTACCCACACAGACTAGGGCTATTTGTATGGCTTCCAAACCTCTTGCCAAGCCATGAGGCATTGCTCAAGTGGTACCAACCTACTTCTCCAGCCCCACATGTGCCTCTCTGCCCCTTCAGTCTCTGTGATCTAAACATACTGGCCTTCTTTCAGCGCCTGGAATATGCCCCCTTCTACCTCCAAGGCTCTGTACATTCCACCTCCCTCCCCCAATTGCTTGTCATCAACCTTCCTACCTACTTCACATAGCTAACTCATACTCATGTCAGATTTCAATCCAAAAAACACTTCCTTAGGGCAGGCTTCCCTAACCTGCCCCAGAGTAGGTCAGAACCCCTGTCATTTGCTTTCCAGCACCAGTAACTTCTCCTTTATTATTGTGAGCACATTAAAGTCCATTTTTTAAACGCTTATACACTTCAAGAAGGCAGATTATGTTATATCTTGATCAATATATATATTGATTATGTTATATCAATACGACTATGTTGTTCAGTGTAATAACAACCCCTGAGCCTAATATGGTGCCTATCATATAGTGGGCACTCGGCAAATATATGAAAGAGGGGTGAATGAGGGCTCACTCTCAGTCCATGTAGTCAGGTTGAGGGCAATCTCTGCCCTACTTCCTAACACATACACACCTCCTGGGGCTAAGGTATATGAACCAGGCTAAATCAACAAGTCATCCAAAGGTTCTGACAGAAGTATTGGAAAAGAAGCACTGCATCTGCTGCAGATAGCATGCCTGAGAGTGAGCAAAACTAACTCAGAGGAAAGCAAAGGTGAAGGAAGGAGAATCAGGGATGTGATAAGTGAGAGGATGCAGCCATACCTAAAGGCAGCAGTCCATGGGGCTATTCACTTACCAGTAAACTTTCTTTTTGTTTCTTAGGCTAATCTGAGTTGGGATCCTGACACATGTAACTAAGAATCCTAATACAAAAATGGTAACAGGAATTAGACATGTAGTTGGTCCCAAAGAACAAGAGAAAGACCATCAACAAGTCTAACTTGTAATGACCTGAGCTACTGGCCTAGGGAATCCTTATAATTCCTAGAACTATGAACAGGTTTGGTTCTGGTGCAGGAAAAAAAGACACTGACTGGGGAGTAGAGCACAAGCATCCTGGCTGCTCATAATCCTAAAAACCACCTTGTTCCTCTCCCCAGGAATAAAAGACTATTTGCAGCTATGACAGCAGAATCACTTCCTTTCATCTATGAAAACTCACAGAAACCAGACCTCCCAACAGACTGGAGAGAGGCAAAAAAATCTCCCTTATTTTCAAAGGGGTGGAGCATAATCATTACTAATAAAAAGCTTGAAATCTCACTCCAAACTAAATTCTAGATCAGATTAATAAAGCACTGGTTGGATAAGCACTTGATAATCACTAACTGCCAGGATAGGCTCTCTAAAATTATTACACGCCCAACTTACCCCAGACACCTTTCTGTTCCAGTCACTCAATTCATTTATTGGGATAATTCTTTATAGGTAGAGTATATGCGGTGCAGCTGACAAAGGCCACCAGGATTTTCCGCTTGATAAGATGAAGAATCCTGAAGACAAGTAAACCTGAAAGGTGTCTCATGGTGGGACACAGCTATGCCCTTGGCCCTGTGCTGATCAAAATTTTGATCAGTAATGTAGATGAACCTAGGATTATTGACCTAGGAAGGGTGACATTAGAGTAAAGGGGAGAATTCAAAAGCTAATATGATAAGCAAAAATAGGATGAAATTTAACTAGAACATATGTAAAGCCACTGCAATTTAAAAAACTCCTAAATACAGGATGATAGATGTTCAGTCTTCTATGCCAGCAAATACCCCAGGGTGATGCAGCTACTCAGCCTGGGCTAAATTTGGAAATATATCATCTACCTCAGTTGGACAACAACAGGAGAACCAAGTTCCAGTCTGAGTATCACAGAGAAACAATGACTGACAAAAGTGAATCCAGAGATGGGAACCAAGATTAGTAAAAAGTTTGGGAATCATGTCACACAAATGACAGTTGAAAGGGTGAGAATGTAAATTGATATAGCCACTTTAGATAGCAAAGACAGAATCCTGTAAAACTGAAAATATCCGTATGCTGTGACCCAAACAATCCTACTTCTAGATACACATCCTGGAGAAACTCTCACAAATTTATACAATTACCAACAGAGAATTGTTTATAACAGCAAAATTCAGGAAGTCCTTAAGCTTCTTCTGTCAGTAGGAGAATGGCTACACAGAATAAGGTCTACTCACACTCGGGGATACTTTGCAGCCACTAAAAACAATGATGTAGGTCTACTTATAAATCAGGATGGGCTAAGTTTGCAAATTAACAAAAGGAACCTAAAATCCGAGTGGCTTAATACAAGCAAAGTCTATTTATTCCTATGCTACATGCTTAAAAAGTGAGTTGGCAGGAAAGTTCAAGTAGTTATTCTCAGACCCAGGCTGACAGAGAGACCTCATCTCTATCTGCCAGGGGAATTAAATGTGGTAAATCTCATACTGGCTCTTAAAACTTCCATTTGGAAGTGCACCCGTTACTTTTGCTGACATTTCACTGACCAAAGCAAATCACATGGCCACACCTAACTTCAGAAGAGGCAGAACTACAATCCGACCATATGCCCAGATGGCAGACAGCCAAAATATCTTATGTCATACATATAATGACTAATACAATACATAGTATGGAAAGATTAATACAAAACATATGAAAAGATCTAAGACATTTGCTGTATGGACAAAACATATAGACACACCCATAATAACACCATTTGTGTAAATTAAAACAAATCTATATGTTGTTTATACACACCTATATATGCATGACACTGCGAGGGAGGAGGTGGACACTAGAAGGGGTGATCAAAGGGGAAATAACCATTTCTGTAATGTTTTAATTCCTCTATTTAAGAAAAAGAAAAATATGACAAAATCTTAATTGTTGATAATTCTGGCTGGTGAAGAATATGAGTGTTCATTATATTATTCTTTGAATTTTCCACTGCATTAAAAAGCCTTGAATTAAGCTGTTGAAAGAACCAGGAATTTTTTTTGCCTGAGAAGATCACAGATGCGAAAAAGGGGAAGTACGAAAATAGACGGCTTTAACTATCTTGGACAAAGGAGATTTGCTCTGCGTGGTAATGGAGGAGCTGGGAACAATGGTGAGAGACCCTAGAAGGCAGATCTTGGCTTGGGAATAAAGAATGACCTATCATGGAAAGATGAGTGAGTAGCTTCAAAAATGTATGGAGGAAAAATATATATTCTTTGGGGGTAGAAGTGGTAAAGAGTCAGACAACTGCCTGTCTGACAGAATATTGTGGAGAGGATTGTTGCACTGGGAAGGTACCTGGACTTGGTGATCCCCAAGGTCCTTCCAATTCTCAGGTTCCATCAAAGTTAGGCCAGCACCTCACAGTTTAGAGCTCACAGACTCTGGAAAATGCAGCAGTTATCCCAAGACAAGCTTTAAGAAATAATGCAACAATCCGAAATCAACACAGCCTTTAATGGTTTTACCTGGGAATATTTCACAATCAATGAGGAATAATTCACTTAATTGGGCCTGAAAGTTATTATAGTCACAGGATTGGGGGGAGTGATGTTTACAGTATACTGGCCGTAAATAAATCTCACTTTAATTCTCATGCCTTGGTTGACCTTATGTACATAATTAAATCAGTATTATTTGTAGAACTGTTGCCTGTTTAATCACTGTTTCTGTGACTTAAGTTTTTCCAGTACCAAAGTCAAATTGCTCTGATAGCTAAAGAGATTTCCACAGAAACATACCACTGAAATGAGTATTACTGTGTAAAATGAAAGAGTAAGAATAATGAGTGTGTTTTCTTTACAACTAGTTGCTTTGGCTACTGCCAAAAGAAAAAATAAAAATCTTATCAGTGGAAAAGAGTATCACTGACCTGAAAAAATAAAATCCTAGCAGTGGAAAAGACTATCATTGACCTGTCCTTGTGTGAGGAGGGCCAGTCTGGCATAAAAACAGTGGGTCAGAACTCAGGGAGCTCCCTGCTGCTGCCCTGCTCCCAGACAAGAAGATAATGAATTTTAGTGGGAGTAAATGAGACAATATGCTGTACCTGAGGATTTTCTTTCCAAAAGGTACCATATCTTTTGAATACCTACAAATTTTATCTATACATAGTTAATATATGCCCAGAAGGTTATGAGTTGAGCAGCTTTTGCATGCCTGGAAACTGATGGATCTGAAGAGACACCTGGGAAGCCCACTGTGGTTTTTAAGGAACGTTATGTTTCCACCATAAAAATACTGAAAGCATGCTGCAACATAAAAACTTGGGCTTTGTCCATGTGTTTTTGCCCTTTTAGGATTTCCTTCTGGCAGTGATTCTGTACCACCGTAACTAAGAATAGGAAATACTTGCATAAAAGTAACTGTTATTTAATAGTTTCTTCCTATTAAATTTCACAATTAACAACAAAACAAAACAGCTCAGAAGGCCCTGATATATTCTCAAGTTAATGAGGTTAGTATGGCTTGAATACTACCTTCTTTCTTCTTTCTAGACCGATATTCCTGGCTGTGCTGGAGCTTCTCATGGCCGGGCCCCACTATCACCAGAAATACTGATGAGAGAGAAAGCCTTAATATGCTGGAAGAGCGGCTGGCTAGACCACCACAATGCCTTGCAGGGACTCCGGTCTGGCCCTAATCTATAAGCAAAAGCTGATTACTCACCCCCCACCTCCCCAGCCTAGCTTCTCCACCCTTCAAGTGCAAGCACTTACATCCTAAGACATCACAGAGCAGTGTATTTATCCTTGGAAGACAGAGTCTGGTGATAAAACGCAAGAATGTAATGTTCGGAAGAAGAGAGTGTAGGGTAAACCAGAGACAAACGGGAGGGAAGAGGAGGAGAAAGGAGTTGATGAATGAAGTCCTGAGGAGCAAAGGTTACTGAAAAACAGCAGGGCAGAAGTAAGAGAATGTGACAAAGAGGCAGGGCCAAGGAAAACAAGGAGGTCAATGATATGCTGCATGAGGACAAAGAACTGTGCTTCCGGGTGAGATTACCATGTATGCCTTCAGAAAAGTGGCTTTGTTTTTCAGGAGGTCATTATTCTGCCAATACTGCAGCTCCTCTGCTTATACTTAGGAACTTTTGTCCACTTAACTACACCAAACACTGCATCTTTGAAACTATTTCAGAGATATAAATATGTTGGGGAGTTGAGGAAGCCAATCCAAAACATCATTTAAAATATCAGTTAAGACTTCTGGTTGCAGGTAAGATGGAATCAACACATCCACCTTTGTGTCCACCGGAAGCAACTATAAAATCTGTACAGAATGCTTGGGTAGCTATTGGAGAACTCTTTAAAGTATATTATCAGCAGATGAATCAGGGAAGACTATCAGGGTGCCTAGTACAACTGAACTGGTGGTGACTTTACTACTTTTCTTCCTCCCGTATTCTCTGGCCTGAAAACACAACAAAACGTGAAAGTGAGCACTGTGTTTAGAGCACATGTTCTGGCTCAAGGTGCTTTTTTTGGAAAAGGGAACTACTAAAACTCAAGAGAGACTGGGGGGAAATCCCCTGGGGTTTTCTCTCCTTTTTCTCCCTCCTCTCATGTCCAGAAAATCCCATGGTGGAGGCTGTGGCAACAGCAACGAAACTGACTGGCAGAGGGAGACTTGACTGTAGGAGTTAAAACTCTCGAGGGAAAGGAACATTCCATTCCATTCGGTGGAACTATAGCAAGCTCCAAAAGGGCAAAGCCAAATCCCACTGTTTTTTCTTACTTTCTTTCTCTCTCTGTCTGCCTGTCCCTTATGCCCCAGAGGCAGTGCATCATGAAAGCGGGTGCTTTCTGACTGGAGGACCGAAAAGGAAAGCTCTAGAAAACCATAAAATACCATGGTAATAACGAAGAGAGAAGACCTCAGGAAAGCAAACCCATAAAGCTGCTTATGAACAACTGTGATCACCCTCCATCTGGGCATGTGTGGATTTGATCCTAATTAGCATGTCAAAGACTTTGAGAACTGAGCTAAGAGACACTCAGGTCTCAGACCTGACCAGTGGTCATCACACATGGGACAGATCTGAATAGCACTGCAAAGGCATTGAATACTGAACTCATATTGGAACTATAGCCCACTACAGAAGGTGAGCTGGAACTTGCAGTATGAACCTAACCAGGTCAACTGACTGCTAAACAAATAATCAACATTCTCCACTAGACTGAAACAAGATCCAGAGTCTAATAACATAATATTCAAAATGTCCAGGATAAAATCCAAAGTCGCTCGGTATATAAAAAATAAAAATGCCAACTCACATGGGAAAAGACAATCAACAGATGCCAACAGTGAGATGACACAAATGTTGACATTATCTAACAAGTAGGTTAAAGCAGCTATTACAAAAATGCTCAAATGAGCAATCACCAAACTTGAACACTCTTGAAATAAATTTAAATAGAAAGTTACTGGCAAAGTAAAGAGAAGATATAAAGGATAACCAAGTTAAAACTTTAGAACTGGAAAATAAAATAACTGAAATAAAAAATTCACTGAAAGAACACAATAGCAGAATGGAGGAGGCACTGAAACTGAAAATAGACAAACGAACTAGCCAATTTAAATAACAGAAAGAAAAAAGATTCGGGGGGGAGAACCAAAGTGTCAAGGACCTGTATGATAACAATAAACGATCTAATATTTGTGTAACTGGAATCCAATACAGGGAAGAAAAAGACTGTGATGCCGAAAATCATTTGAAGAAAAAACAGATGAAAATTGCCAAGAAGCTGAGAGAATACCAAACATAATACAAAGAAATCCACACCCAGACACATCATAGTCAAACTGCTGAAAACTAAAGACAAAGAACTGAAGAAACAGACAATTCAACACTAATAGAGAGTTCAACATCCCATTCTTGATAACAGAACAACTAGAAAGAAAATCAAGCAAGAATATAGAAAACTCACACAACACTACCAAAAAATTGACCTAGTTGGCATTTACAAAACACTCTTCCCAATATGAGCAAAATAAACATGCTTTTCAAGTGAATACGGAACATTCTCCAGGAACTGGCGGGACTATAACTTGGTTCAGCCACCTTGGAAAACAGTTTGGCAGTTTCTTTAAGAAGTTAAGCATAAATTTACCACACAACTCAGCAATTCTACTCCTAGGAATCTACCCAAGAGAAATGAAAACATATGCCTACACAAGGACAAGTACATAAATGTCCACAGCAGTATTATTCGTGAGAACCTGGAAACACCCCAAATGTCCATCCACAGAGAATAGATAATCATAATGTGGTATATCCATATAATGTAATACTATTCAACAATAAAAAGGAATGAATTACTGATACATGGCACATCCGTGGATGAACCTCAAAAGCATTATGCTACATGAAAGAAGACAGACACAAAAGAGCATACAGTGTATGATCCTTTTTATACAAAATGTCCACAAAAGGCAAACCTATAGAGACAGAAAGTAGATTAGTGGTTGCCTAGGGCTCAGGGGAGGGGAACTGACTGATGGCAAATGGGCACAAAAATTTTTATTGGAGTGATGGAAATATTCTAAAACTGGATTATGGATATGGTTACATAACTTGGTAAGTTTACTAAAAAGCATTAAATTGTATGTTTGAAACATGTGAACTCTGTGGTATGGAAATTATACCTCAATAAAGTTGTCATTTTAAGAATGCTATATCAAAGAAATTATTCAGTATATAAACTTACTTTTTTACATTCAGCATAATGCTCCTGAGATCCATCCAAGTTGTTCCATGTTCATTCCTTTTATTCCATTATATGGATGTACCACAGTTTGTTTAACCATTCACCTACTGAAGGACATTTGGGTTGTTTCCAGTTTTTGGTTATTGCAAATAAAGCTGCTATGAACATTCCTGTATAAATGTGTAACAAGGATACGCTTAAGAGAGTGAAAAGACTCTCTCAGACTAGAATGGACTCATATCCAGGCTACATAATGAACTCCAATAAATTAATAAGACAAACAACTCAAAAGAAAAATGGCAACAGTCTTGAACAGGCTCTTCACAAGAGAATATCAAATGGCAATAAATTATGAAAAGATGTTCCATAGTATTAGGCATCAGGGAAGTAAAAATTAAAAACCACAGTAAGACTTCAAAAAAAAACCCAAAATGTCCATCAACAGGAGAACAAATAAACAAATTTTGGTACATTCATACAATGAAATACTCAGCAATGAAACAGGATATACTACTGATACAACATCATGGATGAAATCTCAAAAACATTATGTTGAACAAAATAAGTCAAAAACAAGCCAAACACGAGCTTACACACTGTATGATTTTATTTACATAAAGTTCAATAGCAGGCAAAACTAATCTATGGTGACAGAAATTGGAATCATGGTTGCCTCTGGTTGGAGAGGATCAAATGAAAAGGTACTTTATGGGGTGACAGAAAATCACCTATATCTTGACTGGGGTGTGAGTTACATGGGTATATACATTTGTCAAGACTCAAACTGTAGGACTTCCCTGGTGGCGCAGTGGTTAAGAATCCTCCTGCCAATGCAGGGGACACGGGTTTGATCCCTGGTCCGCAAAGATTCCCACATGCCGCCGAGCAACTAAGCCCGTGCGCCACAACTACTGAGCCTGAGCTCTAGAGCCTGCGAGCCACAACTACTGAGCCTGTGCACCTAGAATCTGTGCTCCACAACAAGAGAAGCCACCACAATGAGAAGCTCACACACCGCAACGAAGAGTAGCCCCCGCTCACTGCAACTACGCTTGCAGCAACGAAGACCCAACACTGCCATAAATAAATAAACAAATTTATTAATTTTTTTAAAAAGACTCAAACTGTACTCTTAAAATCTTTGCATTTTATTGTATGCAAATTACATCTCAATTAAAAATGAAATAAAGCCACAATGAGATACCACTATTATCCATTAGAATGGCTACAATTCAAAATATTAACAATACAAGTGATGTCAAAGATGTGAACAAATGGTACCTTCTGTATACTGCTGGCAAGAACGTAAATTAGTATAAACGCTTTGGAAAGCTGTTTGACAACCTCTACTAAACCTTAACATATGCGTACGCTATTACCTCACTCTTAGTTATATATCCAGCAGAAATGCACACATTTGTTCCTCAAAAGACATGTGTGAGAATGTTCAGATGAGACATGCTCATCACAGTATAACAGATTTTTTAAAACTGTATGATATATATATTCTCCATCTATGCAAAGTAAAAAAACAGCATTAATCTATAGTGATGGAATTCAGGATAGCAGTAACTTGGTAACCTCTAGGGTAGAGGGAAGGGGTAAGTAAGTCATTGACAGGAAACAGGAAGGGGGCCTCTGAGGTGCTGGTGATGTTCTTTTTCTTGACCTGGGCACTGGTTAAATGGATGTGTTCACTTTGAGATTATTAATAGAGTTGTGCACTTATGACCTGTTCACTTTTTCTTCAGGTACATTCTACTTCCACCTATATTTTAGACTGTCCCTTATGCTGTATGTACGTATAATTAAGGTTTTCTCTCTTTGCTCACTACCAACACCACCCCCTTTGCCCCCTTTATCCTTCTTTAGCATATACACTTCTCTTTCTCTGAATTCCTGTCTGCCTAACTATCAATAACACTTGGTACTTAACCTGAATCTTCATTGGCAGTGACTAGGAACACATAAAGTCAAAATTGCGGTGAGTAAAGTGAGCCCACAAAATAACTGCAGAGAGAACACAGGCATACTTTAAACAGGCAGAATTTCATGAATCAGCATCAAAGAAGCCAGCCCCTGTCTATCTACAGAGGGGAAACCATCCTTTAAATAGTAGGATTAGTTCATTTGCCCACATAATTCCAGGACAAAGCTGTAGACCCAAGAGTGACATTCCTTTACGTGCTCCTTCCTGTATAGGGAATCTTCCCAAAGGCACTTTCACATACTTTAGCAATTACTGGAGTTGAAAAATATTATAAAGGGGGCAAAAAGGCTGTCCAGGAATTGATTCTTAACTCACAGTGTAAAATCTGGACTTACGGAGCTTAATATTAAAAACTCCCACAGGCTAACTTAACTTTCACATTCCCTTTAATTCCACAGAAGGTTATTCATTAATTTACCCACACTCCAAATTTATGTGCAAGATACTACAGGCCTGACACCATGCTCAATACTGCAGATACAGGGACAGAAAACTGCAAGGCCTGTAATTTCGAGGAGCTCAGGGCTCTGGTAGAGTGATAAGGAGAGGAAAAACAAATTACCAGAACCCAGGGTGATAGGTTTTGTAACAGAAAAAGGGAAGGCTCCAAATTTCCTAGGAGCATGGAAGGATAGTGACTAAATCTATCCAGAGAGGGTGAGGAGACTCCATGTTGGAAGTGACACATTATCAGGATGTGGACCAACCGAACAGCATGGGATCTCTCAGTATGGGACCTCTCAAGAACTCAGAACTGCAAAATGCAGGTGCTTACTCTGAGAAATGACTAGTGAAACCCACATTTGGATGTGACTGATTCCGGGTCTGGGAAAATCCCACATGCCACGGAGCAACTAAGCCAGTGCGCTGTACTGAGCCTGTACTCTAGAGCCCATGAGCTACAACTACTGAGCCTGTGTGCCACAACTACTGAAGCCCACGTGCCTAGAGCCCGTGCTCCGCAACAAGAGAAGCTACCTCAATGAGAAGCCTGCGCACTGCAACAAAGAGTAGCTCCCGCTCATTGTAACTAAAGAAAGCCCGCGCACAGCCATGAAGACCCAACACAGCCAAAAATAAATAAATAAATAAATTTATTTTAGAAAACTTTATTTAATCCTTACTAATAAATATGAACCTGGTTTAGGAAGAGGAAGACAAATACTATAAAACTTACTTATATACGAAGACACCATTAGGATGAATACAGGAATTAGAAATGTGACAAATAAAGTATAAATTTAATAGTCCTTTGAAGCCTATGATTTGCGCCTTTCCCTACCACCTACCCTAAGCATCTACTGTATAAATACTTTGCACAGGAGAAGAGTGACTTTAATTGATATTGATTTATGAAGACATGTGAGATACCCCATGATGACTTACAGACCTAAGCACGAATACTTTGCTGGAGCCTGAAAGTCCAGCAGGAGCCAAGAGAACCAAGAACCATACAATTTGGGTATAAATAGAGCCATAGGATACCAAGGCCTGAGGATATCTAGATTACACAATATTAAATATGTGTTCTGGGGGTGAGAGGCTGAATTTTTTCTTGATTGGACTGCCAATCTCTCCTTGAACACAAGGAAACAAAAACTCAGAAATGTTCTAAATTTTCTTCCTCTGCTCCCTTTTACCTTGTCAATCTCTATTGGTCATTTAAAATTCAGCACAGGGGCTTCCCTGGTGGCGCAGTGGTTGAGAGTCCGCCTGCCGATGCAGGGGACACGGGTTCATGCCCTGGTCTGGGAAGATCCCACATGCCGCGGAGCAGCTGGGCCCATGAGCCATGGTCGCTGAGCCTGCGCGTCCGGAACCTGTGCTCCGCAGCGGGAGAGGCCACAACAGTGAGAGGCCCGTGTACCGCAAAGAAAAAAAAAAAAATTCAGCACAGTCATCACCTCTCTTGGAAGCCTTACCTAACCCCCCTTCCACTACCAAGCTGGGTAAAATGCCCATACTAACCTCTACCATAATATTCATCCCCTGTAATTATCTGATCATTTGTACATGTCTCCCAGTGGACTCTAAATTCTGGGAAGGCAAAGAGTGTGTCATGTCTTATCTTTGTGTTTCTAGTACGTAACCCAGTACTTGGTGCTCAACAGAAACTCAGTGAGCATTTTTAGATGGAACTGTGTAGTATCTTTCGTCCAAGGTCACAGAACTGCTGTATGGCAAAGGAAGGCCTACGCCCCAAGACATCTGGCTCTTCACCTAGTGAACTTTTCATTATATCATGTATTTAAAAAGTCACTCATGAAGAAGCCAGACATGAATCTAGAAAACATATTCTATGGATAGACATTTTATTGATCTCTGAATAACCAACAAATATAAACGGTCTAAGTAAACCAATTAAAAGACAGAGAGAGATTGGCAGAGTGGGTTAAAAAACATGATCCATCTATATGTTGTCTGCCACAGCATTTTTAGATGGAACTGTGTAGTATCTTTCGTCCAAGGTCACAGAACTGCTGTATGGCAAAGGAAGGCCTACGCCCCAAGACATCTGGCTCTTCACCTAGTGAGCTTTTCATTATATCATGTATTTAAAAAGTCACTCATGAAGAAGCCAGACATGAATCTAGAAAACATATTCTATGGATAGACATTTTATTGATCTCTGAATAACCAACAAATATAAACGGTCTAAATAAACCAATTAAAAGACAGAGAGAGATTGGCAGAGTGGGTTAAAAAACATGATCCATCTATATGTTGTCTGCCACAACTCACTTCAAATATAAGGAAAGGTTGAAAGTGGAAAAAAATGGAGAAGGATATAAGATATAAATATTACTCAAAAGAAAGCAGTGTGGCTATATTAATATCAATAAAAAGATAATCACCAGATGGAGAAGAACATTAAATAATGATAGAAGGATCAATCTACCAAGACATAGCAATCCTAAATATGTATGCACTAAAAAAATGGAGCTGCAAAATATGTGAAACAAAAACTAACTGATCTGAAAGGAGAAATAGATAAATCCACAGTCATAGTTGGAGATTTCAACATTCTTCTCTCAACAATTGATAGAACTAGTAGACAGAAAATCAGCAAGGACATATTGATAGAAGAACTCAACAAACACAATCAACCAATACGATTTAACTGACACCTGTAGAACACTGCATCCAACAACAGCAGATTACATTTTTTTCAAGCACCCACAGAAAATATACCAAGACAGACCGTATCTTGGGCCATGAAACAAGCTTAAACAAATTTAGTAAGATTGAAGTCATATGGAGTGCATTCTCTGACCACAGTGGTATCAAAGCAGAAATCAGCAGCAGAAAGACAACAGGAAAATCTCTATAAACACTTGGAAACTAAATAACATACTTCTAAATAAGCCATGGGCCAAAGAGGAAATCTCAAGGGAAAATTTTAAAGTACACTGAACTGAATGAAAATGAAAATACATACAACATATCAAAATATGTGGGGCACAGCTTAAAGCAGTGCTGAGAGGGAAATTTACAGTACTAAATACTTACATTAGGAAAGAAGAGTCTCAAGTCAGTAATCAAAGCTCCTGCCTCAAGAAACTAGAAAAAGGAGAATAACAATCCTTGGAATAGGATACAAAAGTAGATGAAGGTTTGGGAAGAATGAGAGTCAACTTCTATGAAATAGCAACACTGGATAGTTAGGTCAACCACTTAGGCCTGAAGTGGGCACAAGGTGGTACATGGCAGAATGTTTGGGCAGTGAGAAGACCAAACTAATGCTAACATCTCAGATGAATCCAAGAGTTTAGGTAAAGATAGAAATTAAGCTCTGGGCTTCCTACAGCAGCTGCACAGCTTTAAAATCTCCTCAAGGATATGCACCATAGGGCATATATTATCAATACATATACATAAACTCACAGAGGGGCCTAACTTGAGCAGAAGGTGATTAACACACCAGTTGGATTCTCACCTGTCAGGTGTACCTAGGAGCAGCCTATCTTACCAGGAATCTAGGTTCTTGAGGGACCAAGGAATTCCCTAGTAAAGAAGGGAATCCCAAGAGAAGATGGTAGCTCATCAACTGATCTAGTGGCAATACCCCAAGGTATGAGAGAGGAATGATTCAGAAAATGGTGTGAAGTGTGTTACTCAGGTTAATCTAAAAGCTCAGTTTTCAAGGACGTGGTTCAGAATCCAGTAAGAGATGGGCTTTCCACAGAAACCTAAACAAGCTGACATGCAGCCCCCACAGCCCCAGAAGATCCAGCTGCAGCAGGAGGATGAGAGTCAAAGTCAAGGTCCATAGCACAGACACCAGTACCCTTAACTGGGAAGTGTACGAGTGAGCCACCCACATGGACAGAGTCAGGCATGTCAGTGGTATTTGCAGCACTGGGGGCTGTGCAAACACAGGAGAGCAGCCTCCAGGGGCTGAAAGCACTAGCAGCCCAGCAAGGACCCTGCCCCAGAGGTCACCAAAGGTGCTAAGAGCAAAGAGGAGAGGAGGGAGACGACACTTGGAGCTCTAGAATACCTATTCAGGAAAACACAACAGATACCTCCAGCGTAAACTGGGTATGTTTGAAGACTTCCCTGGAAGCTGGAGAACTATAATAGAGCTGGCAAAAGTCTGAGGGACTGTTATCCGGACCCTGCTTTCACCGCCAGAATGGTGTGGCCCAGGACATTCAGAACAGCTATATTTCATAGTAGTAGTAGATCCAAGAGAGAATATATAATTATAGAACACATATGTATAGAAAATACATATGCAGGCATAGCACAAAGAGAGATTTGTTTTCCTGTCACCTAAAAGGTAAGTTTACAAACCAAGATAATAATATTTTTACCCTAAAAATTAATGTGTATTGTGCATTTAAAATTTGTTGTTGCCAGGAACTCTATGATAGGCAACCCACTTGAGAAGCTTAAATTTCAATGCGTAACAGAAGTTAACTTGGGCCTAAAAAAAAATCCTTAAATTCATGCATAGTACAGATGTGGCTCATTTGGTCCTTGAGATGGAGGCAAGAGGTTAGGAGAAACAGGCCATGTACATCTCAATGGACTTCTGATGCCAGCTGGCAAGGTAGGTCAATAAGCCCAAAGGAAAGGTCCACCTATAGTGGTAGGGGTGAGGGGCAACGGTTCCTGGTCTGAGTTGGGCTTTCCTCTTCATTTAAAAGTGATCAGCCATTTCCTCTCACTAGTCATAGAGAAAAAGACTCACAAAAGCAGCCTACAGAAAGTCAACTAGGTAATTAGACCTGTAAAAAGCCCAACAGAGAAGCAGGAAAGCAAAGTTTAAATAATGACCTTTACCTCGTCCAGCCAAGAAAACCTCCCTAAGCCCCTCACACTTGGGCCTCAGGTGCCTCCAACTGACAATCTTCTTCAACCAGGTAGAAACAGTCCTGGCTTTTCTTCTAATCAATTTCTCCTGATCTGAAAGACTAATTTTATTTTATGTTTTGCCCTTTATTTATTTAATTTTCCCCTCAGCTTTATTGAGGTATAATTGACAAATAAAATTATAATATATTTAAAGTGTACAATGTGATGATTTGATTTGATATACCTATACATTGTGAAAGGATTCCCACCAAGTTTACACATCCATCACTACAGAGTTACCTTTTTTCCTTTCTGTGGTGAGAACATTTAAGATCTACTCTCTTAGCAACTTTCAAGTATAAAATACAGTATTGATAACTATAGTGACCATGCTGTACATTACATCCCCAGAACTTATTCATCTTATAACTTAAAGTTTGTACCCTTTTACCAACCTCACCCCATTTCTCCCGCCTCTTTGCCCCTAGCAACCACCATTCTACTCTCTGTTTCTATGAGTTTGACCTTTTTTTTTTTTTTTTTGATTCTACATAGAAGTGATACCATGCAGTATTTGTCTTTCTCTGTCTGGCTTATTTCACTGAGCATAATGCCCTCCCAGTTTGTCCATGTTGTTGCAAATAGTAGGATTTCCTGAAGGGCTAATTTTAAAAGAACAGAATATTGCTGCAGAACTGAAAACATTTAATACATGTCAATAGACTAGTACTGTAATCAGTTAATAATTCTTATCTTCTACTTTTCTTACACCTAAGACACTTATTCAAAGAGCAAAGTTTGAATTCTAGCTACCCTTTTCACACAGTTCAGATCAGTGACATCCTAACTCAATTCACTGGACATTATTCTAAACAAGGAATTAGCAAACGTTTTCTGTAAAGGGCTAGACAGTATATATTTTTTGCTTTGCAGGCCATTAAGCCTCTGTCTTAACTACTCAACTCTGCCATTACAGCATAAGAGAAACCACTGACATTGATTTATGTAAATAAATGGACATGGCTGTGTTCCAATAAAACTTCACTTATAGGGGCTTCCCTGATGGTCCAGTGGTTAAGAATCCGCCTTCCAACGCATGGGACTCAGGTTTGATCCCTAGCCACAGAACTAAGATCCCACATGCTGTGGGGCAACTAAGCCCCCGTGCCACAGCTACTGAGCCCGTGTGGTCTAGATCCCGTGCGCTGCAACGAAGAGCCCGCGTGCCTCAGTGAAGAGCCCGTGTGCCGCAACTAAGACCCGACGCAGCCAAATAAATAAATAAGTAAATAAATATCAAAAAAACTTCACTTACAGACACTGAAATTTTAATTTCATACAATTTTCACATGTCATCAAATATTATTCTTCTTTTGATTTTTCCAACCATTTAAAAACAGAAAAATCCATTCCTAGCTTATAGGCTGCACGAAAACAGGTAGTGGGACAGATTTAGCAGGCAGGCTATAGTGTACCAATCCCTGCTCAAACCAAGACTTAATGCCTCCCTGAAGGAATTTAAAATATGAGACTTTCCCTGATTTTTTTTTAAAAAAGTAGACATTTCAAACGAGCATCTCACCATTAACTTAAGCTAAAGTTTCAGTTTAGGAGGAGGGACAAATTCTATAAATGCATAGGAACGTATTATAGTAGTGTAAACAGAACTTGAACACTAACTTATAGACCTGCAACTTACTAGGTGTGTAAAACTACAAAACTCACTCATTCTCTCTGGAGCTCAATTCTCTCCATTCTAGTCCATTTCCAACAATCTTCCACATCACTGAAAGGGAGCAGGAGTTACAACTATAATTTACTAATGTTAAATTCTGTCTGGGATGTACAGAAAATATTTCTATTTCTACTGTGTGCAGGTCCCTACAAAGCAAAGATACTTTCAAAAGAATTTTTTTTGTCATTATTATTCCAATCTCTTCTGGATCCGGAGCCTATTTATGAGACTTTGAATAGCCTGAGCAGTGAAAAACCCCAAACAGAATAAACCCAAAGAAACCCGTTTCCAGACATATCCAAATCAAACTGCTGAACGTAGTACAAAGAAAAAAATCTTGAAAGCAGCCAGAGGAAAAATACATTACCTTATAGGGGTATAACAATTCGAATTACAGTGGATTTCTTGTATCAAAAACCATGGAGGTCATAAGGAAATGGCACAACATGTTTGAAGTGTGGGGAAAAAAGAACTGTCAACACATAATTCTATATCCAGCAAAAATATCTTTCAGGGATGACAATTTATAGCCAGCAATCTGCTCTAAAAGAACTGCTAGAGGAAGTTCTTCAGCCAGTTGGGAAATTAATAGCAGAAAGAAATTTAGCACATTAGGAATGAAGGAACAGCAATATAAATTGTAAAATTTGGGTAGATATAACAGACTGTTCTTCTCTTGAATTACTTAAAATATGTTTGGCAGCTGATAGCAAAAACAATAAGAATGTGTGAAGGGATTTTCAGTATGTGTAGATGTAATATATAAGACAACTATAACATAAAGGGGAGAGGGTAAAGGGACCTACAGGGTGTAAGGTTTCTGCATGACTCCTGAAGTGGTAAAGTATTGATTCTAAGCAGACTGTGCAAGGCTTAATATGTATATTATAATCCCTAGAGTAACCACAAAAGATATGCAAAGAGATAAACTCAAAAATCACAGTAGGGCTTCCCTGGTGACACAGTGGTTGAGAGTCCGCCTGCCGATGCAGGGGACGCAGGTTCGTGCCCTGGTCCGGGAGGATCCCACGTGCTGCGGAGCGGCTGGGCCCATGAGCCATGGCCACTGAGCCTGCGCGTCCGGAGTCTGTGCCTCGCAGCGGGAGAGGCCACAGCGGTGAGAGGCCCACATACCGCAAAAAAAAAAAAAAAAATCACAGTAGATTAATTAAAATGGAGCACTAAAAAATGTTCAAATAACCCAAAAGGCAGGAAAGTGGAAAAGAGAGGAAATAATAACAGAGGCATAACACAAAGAAAAGAAATAATAAAATGGTAGGTTTAAACCAAGCATATCAATAACTACATTAAGTGGAATGGTCTAAACATACAATTAAAAGACAGAGACTGTCAGAACAGATTTAAAAAACATGATCCCACCACAAAGACTATAAGAAAATCATTTAAAATATAATGATATAGGTAGATGAAAAGTAAAAGATGAAAAAAGATATGATGCAAATGCTGATCAAAAGAAAGAATTCAGGGCTTCCCTGGTGGCGCAGTGGTTGAGAGTCCGCCTGCCGATGCAGGGTACACGGGTTCGTGCCCCGGTCCGGGAAGATCCCACATGCTGCGGAGCGGCTGCACCCATGAGCCATGGCCGCTGGGCCTGCACGTCTGGAGCCTGTGCTCTGCAATGGGAGAGGCCACAGCGGTGAGAGGCACACGTACCGCCAAAAAAAAGAAAGAATTCAGAGCAAAGAAAATTACAAGGATAAAGTGGGCCTTTCCGTCTGGCGGCAGCCATCAGGTGAGCCGAGATGGGCACTTGCTAGTACATCCAGGAGCTATGGAGGAAGAAGCAGTCCCACATAATTTGCTTTCTGCTCAGGGTGCACTGCTGGCAGTACCGCCAGCTCTCTGCACTGCAGAGGGCCCTCTGCCCCACCCAGCCTGACAAGGTACACAGGCTGGGCTACAAGGCCAAGCAAGGTTATGTCATATATCGGATTCATGTGCGCTGTGGTGCCCACAAATGCCCAGTTCCTAATGGTGCCATCTACAGCAAGCCTCTCCATCATGGTGTCAACCAGCTCAAGTTTGCTCGAAGCCTTCATTCTGTTGCCAAGGAGTGAACTGGACGTCACTATGGGGCCCTAAGGGTCCTGAATTCTTACTGGGTTGGTGGAAGATTCTACTTACAAATTTTTTGAGGTTATCGTCATTGATCCATTCCATAAAGCTATCAGAAGAAACCCTGTCACCCAGTGGATCACCAAACCAGTCCACAAGCACAGGGAGATGTGGGGGCTGACATCTGCAGGCAGAAAGAGCCGCGGCCTTGGAAAGGGCCACAAGTCCCATCACACTATTGGTGGTTCTCGCCGTGCAGCTTGGAGAAGGCGCAATACTCTCCAGCTCCACCATTACCGCTAATATAAGTAATGTTTGTAAAATTCTTACCTAATAAACAATTTAGGACATTCATGTCCGCTTAAAGGTGTTTTTAAATTTGTCTGTTAAAACTAGTTGTCTCCAGATTATTTCATTGAATGCATTGTCAAATTATGAAAATTAAAGTGCAATCATGTTTGAAGACTTTAAGTGCTGGTGTATCTTGTTTCTAATAAGGGAAATGCCTTTGTTTTTGCTTTATTAGGGAGTTGATATGTCCGTGTTTAAAATGCTGTTTGGTACAATAGGTGTAAAATAAATTCTGGAAAAGAGAAGTGCAGAAACTAGCCATGTAGATTTGTTGATGCACGTGATGAAACCTACAGCTTTATTGGGGTGGTGCAATGCTCTGCTGGTTTACTCTAAAGTGGCTGTTTTATGGAGTTTGGCAAGGACAAACTGTTTAAATTGGATTTTCCTTGGAAATGTGAAGGATGTCCTCATCCTTTATCATGATCATACGCAGAAAAACAATGAAAGTTGACTAGGGCCCACATTTTTAGACTTAATCTAATATTCCATTTATGTAACAGCTGCTTCCGAAAGGCGAAAAGTAAAGGAGTGTCACCATTTTTAAGAGAATTGAATAAACCTGTTGCAAGAGGGTTCTCTTACAAATGAAAACATCCTGGTTAACCTAAATTAAACTGCCTTGGCCTCCATGGTACCAATGATGTTCACATAAAAGATGGGAGCTACTGGTTTATTCCCAGGACTGGGATCTGTAGAATACTGAACTTCATGCAAAATAGTCATGGTATTTACACTGGTGTATACTGAAACTGATGGAAATTGAACATTAGGTAAATGAGAAGGGAGTTAATTAGCCCTAAGGTTTGTAAGCTAGTAATGCTAGGATTGGGAAATTGGTGTCCATCAGATACCTTTCAAGTGTGGGAGGACAGAAAAGGCTTGGATCAAAATTTTAAATGTTTTATCTGTAATATTAGTTTGTGACCATTATGAACTCTCTAAGCCACCACAGAGGGGACAACAGGGTTGGTTTTATTTAAAAGTAACACTGCTAAGTCTAATCAGTGCTATTTTGGGTCAAGCCACATTATCCATTCCCATAAGGATACTGAGAAAAGTCATGTAGTTGGTGTCAATACAAGTTCAATTGGTTTCCAATTTTATGTGTTGTTTACAGTTATTTTTTCTCATCCCTGCTCAAACTACCCTCAAGAGCCTCACCATTCCACAAACTTGCCAGGCCACCAGTTGTGGCTGGGCATACCACTACATTCTGCTTGCATCATGTTCTGTTTCCCAGGGTGGATTTGAGTGTATAGGAAATATGGAAGAGGAATTGCCCCAATTCTTGGTTTGCTATCTTAACAGGTAGGTTAATTCTGAAATCTAATTGCTGGTTTTCTTGAACCAATTTTTCTCGTATTTTCTTCAAGGGTCTTGAAAGGTCCACTTAATGATTTCCAGAAAACATGTAGCAGGCTCGCAAAACGTTTTGAGACCCAAATTTCTTCCCACTCAAAAAAAAAGTCTTAAACCATATAATTTTGTGTGTAGAGCTTGTTCAACTATACATAATAATAGAAAAAATGTCTATTAAACTAAAAAGAAAGGATAAAGTGGGATATAAAGAGACATGTCATAATGCTAAAAGGGTTATTTAATTCACCCCAAAGACTTAACAATCCTAAATGTGTAAACACCTAACAACAGTGCTTCAAAATATGTGAAGCAAAAACTGTCAGATCTAAAATTAGAAGTAGAAAAATCCACAATTATAGTTGGAGACTTCAACATTCCTCTCTAATTAATATATAGAACTAGCAGACAGAAAATCAGCAAGAATATGTAAGAACTGAACACTATTATCAACCAAGTGGAATTAGCTTATATGTACAGAACACTCTATCTAACAATCACAGAATATATATCCTTTCAATAAGATAGATCACATCCTGGGTCACAAAACAAACCTCAAATATAAAAGAACTGAAATCATACAGAATATGTTCCCTGACCATAAAGGAAATAAAATAGAAATCGACAACAGAGAGATAAGAGGAAAAGCTCCAAATACTTGGCTATTGGATATCATATATCTAAATAACCCATTAATCAAAGAGAAACTTTTAAGGGAAATTAGAAAATATTTTTAATTAAAGAAAAATGAAAAAACAACATAACTCAATTTGTGGGCTTAGAGGGAAATTCATAGCAGTAAATGATATTTTAGGGAAAAAAATCTCTCATATAAATTCAGGTGACCCTTGAACAATCAGGGGTCAGGGGTGCCAAACCTCTGCACAGTCAAAAATCCGTATCTAACTTATTGTCAGCCCTCCCTATCCATGGTTCCTCCATAACCTCAATTCCTCTGTATTGGCACTTTCACATCTGTGGATTCAACCAACCATGTGGATCGTGTAGTACTGTAGTATTTACTATTGAAAATAATCCACATATAAGTGGACCTGCACAGTTCATACCCCTGTTGTTCAAGGGTCAACTGTAATCTAGGCTTCCCCCTTAGGAACCTAGAAAAAGAGCAAAATAAACCCAAAGCAAGCAGGAAAAGGAAATAAGATAAAGCAGAAATCAATGAAGCTGAAAACAGAAAAACAACAGAGAAAAATAAATGAAAACAAAAGCTGGTCCTTTGAAAAGATCAATAAAATTGATAAACCTCTAGCAAAACTGAGAAAGAAAAAAAAAAGCAAATTACCAATATGAGGAATGAAAGAGGAGATTATCACTATAGACCCCGCAGACATAAAAAGGTAATAAGGGGATGCTACCATGAATAACTCTACACACATAAGTTAGACAACTTAAATGAAATGGACAGACTGCTCGAAAACCACAAACTACTAAAACTCATTGAAGATGAAACAGGTAACCTGAATAATGACCCATCTATTAAGGAAATTAAATTCACAGCTAAAAATCTTTTTTAAAAGAAATGCCCAGGCCCAGATGGTTTCACTGGCAAATTCCAACAAACATTTAAAGAAAAGATAACACCATTTTATAGGCAAGTGGTTATGGCACAGGGACTACAGTCAGACTTCCTGAATTTTAATCTCTGCTCAGCCACTTACTAATTCTGTGCTCTTGGGAAACTGTTAACATTTCTGTGCTTCAGAATGTTTCATTATTGGTTCAAAAGGGGAAAATAATAGTATTGTACTTATAGGATTGATATGAGTATTGAATAAATTATTAAATATAAAGTAAAAAAATTAAAAAAAGAAAAGATAACACCAATTCTGCAAGATCTCTTCCAGAAAACAGGAGAGGACAGAATCTTTCCCTACTCATTTTATGAAGCCCTGATACCAAACCCAGACAAGCAATACAAAAAAGAAAACTATAGACCAATATCCCTCATGAATATAAAAGCAAATACCCTCAACAAAATATTAGCAAATCTAACAGCAATATATAAAACCCTACAACCAAGTGGGGTTTCTCCCAGGAATGAAAAGCAGGTTCAATATTTGAAAATCAATCAATGTAATCAACATATTAAGTCTAAAAAAGAAAAACCAAATGATAATATCAGTTGATGAGGACAAAACCATTTGTCAAAATTCAAAATGCATTCATAATAGAAAACTCTCAGCATAGTAGGAATAGAAGGGAACTTCCTCAACTTGATAAAGAACTTAAAGGTAAAATAAGAAAAAGCTGTGCTCTCTCGTCACTTCTATCAAACATCATACTAGAAGTCTTAGCCTGTGCAAAAAGGGACAAAAAATATATAAAAGGTATACAGATTGAAAGAAAGAAATGAAAGTATCCCTACTCCTAAACAGCATGATTGTTTGCTTAGAATATATCAGAGAAATCTATTTTTTTTAAGTCCTATAACTAACAGCTTAGCAAGGAAGCAGGATATAAGGTCAATACAAAAATCAATCATATTTCTATATGGTGGCAATAAACAACTAGAAACTGAATCTTTAAAAAAATATATCATTTACAACAGCTCCAAAGAAATGAAACATTCAGGTATATATCTAACAAAACATGTACAGGATCTCTATGGTGAACACTACAAAACATAGATGCTTCCATGAAAAAAATCAAAGAAAATCTAAAGAAATGGAGAAATATGCTATATTCATGTGGTGGAAGATTCAGCATATTAAAGATGTCATTTTTCCCCAAAGTCATCAGATTCATGATTAGATTTAACCTAATTCAAACAAAAATGCCAGTAGGATTCTTTGTAAATATAGACAAGATGATTCTAAAATTTATAAAGAACAGCAAAAGATCTAGAATAGCTAAAACAAATTTTAAAAAGAAGAATAAAGTTGGAGAAACACACTGATTTTAAGGCATAATATAAAGCTACAGTAATCAAGACAGTGGTATTGATGAAGTGATAAAAACAGAACAATGGAACAAAAGAGAGTTAAGATATTGACCTACATAAATACAGGCAACTGATTTTTGAAACAGGTGCAAAAGCAATTTAGAGGAGGAAAGATAGTCTTTTGAACTAACGGTGTGGGAACAATTAGACATCCATATGTAAAAAACAGATCTCCACCTAAACTTCACATCATGGACAAAGATTAACTCGAAATAGGCACATATCTAAATGTAAAACATATAACTACATAACTTTTAGAAGAAAACATAGGAGAAAATCTTCATGATCTAAGGTTAATATAAGAGTTCTTAGACATGAGTCCTTTTAAAAAATGATAAATTGGACTTCATCAAAATTAAAATCTTGCTTGGTGAATGACACCATTAAGAGAATAAAAAACCGGGGCTTCCCTGGTGGCGCAGTGGTTGAGATCCGCCTGCAGATGCAGGGGACACGGGTTCGTGCCACGGTCCGGGGAGATCCCACGTGCCGTGGAGCAGCTGGGCCCGTGAGCCATGGCCGCTGAGCCCGCGCGTCCAGAGCCTGTGCTCTGCAATGGGAGAGGCCACAACAGTGAGAGGCCCGCGTACCGCAAAAAAAAAGAGAATAAAAAACCAAGCCACAGATGTAGAGAAAATATTTACTGATAAACCACATAACCAACAAAGGATTTTTATTCAGAATATTAAAAAAAAAAAACAAAACTCTCGGACTTCCCCGGCAGTCCAGTGGTTAAGCCTCCGCGCTTCCAATGCAGCGGGTGTGGGTTCAATCCCTGGTCGGGCAACTAAGATCCCACAGGCTGCACGGTGCAGCCAAACAAAACAAAACAAAACAAAAAACAAAACTCTCAAAACACCACAGCAAGAAAACAAACTACCAAATTTAAATTAAAGCAAAATACTTGAACAAATACTCCTCTCAACAAATACTTGAGTAAAATACTCCTCTGATGGGCTCAATAAAAGTCATGAATTTTAATTTAGTTTGGCTAATTGTAAGGGTAAGAGCAACACTACTTCCAGCTCCCTACATCCCAAGGCAGAAGCTGGCCCAAACAGATTATTTTTTCAAAAACATTCTATTGTGAAATATTACAGAATTCTGTTTTAATAATCACCAGGGTAAAAGTAGGTTGAAAAAATTACTCCTACTCCTGTTCTATATCCTCAACCCACTTCACCCCCTCCTCCTTGGTGTTTTAGAATTTTGGTTCAGACTTGCTTTGCAGAGGATTCCCTATGCTGCATGGAAACTTGGCACTTTGGTCTTTGTATGAATGGGCACCATATTTCGATTATTTCTGAGTTTGAGTGTTTATTGGAAGATATTTGTTTCATACCTCTTTCAATAAAGTTGTCAAGCTGATTCAGAATATTTATAAATACCAGTTTGTTTGTGAACCACGTTTTAACCCACCCTTCCTGTTTCTCAGGATGTTTCAAATCTGTATGCATTTAATACTCAGTGGTGTTGTAGATCATTAAATTTTATTAATGTGAAAGAGATCCATTCTTTTGCTTGACTCCATTTTAAATCTTTTGGGTGCTGACAGGGCAGAATGCAACCCTCCATTTGGGCTCTATTCTCCATTTTCATCCTGGACAACTGCAAACCAATGATTGACACTGAGTACTAGTTGAGCCTGCTTGGGGAAGGGGGTGAGGGTAGTCAGGGCTGAGCAGTGTCTAGTGCCTGGAACTCACTGAGCATTTGCTGAATCTGTTAATTTGATTATACTAGTCAGCAGTGTGAAAAGGCAAGTGTTAAAATAAAACGTGTTAGGGAAAAGGAGGCTCTATCACAACAAGCTGCAGTATATTTTGCCAAAGCTATTAGATTTTTGAGGCAGCTGGTAGTTTATCAATTTTTACTGCTCCAATATAGTTATTTTATGGCCATTACTAGCAAAAGCGGATTACAGGAATAGTGTTTGACAGGAAAGAAGGGCCCAGTGTGAGTCTATTTGTTCTGGATCTCTAAAACAAAGGTTCTTAATGTCATCCTCTCGGTTTATAGATAGAACAGTAACATGATAGGAAAGACATCAGTTTCTCATTTTGTGAGAGTAGTTCCAGAAAGTCTTTCTGCAGTTTTCTTGAGCACCTGCAGAGGTATCCAGTTTTTTTCCTGAAAAGACCTCTTCAGGTACCAGCATGATCACAAAGGTATTTCAAGGTGCTCTTACAGCATTAAAACCAGCAGTCAGTAGTAGATATCAGGGACTTTGTGCAGGATGGGACATGGTCCACAGACAATGTTGTAGGATGTTCGGGGTATAATATATATAATTACAATATAATTTTCAAAATTAAGAACATGACTCACATACAAATACAGAATGAACACATGTCAAAGACTAATTTATTAGTGAGGGACCCAGCATTATGTAAGGCTGATTCAAAGAATATTTGAGAGATTCAGTATATATAAATACTGAAAGTAAAAATGCTAGAATAAGAAAGCTAAATTAGATAGAAAAGTGGTTAATGCACTATAGGACAGTTAATCCATAGTCTTTGGGATTATTTCTTCTACCAAACAGAAATTTTTTTCATCTCTACCAGACAAAAAATCTTTAAGTTAACATGTCACTTCAAAAAGTCTGGATCCTAATCATTAGTGAATAATAAGCCAAACAAGGATGTAATCCCCTAGAGAACTAAATAATCCTTGGGTTATTTAGACACACTTGGGTTATAGACACACATCTCTCAGTCAATGCTCCAGAATGACAACGAAAGGACATTTGGTCGTCCTTTTGTATTATTTTTTAAGTTTTAAAATAATTTCTATTAACAGAGGGTTAATAGTTTTATACCTGAGTCTAAGTCTTTGGAAGTAAAATTAAGGTTCTAGGGGGCCCACCTTTGGAATAGTGTAGTAACGCTTCTATATTTTACTTTACACATGTGTTTCAAAATAGTCATTTATTTACCTTTCAAAGAAATCATAGGATTTTAGAAGTCATCTGAGATCCAGTCATCTCCTAGGGCAGGAATGCTTTCTTTAGCAGTCTTGACAGGTAATCATGAAGCATTTGTGCACAAGAAGGAAGGAAACTAACATTACCGAGTGCCTATTATGTACAAATTTATTTGCAAAGGGCCAAATTTCTTTTCTCACAGTAATACATTTAGCCACATTTATCAAATAAATAGATCTCTTCAGCATAATTGCTTTGAATTATACCTTATTTTAAAAATTTATACACAGTATAATTTACCCTTTTTAATGTACAGTTCAAGTTCTGACAAATACCTATGGTTGTAATTACCACCAAAAACAAGATAGAGAACAGTTCCAAGCATAATTTCCTTTTAAATGTCAATTAATCAACAAGCATTTATTGACTGCTGACGTGTCCAGTAGTTACTGGTCAGTCTTTGCAGATAGCAGGAAGAGTGTGAAAAGGTAGGAGAAGTAAAAGATATGATGCCACTCTCCAAGGAACTTCCACAGTCTAAACTGCAGGGCACAGTTGCACACACACAAACCAAGCACAAATAAGCAATCTACTAGGTAATAATCTGCATGACATGTAGGTTCTGGTATTGATACTGCCATCACGTGACCTTGAATAAGCCATTTATTATTATTATTTCTTATCTGGGACTTTCTTTCCTCATTCATAACTGGAAGGGGTTGTCCTAGACAATCTCTTAGGTCTCTCCTAATTGTAAGCACATGTGAATCAGGTAGTGAGGGTTCAGAGTGATGGTGGAAGGTTGGAAAGTTGAGAACAGCTTTATGGCATTGAGGCAGTCCATGGGTTGGCCCCTCAGGGTTTAGTGAATGAAGTAATTAGTGAGGGATGCAGCATGCAGCTGAAAGATATGACCTGTCAAAGGACTGTGAAGGGAGCAAATGAATGGATGTTGGTCCAGTGGAGTGAAGAAGAACTGCAAGGTGTCATCCTGGAAGACAGTGTTGAGCCCAAGCTTTGAACTGTTTGAGAGCCAGGGAGAGACATGAGGATTAGGAAGCTTGGTTGTCTACTAAGTAAAGAGGAGTGACACCTTGATGACAGGGATCCACAGCAATCTCTTACTGACAACCTACCATGAACATGCCCTCTAGATGCCAGGAATGCAGCAGTACAAAACCTGCCCTTTCAGTTATTTACTGCTGCATAACAAATCACCCCAAAATTTAGTGACTTAAAATAACAACCATTTTATTTGCTCATAATTCTGTGGGTCAGCAATTTGAGCTAGAATCAGCTGAGTGGTTCTTCTGCTAGTCTTTCCGAGAGTTCCTCATGAAGTTGGTCATCTGGCAATACGACTAGGGTTGAGTATTTAAGATGGCGTCACTCACATGTCTGATGGTTGGCTGCTGACTGGCCTCTCAATATCATCTCTCTTCTTCCAGCAGACTAGCTGGGGTTTCTTCACATGGTTGCTTCAGCGTTCTCAGGGAGAAGAGGAAAGCTACAAGACTTCTTGAGACCTAGGCTCAGAAGTCACCCAGTTACTCATGCTGCATTTATTGGCCAAAGCGAGTTACAAGAACAGCTCAGATTCAAGGAGTAGAGAAATAGACTCCACCTCCTGATGGAAGAAGCTGCAAAGTCACACTGTAAAGTGGTGTATATACAGAAATGAAAAGACTTGGTGGCCATTAAGCACTCTATCACACCATTCCATTTGGGAAAATGAGTGTTAAATACATAGTCCTGTGGGCCTTGAGAGATGGAAGGAACCACTGAGGTGAAAAAAATGAGCTTTTGAGTGGATCCTGAGAAATGTGCAGATAGAACAAACAGAGGAATGTGGAGAACTTCAGGCAGAGGCAGTACAGACAGAGTGGCAGGACGACTCATGGTATGTTTAGACTCTAGTGAATGCACACTTGGGTGGAGTGGGTAGAGAAGAGGATTTAAGACATAAGCGGTAAGGATGGTGGGAAAGGTTATGCTTGGGTGTGGGGGACTTTACCTGCTAGGCTCTCAGGAGTACAGGCATACCTACTATGCAGTGAGCAGCCAGGAGTACATGGTGGCTTAGTGGCAGGAGTGGGTATGGTGGTGTAGCGAAGACACCTTTAAGAGCCTGCATCTTTATGAACAGCAGTTTGGAAGGAAGTTGAGTTTGACCTGGAGCGGCACAGAGATCATGGCAAGAAATCAGCCTAGAGACAGTTTCCCTAAAGGCAAGTGCCTACATGGATTCTCCTCAAGGGGCTAAAGGGCATAATTGGAGTTTTAAAGGTAGGCTTATTTAGAAGTATAAAAAAATGTTTATCCTGGATTGAATTACCCTAGAGAGCTAAATTTAGGTTCATAACACACACAAACATACCCTCCTCTCTCCTGTATAAGATTCGACTTTCATGTGAGACAAGTAGGATACAACTGTTTACAGTCAAAGTTTTGTTTGTATTTGAAAAGAAAAAATCCTAGTGCTCTTTAGCATTGTAAGTGGGCAAGGAATCATGGATGAGGCCAGAAACCATGATGCAGCCAGGGAAAAGCTGCCTGCAGTTTTGACTGTAATCTAAACTACAGAGCCATGCTCTGCCCAGGCAGGCTGTATAGCCACACTTTTCACAGTGGCAGCATAGGAAAACACCAGTTTTCTTTTGACAGTCTGCAAAATGTATATTTCTTTTCCAAACTACTGCTTTCCACAGGATTTATGTGACCATTAGAACACGTTATGTGTAATTTTTTAAAATACAAAATGAGAAGTGATGTTTGGTTTGTTAATTAAACAGCAGGCAGCAAATAGATAACCAACAAGGACCTACTGTATAGCTCAGGGAACTATACTCAATATTTTGTAATAACCTATAAGGGAAAATAATCTGAAAAAGAATACACACACACACACAGACACACGTATCTGAATCACTTTGCTGTATACCTAAAACTAACAAAATTGTAAGTCAACTATACTTCAATAAAAAATAAAAAACCAGCAGGCAACAATTCTGTTTCAGGTATTTGTGAGAGACAGAACGTAGAGAATTTGAAGCTCTACTATCACTATGGGAGGGGCAGTCTAGTTGTAAAGCTTCAGGTCATGTGTATACGAAATAAGTCACAGAGTAAGGAAGTATGGCATTAGGTGCCAAAGTGAATAAAAAAGACAGGACTTAAAATGAGAGAATATGGCGCAGAGGATAACATCCAAGTGTGTGGGTTTTGGGGAAATGGAGAATCTCCCAAGCTAGAATTTCCAAGAATTTGGAATTGGCCCAGGCAGGATTGATTGGCAGGAAGAAGAGGACAGGATGATCCAGCTGTGAGGAAAGGCTCCAGGTAAACTTGAGTGTTGGATTGTTGGTGGTATTGGGGGAGGGGAGCCAGTGAGGAAACAGTTCAGAGATGACTTCCCAGTCTGTGTGCTTAAGATTTCTGTTAAACCTAGTTGCCCTGAAATCCCAGGTGAAGAACTGTCCTCAGTTGATGGATTGTGTCATGGGAAAACATTACAAAACAACTGAAACTAATAGACAGGAAAAGAAAGGATATTTAGGTTCCTCTTTACACATACAGGGCTTTATCCACTGTCTAGTAGGTGAATGGGTGGCCCTTTGTGCATACATCACAGGATAGGGAAAAGTTCTCCAAGGGAAAACACATCTCCTCTGCCCTTGGTGCTTGCTCAGACTGAGCCAGACCATAGCATGCAGCAGTTATGCAAGAAAGGGACCTCCACTGCATTTTCTAATGACATAGTATTCTAGGGAGATATCTGAGTGGGCATGCTGTTTTTGTCAATTCTCTCCTCAATGTGCCCCTCAAAACTGGGGAGGTTTCCTGTAAAAAGATGTGTTTTCTTTTAGGATCTGAGAAATTATAGATGGTTCATATCATGGGGGTTCCAATAAATCATGCCTCATCAGTGTCCTCAACAGTTAGCTTTTTAAAAAAGTATAAAAATAGCATTTAGTGATTATCCGAATTACTTATTTTGTGGGGAGGTACTCAGGTTTACACACCTGAGGACTGTCTACACATAGGCCTGGTATATAGCAACCACTCGAGTGTTAGTTCATTCTGAGCTACTTTTTGCAGCTTCTTTATGAAGTATAGCAATGCACTAAATTTTTGGTGAACGTGATTCTTTAATGTTGGGAGGACAAGTAAACCCATCAAAACGGGGCATCTGGTCCAACCTTTGGATATTATATAGAACTCCCATACATCTAAATGTTCCTAAGGACAACTGAGGACAACATTTAAAATTTCGCCAATGGACACCATGCTTTGAAGGCTTGCCTACGAAACACACCACACCTATGGATTATTATTATTTTTTAATTACTTATCTCCATGATATCATTTTATTTTATTCTATTTTTTTAAACATCACTAGAGTATAATTGCTTTCCAATGGTGTGCCAGTTTCTGCTTTATAACAAAGTGAATCAGTTATGCATATACATATGTCCCCATATCTTTTCCCTCATGCGTCTCCCTCCCTCCCACCCTCCCTATTCCACCCCTCTAGGTGGTAACAAAGCACCGAGCTGCTCTCCTTATGCTATGCGGCTGCTTCCCACTAGCTATATATTTTACATTTCATAGTGTATATATGTCCATGCCACTCTCTTACTTTGTCACAGCTTACCCTTCCCCCACCCCGTATCCTCAAGTCCAGTCTCTAGAAGGACTGAGTCTTTATTCCCGTCTTGCCCCTAGGTTCTTCATGACCATTTTTTTAAGAGTCCATATATATGTGTTAGCATACAGTATTTGTTTTTCTCTTTCTGATTTACATCACTCTGTATGACAGACTCTAGGTCCACCCACCTCACTACAAATAATTCAATTTCGTTTCTTTTTATGGCTCAGTAATATTCCATTGTACACATGTGCCACATCTTCTTTAACCATTCATCTGTCGATGGACACAGGTTGCTTCCATGTCCTGGCTATTGTAAACAGAGCAGCAATGAACATTTTGGTACATGACCCTTTTTAAATTATGGTTTTCTCAGGGTATATGCCCAGTAGTGGGATTGCTGGGTCGTACGGTAGTTCTAATTTTAGTTTTTTAAGGAACCTCCATACTGTTCTCCATAGTGGCTGTATCAATTTACATCCCCACCAACAGGGCAAGAGGGTTCCCTTTTCTCCACACCCTCTCCAGCATTTATTGTTTCTAGATTTTTTGATGATGGCCATTCTGACTGGTGTGAGATGATACCTCGTTGTACTTCTGATTTGCATTTCTCTAATGATTAGTGATGTTGAGCATCCTTTCATGTGTTTGTTGGCAATCTGTATATCTTCTTCGGAGAAACGTCTATTTAGGTGTTCTGCCCATTTTTCGATTGCGTTGTTTGTTTTTTTGATATGGAGCGGCATGAGCTGCTTGTAAATTTTGGAGATTAATCCTTCGTCAGCTGCTTCATTTGCAAATATTTTCTCCCATTCTGAGGGTTGTCTTTTGGTCTTGTTTATGGTTTCCTTTGCTGTGCAAAAGCTTTGAAGTTTCATTAGGTCCCATTTGTTTACTTTTGTTTTTATATCCATTTCTCTAGGAGGTGGATCAAAAAGGATCTTGCTGTGATTTGTGGCATAGAGTGTTCTGCCTATGTTTTCCTCTAAGAGTTTGATAGTTTCTGGTCTTACATTTAGGTCTTTAATCCATTTTGAGTTTATTTTTGTGTATGGTGTTAAAAAGTGTTCTAATTTCATTCCTTTACATGTAGCTGTCCAGTTTTCCCAGCACCACTTATTGAAGAGGCGGGCTTTTCTCCACTGTATATTCTTGCCTCCTTTATCAAAGATAAGGGGACAATATGTGCATGGGTTTATCTCTGAGCTTTCTATCCTGTTCCACTGATTTATATTTCTGTTTTTGTGCCAGTACCATACTGTCTTGATTACTGTAGCTTTGTAGTATAATCTGAAGTCATGGAGCCTGATTCCTCCAGCTCCGTTTTTCGTTCTCAAGGTTGCTTTGGCAATTTGGAGTCTTTTGTGTTTCCATACAAATTGTGAAATTTTTTGTTCTAGTTCAGTGAAAAATGCCAGTGGTAGTTTGATAGGGATTGCATTGAATGTGTAGATTGCTTTGGGTAGTAGAGTCATTTTCACAATGTTGATTCTTCCAATCCAAGAACATAGTATATCTCTCCATCTATTTGTATCATCTTTTATTTCTTTCAACAGTGTCTTACAATTTTCTGCATACAGGTCTTGGTCTCCTTAGGTAGGTTTATTATGAGATATTTTATTCTTTTTCTTGCAATGGTAAATCGGAGTGTTTTCTTAATTTCCCTTTCAGATTTTTCAATATTAGTGTATAGGAATGCAAGAGATTTCTGTGCATTAATTTTGTAACCTGCTACTTTACCAAATTCATTGATTAGCTCTAGTAGTTTTCTGGTAGCATCTTTAGGATTCTCTATGTATAGTATCATGTCATCTGCAAACAGTGACACCTTTACTTCTTCTTTTCCGATTTGGATTCCTTTTATTTCTTTTTCTTCTCTGATTGCTGTGGCTAAAACTTCCAAAACTATGTTGAGTAAGAGTGGTGAGAGTGGGCAACCCTGTCTTGTTCCTGATCTTAGTGGAAATGGTTTCAGTTTTTCACCATTGAGGATGATGTTGGGGCTGTGGATTTATCATATATTGCCTTTATTATGTTGAGGAAAGCTCCCTCTATGCCTACTTTCTGGAGGGTTTTTATCATAAATCGGTGTTGAATTTTGTTGAAAGCTGTCTCTGAATCTATTGAGATGGTCATATGGTTTTTCTCCTTCAATTTGTTAATATGGTGTATCACACTGATTGATTTGCATATGTTGAAGAATCTTAGCATTCCTGGGATAAACCCCACTTGACGATGATGTATGATCCTTTTAATGTGCTGCTGGATTCTGTTTGCTAGTATTTTGTTGAGGATTTTTGCATCTCTGTTCATCAGTGATATTGGCCTGTAGTTTTCTTTCTTTGTGACATCTTTGTCTGGTTTTGGCATCAGGGTGATGGTGCCCTCGTAGAATGAGTTTGGGAGTGTTCCTCCCTCTGCTATATTTTGGAAGAGTTTGAGAAGAACAGGTATTAGCTCTTCTCTAAATGTCTGATAGAATTCGCCTATGAAGCCATCTGGTCCTGGGCTTTTGTTTGTTGGAAGATTTTTAATCACAGTTTCAATTTCAGTGCTTGTGACTGGTCTGTTCATATTTTCTATTTCTTCCTGCTTCAGTCTCGGAAGGTTGTGCATTTCTAAGAATTTGTCCATTTCTTCCAGGTTGTCCATTGTATTGGCATATAGTTGCTTGTAGTAATCTCTCATGATCCCATGTATTTCTGAAGTGTCAGTGGTTACTTCTTTTTCATTACTAATTCTACTGATTTGAGTCTTCTCCCTTTTTCTCTTGATGAGTCTGGCTAATGGTTTATCCATTTTCTTTATCTTCTCAAAGAACCAGCTTTTAGTCTTATTGAACTTTGCTATCGTTTCCTTAATTTCTTTTTCACTTATTTCTGATCTGATCTTTATGATTAATTTCCTTCTGCTAACTTTGGGGTTTTTTTGTTCTTCTTTCTCTAATTGCTTTAGGTGTCAGGTTAGGTTGTTTATTTGAGATGTTCCTTGTTTCTTAAGGTAGGACTGTATTGCTATAAACTTCCCTCTTAGAACTGCTTTTACTGCATTCCATAGGTTTTGGGTTGTGTTTTCATTATCATTTGTTTCTGGTATTTTTTGATTTTCTCTTTGATTTCTTCAGTGATCTCTTGGTTATTAAGTATTGTTTAGCCCCCACGTGTTTGTATTTTTAACAGATTTTTTCCTGTAATTATATCTAGTCTCACAGCGTTGTGGTCGGAAAAGATACTTGACATGATTTCAATTTTCTTAAATTTACCAAGGCTTGGTTTGTGACCCAAGATATGATCTATCCTGGACAATGTTCCATGAGCACTTGAGAAGAATGTGTATTCTGCTGTTTTTGGATGGAATGTCCTACAAATATCAATTAAGTCCATCCTGTTTAATGTATAATTTAAAGCTTGTGTTTCCTTATTTATTTTCATTTTGGATGATCTGTCCACTGGTGAAAGTGGGGTGTTAAAGTCCCCTACTATGAATGTGTTACTATCCATTTCCCCTTTTATGGCTGTTAGCATTTGCCTTATGTAGTGAGGTGCTCCTATGTTGGGTGCATAAATATTTTCAATTTTTATATATTCTTGGATTGATCTCTTGATCATTATGTAGTGTACTTCTCTGTCTCTTGTAATAGTCTTTGTTTTAAAGTCTATTTTGTCTGATGAGAATTGCTACTCCCGCTTTCTTTTGATTTCCATTTGCATGGAATATCTTTTTCCATCCCCTCACTTTCAGTCTGTATGTGTCCCTAGGTCTGAGGTGGGTGTCTTGTAGACAGCATATATATGGGTCTTGTTTTTGTATCCATTTAGCCAGTCTATGGCTCTTGGTTGGAGCATTTAAACCATTTACATTTAAGATAATTATTGATATGTATGTTCCTATTACCATTTTCTTAACTGTTTTGGGTTTGTTTTTGTAGGTCTTTTCCTTCTCTTGTGTTTCCTGCTTAGAGAGCTTCCTTTAGCATTTGTTGTAAAGCTGTTTGGTAGTGCTGAATTCTCTTAGCTTTTGCTTGTCTGTAAAGGTTTTAATTTCTACGTCAAATCTGAATGAGATCCATGCTGGGTAGAGTAAACTTGGTTGTAGGTTTTTCTCCTTCATCACTTTAAATATGTCCTGCCACGCCCTTCTGGCTTGCAGAGTTTCTGCTGAAAGATCAGCTGTTAACCTTATGGGGATTCTCTTGTGTGTTATTTGTTGTTTATCCCTTGCTGTTTTTAGTATTTTTTATTTTATTTGTATTTAATTTTTGATAGTTTGATTAATATGTGCCTTGGTGTGTTTCTCCTTGGATTTATCCCGTATGGGACTCTCTGCGTTTCCCGGACTTGACTGTTTCCTTTCCCATATTAGGGAAGTTTTCAACTATAATCTCTTCAAATTTTTTCTCAGTCCCTTTCTTTTTCTCTTCTTCTTCTGGGACCCCTATAATTCGAATGCTGGTGCATTTAATGTTGTCCCAGAGGTCTCTGAGACTGTTCTCAATTCTTTTCATTCCTTTCTCTGTATTCTGCTCTGCAGTAGTTATTTCCACTATTTTATCTTCCAGGTCACTTATTCATTCTTCTGCCTCAGTTGTTCTGCTACTGATCCCTTCTAGAGAATTTTTAATTTCATTTATTGTGCTGTTCATCACTGTTTGTTTGCTCTTTAGCTCTTCTAGGTCCTTGTTAAACGTTTCTTCTATTTTCTCCATTCTATTTTCAAGATTTTGGATCATCTTTACTATCATTAATCTGAATTCTTTTTCAGGTAGACTGCCTATTTCCTCTTCATTTGTTTGGTCTGGTGGGTTTTTACCTTGCTCCTTCATCTGCTGTGTGTTTCTCTGCCTTCTCATTTTGTTTAACTTACTGTGTTTCGGGTCTCCTTTTCACAGACTGCAGTTTGTAGTTCCCTTTGTTTTTGGTGTCTGGCCCCAGTGGCTAAGGTTGGTTCAGTGGGTTGTGTAGGCTTCCTGGTGGAGGGGACTAGTGCCTGTGTTCTGGTGGATGAGGCCGGACCTTGTCTTTCTGATGGGCAGGTCCACGTCTGGTGGTGTGTTTTGGGGTGTCTGTGGCCTTATTATGATTTTAGGCAGCCTCTCTGCTAATGGATGCGGATGTGTTCCTGTCCTGCTAGTTGTTTCTCATAGGGTGTCCAACACTGTAGTTTGCTGGTTGTTGAACGGAGCTGGGTCTTGGCATGGAGATGGAGATATCTGGGAGATTTTCACTGTTTGATATTACATGGAGCTGGGAGGTCTCTTGTGGACCAGTGTCCTGAACTTGGCTCTCCCACCTCAGAGGCACAGCCCTGACACCTGGCTGGAACACCAAGAGCTTGTCATCCATATGGCTCAGAATAAAAGGGAGAAAAAAAAGAGAAAAAGAAAGAAGATGATAAAATAAAATAAAATAAAGTAAAATAAAATAAAAAATAATTATTAAAAAAAATTTAAGTAATAAAAAAGAAAGAAAGAAGAGAGCAACCAAACCAAAAAGCAAATCAGCCAATGATAACAAATGCTAACAACTATACTTAAACAAACAAACAAAAAAACGGACACACAGAACCCCAGGACAAATGGTAAAAGCAAAACTATACAGACAAAATCACACACAGAAGCATACACATACACACTCATAAAAGGAGAAAAAAGGGGAAAAAAATATATCGTTGCTCTCAAAGTCCACCTTCTCAATTTGGGATGATTCGTTGTCTATTCAGGTATTCAACAGATGCAGGATACATCACGTTGATTATGGAGATTTAATCCACTGCTCCTGAGGCTGCTGGGAGAGATTTCCCTTTCTGTTCTTTGTTCGCACAGCTCCTGGGGTTCAGCTTTGGATTTGGACCCGCCTCTGTGTGCAGGTCGCCTGGGGGCGTGTGTTCTTTGCTCAGACAGGACGGGGTTAAAGGAGCAGCTGATTCGGGGGCTCTGGCTCACTCAGGCCGGGCGGAGGGAGGGGTACAGAATGCGGGGCAAGCCTGCGGCGGCAGAGGCCAGCATGACGTTGTAACAGCCTGAGGCATGCCGTGCGTTCTCCCGGGGAGGTTGTCCCTGGATCACGGGACCCTGGCAGTGGCAGGCTGCACAAGCTCCCAGGAGGGGAGGTGTGGATAGTGACCTGTACTTGCACACAGGCTTCTTGGTGGCTGCAGCAGCAGCCTTAGCATCTCATGCCCATCTCTGGGGTGCGCACTGATAACCGCAGCTCGCGCCCTTCTCTGGAGCTCGTTTAGGCGGTGCTCTGAATCCCCTCTCCTCGAGCACCCCGAAACAATGGTCTCTTGCCTCTTAGGCAGGTCCAGACTTTTTCCTGGACTCCCTCCTGGCTAGCTGTGGCACACTAGCCCCCTTCAGGCTGTGTTCACACAGCCAACCCCAGTCTTCTCCCTGGGATCCGACCTCCAAAGCCAGAGCCTCAGCTCCCAGCAGACAAGCCTTTTGGGCTGCTGAGTGCTGGTCGGCACCTATCCTCTGTGCGGGAATCTCTCCCCTTTGCCCTCCACACCCCTGTTGCTGTGCTCTGCTCCGTGGCTCCGAAGCTTCCCCCCTCCGCCATCCGCAGTCTCCGCCCAAGAAGGGGCTTCCTAGTGTGTGGAAACCTTTCCTCCTTCACAGCTCCCTCCCACTGGTGCAGGTCCCGTCCCTATTCTTTTGTCTGTTTTTTCTTTTTTCTTTTGCCCTACCCAGGTACGTGGGAGTTTCTTGTCTTTGGGGCAGTGTGAGGTCTTCTGCCAGCGTTCAGTAGGTGTTCTGTAGGAGTTGTTCCCCACGTAGATGTATTTCTGATGTATTTGTGGGGAGGAAGGTGATCTCCACATCTTACTCTTCCGCCATCTTGAAGCTCCCTCCTATGGATTATTTAATTTCTCCATTTTAATTGACTAAAGGCGAATGTCTCTGACAAGAAAACGTTTTATTAAACATGAGATAAGTATAATAATATATTTAATATACCAGACATTGATCAGCATTTTATTCTTTTTTTAAATATTTATTTATTTGGCTGTGCCAGGTCTTAGTTGTGGCATGCAGGATCTTTGTTGCAGCATGCAGGATCTTTTGTTGAGGCATGTGGGGTCTTTTTTTAGTTGCAGCATGTGGGATCTTTTTTCAGTTGTGGCATGCAGGCTCTGAGTTGTGGCACGTGGAATCTAGTTCCCTGACCAGGGATCACAGCCAGGCCCCCTGCATTGGGAATGTAGAGTCTTAACCACTGGACCACCAGGGAAGTCCTGATCAGCATTTTATTCTTAATATGCCATCAATATAGGACTTCCCGGGTGGCACAGTGGTTAAGAATCCACCTGCCAATTCAGGGGACATGGGTTTGATCCCTGGTCCAGGAAGATCCCACATGCCGCAGAGCAACTAAGTCCATGCGCTGCAACTACTGAGCCTGCACTCTAGAGCCCGCGTGCCCCAACTACTGAGCCCATGTGCTGCGACTACTGAAGCTTGCATGCCTAGAGCCCATGCTCCGCAACAAGAGAAGCCATCACAATAAGAAGCCTGCACACCCCAACGAAGAGTAGCCCTCGCTTGACACAACTAGAGAAAGCCCACATGCAGCAACTAAGACCCAACGCAGACAAACATAAATAAATTTTTAAAATATGCCATTAATCCCACACAATAATCCCAGTGGTTGATATTGTTAACTTCATTTTACAAATATGGAAACTGTGGCACAAAGAGGTTAAACTCACTCAAGGTTGCATAGCTAGTAAGAAGCAAAAGCAAGATTTAAACAATTTGGGTCTTTGTTACTCTATCCATTTCTAGCATTCAGACTCTAGCTAACTAGTTTTACCATGAATGGCAGTGTAATTCTAGCAATCTCACTCTCAGGTATTTACCCTAGAGAAATGCAAATTTACGTGCACACAAACACTTGCACATGAATTTTTACAGCAGCCCTACTTTTAATCACCCAAAACTGGAAACAACCAAAATGTGGTTTCATATAATAGACTACTACTCTGTAATAAAAAGGAACAAACTATTTGATACACACAACTTGGATGAATCTCAAAAGCATTATGCTGAGTGAAAAAAAAACTCAAAATATTACATATAGTCTGACTCCATTTATGTGACATCAAAGTGACAAAACTATAGTGTGATAGAGCACAGATCAGTGGCTGCCAGCAGTTGGGGTGAGAACATAGTATGACTGAAAGAGGTAGCGCAAAGGAGTTTCCTAGGGTGGTGGAACTGTTTTGTACTTTGACTGTGGTAGTGGTTACACTGATCTATACGTGTCAAAATCCACTGAAATATACACACCCCAGAAAAGTCAATTATACTATGATAATTAAAGAAAAAGGCAACAGGTCGTCATCTTTTCAGTCAGTACGAATTTCTGTATTTCTTATTTACTCAAAATAAACTTTTACAGTTCTGTCACCAACACTAGGTTTTCAGGTTTAAAAACTAGAAGAGTTACATTATAATGTGAAGCAAAGAATCATTATTAGGCCACACATCCAACCTGAATGATGACAGTTACCCCTAATAAACATTCCTTAAAAGTTAAATGAATTTGGGTGCTTATTCCCTTAAATATAAAAATATTTCACGGGACTTCCCTGGCGGTTCAGTTGTTAAGACTCTGCGCTTCCACAGCAGGGGGCATGGATTTGATCCCTGGTCGGGGAACTAAGATCCCACATGCTGTGTGGCACGACCAAAAATTAAAAAAAAATATTTGTAAGTATTTCAGTAAACTTATTAGATGATACATTTGATATAGCAATTTGCACAGTAAAACAAAAGTAAGTAGTCAAAATTAACTTTGGGAAGGAGAATGTGACGGAATGAGAGTGTCATAAGGATGTCAATGGACAACCATGGCTCTAGTAAAAACTAGTAAAAACTTTTCAGTTTTTACTAGAATTCATTCATGTATCACTAATATAAGTAAAAATAAAAATTTAAAAAGAATTTAAAAAATCCTAGATTGAAATGGAGATGTTTCCCAAGTTGCAATATACTTCCATCCATGGGGCTTCCATTGCCTTCAGGAACCCCTTGGTTACTCCATTTACCAGGTCAGGCTTGTATTCTACTTAACACTTAGTGCCTCACTCATAGCACAGTGGGCACTCAACAACTATCAGCTGAACTGAAGTGCACCTGGAAATGTGGAGAATAAAAACAACGAACACATGGTCACTAACAAACTCTATGATCTAGAAAGGCTAAATCATGCTCTAATTTTGAATGAGGCAAATTATTATTGAGTGCTAACAACATGCTCAATAGTTACCAAAGGCATACACAGAATTTTAGAAGAGAGCAAGACAAACATATAACATACTACCAGTGGTACAGAGGCTTTTAAAGCCTAAAATAGGCAGAACCCAAGCCAGAATCAATTATTTCTGGCTCCCTAGCCATAAAACTATAAAATTCAAGGGTTTGAAAAAAAGAAAAATAAGGGGAAAAAACTAACCTGTACTAAGTTTCTATGGGCTGCACATTAGACATCTGTGTAGATTAAAAGTTATTTGAGGCCTTAGGTTTCAGCTTGGTCATGTAAAGTACTGGGAGGTCATCATTTCCACCTTTACAAGAAAGAAGCTATATCGACTGAAAATCAATGACTCTTCTTGGACCTATCAGAGAAGTGAAGTCATAGGGCAAACCACCAACCCACTATCTGAAGAGACCGGTGCCTGCAGGTAGACACAGGATCTGAACATGTAATCTGGTAGGAAGATTAAACTAGAGATTCTGACAAATTACTGGAGGCCAGAGTATGGAATGTCATGAGAGTATGAAGCTCTTGGGCTCCACGTTGTGGGGGAGGGGTTTCCCATCCTCTTCCAAGTTTTACCAAAAGGAATCCCACAAGGCTCCTACAGGGAAGATCAGGAAAAATGTCAGAGAAAGCTTCCATGAAGGTGCTGTTTGGCTGAGGAAAATAGCACTCACTGTGAAATCCACCCAGACCCCTTTCCTTTATCTCTAGTACAGAACAAAAGGCTTAATTTTCGGGGGGACTTAAAATCTATGGCTTGAGGACACTGGTGGATACTCACTGCCGCTGGGCGAATGAACAGAGGAAAAAGAAAAAGAAGCTCCACCCCTGGAGAAAGGGCAGGAAATCTTGTGAAGGACACACTCAAGACCCAAGTTCCAGTACCTGCCTAAGTCTGAGGCTTAATCAAATCATCAGAGAACTCCCCCTCCCCCAGCAACCACCACCTGGCAAACCAGTTATGTGGTTAGTAACACTGAAATGCAACTGGGAGAGCTGTAAGAGACAGCTCTTGGGAAACAGTGCAAAGGAAAAACCCAAAGCCAAGCAGGAGTCAAAAAGAAGGTATCACTAGAGGAATCAGAAATCTCTGGTGCCCATAGCAAAAACAAACATGGAACACAGGCAGACTCCTGACTAGATTAATTAAAATCCCCACACTAAAGGCCTAGCAGAAGGAAACCTGTGTTCTTCTCCTGCCCATGTTCAGCTTTTAACAAATTTATGAGGTATAATAAAAGGCAGGAAAATATTCCAAATGCCAAAACAATCATCAGATCCAGATTCAGTATGACACAGAAGTTGGGACTATCAGAAATAAGATCTAAAAGAATTATGATTACTGTGTTAAAGACTCTAATGGAAAAGGTAGACAATATGCAAGAGCAGATGGATAATTTCAGAAAAGAGATGTTAACTGTGATAAAGAATCAAATGGAAATGCTCAATAAAAAAAGAGTAAAAAACCACCATGCTCAACAGTAGAACTGACACAAACAAGGAAAGAATCAGTGAACATAAAGATCAAATTTGTTGATCAGGTCAATAAAAATAAAATAAAAAGGGACAAAAGGGAGAAAAAATAGAACACAGCATTCAAGAACTGTGGGACAATAACAAACAGTATAATATATTTGTAATTGGAACCCCAGAAGGAAGAAAAAAAGAGAGAATGGGGCACAAGAATTATTTGAAGAAATAATGGCTGAGAACTTTCCAAATTAGTGACAGGCAACAAACCACAGACACTAGAAGCTCAGAGAATACCAAGCAGCATAAATATGAAAAAAACTAAAAGGCCACACCTGGGCAAAGACAAAGAGACTGAAGGAAGCCAGAGGAAAAAAGGCAAATTAGCTATGGAGGAACAAAGATAAGAATTACAGCAGACTTAACAGAAACCATGCAAGCAAGGCAACAGTGGAGTAGTATGTTGAGAGAGGAAAAAAACTCAACTCCGAATTCCATATTCCATGAAAATGTCCTTTAAAAGTGAGGAAAAAAAAGACTTTCTCATACAAACAAAAACAGAATTTACTGACAGCAGATCTGGCATAAAAGTTAATGTTAAAGGAAAATTCTTCAGGCAGAAAGATTATGAATAAGATGGGAAGCTGGATTAGCATAAAGAAATGAAGAGCATTGGAAAAGGAATAAATGAAGGTAGAATATAATGTTTTATTTTCAAAATGTTTGAAAAGCCAATTTCCCAGACACCAGCCAAGGGCCAATCTTGCAAGCAGGCCTTCTAAAGATAGCAGCCTCAGGCCTGCTATGTTAACTCTTTTCAGCACAAGAGGGTATATATTTAAAAAAAAATCCCTACAGCTAGCATCGTACTTAATGGTGAGAGATGGAATGCTTTCTAAGACTGGAACAAATGAAGGATGTCCTCTCTCACCTCTACAACTCTGATAAAGAAGAAAAAATAACAGTACCCATATTACCTGATTTCAAGAATCCTATGAAGCTATAATAGTCAAGACAGTGTGGTAATGGCAAAATGACAGGCACAAAGATCAATTCAACAGAACAGAGAGCTCAGAAATAGACCCACACAAGCATAACCACATTTTGACAGAGGTACAAAAGCAATTCAATGGAGAAAGGACAGTCTTTTCAACAAATGGTTCTGGAACTACTGGACATCCATATTCAGGAAGATGAACCTTGACATACACTCATTTTCATGGCTGGTAGGAATGCAAAATGGTAGAACCACTTTGGAAGACAGTTTGGCAGTTTCTTATAAAAACTCAGCAATCCCACTCCTACGTATCTACCCAAATGAACTGAAAACTTATGTCCACACAAAATATTTATTCAGCTTTATTCATAATAGCCAAGAAAATGGAAGCAACCAAGTTGTCCTGAAACAGGTGAATGAACCGTTGTATTCCATACAATGGAATACAATTCAGCGATAAAAAGGAAAAGGCTATTATTTCACATAACATAGATGAATCAAGTAAAAGAAGCAAGACCAAAAAAGGCTACATACTGTATGATTCCATTCATATGACATTCTGAAAAAGGTAGGGCTATAGTTAAAAATTCAGAAGTACACTATTCTGAGGCATTTCTAGGAAACAAAACTGGCTGGATATATTTTTTAACATGGATAGTTCTGACCAGGTCAACTTGCGTAGGAGTTCATGGAAGTTCACATCACCATAACCATATACCATCTCTTTTTAGATAAATGTACTTAATTTTTAAAATAGGGTAATATATTCACGTGGCTTAAAATTCCAAAAGTATATATAAAAGTTTATGCAGTGAAAAGTCTCTCTCCCACCCTCTACCCAGGCCATGTATGCCCCAAAGCTATCAGTGTCTTGAATATCCTTCCAGAAATATTTTATGTTTATGTAAGCAAACATTTACATATTACTGCCCCACTATCTATTTTATACAAATGGTAGTATACAATACACATTGTTCTGTTTCTTGCTTTTTTTTTCATTTTGTACATCTTGAAGATCATGCAATATCAATGTAATATTCTACTGTATAATCAAGCCTTGATTGATCCTTAGGCTATAACCACTCTTGCTATTATAAGCAATACTCCGAGTAACACGCAAACATTTGTTGAATTCATTCCTGGAAGTGTTTTCTGGTTCAAATGATATGTGCATTTATAATTTTGATGGCTATTTCCAAGTCACTTTTTCTTTTTTTAACATCTTTATTGGAGTATAATTGCTTTACAGTGGTGTGTTAGTTTCTGCTTTATAACAAAGTGAATCAGCTATACATATACAAATATCCCCATATCTCCTCCCTCTTGCGTCTCCCTCCCACCCTCCCTATCCCACCCCTCTAGGTGTTCTCCCTGTGCTATGTGGCTGCTTCCCACTAGCTATTCTACATTTGGTAGTGTATATATGTCCATGCCACTCTCTCACTTCGTCCCAGCTTACACTTCGTCCCAGCTTACCCTATCCCCTCCCCATATCCTCAAGTCCATTCTCTACATCTGCATCTTTATTCCTGTCCTGCCCCTAGGTTCTTCAGAACCTTTTTTTTTTTTTAGAATCCATATATATGTGTTAGCATACGGTATTTGTTTTTCTCTTTCTGATTGACTTCACTCTGTATGACAGACTCTAGGTCCATCCACCTCACTACAAATAACTCAATTTCGTTTCTTTTTATGGCTGAGTAATATTCCATTGTATATATGTGCCACATCTTTATCCATTCACCTGTCTATGGACACTTAGGTTGCTTCCATGAGCTGGCTACTGTAAATAGTGCTGCAATGAATATTGGGGTGCATGTGTCCTTTTGAATTATGGTTTTCTCTGGGTATATGCCCAGTAGTGGGATTGCTGGATCATATGGTAATTCTATTTTTAGTTTTTTAAGGAACCTCCATACTGTTCTCCATAGTGGCTGTATCCATTTACATTCCCACCAACAGTGCAAGAGGGTTCCCTTTTCTCCACACCCTCTCCAGCACTTATCGTTTGTAGATTTTTTGATGATGGCCATTCTGACTGGTGCAAGTCACTGACTTTTAAAATGTCAGGGATTTTTCATTTTTAATTTTTATCCTAGGAGGAAAAAAAGGAAGCTGAGATTCTATCACCAGGCAATTTTCTAGAGAAATGTACAGCTCTAAGATGTACAAAGTGAGCCTTCTATTCATTTTCCCACACATGCTTCCTAGGGTCCAGTTGCATTTTCATGTAATGTATTTCAGGCCACAAGCTGGTTGTAAAGCCTATTTCAGGTGTGTAAAAGGTGTTACTTCTAAAATCTTCACAAGCAAAAGCCAAAGGCTGACTCCCCAAATTACTAGTCACTGGCCACTCTACAGCACAATGGTGGATTCTTCACTGCAACCACAGGGAGATTTTAAAATCTTGACCAAATAAAACATATCTACAGAGAATCCTTTGTCCTTATTATAATGCCTAAATAAGGATTTCTTCTCTTAGGTAAAACTAAAGGTTATGAAGAAAGGATGCAAATGTTTCTCTCATCTTTCAGGTGGTGATGGATTCCCAATTAACCGTCTTTTTGCTTGACTACAAAACCTAGTGCAGTCTAGTACACTACAGTTTTTGTGATAAAGCTTGAACGGGAGGTTGAGGAAACCCAGGGGCTCCTTTGATAATAGCCACACAAGATCAGTGAGCAGCCAAGCCATTCATGATGGTACCTACATCTAGAGCCACACTGTCTCCCTTTGGCTTCCTCCTAGAAAAACCATCACTCAGCTCCACACTCGATAGAAGAGATGTGGCATGATCATATTACTTAGTCTCAAGAATACACTACATTTACAAATGAGCATTTAAAATGATTTATCAAAGGAAAAGCTGTTATATTCATTAATAATTATTATGCATTACTGTGGTAATGGTCCCCAATTTTCTCACATCTCCTTATGTCCACACCCTGGAGGGTCCCCTCCCACAACGACTCTGGGCTTGGCCACAGAAGAACTTCTGTGGTTTGGCTGATGGGACAATATCAAATGTGACACAAGCAGACACTTGAGAAGTGCTTGTGCACTGGTGCTTGCTCTCCCTTGCTACTCTTTGTGCCTTTGAGACCACGATGTTAACAAGTCCAGACCAGCCAGCTGGATGAGAGACCACTTGGAGTGGGGATGAGCCATCCCAGCTTAGGGCCTCCTAGACCAACCAGCCTGCCAACTACCAAATGTGTGAGCGAGGCCATCCTAGATCATCCAGCTGCCAGCTAACTACCCTCCCTGCCAAAAAAAAAAAAAAAAAGAAGGAAAAGCTAATTGACATAGGCTACTTCAAAGTAAATATGTTTGTGGTCCACTACATATGGAAAGGGGAAAAGAACACTGATTTTCCCTATGAAGTTTGCTCTGCACATAAGAAATAGTTTCAAACAGAAAAACCTGCAGTACCTGGATGAGAATAAATAAATATATAAGTATTGAAAAAATTCATCAGTCTTCCCAGATTCTCACAAATGCACTGTCTGCCATCACGGATGGCACACACCAAACACACACACACACACACACACACTCCACAAAAAATTTCCACTTAGTCACTGAAGCATCTTTATCATGATATATTTAAGCCAAAGTCTTATATATTCAACAGTTCCATTTCTAACATGAACAACAACTCAGGTTTCCAGGAATCACTTTTTCCTTCAATTCTACTTTTTTTCCCATTTGACAGGGCTTGGTGAAAGCTGAAAGAGCTCCCTTAATGCAGCCTAAAAAGCATCAGATATAAGAGCCCAATTAAACCTCCTTCTAGAAGCATTCTACAGGACCAGCTTCTTCCAGCATCACAGCAACTCTTTTTAGCCATGTTAATGGTGGGCAGTAAAAATTGTTTAAGATCTACACATGGGACTTCCCTAGTGGTCCAGTGGTAAAGAATCCGCCTTCCAATGCAGGGGACATGGGTTTGATCCCTGGTCAGGGAACTAAGATCCCACATGCCGCAGGACAACTAGGACCGTGCACCACAACTAGAGAGTCTGTGTGCCTCAAACTACAGAGCCCACGCGCTCTGGAGCCCGCAAACCACTACTAGAGAGAGAAAACCCGCACGCTGCAACTAGAGAGGAGCCCGCGTGCCGCAACAGAGGATCCCGCCTGCCTCAACGAAGCCTGTGTGCCGCAACTAAGACCCGACACAGCCAAAAAAAAAAAAGATCTACACATTTAGGCCAGAAACACTGCCTCTATTGGATCACAAAGTGGGACACTGAAAGGGAAATGACTCTCTTAAACCGCTTTTGTTTAGGCCTCACTAGATGCCTTTCTGGATTAAATAAACACACACTCAGAAAAACACCTTCCAGCAGCCTCCCCCAGTCCTTGGAATAAAACACAAGCTCCTTAATGAGGTCCCATAAGGCCCTGTCAATTTTCTCCTGCCTATCTCATCTCTTTCCCCAGGTCCTAGCCAAACCTCTGTGGATTCTTTCTACATCTCTCTCCCATCTCAGTGCCCTTACAACACCTGTTGTTCCCTCTGCCTAGCAATCCCTTCTCTCTGACTTTTACCTTGTTTTTTCCTGCTCATCCTTCAGGCTCCAGGGCACCTTGCTGATCTCCCTCTCAGAAGCATTCTACCTCTTACTTGCTGTGTGACCTTAGGCACGTTACCTTTGCTTCACCTCTTTGAGCCTCAGAAAGATACCCTGTGATAAGCACTTAACACAGTGCTTAGCACACAAGAAATGGTTAACAAATCATCGCTGCTGTTATTGCTATTATCTCACAGTAATCTCCATCACAACTCAGTACAATTAGTAATTAGATATTTATTTGCAGAAAAATAGAAACACCTCCTTGGATTTCACCTTAATACCTAGTACCTTTCATGCTATTCCCCCCATACTGTATTTTTTGAAGGGAAGACGAAATGAATGTTTACACAGCAATTATTTTTATTATTATTATTTTTTTTGCGGTATGCGGGCCTCTCACTGTTGTGGCCTCTCCCATTGCGGAGCACAGGCTCCGGACGCGCAGGCTCAGCGGCCATGGCTCACGGGCCTAGCCGCTCCGTGGCATGTGGGATCTTCCTGGACCGGGGCACGACCTGTGTCCCCTGCATCGGCAGGCGGACTCTCAACCACTGCGCCACCAGGGAAGCCCAACAGAGCAATTATTACCTTAATTAATTATTATCTCGGAGGTGTGGTTTGGCAGATGAAGAAATTGAGGCATGGTGAAGTTAAGTAACTGGTCAAAATCAAGTGGTGGATTAAAATGCAAGTTGGCATGACCCCACAGTCTGTGTTGGATATGACACCAAAGGCTTCCCTAACCTCATGAACCTTGTCATCTAAGAGCAGCAAGCCTCAAAAAAGATGGATCTTCACATTCACATACTTCCCAAATGACTCCCAGGTATCTAACTCTTCAAATCCTCAACCAGCTTGCTGTTCCAATTACCCCTGTAAACCCCTTTAGCACAATACTCTTCCCCTTGATTGAGGTGATAGATTTCCTTACTACCTTTCCACTGGATGTTGAGCTCTCAAGGAGATGAATATCTTTCACCTCTTATACCCCTAGCAAATATATGCTTGCTAAATAAATTAAATGAAAATGTTCGAGAATATATTATAGGTGCAAAGTTGGGGGAGTGGTGGAATGGATTTTCATAACTATTAAAGCTTGGCAGAGCTAAGAACAAACGACGAAAATGCTGACAAAAGGGGAGTTTACATTAACCACTTTTACAATTGATACTGATTTCTATATTTAGCACCAGAGATTCCATGTAATTTAAAAATCAGTGCTTTACAGCTTTAGGTAGATTTCACTCACCAATGTTCTGCTGCACCCCACAGCTGCACCTGGGCCACCCTCTGTGCAGATGCCTTTGACAAATACCAATCTCTCAATGGTTACTCTCAAACTGTTCATAAAAAGAAACAGAAAGAGCAAATGATAAGGCAAATGGGAACAAACTGTTAGTAAACGGTGACCTTGACTGAAAGGAATAAAGGAGTTCTTTGTACTATTCTTACAACTTTTTTTCTAATTGTGTCAAAATAAGAAGTTTTGAAAATCTAAAAAAAAAATTTCCCAGGAGATTGCAACACACAAGGTCTAGTGTACTGGCCATGCTGGTACCATATTCTCTTGTCAGCTGTTCCAAAAAACACACTCCAGACTCGGGTTTCCTTGCCTATCAGCCAACAAAAAGCCCCTTAGGTAACGGGGCTCAGCCACGGCTTCTGGGTTGGGACAGAGATTAAATTATTTACTGCTTGAAGAGCACTAATGAACATATAGGTATCTCCCATTGGAAAATGCCCCAGTACTATTTCCCCACACCAGGGCCCCTACTTTCCTCAGTCGGCTACCTTTGAGTTCTTACTTTCTTTTTCCCAAGCTCAGCTATAGGGTCAGGCAAATTCTCCCCAGGACACTTCTTGCTCACTGTCCCCGGCAAGAGAAGCACAGAGGCAATTTCAATGGTAAGAGCTTTGCTGCTGTTGTCTATGGAGAGATCTACAGAAAGGAGACAAAAATAACCATGGGGGAGTCACAAAGATTCCAGAAAACAGAAAACTCAAAGCTAGTAGTTACTTGGTCTGTAATGACCACTTGCAAGCACCCTTTTATTCGTTCATCACTTCTACCTACTCATCCTAGACCTTCCCCACCCCACAAACCAGAATGCTTCAGCTTTCCCAGTCACTGTAAGTGGAACAACAAGTAGAAACTTGTAAACCATTCAAGTGTCCCATATTAGCCATTTCAGCAAAGTGCCACATGGGTGTCACCCAATACTCACCCCTCACTTATAAGGTGAGATAAGTAAAGGTCACAGTAAGTTATCCCCTGATGAGAGATTTTCTTAATGTAAACCAGCATATGATCTCTACCTTCCTCAGCTCCTGTTTTGTGTAAGCTCTATGAGAAGGTAGGTACATTATGTCCTATGATAATATTCAACCTCTGTATCCCTGATCAAGGCTTGTTAGAGTCCTTTGTAATGCCATGTCTTCAAAAACACCCAATGCCTTCTGCCTCCCCCAAAATACTTGCTTAGTTCCAGCCAGACCTCAAAGTAGCGTGCAAAAAGAAGAAATGCTTTCGTGTAGCTTAGGGTAGGAATGGGTTGTTAGGATCAGTGGAACACAAAGGAGGGAAAAGACAAGCATTACCAAAGGAGATCATACTCAACCTACAGCCTTCAACATCCTTTGTTCTTAAATATTTCAACTTTTGCTAACTCATACATCTCAACTATGATGACAGCCCTGCACCATCACCTTTCTTGCTCCTGGGAACTCTCTACAGGTCAGAAGGTGGGTCCCGGTCACCCCTAAGGCTGCTTCCAAGTCACTCCCGGAGGCCAGATGATCACAAACACTTCAGGTAGGAGTGGGAGGCCCTTCTTCACTTTCCCCTACCTGTGAACAAGATTCACCAACTCCTACAGGCGAGAAGGCATTTACCACACTGCCAAGGCACAGCAACACGACTCAGAAAAGTGGGAGAACGAAAGTGTGGGTTCTAGAACCAGACCAGGACCCCTGAGTATTCCAGAACTGACTGGATGAAGAATGCAAGAAACTGTCAACGCACCAATACTGGGTTAAGAGCACTTCTCTAGCAAACAAAACTGTAGAGAAGAGCATAGTTGAAGAAAAGGTGTCAATGATGGTAGCCAAGGCTGAGATCTCATGTAATTCTCTCACCCTTGGAGAGAGTCATTATCCTTTTACAGTTCAAGTATTTAAATTTAGAGCTCACTTTAAATGAAAAAGAAAATGATATGTTATAGAGGTAGAATACTCCTAGGCTAAACAAAAGAGAAAAAAAACCCACATTTTCACTTATCCAGAGAGTAATCACATGATACTATAAAAGCATGAGAACTACACTATTCAAAAGGTACAGAGGCCTGGGATCCACATTCCCATTGTTTACAGATGTTATGAAAGTATTAAATAAAAATGCGATGCTTTGTTCAGGCCGACTCCTTTCTCACACCCCGCCTTCACCCCCAGGCTGACAAGAAATGGCTGCAGGGAAGGTATTTAAGAGAACTACTCTGAGAAAGTGGATTCTGGGTTGCTTAAACTAAGCCAAGATGTTGTGCAACCAGTCTTTACCTAAATTATTTTCCATTACTTTGCCAGTTTTGAGAGAAGCAGACAGTTATCTTTATCAGGGAATGAGGTCGCCTTTCCCTCCAGGCCACTGGAATCACCATCAACACGGTTTTGATTTCTTACACAATCAGACGGCAGGGGGGTGGGGGGACGCGGGGGGGGGGGGACGACACGGGGACCTCATCCTCAGCTTCACAGATCAACGGATCTCACATCAAAAACAATCTCTCGAACATCTGAGACCATGGATTTCCTTGCAACTCAGAAATCCAGAGAAGCGGCCAAACAAGTTTCTTGCCAAATGCTTAGGAGCTGCATATGTCCCAGGGCTACACAATGATACCAACTTTTAAACATGCCTTCACATACCACCACCATTACGGTCACACACTCGAAATCCCGCCCCCCCTTTCCTCCTCACAAATAATAAACGCAGGTTGCCCGGTGCAATTTAAAGCCAGACTTCACCGAAGCAGTGGCTCTGAAAAGCGAGAGAAAAAGATTGGAGGGAGGCTATCTTTTTTTTTAATCGATTGCTCCACGGCGGAGGGAATAAAACCAACTCGATTGCTGGAGAAAAGTTAACTTTGCCTTGCCCAGCGATGGGAAATTTTTCCCATAAGACTGGCAAAGCCCTCCCGTTTTCGCCACCCCCGCCCCCGGACCGCCCGGCGCTCACCGCGGATCCGGACCCGGAGCGCCGGAACAATGACGCGAGGGGGAGGGAAAGTTCGCCAGCCCGCGGGGCGCCCGGGCTCACCGGGGACCTCGCCGCCACCCGCACCGCCCGGCCCCCAGTCTCCGGGACTCAGTTCTTCCCGCCCCTCAACATCGAAACAGTCAGGGCGCGCCCCCGCTCCCCGGAGCATCCGGCCCCAGGCGGCCGGCAGAGCAGGTCCTCCCACCGCGGGTCTGACCCCGGGAGCCCCGAGAGCAGGCAGTGGACCGGGAGGGAGGGGGCGCCAGGATGGGGCACCGGAGGGAACGGCCGCAACAGTTATGGCGCTCAATTCCTGCCCGAGTGTAGCCGCAGCCGAGCCCGGCCGGGCGCCCCCACCACCCCTGCCCCCGCGCCGGCCACCCGGCGCTGCGCCGGCCGGCCGGCCGAGGGACCACCGGGCACTTCACCTCAGCCCACACACGCTCTCGGCCCCAAGGCGCTGGGGACGCCAGAGGCCACCGCGGTGAGGAGCCGAAGCGACCCAGAGCGCGGCGAGGCTGGGCCGGGACGTTGCGCTCCGCGGCGCCCGTTTCCACTCCCCGAGGCCGCCACTCCCGCTGCCCACACAACGCGACGCCCCCTAGCCCGCTCGCCCCGCGTCGAGCCTCAGTGGCGCCTACCTTTGCGCAGCTCGGTCGCCGCTCCTTCCCGGCTCCACACTCGGGCCCGGCAACGTGCCTGGCGAGTCGGGTAGGGGTGGTAACCGCCCCCCGAACCGCTCGCTTTCTTCTCTCCCCTCCCTCGCACCTGCCCCCTAATCTCCTCCCCACCCCCGCCCCCCGCCCCCCGCCCCGCCACGGGATCCGCCGGGGCCGCCCCCAGTGCCTCAGCTCCCGCCCTCGGCCCTCGCCCGCCCGGCCCTTCAGGCCTCAGCGCTGGGCAGGCGGTTGGGCGGCGGCGGCTGCAGCGGCTAAGGCGGCGGCGGCGGCGGCTGAAGCGGCGCGGAGCACTATTGTATTCCTGACACTGTGCGCTCCCACGCTCCGCCTCTTCCCCTTCCTTCCTCCCCCCGTCCCCCCACCCCCCGCGCTCCACTCACAACCCACCCCCCCCGCAGCCAACCGCTGTCCGCGCTCGCCCTACCCGACTGGCTCCCCGCCGTCCGCCCGCCGCGCGCTCTTCTGGCGGGCTGGGCGCCGTCGCTACCGCCGCGCGCCTCGAGGCTCCGCCCACTTAGTGCTCCCGCACCCGCGGCACTGGGCTCCAGGTGGGTTCCTCTCTGCTCCTGCTGGGCGCGCTGCTGTCGGGAGCAGCCTCAGCGCCTCTAAGGGCCGGAGACGCCGACGACGGGGAGGTTCCTGGGCCGTGTTGAAATACTACCTAAGCTTTTCATGGCCCCTTTCAACTCTAAAGTTGTGTAAGTGGACCCTCATGTATACAACTCTTGTCGGCCACTATTGATTTAAGTCGTTTGCACTTGAATTACCTATAATAATCAAGCCAAAGTGGCTATTAACAGAATAAATTTATTCAGTTGCAAGCACAAGTGGTTTATGATGTGTGGCTTTTTGATGAGTCAACTTGGTTAGGCTACAGCCTCCATTTATTCAATCAAACACCAACCAAGGTGTTGCTGTGAAGGTATTTTCATGTAATTAAAGCTCCTGATCAGTTGACATAAAGTAAGGGAGATTATCCTGGATAATCTGGGTGGGCCTGATCATTCCTTCCTGACTGCGTGCCCTATAGATTTTGGATTTACTTAGCCTGCCCCACATTTGTAAGCCAATATCTTCTAATTAATGAATGAATAAGAGAGAGAGAGAGAGAGAGAGAGAGAGAGAGAGAGAGAGAGTGCGTGTGTGTGTGTGTGTGTGTGTGTGTGTGTGTCTATAGCTATTGGTCTGCTTCTTTGGTGGAATACTGACTCATACAAATGTTTAAGCAACAAAGCCTTTACCATGAACTCATAATTGTCATTTTCATTTACATTTCTAGACTAAACAAAAAGGTAAGCTCTATGTCATAATATGCAAATGTGTGAATTCTAAAATATTCATGGTCCTTCAGACTTACCTCATTTTATTATACTTATTTTAAAATAATTATAGATTCACAGGATCTGTAAAAAAAAATATTACAGAACAGTCTCATGTAATCTTCACCCAATTTCCCCCAATGGTAATATCTCACATAACCAAGATATTGACATCGGTGCAATCCACAGGCCTTATTCCGATTACACCAGTTTTACATGCACTCGTTTCTGTGTCTGTGTATATAGTACTGCGCAATTTTATCACATGTAAGTGGAATCATACCTTTTGAAACTGGCTTTTCTTCACTCAGCATAATTTCCTTGCGATCCACCCAAGTTGTTGCATGTATCAATAGTTCATTCCTTTTTATTACTGAGTAGTAGTATTGCTATGGATGTACTACAGTTTGTTTAACTACTTACCCATGGACGGACATTTGGGTTGTTTCCAATTTTTGCCTATTAAGAATAAAACTGCAATGAATATTCATGTAGAGTTTTTTGTGTAAACATTAGTTTTCACTTCTCTGTGACAAATGCCCAAGAGTGCAATTTGCTGGGTCGAATGGTATAAGTTTAGTGTTATAAGAAACTGCCAAAAATTCCAGATTATCTGTACCATTTTACATTCCCACCAGCAATGTATGAAAGATCCAGTTTCTCTACATCTTTGCCTGCATTTGGTGTTGTCACTATATTTTTATTTTAGTCATTCTAATAGGTGTGTAGTGATACTTCTTTGTTTTAAATTGCACTTCCCAATAGCTGATGATGTTAAACATCTTTTCATATGCTTATTTGCCATTTGTATATCCTCTTTGGTGAAATGTCTGTTCATGTCTTTTGCCCATTACATTTTGAGAATTTTTTATATATTCTAGATACAAGTTTTCTGTCAGATATGTGGTCTGCAAACATTTTTCCCAGTCTGTAGCTGGTCTTTTCATCCTCTTAAGAGATTTTGAAGGCCAAAAGTTGTAATTTTGATGAAGTCCAACTTATCAATGTTTGCATTTATGTATCATGATTTGGTGTCATGTCTGAGAAAAATTTCACCTAGTCCTAGGTCCCACAAATTTTCTCTTGTATTTCCTTCTAAAAGTATTATAGTTTTATATTTTACATATAAGGCCATGCTTCATTTTCAATTAATTTTTGTATAAAATGTGAAGTTAAGGTCGAGGTTCATATTTTTGCCTATGAATGTCTGATGGCTCAAACACAATTTGTTAAAATAACTATTTGTTCCTCCACTGAATTGCTTTTGCACCTTTGGCAAAATCAGGTGGGCATATTTGTGTTAGGCTATTTGTGTGGGGCTATTTCTCCATTCTCTATTCTGTTTTATTGTTCTACGTGTCTATCCCTCTGTGAATACCAAACAGTCTTGATTACTGTAGCTATATGTTTCTTTATTCTTCTTCAAAATTGTTTTAGCCATTCAAGGTCATTTGCTTTTCTATATAAATTTTGGAGTGAGCCTGTCTATATCTACAAGAACCTTGCTGGGATTTTGATAGGAATTGTGTTGAACCTATAGATCAATTTGGGGAGAATCGACATCTATACTATATTGAGTCTTCTATCTATAAACACGATATATGTGTCTCTCAATTTATTTAGATCTTCTTTGACTTCGTTCATCAGCATTTTGGAATTTTCAGCATGCAGATTGGGTACATGTTTTGTTAAGTGTATATCGTATTTCATTTTCTTTGGCGTGATTGTAAATAATATTGTGTTTAAAATTTCAGCTTCTTTATTCATTGCTCATTATTAGTATATGGAAATGCAATTAATTTTGGCTGTTGATCTTGTATTCTTTGACTTTGTTGAACCCACTTACTAGTTCTAGGAATCTTTTTGGTAGATTATTTGGGATCTTCTACATAGACAATCATGTTGTCCATGAGTATGGACAGTTCTATTTCTTCCTTTCCAATCAGTATGCATTTTATTTCCTTTTCTTGCCTTATTGTGCAGACTAGAACTTTCAGTACTATGTTGAATAAGAGTGGACATCCTTCCCTTGTTCCCTATCTTAGGGGGGAATTTGCCATTAAGAAAACTGTTAGGGGGCTTCCCTGGTGGCGCAGTGGTTGAGAGTCCGCCTGCCGATGCAGGGGACACGGGTTCGTGCCCCAGTCCGGGAAGATCCCATGTGCCGCGGAGCGGCTAGACCCATGAGCCATGGTCGCTGAGCCTGTGCGTCCGGAGCCTGTGCTCCGCAACGGGAGAGGCCACAACAGTGAGAGGCCCGCGTACCGCAAAAAAAAAAAAAGAAAGAAAACTGTTAGCTGCGGTGTGTTTTTTTATTTGTTTGTTTTTGTAGATGCTGTTTATCAAGTTGAGCAAGTTCCCTTCTACTCCTAATTTGCTGAGAGTTCTTATCATGAATGAATGCTGAATTTTGTCAAATGCTTTTTCTGCATCAATTGATATGAACATATGATTCTTCTTTAGCCTGTGGATATGGTAGTTTGCATTGATTGAATATTGATTTTTGAACTAACCTTGCATAGCTGGAATAAGCCCCGCTTGGCCATGGTATAATTGTTTTTATACCTTTCTGGATTCTATATCACTAATATTTGATTGCAGATTTTTGTGCCAAAGTCCCTGAAAGAAGTTTTGAGAGTTTTTTTCATGCCATGTTTGTCTGGTTTTGATATTAGGTGAATACTGGCCTCATAATACGAGTTAAGAAGTTGTGCAGAAAAGAGTTAACATAGCAGGCCCTTGGCGGGCCTCTGGGAACTGGGATTTCAGGAGGGTTTCTACCATCCCCAGAACTGATAAGAGTGACTCACTATGCCTAAACTGTTTGTACAAATGTGATTTATACTGGGACTAAAATTCAAGTCTCCTGATTTCCAAGCTGTGCAGAAGAGTTAACATAGCAGGCCTGACTGTTATCCTTTGAAAGGCCTGTTTGCAAGGTTGGTTCTTGGATGGCATCTGGAAACTTGGATTTGGAGTGAGTTCCTCCCATTCCCAGGACTGATAAGAGTATCTCACTGTGCCTAAACTGTACAAACAATATGGTTTATGTTGATCATCTGCTTTTCTTCTGGGAGTCTGGAATTTTGGTAAGTGCTAAGCAGAGGGTGCCTACATGACCGACCCTCAATAAATGCCCTGGGAACTAAGCTTCTAATGAGCTTCCCTGATAGACAACATTTCACATGTGTTGTCACAACTCTTTGCTGGAGGACATAAGTACATCCTGTGTGACTCCACTGGGGGAGAACCCTTGGAAGCTTGTGCCTGGTTTTCTCTGGACTTCCCCCATGTGCCTTTTTCCTTTGCTGATTTTGCTCTGTATTCTGTCATTGTAATAGATAATAGCCTTGAGTCTGACTATATGCTGAGGTCCTAGTTGAATCATTGAGCCTGGGGATGGTCTTGGGGACCCCGACACAGAAATGTTCCCTCCTCTTTGGTATTCTGGAAAAGATTGTGTAAAATTGGTGTTAATTCTTTAAATGTTGGTAGAATTTTCCAGTGAAACCATGTGGACCTGGAACTTTTTTTCCCAAGACCTTTTAAATTACAAATCTAACTCCTTTAGTAGTTATTGGAGTATTCAGATTATAAATTCCATATTGTTTGAGTTTTGATAGTGTGTGGTTTTCAAGGAAACGTTCCATTTTATCTAAGTTGTCAAATTTATACGCATAGGGTTTTTCATAGTATTCCGGTTTTTAAAAAAATTATTTAATTATTTTCACACCGCACGGCATGCAGGATCTTAGTTCCCCGACCAGGGATTGAACCTGTGCCCCCTGCAGTGGAAACACGGAGTCCTAACCACTGGACCACCAGGGAATACCCCATAGTATTCCTTTTTTAAAAACACACATCCATCACCTCACACATTTACTCTCCCCTTCTTTTTCTTTGGTGAGAACATTTAAGTTCTCCTTAGCAATTTCAATTATACAATACAGTGTTATCAACTATACTCACTATGTCATACATTAGATCCTCAGACTTTCTTCATCTGACAGATGGAAGTTTGTACCCTTTTTTTTGTTTGTGTTTGGCTGCTTGGCATGCGGGATCTTAGTTCCCCAACCTGGGATTGAACCCGTGCCCCCTGCAGTGGAAGCATGGAGTCCTAACCACTGGACTGCCAGGGAATTCCCTGGAAGTTTGTACCCTTTTACCAACCTCTCTCCGTTTCCCCTACCCCTCGGCCCCTGGCAACCATTATTCTACTCTGTTTCTATGAGTTCGACTTTTTTCTTTTCTTTTTTTTTTTAGATTTCACATATAAGTGATTCCATGCAGTATTTGTCTTTCTCTGTCTGGCTTATTTTACTTAGCGTAATGCCCTCCAGATTCATCAATGTTGTCACAAATAACAGGATTTCGTTCTTTTTTTTTTTTTTTGCGGTACGCGGGCCTCTCACTGTTGTGGCCTCTCCCGTTGCGGAGCACAGGCTCCGGACGCGCAGGCTCAGTGGCCATGGCTAACGGGCCCAGCCGCTCCGTGGCATGTGGGATCTTCCCGGACCAGGGCACGAACCCATGTCCCCTGCATCAGCAGGCAGACTCTCAACCACTGCGCCACCAGGGAAGCCCCCTCGTTCTTTTTTTTAAGGCTGAATGATATTCTTGTATATGTGGTATATATATATATCACATTTACTTGATCCATTATTCATCTGTTGACAGACACTTATGTTGCTTCCATACCTTGGCTCTTCTGAATAATGCTGCATTGAACATGGGAGTGCAGATAGCTCTTTGAGATCCTGATTTCAGTTCCTTTGGATATATACCCAGAAATGGGATTGCTGAATCATATGGTAGTTCTTTTTTTTTTTTTTGCAGGGGGGACCCTAATGTCAAAGAAATACAATAATTTGCAAGTTTCTTTTCCAAATAGTGACATTTTTGGGAGTTCCCTCGTGGCCTAATGGTTAGGATTCCAGGCTTTCACTGCTGTGGCCGAGTTCAATCCCTAGTTGGGGAACTGAGATCCTGCAAGCTGCACAGTGCAGCCAAAAAAAAAAAAAAAAAAGAAAGAAAAGAAAAATACAGTGACATTTTTAATGAACATTTTGGTCGGGGATTGACTATATATTTGCTATAGACAGACATTTCCATAGCACCTTCCTTCCAAAGAATTTGGTTACCAGGTTGAGAACTTTATTTTCCTTTCAATTGGCTTCAGGATCTGTAGAAAGATCCCCTGGCTCATTTGTGATATTAGTGATTTATGTCTCCTCTCTTTATCTTAGTCAATCAGTGCTATAGGTTTATCAAGTTAATTGATCTTTTCAGAGAAACAGCTTTTTGTTTAATTGATTTTCTCTATTGTTTTCCTTTTTTCAATTTCATTGATTTCTGCTCTTATCTTTGTTATTTCCTTCCTTCTGCTTGCTTTCTTTGAGTTCATTTTATTTTGTTCTTCTTTTTCTAGTCTCCTGAGATGGGAGCTTACATGATTGATTTGAGGCCTTTCTTCTTTTCTAATGTAAGCACTTAGTTCTAAATTCCCATGCCAGCACTACTTTAGCTACATTCCACAAATTTTGATATGCTGTATTTTCATTTTCATTTAGTTCAGTGTATTTTTAAAAATTTCCCTTGAGATTTCCTTTTGACCTATGGATTAATGAGAAATGTGTTATTCAGTTTCCAAGTATTTGGAGATTTTCCTGTTGACTTTGTAATTGATTTCTAGTTTGATTCCATTATGGTCTGAGAACATACTCGGTATGATTTCAGTTTTTTACATTTGTTGAAGTTTGTTTTATGACTCAGAATATGAGCTATCTTGGTGAATATTCATTGGTATTTGAAAAGAATGTGAGTTATGATGCTGGATGGAGTGTCCTATAAATTAGGTCCTGTTGTTTTATGGTGTTGTTGAGCTGTATAATCTTGCTGATCTTATGTCTAGTAGTTCTGTTGCTGAGAGTGGGTATTGAAGTTTCCAACTATAATTATGGATTTGTCTGTTTCTCCTTTCAGCTCTATTAGATTTTGCTTCATGTGTTTTGAAGCTCTGTTGTTTGGTTCACACACATTTAGGTTTGCTATGTATTCTTGGTGGATTGACTCTTTTATCACTGTGTAATATTCCTCTTTGTCCCTGGTAATTTTGTTTGCTCTGAAGTCTACTTTATCTGATGTTAATATAGCCACTCCTGCTTTTACAAATTAATGTTTGAATAGTATATCTTTTTCCATCATTTTACTTTCTATCTACCTATGTTATATTTGAAGTGAGTTTCTTGTAGACAACATATAGTGGGGTACTTTTAAAAGCCGTTCTGTGAATCTCTCTATTTTATTTTCTAAAATTTATTTATTTATTTTTGGCTGTGCTGGGTCTTCATTGCTGTGCACAGGCTTTCTCTAGTTGTGTCGAGTGGGGGCTACTCTTCCTTGCAGTGTGTGGGCTTCTCATTGCAGTGGCTTCTCTTGTTTCAGAGCACAGGCTCTAGGCGCACAGGCTTCAGTAGTTGTGGCACATGGGCTCAGTAGTTGTGGCTTGCAGGCTCTAGGGCGCAGGCTCAGTAGTTGTGGCACACTGGCTTAGTTGCTCTGTGGCATGTGGCATCTTCCTGGAACAGGGATCGAACCTGTGTCCCCTGCATTGGCAGGTGGATTCTTAACCACTGCACCACCAGGGAAGTCCCTGAATCTCTGTATTTTAATTCATGTATCTATACTATTTACCTTTAACATAGTTATTGATACCTTAGGGCTAAAGTCTAATGTTTTATTATTTGCATTCTGTTTATTCCCTCTCTTTCTCATTCCTCTGTTTTCCTTTTCCTGCCTTATTGTAGGTTACTTGAATACTTTTTAGAATTCCATTTTGATTTACATTGTATTTATTTATTTATTTATTTATTTTTGGCTGTGTTGGGTCTCCGTTGCTGCGCGTGGGCTTTCTCTAGTTTGGGCAAGCGGGGGCTACTCTTTGTTGCAGTGCATGGGCTTCTCATTGCAGTGGCTTCTCTTGTTGTGGAGCATGGGCTCTAGGTGCGTGGGCTTCAGTTGTTGTGGCATGAGGGCTCAGTAGTTGTGGCTCATAGGCTCGCGAGCACAGGCTCAGTAGTTGTGGCACACGGGCTTGCTTGCTCTGTGGCATGTGGGATCTTCCCGGACCAGGGCTCAAACCCGTGTCCCCTGCATTGGCAGGTGGATTCTAAACCACTGTGCCACCAGGGAAGTCCCTACATTGTATTTTTGAGTATATCACTTTGTATGGTTTTCTTTTTCTTTCTTTCTCTATTTCTTTCTCTCTTTCTTTCTCTCTTTTTTTTTTGGAGGTGCTGGGTGGCATGTGGGATCTTAGTTCCCTGACCAGGGACCAAATCCAGGGCACCGGCAGTGGAAGCATGGAGGCCTAACCACTGGACCACCAGGGAATTCCCTCTATAGTTTTCTTAATGTTTGCTCTAGGTATTAAAATACACATATGTAATATCACAATGTACTGTCATCAACATTTTACCACTTGTAGTAAAGTGTAGAAATTTTATTTTCATTTATGTCCCTTTACCCTCTCACTTTTTAAATGCAATTTTCTTATCTATTTCCTCTACATACATTAAACCCAACATCAGATGGTGTTATAATTTTTGTTTCAAGAATCCGTCATGATTGAAAAAACTCATGAGGAAAAGGATAGTCTGTTATATTTATCCTTATTTTTACACATTTAATTGTTTCCCTTCCTTTCTGAAGTTCCAAGCTTCCTTCTGTTATCATTTCCATTCTTTAGCCATTCATTAATGGTAATTCTGCTAGTAAACAATTTATAAGTTTTCTATTATCTAGGAATGTCTTTATTTCCCCTTTATTCCTGAAGGATATTTTTGCTGATCATGGAATACAGATTTGACTTTTTTTTTGGCTGTGCCACATGGCTTGCAGGATCTTAGTTCCCTGACCAGGGATTGAACCCATGCCCTCAGCAGTGAAAGTGCGGAGTCTTAACCACTGGACCACCAGGGAATTCCCAGATTTGATATTCTTTTCTTTCATCATTTGAAAAATGTATCACTATTTTTTCTTTCATCATTTGAAAAATGTATCACTTCCTTCTAGCCTTTATAATTTCAGATGAGAAATTCACTATCATCTGAATCAGTGTTATTATACAGGTAATGCATTTTCTTTTATCCCTAGCTGCTTTCAAGACTTTTTTCTTTATCTTTAGTTTTCAGAAGTTATTTATGATGTGTCTTGGTGTGGATACTTTTTACTTTTCCTGTCTGAGTTTCACTGAGCATTTTGAATTTGTAGGTTTTTGTCTTTCACCAAATTTGGGTCATTTTCACCTATTATTTCTTTGAATTCACTTTTACTTCTCCTTCAATTTTATGAATATTAGCACTTTTGTTGTTATTGTCCAACAGGTCCCTGAGACTGAGGTTTTTTTCCCCCCTTCATCTTTTTTCTCTCTTTTGTTCAGATTGGAGAAATTCTATTCTTCTGTCCTCAATCACTGAGTCTATCCTGTCATCTTCATGCTACTACTGAACCCATCCAATGAGTTTTTTGTTTTGATTATTATATTTTTCACTTCTATACTTTCTGTTTGGTTCTTTTTTTGAAACTTCTGTTTCTTTTTTTTAATACATTTATTTATTTATTTTTGGCTGCATTGGGTCTTCGTTGCTGCATGTGGGCTTTCTCTAGTTGCAGCAAGCAGGGGCTACTGTTCATTGTGGCACACGGGCTTCTCACTGCAGTGGCTTCTCTTTCTGTGGAGCACGGGCTCTAGGCATATGGGCTTCAGTAGTTGTGGCATGCGGGCTCAGTAGTTGTGGCTCGCAGGCTCAGTAGTTGTGGCACATGGGCTTAGTTGCTCCACGGCATGTGGGATCTTCCCAGACCAGGGATCGAACCCATGTCCCCTGCACTGGCAGGTGGATTCTTAACCGCTGCGCCACCAGCGAAGTCCCGAAACTTCTGTTTCTTTGCTGAAATTTTATGTATTTCTCCATTTGTTTCTTTTTTCTTTTTTTTGGCCTCGCCACATGGCTTGTGGGATTATTTCCCCGACCAGGGATTGTACCCGAGCCCTCGGCAGTGAAAGCACAGAGTCCTAACCACTGGACCACCAGGGAATTCCCTCTCCATTTGTTTCAAGAGAATCTGTAATTGCTCATTGAAGCATTTTTTATGACAGCTGCTCTAAAGTTCGTTTAAGATAAATCCAACATCTGATTCATCTCAGTGATATATCTGTTAATTGTCTTTTCCCAGTAAAATTGTGATTTTACTAGATCTGGGTATGATGAGTGCTTTTCCATTATCTCCTGGACGTTTTGGATGTTAGGAGACTCTGGATACTACTTAAATCTTTTATTTTAGCAGGCAGTAACACTATTTAGGTTTAGTGCACAAGTCCTAGTCTACTTTTGTGGGCTGTGGTTCCAATGACAATTTTGTTTTTAGAACCCTTCTTGAAAACAGAGGTGGCACTGCACACTGTAGTTCAGTTCTCAGACCTTCAGGCATGTTGATTTAGTCAGTTTTACCTTGTGGTCAGTCAGGTGTCTTTCCAGGACTTCCTATACAGATTTAAAGAATCCCTTTCTCCAGCTCCCTCCTCTCTGAGATCCTCTCTTCACTCTCTAATTGAGAGAATGAGGGTACTAGCTGCCACTGGCCGACACGGGTAAAAGTCTGGACCCCTCACTCTGTCTCTACTGACATGGCAACACCAGGTAGGGGGAGCATCTCTCTGGATCCTTTCCTTATGCCAGGTGGGAGAGGAGTGGCAGATGTCCAAACTCCCCCATACATTCTCAGCCAACACCACTGGTGGGAGAGGAAAGTGCCTCCCCAGTCGCCTGCCACTTGATGGGGGTCAGGGGATCCTGTGCCTCCCTGAGCCATCCCATATCACCAGGTTGAGGGGAGGGGGGCTGGGAGACGCCAGGCCTGCTGGGGCTGAAAGTGCTATAACCCTGGCTACCTGGTGCTGCTGGGTGAGCCACAGCAGTGTGGATTCCTTGCTGGTTATCTGCTGATGGCTCCAGCAGGGCACAGCACTGCCACCATCCCCACCCCCACTCCCAACCAGTGCCATTGTGGCTCCAGTTTACTCTCCATGGGGGGAGGGGGTGTGGGGTGCTTCCCAGGCTGCCTGGTGCCACTGGGACTCACACTCAATCTTGGCTTGTGCTCTTCGAGGGAGAGGGAGGGGAAAGCATAGGAAAGTGTTTCCCCTAGCTGCCTGCAGCTACTGAATGGGGCACCTAAGTCAAATGTCCCTATTCCGTCACTGCTGACACCATAGGCTGCTGTAGGGCAGGTGCTGTCAAAAAGGTTTCTCTCCTGCTGGACTGGGTTTCTCTCCTTTCCAGGTGCTTTGGCCAGAAAGAACAGGGTTTTTTTTGGCTTTACTGTTTTTTGTTTGTTTGTTTGTTTTGGTCTGCTCTGATTGGAGATCCTAGGTTGCAGGATTCCCCAGCACCCAGTCTGGAACACTGAAAAACCAGGGAGCTCACCTCCATGTTTTCTCGAGTCCTGAGGTCTCTGGGCAGCCCACATTCCTCTTTCCAGCACCAGAGTCTCTTTATGATGGACTTTTGTATTATTTCCGGGGATTTTAGTTGTACTTAGCAGGGAGGAGCAAAGAGAAATGAGCCTATGCCATCTTGTCTGGAACTTGAAGCTACCTCACCATTTAAAAGAAATTAGTGAGGGCTTCCCTGGTGGCGCAGTGGTTAAGAATCCGCCCACCAATGCAGGGGACATGGGTTCAAGCGCTGGTCCGGGAAGATCCCACATGCCGCGGAGCAACTAAGCCCGTACGCCACAACTACTGAGCCTGCGCTCTAGAGCCCATGAGCCACAACTACTGAGCCCACGCACTGCAACTACTGAAGCCCACGTGCCTAGAGCCTGTGCTCTGCAACAAAAGAAGCCACAGCAATGAGAAGCCTGTGCACTGGAACTAGAGAAAGCCCGCGCACAGTAACGAAGACCCAACGCAGACAAAAACTGAAAAAAAAATTAATGAAATGATTAACAAAGAGATTTCTGTTTCAGTTAGAAAACACGAAGAATTTGCCATCATGATGACTTCAGCTTGCACTTTAAAGCCAAAACGACTCTTCTTTCTTTCTTTCTTTTTAATTTGTAAATTAGAACTGCTAATGCTTGGACTTCAGTGGAGAGACTTTCAGAAGGCCTAGGGGACTGTGTATCTGTCTTTGTTGAGCCACTCCTTGATGAAACTGGATGCAAGATCTCTAGACCACCTGTGCTATTGTGCAGACACTATGGTGGTGTAACTTGCCAGCAATGGGCTCAGGGGACCAAAAGTGAAAAGGCCAAAGAAATATAGAGAAGTAAATTATCACTCTTGGCAAAACCGTCCATCCTTCTCTTTTCTCTCCAATCTCTCTCTTACTCATCACACCAGTTTCACATGATAAAAATCAATAATAGGCCCTATTTTCCTTAGACAAGTAAAACAGCTACTTTCCATATAATTTCATCTGTCTGTGTACTGTACTATATATGTAAATCCATAGACAAATGGTCTGGAAGAGTACAGACCAAATTGAGAATGGTACTTACCAATGGGGAGTAGGGATCAAAGAGCGTTTTTAGATTTATCTCCATTTTTTTCAGGGAAAATAAAATGGTATTATTTGTGTAATTAACAATTAATAATAAAACAACCCATGCATCTGCCGAGCCACATGAGAGAGACTGATAAGGAAAAGAATATAAGATATGCTCCCTTTTCCTCGGCCAAATATTATTTCAAACTTGTGAAATCTGGTAACACCTAACCTTTGTTCAGAACTTCATGACTATGACTCAGGAATATTTTCAGGTAAAATTTGGAAAATTGCTGATTTTTCAAACAAAAAAAGCAATTGTAAACACCTGGAGAATTTTATCTGCACTCATGGTTGAAATGAAAACATGTAAAAATGGTCTTCATATGCACATAAGTAAATACAAAGGAAACTACAGTGAGAGTATAGTCAGTGTGATAAATTCACGAGCCCTGGTAACCTCACTTGATTCTTTGCTATATATTGATATCCAAAATAATGCTATCAAGTAGAAACAATCTGCAAAAAAAAAGTTGGAGAGAACTTTTAATTCACAAGAGTTCACTTGTGAAGGCTGTATTCATGGAAGGAGACAGAAAATCAATGTGTGGAGAATCTACTGTGTTCCAAGTGTTTTAACTTATATTTTCTCATCTAATCCTTCCCCAAACCCTCCAGATAATAATCATTATTCCCACTTCACAGGTAAACAAACTGAGGCTCAGAGAGAAAATAACTTTCCCCACATCATTAATAGACAGTAGGTATGCTTCATACAAAATGCTTCTTACTCTTGTGTAGGTTTCATTATTTAAAGCATCCACCATTTTTATTCCAAGGGAGAGTAGAAATTGCCAACTAACCTAGCCCAGTATTCATTAAACATTTGTGGCATGATGGGAATTCCCAGCGGGCCAGTGGTTAGAACTCAGCGCTTTCACTGCCAGGGCCCAGGTTCAATCCCTGGTCAGGGAACTAAGATCCCGCAAGCCAAGCAGTGAAGCCAAAAAGGAAAAGAAAAGAAAGAAATGATTTACAAATCAAGAAATACGCACCTATTCCTTGAAATACTTCTTCCTTTTTAGGTGTTAACTGCAATTGAGTTGGAAGACTAATTTTCTTACCAATAAACTGAAGAGAGTTTAGTGGAATCAGGTAATAGCATACACCCAATGGATGAATTATAATCAGTGAAGCTTCCTTTCACCAGATGGTTAATGACCTTTATAGACCAAATATGTATTAATGCTGATACCACAGATTGATAATATTGGCTCTTTCTCTTCTTAGAAGTCTGTCCAGGCTTGTGATTTATTTTCACAAAGAACAAAATGTTCTGATGGAATTTAAAAACAAAATGAAACACGAACAAACACCATTAGTGTTACAGGGCTAGGCTATAGTTCCCAGCTATTCATTCAAACACTAATTGAGGTGGGGCTGTGAAGGTGTTTTGTAGATATGATTCAAGTCTTCCTGACTTTAAGTAAGGAAGATTATCCAAGATAATCTGGGTGGGCCTGATTCAATCAGTTGAAGGCCTTAAGAGCAGAGCTGGGGCTTCCCTGAAGAATTCCCACCTACGGACAGCAGCATCAGCTTGTGCCTGAGAGCTCCAGCCTGCTTATCCTGACACTCCCCTCTACAGACTGCAGATTTTGGACTTGCCTAGCCAGCCCCCACGATCACCTAAGCCAATTCCTTGGTTCTGTTTCTCTGGTGGAATCCTGAATGATACAATCACTATCTTTACTTTTAAATCCAGAATCTATATGTACTTAAGACAAAAATTAATTAATTTCCCTGAACTTTGTCTTCTCTCCTTAGATTGGATTTTTCTAAATCAGAAATTTCAAAAGGGGTGAACTGTCCGATTCCACAGAATGCTCAGCTTTAGAGACTAACCATCATTTTCCATATTAGAAGTAAACTGCACCATGTGTGGCTTAGGCGAGAGTGATTCCTCTTGGAAACCATCATCTAAGTGAGTTCTCAGAAGTCTCTGTATCTGGCATTCTGAAGATATAAGCACCAGGATCTTTGGGATGGAAAGCCACGAAAACTGTTCCAGGCCTTCTATGCTCTATTTAAGGCCATCCATAAACCCTGCATGTCTGATGGGATACATGAACCAGTTGTTGTTTTTGTTTGTCTGAGTCACAACAGCAATAATTTGGTTCCTGAAGTTCTTCAGAAGTTTCTTGGAGATTTTTTACTTCTCTGAGAGACCTTACCCAAATGATCTCATCTCATTCTTTATCCCTCTGAAGAAACTTTTGGGTTATTTGGAGAAATGTTCCTAAACTTTTCCCCTCCCATCTGTTTATGGTATATTCTAAACTACACGGATTATAAGCTTCATGTGGAAAATACTGAGAGTTGTTTACCCAATATCCATTCTTTTCATCTTACTGTCAGAACCTCAGTTTTTCAGGGAGACAATATGCCCAGTAAGAATACTCACCTCCTCAGACTCCCTAGAAGGTAGGATGGCCATGTGATCCAGCTCTGGCAAATGAGATATAAGTTGAAGTCTACTGAATGAGACTTCTGGGAAAGTTACTGTTTTCCCAATGGAAAGGTACAGACTTAGCTGGCCTTCTGCCATTCACCTTCTCCATTCTTTCTACCTAGAATGCAGTCACCATACCTAGAGGTCTGAAAGCCATGTTACTGGCATAAAGAAAAAGTTACATGTTTAGGATGGCAGAGCAGGAAGATAGAAAGAGCCTAGGACCTTAAAGACATTTCAGAGTTGTTGGGTGGCCTAGCTGCCTACCTCAAGACTTTGTTACATATGACCCATCACCTCAGCTCATATAAGTTCAATACTCATAGTTGTTCAGTCAGAGTTACTAATTGAGTGGCATTAGGGTACTAGAGCCCCCTACACATGTTTATATTTGTATTCATCCAACCAGTATTCATTTGCCTTAGGCAGTATTTGGCTGCCTGAGGCCAACAGGGGGCAGGTACAGAAGTCTTGGTGGCTGTCCACAGTGAGTTTTGTGTCATGTTAGAAAAATAAGACACAAGAAAAGTGATACTTCAGAGTTTTGTGTGATTAAGGTGAAGACCTAACACTGAGGCTAGAACTTTTACTTACTTTATTTCACTGAATACTCAAAATAACTACAAAGCAGTCATACTTCTCATTTTACAGAGCACAGAAGTAAAGACATAACTTACAGAGATCTACACAGGTAGTATGTAGGAGAATGTAAGTCAAACCCAGGTCTGATGTTTCTCAAACCCATACTTGTTGTTCTTTGCAACTCTGACATGACTGGTTCAAATGATCAAGGGTCAGTGGCTTATTGGAGGAGATGGAAATTAGGCCAGTCCAGAAGGAAGGGCAGAATTTGAAGCTTTGGGGTAAGGGGGCGGGAAAAGTGGAAGAGTGATAAAAGGATTCCAGGCATGGAGAGGAACATAAACAAAGACAAGTTTTCAAACAGCTAAAGTGGAGGACTGAGTTCTTCAAACAAGTAACTGTGATAGCTGCTGTGGGCTATACCAAAGTTAATTTTCGGAAAGTACATGGCATGTGTTGCCACTCAGTTTTTTAAAAAAGTGATCACTGAAGAAATCAAAGAGGAAATAAAAAAATACCTAGAAACAAATGACAATGGAGACACGACGACCCAAAACCTATGGGATGCAGCAAAAGCAGTTCTAACAGGGAAGTTTATAGCAATAAAATCCTACCTTAAGAAACAGGAAACATCTCGACTAAACAACCTAACCTTGCACCTAAAGCAATTAGAGAAAGAAGAACAAAAGAACCCCAAAGTTAGCAGAAGGAAAGAAATCATAAAAATCAGATCAGAAATAAATGAAAAAGAAATGAAGGAAATGATAGCAAAGATCAATAAAACTAAAAGCTGGTTCTTTTAGAAGATAAAATAGATAAACCATTAGCCAGACTCATCAAGAAAAACAGGGAGAAGACTCAAATCAATAGAATTAGACATGGAAAAGGAGAAGTAACAACTGACACTGCAGAAATACAAAAGATCATGAGAGATTACTACAAGCAACTCTATGCCAATAAAATGGACAACCTGGAAGAAATGGACAAATTCGTAGAAATGCACAACCTGCCAAGACTGAATCAGGAAGAAATAGAAAATATGAACAGACCAATCACAAGCACTGAAATTGAAACTGTGATTAAACATCTTCCAACAAACAAAAGCCCAGGACCAGATGGATTCACAGGTGAATTCTATCAAACATTTAGAGAGGAGCTAACACCTATCCTTCTCAAACTCTTCCAAAATATAGCAGAGGGAGGAACACTCCCAAATTCATTCTACGAGGCCACCATCACCTTGATACCAAAACCAGACAAGGATGTCACAAAGAAAGGAAACTACAGGCCAACATCACTGATGAACATAGATGCAAAAATCCTCAACAAAATACAAGCAAACAGAATCCAACAGCACATTAAAAGGATCATACACCATGATCGAGTTGGGTTTATTCAAGGAATGCAAGGATTCTTCAGTATACGTAAATCAATCAACGTGATAAACCATATTAACAAATTGAAGGAGAAAAACCATATGATCATCTCAATAGATGCAGAGAAAGCTTTCGACAAAATTCAACACCCATTTATGATAAAAACCCTGCAGAAAGTAGGCATAGAAGGAACTTTCCTCAACATAATAAAGGCCATATATGACAAACCCACAGCCAACATCGTCCTCAATGGTGAAAAACTGAAAGCATTTCCACTAAGATGAGGAACAAGACAAGGTTGCCCACTCTCACCACTCTTATGCAACATAGTTTTGGAAGTTTTAGCCACAGCAATCAGAGAAGAAAAGGAAATAAAAGCAATCCAAATCAGAAAAAAAGAAATAAAGCAGTCACTGTTTGCAGATGACATGATGCTATACATAGAGAATCCTAAAGATGCCACCAGAAAACTACGAGAGCTAATCAATAAATGTGGTAAAGTAGCAGGATACAAAATTAATGCACAGAAATCTCTGGCATTCCTATACACTAATGATAAAAAATCTGAAAGTGAAATCAAGAAAACACTCCCATTTACCATTGCAAGAAAAAGAATAAAATATCTAGGAATAAACCGACCTAAGGAGACAAAAGACCTGTATGCAGAAAATTATAAGACACTGATGAAAGAAATTAAAGATGATACAAATAGATGGAGAGATATACCATGTTCTTGGATTGGAAAAATCAACATTGTGAAAATGCCTCTACTACCCAAAGCAATCTACAGATTCAATGCAATCCCTATCAAACTACCACTGGCATTTTTCACAGAACTAGAACAAAAAATTTCACAATTTGTATGGAAACACAAAAGACCCCGAATAGCCAAAGCAATCTTGAGCATGAAAAACGGAGCTGGAGGAATCAGGCTGCCAGACTTCAGACTATACTACAAAGCTACAGTAATCAAGAAAGTATGGTACTGGCACAAAAACAGAAATATAGATCAATGGAACAGGATAGAAAGCCCAGAGATAAACCCACGCACATATGGTCCCCTTATCTTTGATAAAGGAGGCAGGAATGTACAGTGGAGAAAGGACAGCCTCTTCAATAAGTGGTGCTGGGAAAACTGGACAGGTACATGTAAAAGTATGAGATTAGATCACTCCCTAACACCATACACAAAAATAAGCTCAGAATGGATTAAAGACCTAAATGTAAGGCCAGAAACTATCAAACTCTTAGAGGAAAACATAGGCAGAACACTCTATGACATAAATCACAGCAAGCTCCTTTTTGACCCACCTCCTAGAGAAATGGAAATAAAAGCAAAAATAAACAAATGGGACCTAATGAAACTTCAAAGGTTTTGCACAGCAAAGGAAACCATAAACAAGACCAAAAGACAACCCTCAGAATGGTAGAAAATATTTGCAAATGAAGCAACTGACAAAGGATTAATCTCCAAAATTTATAAGCAGCTCATGCAGCTCAATAACAAAAAAACAAACAACCCAATCCAAAAATGGGCAGAAGATCTAAATAGACATTTCTGCAAAGAAGATATACAAACTGCCAACAAACAAATGAAAGAATGCTCAACATCATTAATCATTAGAGAAATGCAAATCAAAACTACAATGAGATATCATCTCACACCAGTCAGAATGGCCATCATCAAAAAATCTAGAAAGAATAAATGCTGGAGAGGGTGTGAAGAAAAGGGAACACTCCTGCACTGCTGGTGGGAATGTGAATTGGTACAGCCACTATGGAGAACAGTATGGAAGTTCCTTAAAAAACTACAAATAGAACTACCATATGACCCAGCAATCCCACTACTGGGCATTTACTCTGAGAAAACCATAATTCAAAAACAGTCATGTACCGAAATATTCATTGCAGCTCTATTTACAATAGCCCAGAGATGGAAACAACCTAAGTGCCCATCATCGGATGAATGGATAAAGAAGATGTGGCACATATATACAATGGAATATTACTCAGCCATAAAAAGAAACGAAATTGAGCTATTTGTAATGAGGTGGATAGACCTAGAGTCTGTCATACAGAGTGAAGTAAGTCAGAAAGAGAAAGACAAATACTGTATGCTAACACATATATATATGGAATTTAAGGAAAAAAATGTCATGAAGAACCCAGGGGTAAGACAGGAATAAAGACACAGACCTACTAGAGAATGGACTTGAGGATATGGTGAGGGGGAAGGGTAAGCTGTGACAAAGCGAGAGAGAGGCATGGACATATATACACTACCAAACATAAGGTAGATAGCTAGTGGGAAGCAGCCACATAGCACAGGCAGATCAGCTCGGTGATTTGTGTCCGCCTGGAGGGGTGGGATAGGGAGGGTGGGAGGGAGGGAGACAGAAGAGGGAACAGATATGGGAACATATGTATATGCATAACTGATTCACTTTGTTATAAAGCAGAAACTAATGCACCATTGTAAAGCAATTGTACTCCAATAAAGATGTAAAAAAAATAATAAAAAAATATATACTAAGGTATTATTAAAAAAAAGAAGTATAGTTGATTTATAACGTTGTGTTCATTTCTGCCATACAGCGAAGTGTTTCTTATACATATATATATTCTTTTTCATACTCCTTTCCATTATGGTTTATTACAGGATATTGAATATAGTTCATTGTGCTATGTACAGTAGGACCTTGTTGTTTATCCATTCTATATATAATAGTTTGCATCTGCTAATCCCAAACTCCCAATCCTTCCCTCCCCTCCTCCCTGCCACTCAGTTTTTGACATTGTTTTTTTTTCTTTAAGAAAGTGGCTTCCCTGGTGGCACAGTGGTTAAGAATCCACCTGCCAATGCAGGGGACATGGGTTCAATCCCTGATCCGGGAAGATCCCACATGCCATGGAGCAACTAAGCCCATGCGCCACAACTACTGAGCCTGCACGCTATAGCCTGTGAGCCACAACTACTGAGCCCACGTGCTGCAACTACTGAAGCCTGTGCGCCTAGAGCCCACGCTCTGCAACAAGAGAAGCCATCGCAATGAGAAGCCCGTGCACCGCAATGAAGAGTAGCCCCTGCTCACCGCAACTAGAGAAAGCCCACGTGCAGCAACAAAGACCCAACACAGCCAAAAATAAAATAAATTTATTTTAAAAAATCAGATATCATTAAAAAAAAGAAAGTGGTCCCAGACTTGAGAACGAAGGTGTTCATCATTTGGATTACTCCAGAAGTTGACAATCTAGCTTGTCAACTGTGCATCACACAATATGATGCGAGATTAATGATAACAAAAACACCCCCAAAGGCTACGCTCTTAACTACTATGCAGAGCAAAACCCTGCAGTGTATGGGATGCGTGAGAGGAAGTGCGCAGAGATCTTAAGTAGGGGTCCTAGTGAGGAGGCCAATGTAGCAACCATGTGCCTACATTCGGTTGATAAGTATGGGCATGCAAAGGAAAGGATGGAGAAGAGGAACATTTCAACAACAGGGCTAGTTAAGAGCTTCCTAGCAAGGGGTGGGGTGGGTGGGGGGAAGAACATTCTAAGATGACCCCAAAATGTCAGTGGTATAACTGAGATAATTTCGTGTCATCAATGGAAGCAAGGGTGCCAGGACAGGGAGACCATCTGGGAAGGAGGAATGTGATGAGTTCAGTGTACTACATGGTGAGACCAGGAGAACAATTAAAATTTAACTACTTGGGTGAAGATATTTGGTAGAGCTGAAGATTGAGCAACAGCAGCCAGATAAATGGCTGTCCTTAGCGGTGCTGGTTGAAGCTGTGAGAAGGGTTCATGGACCTAAAGGAAAGGACACAGAGATCAAAGCAGAGGATTCATGACTGACCCTTGTACCATGATAACAGCTGAGGTGGAAGAGGGAAAAGGAAGGGCAGAGAGAAAAAAAAAAGAAATGAAGAGCTAAACAAAGAGACTAAGTCTCAAAGAAGTAGGAAAAACTGAGTCTAGCACAGTGCCTGGCCCAAGAAGCAGTGCTCAGTGAATTCGTGGATGGTGGATAACTGCATTCATTATCACAGGAACGAAGGTGGGAGAAATTTTAAAGAACAAGGCAATGATTATCAGTGAAAAATGCTATAGGGAACAAAGTGTGATTAAAAAACAAACAAACAGGGAATTCCCTGATGGTCCAGTGGTTGGGATCCTGCACTTTCACTGCCAAGGGCCGCGGTCGGGGAACTAAGATCCCACAAGCCACGTGGTGTGGCCAAAAAAACAAAAAACAACAATAACAAACCCCCCCCCAAAACAAACAAAAATAACAACAACCTATGGATCTTGACGAGAAGATTTAGAGGCACTCTTCTGAAATATAAGTGGCATTGACACACACAGTATAAAGGGGGTTGTAATACACATGAATAGCAATAGGAGAAGTGCCACTGACTTGATAGTTACTCAGTTCCTATCCCTTCATCAAGTTGGATTCTTCCTCAACTCTCTTGGTCACTCAGGACACATCTTTTCTATCAGGATCCAGGTCTGATCTAAGGTACAGGTTGTCTCTTTCCAGCCATCTCTGGGTATTAACTTTTTTTTGCTTTCCCTGAATTCCATCCCAAGTAAAAAAATCACCAACTTGTCTTTGGAAAAAGTATTCCGATGATTTTTTTCTATTCTTATTCTTTTTCTCTTTTACTCTCTAAGCACCTTCTTTCTGCTTCTTTACCCCCAACTTAGATCTAAAAACAGATAATATATTTACAAAGTTCAAAAATCAAAGCTGTAAAAAGGTGTACATTTAGGAATCGCATTCCCACTTCTGACCGCATCCCCCTTGGTTTCTCTTGCCTCCTGTGGGCAACTTTTATTGGTTTATTTGTCCTTTCAGTGGTCCTTTATGCAAAATTAAGCATATATATACATGTACTTATTATCTCCCCTTTTCTTACACATAAGGTAGCACAGGGGGTACACTGTTGTAGACCTTGGTTTTTTAACCTACAAGTAACATTACTCCTTATCAGTACTGCCCACTGAAGAAAAGCCCACAACCTAAACGTTGTGACTTATGTTTTATTTGGGGACCTTACTGAGAGAGGACTATAACCCAGGAGACAGCCTCTCAGATAGCTCTAAGGAACTGTCCTGAAGAGGTAAGGGAGGGGCCAGGATATATAGGAGTTTTTGCAAAAAAAAAAAAAAATGTAGTCGAACATCAAAAGATTTTTGCTAATCACACACAAAAAAGACATCTCCAGTGAATGATACTAGTGCTCTTCTATGTATGGGAAGATGCAAGAGTCTGGGCTCATCGAAATTATTCCTTTGATATGCATCTTAACTATCTAGGGCCAGTATCCTGTTTTTCTCCATCTGAATTCCCCTGAGGGTACACCACTGGGTGGGGGGCTGCAGTGCCTGATGGCTTAATGGCAGGCAACATTTTTTGTCCACAGTACATAGAGATCTTTGTTTTTTGCTACTCGAATGTTGTTTCTCTGCCCATCTTTGATCTTCTTCCCCCACATTTAATGCTTTGTACAGCCCCCTTGTTTAGGCTTTATAACTGCCTGAAGGGCCATATGTATTTTGAAAAATACCCACAAGTAATTTTGATATGCCCCTCTCTCTGGAATAGTGGTTAACAGACAGCCATTTAAACCCCAGGTCTACCACTTACCTGTTATGATAATGCTGGTCTTTAGGAGAAAGGAGACTCAGGGTTACTAGTCTCCTCCCCCACTTCCCTGGACAATCCTGCACATGTTCTATTGATGATGATGGCCAAGCTCATCCCTAAACTCTCCAAGTGGAAAGATGTCAAGAGATAAAGAGGGAGGATAACATCTGAGAGGGACGAAATGACTAACTTTCCCCACAAGCCCAAAGCAAGTAGCTGGCTGCTGTTTTACTTTAACTCAGCCCCAGCATCAACAAAGCACCACTCTGGCTTATGCAACACATTTCCTCATTGAATAAAAAAACACATCAGAAGAAAATTTAAGTCAGAAAATGCTGTGCTCTTCTCTGTTTCCAATGCATACCACTGATGTTCTTAAAGCTCTCCAGGAGCCTCAGTGGGCAGAGACCCTGTTTACTATTTCAACACAAAACGGGGGGCGGGGAGAGTAAATATTGTAGAATGTTTTTATTCCAAAGCCAATCAAGGAGAGTACATGAAGAGAGGAATTACAGAAAAGACTAAAATCTGATAGAGTAGAATGAGGCACTGGATTATGTCATTCAGTCAAAAATATTTATTAAATATAGATCACATTACTGGACCCTAAGCTACTCTCTATGAATATAAAGGTTTCTGAGCCTTGATTTTAGTGCTTGAAGAACTAACAGTCTAGGACAGAGCTTCTCCAACTTTAATGTATATATTGAATCCCCTGAACACCTTGTTAAAAGGTAGAAGCTTGCAGACAGAAAATGTTGCCTGCCATTTCAGTAAACAATGCTGTCCACCATCAAGCCAGCAACCACTGCAGCTGCCCCCTGCCCCATGGTGCCCCCTGGGGGAATTCAGGATGTAGAAAAACAGGATACAGGCCCTAGATAGTTGAGATGCATATCTAAGGAATGATTTCTATGAGCCCAGACTCTTGGATCTTCCCATACATAGAAAAGGACTAAAACCATTAACTTAGGATGTCTGCTTTTTGTGATTAGCAGTAATCTTTTGATGTTCGACTACATGTTTGTTTTCCAAGCTCCTATATATCCTGGCTCCTCCCTTACCTCTTTGGGGCAGTTCCTCAGAGCTATCTGAGAGGCTGTCTCCCAGGCTATAGTTCTCAGTAAGGTCCCTGAATAAAACATATATATATATTCTTTTTTTTTAATATTCTTTTCCATTATGGTTTTTCATAGGATACCGAATATAGGTCTCTGTGCTATACAGTAGGACCTTGTTGTTGATCCATTCTATATATAAAAGCTTACATCTGCTAACACCAACCTCCCACTCCATCCCTCCCCCAACCCCCTCCCCTTGACAACCACAAGTCTGTTCTCTATGTCCATGAGTCTGTTCTGTTTCACAGAGAGGTTCATTTGTGTCACATTTTGGATTCCACATATAAGTGATATCATATGGTATTTGTCTTTCTCTGTCTGACTTATTTCACTTTGCATAATGCCCTCCAGGTCCACCATGTTGCTGCAACTGGCATTATTTCATTCTTTTTTTATAGCTGAGTAGTATTCCATTGTATATATGTACCACATTTTCTTTATCCATCTGTCGATGGACATTTAGGTTGTTTCCACGTCTTGGCTATTGCGAATAGTGCTGCTATGAACATAGGGGTGCATATATCTTTTTGGATTAGAGTCTGAATAAAATATGACTTGCAACTTTTAGGCTGTACATTTTTCTTCAGTTGACAGGCTTATTCAACAGATCTGGAATGGAGCCTGATACTCTAACAAACTCTAGGTGATGCTGATGCTGACGGTCTACAGGCCACACTTTGAGTAGCAAGGGAGGAATGGCTAAAGAAATAGAATAAAGTGTTACAGGAAATCTATACAGAGGACTGTGTAAGCACCAAAGAGGGGCTGCACCTTTGTGAGAGTTAGAAAAGGCTTCGTAAAGAAGGAGCCTGATGAGCTGAGCCTTGTTCTCTGGGTGATCGCAGGGAAAAAGTCAAGAGGTCTACACCATAGTTCAGTGATTATGGTTTGAGTTGGACAGGCCATCTAAATTTTCTGACTCTCAAATTTATCATCTGTAAAATGAGGGATTGAAAATGTCCATACACTTCACAGTCCTAAAACTAGATGACTCTAATGAGATAATTTTTTTTTTTTTGGCCACACCACACGGCATGCAGGATCTTAGTTCCTTGACCAGGGATCAAACCCGTGCCCCCTGCAGTGGAAGCAAGGAGTCTTAACCACTGGACAGCCAGGGAAGTCCTGGGATAAATTTTAAAATCACTTAATATATGCTCAGTTTAGAAGTTAGGGTGAAATAATATAAAAGGTTCTATTAATGAGCCTAACAAACTGACCTACAATTGACAAATGAAAGTACATCAATCAATAAGAGAACAGCACTTAAGTCTTAACAGCCTCTTATATGTGTTTTCTCTTATTCAGTTGCCTATTTGTAGGTGGGTGTATGGCTTCACAACTGAACTACTTTAAAAGATCACCATACTACTTTGCTGAGCACAGTAATACTTAACATCCATAAAGCACCATTTCAAGGCACTTTACAAACATCAGTTAATTACTTGTCGCCACTTGCAAGTTACTTTTCATTAGTCCAATTACTAGTGGACAGATTAAACTGAAATGGGGAAGGCAGACCCCAGAGGGAGGATCAGAGCCGAGAGAAGGATGCTGGGGGCTCCCTGCTACCTGTGAGCCTGCTCCCTCAACATCTATTTATAGGTAAGAACCTGCCTTGACCAGGAAAGCACCAAAACACTAGAAAAGGAAAAAAAATGCTGCTTCTGAACATCTTGCTGGAGTTTGCCACTAAAAGCCAAAATGTCACAAATGTCAGAGAGAGATGAAGTAGTATAAAGGTTTACTGCCTCCCCAGCTGAGTAGGACCGATTGCCACCCTCTTCAAACACTCGACCAAAAAAGGAAACCAAGTCAACAGTGAATGACTCCATTTTCACAAAAAAAGTTTTCATTACTAAAATTCAAATGAAATGTGGCTTTTTTTAGTGTTACACTTTTAAAGGATAAAATATTTTCTAGAATGGATTTTGAAGGAGTAATCATACCTTAATTACAGTATCTTCTCTTCCTATGTAAAACAGAGTTAAATATGACCCTTTTATTATTTATTTATTTATTTGGCTGCACCACACGGCATGCAGGATCTTAGTTCCCTGACCAGGGATCCAACCCGTGGCCCCTGCATTGGGAGCACGGACTCTTAACCACTGGATTACCAGGGAAGTCCCTAAATATGTCCCTTTTAAATGAGAAAAACACAGTGCTTTGTGACCACCTAGAGGGGTGGGATAGGGAGGGTGGGAGGGAGACGCAAGAGGGAGGAGATATGGGGATAGATGTATATGTATTTCTGATTCACTTTGTTATACAGCAGAAACTAACACACCATTGTAAAGCAATTATACTCCAATAAAGATGTTTTAAAAAAAGATAAAATCATAACTCACACAAATATAAAATGAAAATAAAAATGAGAAAAAATTTAAACTCAGCACAGCAAGAATTATCCAATAAGTAGGAAGTAATTTTTGCTACTATCTTGCACAGTTCTGTTTTTCCCCCAAATGCTCTAAATATACACGTAGAAGCTTTATACGTAGAAATAATGATAATAAATGTTATTTTTAAAACTAACCAATCTGCAGTTTCTCTGATTTATGGGCTGGGAGAGGGAGAAATTGGGTACAAAGGCTGATAAATTTGGTAGCAATTCAAAAATAAGGTCCATTTGTATAAACCTGAAAGTATATCACAAACAATTCACTATTTTCTTAAATATGGAAGAAAAAGATGCCTAATCTTAGTAAGTATTCAATCATAGCAAAACATATCTTTTAACAAAGGGAGCATGATATTGGAAATTCCTTAGATTAAAACAGGTTTTCTACGTCCTTTGCATTTCTCCAGAGTGCTTTGTACACACAACATGGCATACAGTTCATTTATCATTAACATAAGACAGATTAGACCATTTATTTTACTTTTATCATTAAAAAATTTGTGTCATGATCATATTTTGGTACACGTATGAGTAAATATATGTTATAGAAGTGCTCTTCAAAAATTAGTGTTAATTCATTTTCATTTTAACAATATTTATTACAAATCACATTTTATAAACACTAGATAAATTACATACAAAAGCTAGATATAAATATACAGAAGCAAAAACAGCAGTACTATTAACACAAGAGAAATAAGCTAATATAATGTCTAAACATGTATATCTTAATAAAATTACTAAGTTTTCATTGCTAATTCTTTTTTTCATGAATTCAAAAGCTATTCAGAAATGAAATGTAGAATACTCTAATTACAATCAAGGTTTAGAATGATAAAAACAACAACCGTAGCACTACTTATTTTTAAAAAATCTTTTCAAACATTCAGAAGCAAAAGAACTGTCCTGAAACACAAATTAAACTTGGGTAAAAGCTCTTATCTAACTGAAGAGTATAAAATTTTAGGCTTTGGTTAATAGATACTAAATTTAGTGGAAAATTTTAAATTAACATCTCCCTTATATGTAATATTCCTGAGTTTTTGCTAAAATACCATAGGTAAAATAAAGAACTCAATTTACAGCGTTGTATAACATTGTATTATATTTTTGAAAAACAAAGTATTGTGATTTTTTTAAACTGTGAATAATGGGATTTAATAATGTAATTATGGTAAGAATATGTTTAATTTAGCTTACCTATGAGAAAAATTAATGTCCTCTGACTACTACTTGGCAAAGCTCATTTGTAAATTATGATAAAAATTATATTAAACCCATCACCGATTTTTATTTGTATCTTATGAATTCATTTTGATTTAAAGGATAGGTTATGTAGAATAGAATGCTCTTGTAGAAGACTGAAATGATACAATGCTAATACAAGGTGAGGCACAGGGTAGGTGGTCAATATTACTTATTAATTTAAAGTGAAAAGTCTTTTAATGTATTATTTCTGAACATCGACACAATTCAATGCAATAGTTGTAAATGAATCTGAAAATATCCACAAAAATATTTTCAGTTTAAACACGAAAATACATTGTTAGTAACAATCATAAGAGGAATTTTTACAAGTGATTATTTTCAGCTTTAGTTTTATCAAAACATAGTTAAATTTAAGGTTCCTTTTAAAAATAGACCTATGAAAGCTAACTTCTGATTAGCTGCTCTGTGTGGTGTAGATGGCAGGTTCAGTCCCTTCTCACAAGATCAGCCTATCAAGATCTTCTGATTACCTTACGTTACAACAAACCCCTTAAAACAGAGTTTCCCCTGGGCACTGAATCGATTTGCCTAAGGATTGGTCCAAGAATGTGGATTTTTAAACAAGTAGCTCTCCCCTGCCCCATGGTAAATTATTACGGTCAGGTTGATCTGGAAAATAATGTTTTAAAGCAACCAAAATAATTTTATCATACTTGAACACTGATTGATAGAAGTGGGATATCTAATTAAAATCAAATTTATCTAGCTTTTTAATAATCTGCATAGCTTATCACTATGCTTAAGTATTTCTTACCTAAATGTTGCAAGGCTTTGTTTTAATTCTAATAGCTCATAAGAGCTGATAAAACAGTGATCACCTTTTTGAACTGCTGGTGATTGGGCTTCTATAGTTTCAGTGTTGCATACACCTTTTCTTACCAGGAAGCAGAAGAGTCATCTAGCAGTTGTATTCAAAAACTAAACAATGTGGAATTTATTCAAATAATCATACTACTCACAAAGTAGTCTTTAAACAGCTATACCAACATCAGTTAGTAGAGTTACTTGCAAAACTGGTTATCAAATACCTATTAATTTAAAAATCTTAATTTACGAAGTATTATGTCAACTCTGTATACAAAATTTCATTTGCCATATTATGCAACTAGGAAGCAAATATTTAACTGGATGTATATACATGAAAAAAATGCACATAGGTTCATTCTAACTGATCTGCTAGTAACGAATCCTTCTAAATTAAAAAAGAAAATAAGCAATGGAATATATTCTCAAATATCATGGAGTACTGAGGAAAGTGTAAATTAGAGATTTGAAAGAACATTTAATTAGGACTAAAATCATGAACTGTTAGCCACTTCTATTTTCTAATAACAGTTATCATATGCAGAGAAACAAAACCTACAAGCTCACTGAACTGGGTTAAATGTTTTTTAAGCTGATTAAAACTACTTAATTTAAAATGAACTCTTTTTGAAACTCAAGTAAATGATGCAGTATTCAAAAATTTATTTTAAAAATGACTTTAACAATTTTAGCATCAGTAAAAAAAACCATTGCTAATACACAAATTGAAAAGGGCTTAAAATCAAGTCCTTGTTCCACATCGCACTTCATATTCCCATTTGTATATCAGCAAAGTTGTAGAAGCTGTCTACATCTCCAGATGCTGCATCCTTGCTTTCTGATACAAACATCTATGTTAAACATAAAAGAGACAAAAAATACATGCTAGTAATCCCCAAATTCCAAAGCCCACGTTCTTCACAGAACAGTCACAGGCTTGCTATGTAAAAGAAATTCAAGTACATCATTTATAATATTTGTGGATTTTCTGTAGAATTCATGCAATATAGTTTCAAAAGCTATGATGTAATTGAGCTTTTTTAAAAGCACTTAAGATATAATTAAGATCTTTGCTTTCATAATACTTAAGTTGTATTTTATTACACTTGGAATTTCAGTTTTTAAAATATGTAACAGTCAATATTATGAAAGCTACAAATAAAGAGGTTTATTTAAAGAACTCTTAATTTCTTCTATTTTCTAAATAAGAATCTCAATAGGCTGAGAAGGAAAACTTGAGATTATCTTTTTCAAAGCTGCTAAAGATATATTACTAATTTTAAATTAACTATTTTCCAAACATCAACAAAGCAGTACTCAATAGAACCCTTCAAAAACAGCTTTTATAAATGTCAGCCAGAAATTAGAGGAGACCTGGGTTCTATTTAGCTTTATCATAAACTAGTTGTATGATGCTAACAATTTAATAAACCTCTCTGGGCTCAGTTTCCACATATGTAAAATCAGAAAGTTGGATTAGATAATCTTTAACTCATTCAGATCTAAAAACTCCAAATCATATAACCATTTTCTCTCTGTTTCCTTTTCTATTCAATCTGATTTGCCCTCTCCCTTAGTACTGTTGTGATGATAAAATGAGACAAAAGACAAAGTACTCTGAATTATGCAAATTCAAGGGACCATAAGCCAAATCAGACTACAAAATCAAAAATTTCCTCTCAGATATTTATCAAAAAAACCCAGTTATATATACTCATTTAGTCCTCTTATAATGTTTGGTTTTTAAGCTATATTAAGTTGTTTAAGTTTGAAATTTTCAGATACAGCAACCTCATCAACCATATCTAGAAAATACCTACATGTAGTGATTTCTAGATATAGCTCAAGTTCAAGTTTTGATCAAGTATTACTGAAGCAAATGAAAATGAACACTGGGCAATAGGATTGTCCATCTAAAGTATACAATCTTAGAGATATAACATTTTCAACATATCACTACTTTTAAAAAAGGAAGAACTTGAAGAGACATTTGGTGAGACATTTTACTTTAGAAACATGTATTATTGAAGGTTTTTAATAAGTAGATACTTACTTTGTAAATTTTTAAGCTATTAAAATTTTAGTTTGGCAAGGAAAAACCAAAGCTTACTTCCCAATTATTTACCATAAATTCTAAAAATCATGATGTGCTGAAAATACTATTTAATTGTAAGGAAAAAGAAAGGAAAGGAAAGGTTTGAATGAAATACAGTCAATAAAATCTTGTACCTTGGTCCCACTGAATATCTCATTGACAATAAGTTGACATCCTTCTACAGCGCCATCTCCATTGAACTCCAAGGCAATAACAGGACCTATAAGCAAACCCAAGAAGTGTTGTCTTAACATGAATATAAATCTATTCTCAAATTAATCTTTTTATTCTTCCCTGAAGAATCTTTAGCATCTTCTTTGGGGGTAAGAGAAAAGAAAGAAGGGAATAGACAGATGGGACACGTCACTTCAGCTACTTCCTACTCTAATCATAAAACAAATTAACATAGAGTCTCATCACATGACAAGTAGCTTCAGTGCCATTATAGGACTAGTGTCACATTTTTAAGTGTTGTAAATAGTCTGGCTTTTCTGGTATTCATACTTCTACGAAAACCATAGAAAGTACAAAAAATAGTTGATAAAATGACAAATAAGATCAGAAGCTATTCAAATCATTTTGCTAGGCAGCCAGTCTTGCTTCCAACTCTCCTACTTACCAGCCAAGTTGTGGGACACCAATAATGAAGCTAAGCCAAGTAGGAATTGAGGCCAGGCACCAAAAGTAATGACCATCTGAAAGTATTTTTCTTGAATGTGCCATAATACTACATTCTAGAACCAACGACCAATAATTCTCTGAACAGAATATTTGTGCCTCCTTTCCCATACTTAATTTGATTACTTTTAAACCACCTGTACTTTAAATTCTGGTACAAAGATTCGTGATTCAGTTTGCCTTGGATTTAAATGTAGCATTGGAACTACTGGTGTAAAACTGTTGGCAAACATGGCTGTAAGTGAGCCAAACAAAACAAGCCTTTCAATTCAATTAAAATTTTTTCCACTATCACTATATTCCTAATAGATTTGCTTTTTATCTCCTTCAGTAATGGAGAAGTCCTGACCTCCAGGAAATTACAAATTTCTTAAAAAAAGACATAAATCTAGAATCCTGCAGCCTGTGGAACAGAAGTCACATTCACAGAAAGATAGACAAGATGAAAATGCAGACGGCTATATACTAGATGAAGGAACAAGATAAAACCCCAGAAAAACAACTAAATGAAGTGGAGATAGGCAACCTTCCAGAAAAAGAATTCAGAATAATGATAATGAAGATGATACAGGACCTCGGAAAAAGAATGGAGGCAAAGATTGAGAAGATGCAAGAAATGTTTAACAAAGACCTAGAAGAATTAAAGAACAAACAAACCGAGATGAACAATACAATAACTGAAAATAAAACTACACTAGAAGGAATCAATAGCAGAATAACTGAGGCAGAAGAATGGATAAGTGACCTGGAAGACAGAATGGTGGAATTCACTGCTGCAGAACATAATAAAGAAAAAAGAATGAAAAGAAATGAAAACAGCCTAAGAGACCTCTGGAACAACATTAAAAGCAACAACATTCGCATTATAGGGGTCCCAGAAGGAGAAAAGAGAGAGAAAGGACCTGAGAAAATCTTTGAAGAGATTATAGTTGAAAACTTCCCTAACATGGGAAAGGAAAAAGCCACACAAGTCCAGGAAGCGCAGAGAGTCCCAGGCAGGATAAACCCAAGGAGAAACACACCGAGACACATAGTAATCAAATTGGCAAAAATTAAAGAAAAAGAAAAACTATTGAAAGCAGCAAGGGAAAAACGACAAATAACATATAAGGGAACTCCCATAAGGTTAACAGCTGATTTCTCAGCAGAAACTCTACAAGCCAGAAGGGAGTGGCATGACATACTTAAAGTGATGAAAGGGAAAAACCTACAACCAAGATTACTCTACCTAGCAAGGATCTCATTCAGATTCGATGGAGAAATCAAAAGCTTTACAAACAAGCAAAAGCTAAGAGAATTCGGCAATACCAAACCAGCTCTACAACAAAAGCTAAAGGAACTTCTGTAAGTGGGAAACACAGGAGAAGAAAAGGACCTACAAAAACAAACCCAAAACAATTAAGAAAATGGTCATAGGAACATACATATCGATAATTACCTTAAACGTGAATGGATTAAATGCTCCAACCAAAGACACAGGCTTGCTGAATGAATACAAAAACAAGACCCATATATATGCTGTCTACAAGAGATATACTTCAGACCTAGGGACACATACAGACTGAAAGTGAGGGGATGGAAAAAGATATTCCATGCAAATGGAAATCAAAAGAAAGCTGGAGTAGCAATACTCATATCAGATAAAATAGACTTTAAAATAAAGAATGTTACAAGAGACAAGGAAGGACACTACATAATGATCAAGGGATTAATCCAAGGAGAAGATATAACAATTATAAATATATATGCATCCAACATGGGAGCACCTCAATACCTAAGGCAACTGCTAACAGCTGTAAAAGAGGAAATCAACAGGAACACAATAATAGTGGGGGACTCTAACACCTCACTTACACCAATGGACAGATCATCCAAACAGAAAATTAATAAGGAAACACAAGCTTTAAATGACACAATAGACCAGATAGATTTAATTGATATTTATAGGACATTCCATCCAAAAACAGATCACACTTTCTTCTCAGGTGTGCATGGAACATTCTCCAGGATAGAACACATCTTGCGTCACAAATCAAGCCTCAGTAAATTTAAGAAAAGTGAAATCATATCAAGCATCTTTTCTGACCACAATGCTATGAGATTAGAAATGAATTACAGGGAAAAAAAGTAAAAAACACAAACACATGGAGGCTAAACAATACATTACTAAATAACCAAGAGATCACTGAAGAAACAAAAGAGGAAATCAAAAAATACCTAGAGACAAATGACAATGAAAACACGACGATACAAAACCTATGGGATGCAGCAAAAGCAGTTCTAAGAGGGAAGCTTATAGCAATACAAGCCTACCTCAAGAAACAAGAAAAATCTCAAATAAACAATACAACCTTACACCTAAAGGAACTAGAGAAAGAAGAACAAACAAAACCCAAAATTAGTAGAAGGAAAGAAATCATAAAGATCAGAGCAGAAATGAATGAAATAGAAACAAAGAAAATAATAGCAAAGATCAATAAAACTAAAAGCTAGTTCTTTGAGAAGATAAACAAAATTGATAAACCATTAGCCAGACTCATGTGAAAAAGAGGGAGAGGACTCAAATCAATAAAATTACAAATGAAAATTAGGAAGTTACAATGGACACCGCAGAAATACAAAGCATCCTAAGAGAATACTACAAGCAACTCTATGCCAATAAAATGGAGAACCTGGAAGAAATGGACACATTCTTAGAAAGGTATAACCTTCCAAGCCTGAACCAGGAAGAAATAGAAAATATGAACAGACCAATCACAAGTAATGAAATTGAAACTGGGATTAAAAATATTCCAACCAACAAAATTCCAGGACCAGACGGCTTCGCAGGTGAATTCTATCAAACATTTAGAGAAGAGCTAACACCCATCCTTCTCAAACTCTTCCAAAAAACTGAGGAGGAAGGCACATTCCTAAACTCATTCTATGAGGCCACCATCACCCTGATACTAAAACCAGACAAAGATACTACAAAAGAAGAAAATTACAGACCAATATCACTGATGAATATACATGCAAAAATTCTCAACAAAATACTAGCAAACAGAATCCAACAACACATTAAAAGGATCATACACCATGATCAAGTGGGATTTATCCCAGGGATGCAAGGATTCTTCAATATACGCAATATACGCAAATCAATGAATGTGATACACCATATTAACAAATTGAAGAATAAAAACCATATGATCATCTCAATAGATGCAGAAAAAGCTTCTGACAAAATTCAACACCCATTTATGATAAAAACTCTCCAGAAACTGGGCATAGAGGGAACCTACCTCAACATAATAAAGGCCATATATGACAAACCCACAGCAAACATCACTGTCAATGGTGAAAAAATGAAAGCATTTCCTCTAAGAGTAGGAACAAGACAAGGATGTCCACTCTCAGCACTATTATTCCACATAGTTTTGGAAGTTTTAGCCACAGCCATCAGAGAAGAAAAAGAAATAAAAGGAATACAAATTGGAAAAGAAGAAGTAAAACTGTCACTGTTTGCAGATGACATGATACTATACATAGAGAATCCTAAAGATGCCACCAGAAAACTACTAGAGCTAATCAATGAATTTGGTAAAGTAGCAGGATACAAAATTAATGCACAGAAATCTCTTGCATTCGTATATACTAATGATGAAAAATCTGAAAGAGAAATTAAGGAAACACTCCCATTTACCATTGCAACAAAAAGAATAAAATACCCAGGAATAAACCTACCTAGGGAGACAAAAGACCTGTATGCAGAAAACTATAAGACACTGATGAAAGAAATTAAAGATGATACCAACAGATGGAGAGATATACCATGTTCTTGGATTGGAAGAATCAATATTGTGAAAATGACTATACTACCCAAAGCAATCTACAGATTCAAGGCAATCCGTATCAAATTACCAATGGCATTTTTTTCGGAACTAGAACAAAAAGTCTTAAAATTTGTATGGAGACACAAAAGAACCCGAATAGCCAAAGCAGTCTTGAGGGAAAAAAAGAGAGCTGGAGGAATCAGACACCCTGACTTCAGACTATACTACAAAGCTACAGTAATCAAGACAATATGGTACTGGCACAAAAACAGAAACATAGATCAATGGAACAAGATAGAAGGCCCAGAGGTAAACCCACACACCTATGGTCAACTAACCTATGACAAAGGAGGCAAGGAAATACGATGGAGAAAAGACAGTCTCTTCAGTAAGTGGTGCTGGGAAAACTGGACAGCTACATGTAAAAGAATGAAATTAGAACACTCTCTAACACCATATGCAAAAATAAACTCAAAATGGATTAGGGACCTAAATGTAAGACTGGACACTATAAAACTCTTAGAGGAAAACATAGGAATAACACTCTTTGACATAAATCACAGCAAGATCTTTTTTGATCCATCTCCTAGAGTAATGGAAATAAAAACACAAATAAACAAATGGGACCTAATGAAACTTCAAAGCTTTTGCACAGCAAAGGAAACCATAAACAAGATGAAAAGACAACCCTCAGAATGGGAGAAAATATTTGCAAATGAATCAACGGACAAAGGATTAATCTCCAAAATATATAAACAGCTCATGCAGCTCAATATCAAAAAAACAAACAACCCAATCCAAAAATGGGCAGAAGACCTAAATAGACATTTCTCCAAAGAAGACATACAGATGGCCGAGAAGCACATGAAAAGCTGCTCAACATCACTAATTATTAGAGAAATGCAAAGCAAAACTACAATGAGGTATCACCTCACACCAGTTAGAATGGGCATCATCAGAAAATCTACAAACAACAAATGCTGGAGAGGGTGTGGAGAAAAGGGAACCCTCTTGCACTGTTGGTGGGAATGTAAGTTGATACAGCCACTATGGAGAACAGTATGGAGGTTCCTTATAAAACTAAAAATAGAATTACCATATGATCCAGCAATCCCACTACTGGGCATATACCCAGAGAAAACCATAATTCAAAAAGACACATGCACCCCAATGTTCATTGCAGCACTATTTACAATAGGCAGGTCATGGAAGCAACCTAAATGCCTATCGAGAGACGAATGGATAAAGAAGATGTGGTACATATATACAATGGAATATTACTCAGCCATAAAAAGGAATGAAATTGAGTCATTCGTTGAGATGTGGATGGATCTAGAGACTGTCATACAGAGTGAAGTAAGTCAGAAAGAGAAAAACAAATATCGTATATTAACGCATATATATGGAACCTAGAAAAATGGTACAGATGAACCAGTCTGCAGGGCAGAAATTGAGACACAGATGTGGAGAAGAAACGTATGGACACCAAGGGGGGAAAGTGGCAGGGTGGTGGTGGTGGTGGTGTGATGAATTGGGCGATTGGGATTGACATGTATACACTGATCTGTATAAAACTGATGACTAATAAGAACCTGCTGTATAAAAAAATAAATTAAATTCAAAAAAGACATAAATCTATTAAACAATATGGAACAAGAGAGAAAAATGAAGTATTAAGGAATGAAATACTAAGGTGAATGTAGTCATGTGCCACAGAGCAAGGCACAAGAAGGAGAGGAAAGGCTTGTGATTTAATACAGACAACAAATATAGAAAAGGCAGGATATATACAGTCGACTGTACAATTAGATACAGAGAACGAGTTAAAGTATGAGTTTTGCAGTATCACAGTATATAGATCAAGATGGGTACTGAGTAAAGAAAAGAAGGTAACTGGGGAATATTTTCTCAGAAAAATGGATGATTCTATGTCTGGGGCAAGAAATGTGTAAGATCAACCTCGAATATCATGTTGAGCCAAAAAGCAATGAGGCTATCAAAGGCCAATAGGGTTTTATCAAAAGGATACAGGAGCCAGCTTGAAGAGGCTCCTAATGACCAAAGATGAGACATGGTGAGATCAGAAGGAATAATGCCTGCAAGTTATCGAAACATACTGAATATATAAAGTCATGAGCTCATAATGATATTCAGAAGAGACACAAACAAAATTCACTGGACACCACTATAGGTTGCTAGGGCACTGACTTTTTACTCTGAAAATCGATGCTTAATTATTTATCCTTTATTTACTCTGCTTTTCTGATATGAAGCATATTTCAAGTTAGCCAAACAGCTCAGTGTACGAGAAGTTCTGTTAACATCTATTAATAAATGCAGAGGTAATGACACAATTTGAAAATGATCATTTTGAAACTCCTAATAAAATAACTGGATCAGGCAACAATCATCAATGGCTTTAGCATCCCATAGGGAAGACTGACAGGAAACTCTACAATAAAAAGACTGTCACCACCTGAGCCTAACAATATTGTCATCACTAGAAGTACAACAATCAAATATTATGTGCCTTCTCATTATAGGAAATAGTACCACCTGTGAAATATTCCCCCCAAAAGACTAAACCTGAGTGTAAACAAGGCTTTGATTTAACTTCTAATCTACAAGAACTATAGAGGAACAAATTAAACAGACTCATGCATACTACAGGACAACTGACCACATTTCTTTTACAAGAGGAAGGCACGAAACAAACAGGGGAGGGGGAACACCTGTTTCTGGTTAAGAGCGATATAAGATACAAAACAACCACATACAGTGAGTGAGTGGGCCAGTTTTAGATCTGGATCAAATTAACTGTAAAAATACATAAAGAATGTTTTTAGACAATTAGGGAAATTTGAACATGAACTAGTTAGTTGATGATATTAAGACATTGTTAATCATGTTAGACGTGATAATACACCCCACTTAAGAAAACATTTATGTAGCTGTCAAATTGTTATGGTATAATCTTATGGTATATAAAATATACCTTAATAAAACTGTTATTAGAAAGCATTCATTTTTAATTTCACTTTGTTTAAGACACATACTGAAATATTTAGGGATGAAATGACAAGACATATCAAAATTTGATTAAAATATTTTAGCAAAAAGGAGAATATATAGATTATTTTTTAAAGTATGGCAAAAGGTTGATAAAACTGGGGGATGGGTACACATGGGGTCATTGGAAGCTACTTCTGAGTAGAAACAGTACATTTGGAAATTTGCAAAAAAGAGTTTAGAAAGCATTTCAAACCGAATAAATATTGAACTAAAAAGAAAAATTTGATAATGTAGGGTTTCCAGTTTTGCAGAGAGTAGAAAGTTTGAATTAAGGTAGAATGGAATATGCTTTTATTCAGGATCACTAAAAGAAATACAGTAGATATATCTTTTAAAGTCAGATATTTATTACTGAAAGTTCCTGTATTCTACAAAGACAATATAATCTAGAATTCAGAAATACAATTTTGGTAGAATTACCCAAGTATGTAACTTGGTTGCTATCCTTTGAATAGGATATGAAGAGCTTCCAATAAGTGACTTAATTTGCCAACAAAGAAACATCAACAAAAAAGGTGGACAAGTGCATCAGTTTTGATTAACATGCGTGGACCCTAAATTTTAAAAAAACTACACCACCAACAATGCGCTTTTTAAGCAGTTCTATTTGTCTCTCTATCTAATGATGAGGACTACAGTTACTTCAAAGTGCTTACTTCAAGTGACTATTTCAAACTGAATTATGAGGTCAACAAGATCACTGGTCATGTTTTTACTGTTTTAATGTGACTGTCTTATCAAATAGCTTGCAGTAGCTTTAAATCTAAATATTTGAACTATCATGAAAAAATTGTGAGACTTCGAAGTAAACAAAAAAGATTTCTGGATATCCTATCTAATGAACTCTTTTGTGTTATTTAACATGACCTTGGAACAAGTCACTGTCACGTCTCAATTAGGTTACAGCAACAGCCTCCCAGCTGGTCTCTCTGTTTCTCCCTTAGAGTAACCAGAATGATAAAAGCTACATTTTAAAGGGACCATGGCATTCATATGCTCTAAAACCTCCAGTAATATGTCTATATTTTTCTTATTTTTAATTTTTCTAAAAATAACTGACAGTTTAAAGTAATAATGTGAACAATTCATTAGGTGTTTATAGCATATGTAATAGTAAAATATATAATAGTGACACAAGGATGGGAAGGAAGATTTGAGAATATGATGTTACTAGGTCCTTATATACTACAGGTGATGTGGTATAATATTATTATAAGGTGGACTCAAATTATTTAAATATGTATACTGTAAAACCAAAGGTGACCATTAAATAAGATTTAGGAAAAGAGGTATAAATACTAAGTCACTAGGGGAGGTAAAATGGAATCATTAAAAAATACCCAATTAAACAGAAAAAGAGGTAACAAAAAACAAAGAACAAATGGAACAGAAAGCAGCTAGCAAGATGGTAGATACTGATCCAACGATATCAATCCCTTTCAATATGAATGGTGCAAACACACCAGTTAAACACAGACTTCCCTGGTGGTGCAGTGGTTAAGAATCTGCCTACCAATGCAGGGGGTACAGGTTCAAGCCCTGGTCCGGGAAGATCCCACGTGCTGCGGAGCAACTAAGCCCATGCGCCACAACTACTGAGCCTGCGCTCTAGAGCCCACAAGCCACAACTACTGAGCCTGCGAGCCACAAATACTGAAGCCCGCATGCCTAGAGCCCATGCTCAGCAACAAGAGAAGCCACTGCAATGAGAAGCCCGTGTACCGCAACGAAGAGTAACGCTTGCTCACTGCAACTAGAGAAAGCTCGGGGGCAGCAACGAAGACCCAAGGCAGCCAAAAAAAAAAAAAAAAAAACAGAGACTGTCATATTGGATTGAAAAGCAAGAACCAACTACATGCTGTCTACAAAAAATTCACTTTAGATACACAGACTTTGATAAGTTCAAAGAAAAGGGATAAAGTTTTATGATGAAACACTAACAACCAAACAAAAGGTGGAGTAGCTGTATTTCAGACAAAGCAGATTTGAGAACAAGGAAGATTATCAGAGACAAAGAGGGACATTACATAATAATAAAGGATTCTTCAAGAAGACATAATCCTAGATGTGTATGCACCTAACGACAGAGTTTCAAAATTCACAAGGCAAAATCTGATAGAGTCTGAAAAAAGAAATAGACGAATCTACAATTACAGTTGAAGACTTTGACACTCCTCTAATTCATAGAGCAAGTAGGCAGAAAATCAGTAAGGATATAGATGACCTGAATAACGCTATCAACCAAACTGACTTAGTGGACATTTATAGAACATTTCAGCAAAGAAAAGCAGATTATATATTCTTCTCACCTGCACATAGATTATTCACCAAGATAGACTATATTCTGTTCCAGAAAACAAGCCTTAACTTATTAAAGAAAATAGAAATCATACAATGTGTGTTTTCAGACCATAACAGCATTAATCTAGAAATCAGTAATAGAAACACATCTGGACAATCTCCCAAATGTTTGGAAATTAAACATTATACTTCTAAATTATCCATGGATCAAGTGAAAAGTCTCAAGGGAAACTACTACATCAGGGGTCAGCACACTTTTTCTGTAAAGGGCCAGATGGGAAATATTTTAGGCTTAGTGAGCCATACAGTGTCTGTCACAACTAATCATCTCTGCTGTTACAGTGCAATAGCAGCAAAACATAATAAATAAAAGAATGAGTGTGGCTATGCTCTGATAAAACTTCATTTAAAAAACGTACAGTAGGCCATACTTTGCCAAACCCTGAATTAAATGAAAATACATCATATCAAAATTGGCAGAATGCAGCTAAAGCAGCACTTAAAGGAAAATTTCTAACACAAAATACATATACAGCCAATCCTCATTATTTGTGGATTCCTTATTTGCTAATTGCTTACTTGGTAAAATTTATTTTACCAAATAGGTAAAATATTTTACTGAAAATCAATACTTGTCTTTTCATGGTCATTCATGGACACACACAAAGTGGCAAAAAATATGAGCTGCCTGACATGCATGTTTCCAGGTAAATTTGAACAAAGTGATGCTCTGCTTTCTTGTTTCAGCATTCATTCTGTAAACAAGTGGCCTTTTCACAGTCCATCTAGTGCCACATTTTTATACTTTTTGTTGGTAATATCAGTGTTTAAAATGGCCTTCAAATGTAGTGCTCAAGTACAGTCTAATGTTCCCAAGCTTAGGAAACCTGTGATGTGCCTTACAAAGAAAATGTCTGTTAGATAAGCTTCATTCAGGCACAAGTTACAGTGCTGCTGGCTGTGCGTTCAATGTTAATGAATCAAAAACATATCTAAATGAGGTGTCTTTAAACAAAAGCACACATACAACAAGGTTATACTGATTGGTTGAAAGAAATGTTGTGACCAGAGACTTGCAGGAACCTAGCCCTGCATTTCTCCTAGGAGTAGCAATTCAGTACTCACTGATTCAGTGTTCACAGCAACTTTATAAAACAGACCTACTGTGAATAACGAGTATCACTCTATTAGAAAAGAAGAAATCAGTAACCCAAACTTAAACCTTAAGAAACTAGAGAAAGAAGAGCAAATTAAACCCAAAGCAAATGAAAGGAAGGAAATAAATATTAGAGCAGAAACCAATGAAACTGAAAAGAGAAAAACAATAGAGAAAATCAATAAAACAAAAAGCTGCTTCTTTGAAATTATCAATAAAGTGATAAACCTCTATCGAGGCTAATGGGAGAGGGAGGGGCCTCAAATCACCAACAGGAGTATAAGAAGGACATCACTACTGATCCTACATACATTAATAATAAGGAAATACTATAAACTCTACACCTATAAATTTGATAACTCAGATGAAATGAAACAATTCCCTGAAAGACAAAAACTATCAAAATTTACCCAAGAAGACAAATATATCTTAAAGAGCTCTCTATGTAATAAATAAAATAAAATGTATGGCTAAAAATCTTTCCCCCAAGTCTTCAGGCCCAGATGGGTTTCACTGGCAAGTTCTACCAGACATTTAAGGAAGAAATGATACTAATTCTCTATAATCTCTCCAAGATCACAGAAGAAGAAGGATACTTCTCAACTCATTTTATGAGGCCAGCATTACACTAATATCAAAGCCAGAGAAAGATACTACAAGAAAAGAAAACCACAAACCAATATGCTTCATGGACAAAGATGTAAAAATCTACAATAAAATATTAGCAAATTGAATCCAGCAATATATTAAAGGGATAAAACATCATGATCAATGGGGTGCATCTCAGGAATACAAGGTTGGTTCAACATTCAAAATTAACAAAAGTCACTTACCAGATTAAATGACTCAATAATAAAAAAACACGACCATCTCAATAAATACAGAAAAAGCATTCAACAAAATTCAACATCATGTGTGATTAAAAATCAACAGGGACTTCCCTGGTGGTCCAGTAGTTAAGAATCCACCTTTCAATGCAAGTGATGTGGGTTCAACCCCTGGTCGGGGAACTAAGATCCCACATGCTGCAGGGCAACTGAGCCTGAGTGCCACAACTACTGAGCCTGCGTGCCAAAACTAGAGAGCCTGCATGCCGCAACTACTGAGCCTGCATGCTCTGGAGCCCACACACCACAACTAGAGAGAAGCCCATGTGCTGCAATGAAGAGCCTGTGCACCGCAACGAAAAGATCCCACGTGCTGCAACTAAGAACTGACACAGCCAAGAAAACCCCCAAAAACAAAAAAAGCCCTCAACAAACCATGAATAGAATGAAACTCCCTCAGTCTAATAAAAGGTATGTATGAAAAATCTACAACTACCATCATTCTTAATGGTGAGACTGAACACTTTCACCCTGAGATCAGAAACAGGGCAAGGATGTCCTCTTCTCACTATTCTACATAGCATAATAGTGGAAGTCCTAGCTAACATAATAATGCAAGAAAAAGAAATAAAATGCATGTCAAAGAGACAGAGGAACTAACCTAAAAGAACTCCCAAAGGCTAAACTGGAACAATTTGATAGTATTGGACTATAACCCAAAGAATAAAATACATATCTATGAGTCCCTACTGATAGACATAAATGACTGAATAAATAAATGGGAGAGAAGGGACAAATCTTTCTTACAGAATTCCAAATAATGTATGTAGATACTCCCCTCTCTAGGAGGTGGAGCTTAATTCCCTCTCCTTGAGTGTAGACTGGTCTTAGTGACTCAACTTCCAAAGATCATAGAAAGAACTTCCAAAGAGTATAGAAAGGGGAAAAAAGGAAATTTACAGTGTTCAAGAAACCTGGCAGATACCACCTGAACCAAGTCACTAAGGTCAACATCACCAGCATTAAGTCATGTTGCTATCATGTGCCCTATGATGTGATGTGATGTGACGTGATGAGAAGGGCACTTCACCTCTTCTCCAAAACCCATAACCCCAGTCTAACCAGAGAAAACACCAGGCAAACGCAAACTGAGGGACATTCTACAAAATAACTTACCAATACTGCTCGAATATTTCAAGGTTATGAAAAACAAGGAAAGACTAAGGAACTGTCACAGATTAGAAGAGATTAAGGAGATATGATGACTAAATGCAATGTGGGATCTTGGATTAAATTCTGGAACAGAAAAAGGACATAAGTGAAAAAAACCCGGTGAAATTTGAATAAAGTTTATAGTTTGAGTAAATAGTATTTTACCCATGTAAATTCCTTAGTTTCAACAAATGTATCATGCTTATGTTAACATAAGAGGAAGGTGAGTTTCAAAACTCTCTGTACTACCTTTGCAATTTTTCTGAAAATCTAAAATTATTCCAATATAAAGAGTTTATTTTAAAACAAAAATGTCTAGTAGATTCTCATCTCACTCAAACTAGAAGCCACAGTCTCTACAGTGGCCTACAAGGCCCTATATAACCTGATTCCTCCTTTACTACTTCTCAGATCTCATCTATGTTTGTTGAATAAATGAATGAATGACCCTCTAAAACAAAGGAACCCAAATCTGACTAATCATCAGAACCATCTGGGGAACTTTTAAAAATGCAGATTCTAAGGGAATATCTCAGAGATATTTGAATCAGTCTTTCTGGGGTGGGAGGTGGAAATTTAAATCTTTAACAGCACCCCAGACAGTTCTGAGAATCAGTCAGATTTGGAAGATTCTCAAGATGAAAAACACAACGAATTCTCTCATTTGGCTGTCAAATAGCTTCATTAATTGAAATAATTATGACTACTTTAACTGAAGAGGAAAACTTAAGAGACTCTAAAGTATAAGCTATTTGAAATAAAAGTGAATTTTCAAAAGAATAAGTCCATCCCCCTGCTAAGAACAGTGGTTTGCAACTGGGAGCAATTTTGTCCCTCACGGAGCATTTGGCAATGTCTGGAAACATTTTTGGTTGCCATAACTGGGGCAGTGTGCTATTGGTACCTAGTCAGTAGAGGCCAGAGATGCTGCTAAACATCCTATAATGTACAAGACAGCCCACCACAGCAAAGAATTATCTAAAATGTCAACAGTGCTGAAGCTGAGAAACTCTCCTCAGAATGACTGATGGCCACTTTTACATAAGGACCCAATCCATCCAACACCTGCTGGAATATCTCCACAGACAGCCTGCTCATTATTCTACATCAATCAATGCACTATTGGGCAGCTTAAAATTTTCCCCCAACTTTTCTTTTGAAAAATTCCAAACATTGTAGAAAAGTTGAAAGAATAACAAACATCCATTTGCTCTTCACTTACACCCAGCAAATGTTAACATTTGGCCACATTTGCTTTGCCACACACTATACACATATACACACATGCACACACAGACATGCACAAACACACACACTTTTTTGTTTTGCAGAGCCACTTGAAAATAGCAGACATCATAACACTTCAGCATGCATCTCCTATGTAACCACAGTACCACTATCATACTTAAGGATACAACAATAATTCCAAAATATCATCCTCAAACTTCCCCAGTTGTCCCCAAAATGACTTCTACAGCTTTATAGTTCACCCCACCCTAATCCAAAATCCAATTAAGGTTCACTCCTTGCATTTAATTGTTAGGTTTCTTTTAATCCAGAACAGTCCCCCATTGTTTTTGTCTTCCAGGACATTGTCTGAAGAGTCCTAGCCAGTTATCTTGTAAAATGTCTTCTATTTTTGATTTGTTTCAGTTTCCTCATGGTGTCATTTAACATGTCTCCAGATTTCCCTTCTTTCCTATAAACCAGAAATTAAGTCTTGGCTCGATCAGATTCAGGTAAAATATTTTTGGCAAGAATACTTCATAGATGATGATGTGTATTTCTCATTGCATCACATTAGGAGAAATACAATGTCAGGCTGCCCTGCCATCAGTGATGCTAAGTTTGATCACTGGGTTAGTGTGATGATCATCAAATCTCTGCTCTAAAGGTATACTTCCCATTTGAATTAGAATGTATAAGTATCCTACTTTTTATCAACTTTTACCCCAATAGTTTTAGCATCCACTGATAACCTTTGTCTGAATTAATTATTACAACAGGGGATAGAAAATGGTGATTTCTGAAGTCTATCATTCCTTCTACGTTTATTAGCTCAGAGTATTCTATAAAGAGCAGAAGAGCTTTCCTTATTCCCTCTCCCCCCGCCCCCCCTTTTATTGGTGCTTAATACACATTTATTAACTGAATACATTCAATACTGTTGATTTTTCAAATTAGATAAAAAGCATGGGCTGATGAGTTTTATGGAGATATTTCTCAGATTATAAAAACAAATTTTAAACAAGATCTGTGACTACTTAGATGAGAAACTGATTATTACTGTGAGCCAATTTGGGGTCCTGGAGAAAGGGTCATTTCAAGCTAATGGAAGAGTGCCTCTCTTAATAGAGGATAGGAAGCTTCTAGATCATGGGAATGTCTAGCAGTCATTCATGATATCCGTGTAGACCATATAGTTAGGTAGATTCCAAGCTGGCTGGGCACGCTGGTCCATAGTTCAGTGCCAATTTCCTCTCCCCTCTTTTTTATTATCACTATGGATGCATGGATTTCTATTGTTGTTTAATCAATTCCCTTCATTATTGTTTTTGATGCTCAAATTGACCCAAATTTGGCCAGTGGACACTTCTTGAGACTCCTTCAAGCTGGCTCCTGTGACCTTTTGACATAACTTCATTAGTCTTTGACCACTTCCTATGGACATCTCTGGTTTTAAAAGCTGTTTATATGATATTTATTTGCTGAAATTCCTATAACATCTGTCCATTGGTTTTGGTTCTACTTTTTTCAGGAACAGAACATTTTATTTCTTCCATGTGGAATGTTATGTGACTTAAACACATATTATGGCTGGGTTGGAGCAATTCTGTGAAACCGCTTCACTAACATCACACAAGTATATAAATCATTAATTTAGGCCTACTCATATGCTCACTTCATCCCTAATCCTCACACTTTAGGATGTCTATTACACACACTTATTACTTAATTCAGTTTCTGAAAGCTGCTGAGAGTTTAAAGATTTGTTTCCAAGGTTTCATCAAATTTTCCCATATCAAAATGGCTGCATCAAAGGAGCCAGGTCATAATTTCCTATATATGATCTGGGATAGATTCATGCACTGGTTGGAGCCAGTCCTTAGTACTACTAGAATAACCACTAAGGTATATGAAATACTGTATTACTACTTAAGGGCCAAATCGCACCCAGCATTAGTTATTAAAGTTATCCTAACAATCCTCCAATATTTTCATACAGGTTTTTGCAGTTTATTACAACTTATTTATACATAAAGAGCATGTAAATGCAGATGTGCCTTCTTTCTAGGGTATATCCAATCAGCATTACCCATTACCATATATATTTGCTCAAGCCAGTCAAGAAAAGCCTGATGAGCCTAGAGCAAAAAATGTCCCTGCCCTAATAGATGAACGGTACTCTGTCTTCTAGAATACATAGAGGCAAATAGCAACACTTCAGGAGGGCACAGGAACTCTAGTTCCTCTGTTTGTAGACATATTTCCGGTATCTGACAACTTAATCAGATCATGTTAAATACACAGAATAGTATACAGTTTTATTTATATTTCTTATTCCTTTTCCAGTATGGTCAAAGCACACTGAAGGCAGAAAGAATCCTTATCAAGTGCTTTGTAACTCTGGGCAGGGAGAAGGAAATGGTCACTCACTATAGTACAATAATAATAATAAAATAATTTAAAATAATAAAATGTGACTTTCAAGAACGAAGGTGACAGAACAGGGAAAAAAAACCCTAATGCCTAATTTCTAGGTGATTACATATGGCTTTTCGAATGATGTGAAATTCTGACATTTCTGAATAGTAATAGGAAAAACATAAAACAAATGACAAAGAGAAGACAATGTAAGAGAAATACTAAAGGCAAGAGTAAATCAAATCAGCAGGTCAAGGGAAAAACCACAAAAGTATACCAATCATCCAGAAGGTACCTTTGTTCAGAAGAGGAAGGAAGTCAGGTGCTTTTTCCCGAAAAACCCTTTGAGCATCTTCAGCTTTCATTGATACCTCCTTTGTCTGAACCAGGAAAAAGCCTTTACCAACCAGCTGTGGGAAATAAAATTTCATTTACATTTTAAAATGACCTGAGACTAAAACAATATTTTCCTATTCTACAACTTTTCTGTATAAAATGTAACACAGTGCTCTGATTTTTGTTTTAGTTATAACTGTAATTAATTCAGGGTGTTTGCTATAAACAAGTTTTCACATACACAAGATTCTTTCTTCCAGATGGGTGGTTCTGATTAAGAATTAGTACTGCCACTCCAATAAAGATGTTTAAAAAAAAAAGAATTAGTACTGCCTACTGTTACAATTAAGGGTCAAATAAATGTAAATTAGCCCTAAAAATTTTAAACTTTATTAAAAAAATTTTGTTGACTGAAACTAACAGAAGCTTTAGTTTGGTGATACTGTCCAGTGAGAGGAGAATCATTAACTAAAGTATGGTACATTCACAAGATAAAATACCATAGTTTGTTAAATATAACAAATGATAAAAGGGGGAAAGTTTATATAATACTGTTAATTTTAAAAAGCATGATTCAAATTTATATAGTATAGCACAATAACGCTAGAATACATTTACGGAGTACTTACTATATGCCAGGCAGTTTTATGTGTTCTACATGTAAAACACGTTTAACCTCTCATGAGGCAGGTATTATTATCACTCTCATTTTACAGATGAGAAACTAAAGCACAGAGTGGTTAAGAAATCTGCCCATGGTCACACAACTATTAAGGGACAGAGCTGTGACTTGAACCCAATTAAACTGATTACAGACTAAATAAATTAAAATTATTCCTACAAAGACAATTCAAGGTACAGCACATTATGGATGATTTTTAAACTTATTTCTACTCTTCTTTATTTCTACAGCTCTCTACAATGAGTATACATTAATTTTTTAAATAATTATGAAAGTATTTTTTAAAAATGCAAATCGATTCAACCAATTAAAGCCTATTGAGTTTTTAATTATAAAAGTAACAAATAGGCTCAATACAGAACATTTATATTTTTAAAACATTTAAAAAATAAAAAACAGAAACAAAGAAATATCAAAGTGCTACCACTCAAAGATGCCACTGCTATATAGGTATACTTCCTTTTTTTGGGCCACGCTGTGTGGCTTGTGGGATCTTAGTCTTAGTTCCCCTAACCAGGGATGGAACTCGTGGCCCCTGCAGTGGAAGCACGGAGTCCTAACCACTGGACCACCAGGGAAGTCCTGGCATACTTCCTTTTACCCTTCCGGTTTTCGTTTTCCCCCATTACAGAAATAATACATGTTTTATGTAAAATCCATAGAGCTACGAACAAGAAAAGAAAACCCTGCTCTTAATCCACTTCCTAAAAAGAACCACAACTGTCAGCATTTTAGTATATATAACTCTCCAGACTTATCTACTTTAAAAAAAATCAGATACGTAATATTCTACAAATTTTCACTTACTTGGTTGTGAACATTTTCCAACTATTCTACTATAAAATCAGTTTTAATGGTTGATAGTATTTCACTCTATGGCTACGTTATTCCATACCATTTCATCAAATTGGATTCAAACTCAAATCCTTTTCCAGAGCCCTCAATGCTGCCTCAGAAAAAGAGAAACATCCATAAAAATGTAGCAGAAAATTACATAAACATCACTGCCAGATAATGACTGCAAAGTTACTTAAATTATCAGAAACAATCCCACATCTGTTTCTAATTCTCTAGACTGCTCAATACCTCTCATTTTATAGTCAGACACATAAACTGACAAAAGTAAGATGATTAATTCAAAACACTGTTACCTAAAAACAATGAACTATGAAACTAGTATATTTACTTTGATATTTCACTGCAGACATGTGAAGAGACTCTTTTTCATGAAAATTCTTCTACTTTTAAGCTTTTTTTTTTTTTTTTTTTTTTTGCGGTACGCGGGCCTCTACCTGCTGTGGCCTCTCCCGTTGCGGAGCACAGGCTCCAGACGCACAGGCCCAGCGGCCATGGCTCACGGGCCCAGCTGCCCCGCAGCATGTGAGACCTTCCCGGACCGGGGCATGAACGCGTGTCCCCTGCATCAGCAGGCGGACTCCCAACCACTGCGCCACCAGGGAAGCCCCTACTTTTAAAGACTTGAAAATAGAGGTAACTACCCAACTTTAATATACAATAAGTTATATATTAATATACATGTATATATACATATACATGTATACACGTATATGTTAATATACAATAAGTTATACAACTTTAAGTTATACAATACTTCCAAACAATTCCAAATACTTTAATTTATCCTGTGCTTATCTGTGATATAGTTAAGAGGCAGCAAGAAATCTGATCTTTAGGTAAGAAAACCGAGGCCTAGTAACTTCTCTTGACTCCTATGGAATGTACTTTCTGGTTTACCCAGTTTTTCTGGACTTCCTACTCTCTCAAGTTTTACACTTCCTACCTTAAAAAATCATTATGATATGTTTAATTTATGAAAACACTATGAAACAAAATTCTGTGCTACTCCTAGGGTTTAACAAAACCAGAGTTGGCAATCACAGTTCCAGTCTAAGCTGTTCTAAGACATTTGTGTTATGATACGAGAAAAGACTCAAGTTTCATTTTTTTCTGTCTCAGCATTAACTAGCTTCTACACATATTTTCCAGGGAACTCGAGCTTCATTTTTTAAAAAATATGTAATCGCTCTCTTGATATGTAACTTACCGGTCTTTCAGCACGCTGTGATACCCTCTTCACATGTACTTAGCATTTTCTTCTTTTTGTTCTCTTAATTCTGTGATTTCAGAATTAGTCAGGATAACTCTAGCCAAAAAGTCCCAGGGTTTTTCCTTCTAGGCTGGAGGGTAGTATCTGCCTTGCCTCCACACACTTTCAGTCACATTCCAGCTCCACCAGGCATTTATCAACTTTCCTTTACCACTGAGGCAGCATAATAGCATCATGCTTAAGGGTTAAGACTATGGCCTACAAAGCCAAACTGCCTGGATTTAAATCATGGCTCTGCTACTTACCAGCAAGTGACCTTTTGCAAGTTACTTACCTTCTCTGTGGCTCATTTTTCTTATCTGTATAAAGAGAAACAATGGCACCTATTTCATAGGTTATTCCTGAATTAAGTGAGTTAATTCACTTAAATACTGTATAACAGTCACCTGACGTATAATAAACACTATATTAACTGTTAGCTATTATTATTGTCATCATTTTTGTTACTGTTATTGTTGGATTTTTATTTAAATTATTTTGTAATCCAGAAGGACATCTAAAGAACATCACTCTTCCTGGTCATATTGCAAAAAGTGCACACAACGGTGCCATTTCGTACAACAGATATCAAAAGTTAAAAGGTTAAGGACATCTGATGACTCATGAAGAATGACAGTGTTTGTTTTGATGGCTTTTTTCTTTAAACGTACTGTACATTCTTTATGTCCTCTCCTCATTATCTACCAAAAAGGAGTTTAACCTGAATAATTACCTCTCTTGAAAACTGTATGTAGATTTTTAAAAAAATCACCATACAGTATAATGAAAATGTTTACCTCTCAGATGTTGGATTAACATCTGATTAGATAGCTCAAAGGCCAGAGCACTTTTTCTATATCTCACCAGATCCATAGCACATTTTTATCAGATTGGCATAATCAAGAAAGAAAATATCAAAGTCTTAAGATTATACTTGGCTTCTGTTGTTTTTAAAACTGGACCTCAGATATACTTTGTGGATTTCAGACATGGGTTTTCTACATTGTAGAATGTATAAGCTACAGAGAGGTGGTCATTTTTCTAGTTTTTTTTTTTTTTTCTAAAACCGTTCCTTTCGACAGAAGTGCTACAACTTAAAAAAAAATCCATTCAAAGAGAGTTTTCCATTCACCTCTCCATTTCTGGAAGTTTGATTTTTAAATTCAAACAGACTCTTTCTGAAGAAAGCCTGATTAATGACTAATCAATACATCCTACTGCTGCCTCCCCAATGGAGGAACTGCTGCTTCTGGAGCCCCTAACCTCCACATCCCCATTTATTTTCCAAGTGAAAGCTGCTACCCAAAGAACCCTTCTCTACTCCTGAAAGCACTAAAAGCCCCTGCTCATGAGTCCACAATCTCTGCTGTCGCAGCTGCCACCTCATTGTTTCACACCAACTTCCTCTTCATGGCAATAGGGCAAAGGAAAGTAATGTGGAGGTTGCTCTCAGTCAAAACGGGCTCCAAAAGTTGTATGCCTAAATGCCTTTCCCACACCTTAAACAGTTAAAAACTCCAAATAAATTTCCCCACTAAATAATTATAAAAGGTCATGCTTTACTTTGCAGTACTACTTTTGTGAGCTCCCATGGAAATCAGTTATGATAAAGAATGGAAGTTCTTTGAGGGTAGAGAATTTTGTCTATTTATCTCCACTCCCAGCGTATATTTCATCACCTCTAAACTGCCATCAATTGTAAGATGCATTTCAGAGAAGCAAAACTGTGGAAAACAAAGGTGCATCCTATAATCAATGAAAGATGGTGACAGAGTAACCTGCACATAATGAGTGCTTAACAGATGCTTCCTGAATTGAACTGTTTTTAAAAAGTTTCTTTGGGAAAGTATTTGAGGCCTAAGCAACTAGCTTGCAGATAAATCTGTAGGGGGCAGAGGACTATAATTTAAGGATTGCCTGTATTTCTAATAGCCAATTTGAAAAGAATGGACGCTCTCCAGAAAGTGGTGTGTTTCTATGTAGGTGTATGTCTGTCTCTCTTCTCTCTCTTCTCCTTACCTCATCAATTAGTTTCCTGGCATTTGCGATAGTATAATCACCAGCAAATAATACCACTAAGCATGACTCATCACTGTTCTTCTGTCTCTGACCCCGGGACACTGGAACGATACTTCTACTGGCTTCTGTGGAAAGGCGGACAGCTTTGAGCTCTTCGGTAGTAGGTAGAGGAACATGGTCCTGAATGACAGCATCTTCTGGAAGAAGGCTCCAATTGAGTTCTCCTGACACAGGTGTAAAGTCATGAATGTTACTCCAGGTATTATTGAAGATACTGAGCCCTGCATCTTTGAACTGGAAAGCTAATTCAGGGTAGTACCATTGAAAACAGCCAAACTTGATATTCGTGGAAGACTCAATAATGGGCTGAGTGGCACAGCACAAAAAGACTTCCAGCTTTCTACAGTCCCGCACACGAAACTGTTGGCAGGCTAATGCACACTTGCAATCTCTGCAATTCCGGAAAAACACACTGCCTTTCACCGGTCCCAGAAAAATGACACAGTTAGTACAGTCATCAATAGTAACTGTAGCAGAGTGATCAAAAATATAGATGTTACAGTTCTCACAGTCTTGAATGAGAAACTGTTGTCCTGCCACTTTCCCAGGTAAGCGACCTACTGTTTCATCCTTCAGTCCACTGAACATGTAGTCTTTCGGATCAACCTGCAGGAACAAAACACAGACCTTGAGTATTATTGACATTATTCAGCAAACATTAATTGTCTATTGGGAGTCAGGAACGATTTTTATTGCTAAAATAATATGTTCCAACTCTTACTGACTTTGCGACATAATAAGAAAATGAGCAGGACAAAAAACTTTTTTAAAATAAATACATAAAAGGCATGGGGGGAAGAAAGGGAGAGGAAACTGTTATAGATAAAGAAAGACTCAGGACATACCAACCAAATGATGTGTGGACATTGTTGGATCCTGTTTTAACATATCAACTGTAAAAGTACATTTTGGAAACAATTGGGGAAATTCTCATACATACACACAGCATACTGGATGATATTAAGGAATATTTCAGCTTTGAGCCTTTTCTTTTTCTGATGCTTCACTTTTAAAAAACTTCTGCGTCTTTAAAACTTCTAAACTTGGAAATACACCCAGATAGGAATATGTTTCTCTATCTTTCCATAAATTGATGCCTAGGTCTTAGTTTCTAAACCCTGACTGATTTCTGCAATATGCTACAGAAAATGGAAGCACCTGAAGGCCCAAGAATCACTATATGTCAGAATTTGCATCTACAAATTTGATTGAAACGTTTACTGAGCTACTCCTACAATGTAAAATTTTCAAATTTCACCATTTCCATCTTTAGGCATTTTAAACTAAAGCTCACAGAATCTTTTACACAGTGTGTCTTACATTATTTTTTAAATTTTAGCTGACCTCTCAAAATATAGTCATTAAAAGACCATTTTTATTTTTCTAAATTACTTTTAAATCTACTTGCACTGTCTTAACCTCTTTGTGAATATTAAATTTCATACAAAACTATTCATGTACCAGAAACAGGCTCCCATAGGTACGGTACGCAAAAACTTGATTATTTACAAAGGATAATTTAATCATCTTAATCGTTAGCAAACTAGCTTAAAGTGACTTATTCAGCATTACACAACAAATGTTGTACTCGTCAGTTTTACACAATGTACTAGAAGTAGTATTGGTCTGTAGCATGAGCAATAAAAGACACAGTTAGTACAGTCATCAATAGTAACTGTAGCAGAGTGATCAAAAATATAGATGTTACAGTTTTCTAGTCTCAATTTTGTCACCTATGAGCAACATGAATTAAAAAGGCACTTTAACTTTCTAGATCTTCATTCAGACATTCAGCCATTTGAACACCCAATAGGAGCCAGACATTGTTTTAAGCACCAAAATGCATATGACCAGCTCTTTCCATAAAAGAAGTGAACACTAACCTAAACAAATGATTTTAAAACCACCTGGCTGTGTAATGAGAGATGCTCAGAATATTCTGGAAATACAGAGGAGGGACACCAGGCACAGGGGAGGTAGGGGTGTAAGACTTCCTGTGCAAAGTGAGAATGAATAAGCTGAAGTTCACCAGGTAAAAGGGGTAGGAGTAAAGGATCCTCCCTTCCCATATCAGGCAAAAGTGAAAGAATGAAATAAAACTCTTCAGGGAGTGTGAGGAAAAGTGAACATGGTTTGGTGTTACCAGTGATACTGCAATGGGAGCAAATGAAGCTGGAGAGGTAGGCAGGGGCCATGTTATGAAGCTTGGAAGTTCTCCGTGGACAAAGGGGTACCACAGAATGATTTAAATAAGCAAAATTTACATTTTAGGAAGATTGTTCTGGTAAGAATAATGACAAGTGGCGTGTGAATCGGAGAGGCGGTTGCAGTCATCCAGAAAGGGCTGGAACTAGAGTAGTGGTTAGCAGGGAAGAGGAAGATGGAATGAATTTGAGAAATACTGAGGAAGGAGAATCAGACGATTTAGTAATTCAATGGCTGTAGGAGGTAAGGCAGAAGGATGGGTCAAAAATGATTCCTAGTTATCTAGTCCAGTATTTTTCAACCTTTTTGACTACAATTCACATTAGTACATTCTCCAGCACAGCCCAGTACACGTATTTATGAGTATTTGTACATGTACACATACCAATGAAAGAAAAGTTTCACAAAATAATACTTACCCTTATTTTGTGTTAAACCCCAAATATTTTCTATTATCCCACCCACAGGTTTGAAGAAACACTGCTCTGGTTTATGTGATTGGATGTTGGTAGTGCCACACACCAAAAAAAAAAAAAAAAAAAGAAAAAAGAAAAAGAAAATATAAGAGGCAGCACAGGTTTAATGTGGGAAGAGGTGTTCAAGCTATTCCATTTCTAGGATTTTACAGGTGACACACATATATAAAGGTATAGTGTTCCAGTTTGGGCTCTATCAAGATACTGAACTAGCATAGTGGCTGGCTCCCAATTATCCAAGATCAATCTCAAATGGACCAAGTAAGAAAACCACCAAGGAAAGGGGAAACTATGAGACACCCCTGTGGTGGGTGTGGGAACAGAAAACAGAAAAGGAAACTCAGATTTCTTCTATTGCTTCTCCCCTTCCCAAATCTTGAGACAACAATGCTTCCCATACACCTGCTAGGACTCAGACCTCTGGTCCAGATTTCCCTGGGAGCAAATTCCGGGCAGGGCAGAAACCCTGTGCTGGCGAAGAGCTGAGAAAAATGGGTGGGGATTAATTTTGACAGTGGTTCAGGACCTCTCCAAATCCTCAGAACTGGCAAATTAAAATCTAAGGAGTTTCTTCTAATGCTGCTTCTCAAGTATTGATTGGTCAAGTGAACCAAAAAAAAAAAAAAATCGACAAGGATCTAGGCAATCCAAACCACACAATGAATAAGTTTGAGTTCTGCACACAACTAGTAGAGTATACTCACATTTTTTCTCAAGCACACATTGAAGGATTTTTTAAAAAATCATGTACTAGTACTAGATCATAAAGAAAGCCTCAACAAATTTTAAATAATAGATAACTTACAGATTATTATATGCGACCAAGATGCAATTAAATTAGAAGTTAATAAAAAAAGATACTTTAAAAAATCCTTGCCTATTTGAAAATTTTAAAAACACAGTGCTGGACGAGGGGAAGATGGCGGAAGAGTAAGACGCAGAGATCACCTTCCTCCCCACAGATACACCAGAAATACATCTACACGTGGAACAACTCCTACAGAACACCTACTGAATGCTGTCAGAAGACCTCAGACTTCCCAAAAGGCAAGAAACTCCCCACGTACCTGGGAAAGGCAAAAGAAAAAAAGAAAAAACAGAGACAAAAGAATAGGGACGGGACCTGCACCAGTGGGAAGGAGCTGTGAAGGAGGAAAGGTTTCCACACACTAGGAGCCCCTTCACGGGCGGAGACTGTGGGTGGCGGAGGGGGGAAAGCTTCGGGGCCACAGAGGAGGGCACAGCAAAAGGGGTGCGGAGGGCAAAGCGGAGAGATTCCCACACAGAGGATCGGTGCCGACCGGCACTCACCAGTCCGAGAGGCTTGTCTGCTCACCCGCCAGGGCGGGCGGGGCTGGGAGCTGAGGCTCGGGCTTTGGTCCGAGCACCGGCAGAGGACTGGGGTTGGCGACGTGAACAGAGCCTGAAGGGGTTAGTGCACCACAGCTAGCCAAGAGGAAGTCCAGGAAAAGGTCTGGAGCTGCCGAAGAGGCAAGAGACTTTTTCTTCCCTCTTTGTTTCCTGGTGCGCGAGGAGAGGGGATTAAGAGCGCTGCTTAAAGGAGCTCCAGAGACGGGCACGAGCCGCGGCTAAAAGCGCGGACCCCAGAGACTGGCAGGAGATGCTAAGACTGCTGCTGCCGCCATCAAAAAGCCTGTGTGCAAGCACAGGTCACTATCCACACCCCCCTTCCGGGGAGTCTGTGCAGCCCGCCACTGCCAGGGTCCTGGGATCCAGGAACAACTTCCCCGGGAGAATGCACGGCGCGCCTCAGGCTGGTGCAACGTCATGCCAGCCTCTGCCGCCGCAGGCTCGCCCCGCACTCTGTGCCCCTCCCTCCCCGCGGCCTGAGTGAGCCAGAGCCCCCAAATCAGCGGCTCCTTTAACCATGTCCTGTCTGAGTGAAGAACAGACGCCCTCCGGCGACCTATACGCAGAGGCGGGACCAAATCCAAAGCTGAGCTCCTGGGAGCTGTGAGAACAAAGAAGAGAAAGGGAAATATCTCCCAGCAGCCTCAGAAGCAGCGGATTAAAGCTCCACAATCAACTTGATGATTGAGGAGGTGGACTTTGAGAGCAGGATTTATGATTTTTTCCCCTTTTCCTCTTTTTGTGAGTGTGTATGTGTATGCTTCTGTGTGAGATTTTGTCTGTATAGCTTTGCTTCCACCATTTGTCCTAGGGTTCTATCCGTCCGTTTTTTAAAAATTTTTTTTCATAATTAATTTTAATAACTTTATTTTATTTTACTTTATCTTCTTTCTTTCCTTCCTTCCCTCCTTTAGACAACGAATCATCCCAAATTGAGGAGGTGAACTTTGAGAGCAGGATTTATGATTTTTTCCCCTTTTCCCCTTTTTGTGAGTGTGTATGTGTATGCTTCTGTAAGAGATTTTGTCTGTATAGCTTTGCTTCCACCATTTGTCCTAAGGATCTATCCGTCCATTTTTTGTTGTTTTTAATTTTTTTAATAATTATTTTTTACTTTAATAACTTTATATTTTACTTTATTTTATTTTACTTTATCTTCTTTATTTTTTCCTTCCTTCCCTCCTTCCTCCCACTGTCCCTCCCTCCCTCCCTCCTTTACTTCTTTCCTTCCTTTCTTCTTTCTTTCTTTCTTCCTTCCTCCCTTCCTTCCTTCCTTCCTTTCTTTCTTTCTTTCTTCCTACTTCTACTAATTCTTCCTCTCTACTTTTTCTCCCTTTTACTCTGAGCCGTGTGGATGAAAGGCTCTTGGTGCTGCAGCCAGGAATCAGTGCTGTGCCTCTGAGGTGGGAGAGCCAACTTCAGGACACTGGCCAACAAGAGACCTCCCAGCTCCACATAATATCAAACGGAGAAAATCTCCCAGAGATCTCCATCTCAACAGCAGCACCAAGCTTCACTCAAGGATCAGCAAGCTACAGTGCTGGACACCTTATGCCAAACAACTAGCAAAAGAGGAACATAACCCCACCCATTAGCAGAGAGGCTGCCTAAAATCATAATAAGGCCACAGACACCCCAAAACACACCACCAGACGTGGACCTGCCCACCAGAGAGACAAGATCCAGCCTCATCCACCAGAACACAGGCACTAGTCCCCCCCACCAGGAAGCCTACACAACCCACTGAACCAACCTTAGCCACTGGGGACAGACACCAAAAACAACGGGAACTACGAACCTGCAGCCTGCAAAAAGGAGACCCCAAACACAGTAAGATAAGCAAAATGAGAAGACAGAAAAACACACCGCAGATGAAGGAGCAAGATAAAAACCCACCAGACCTAAAAAATGAAGAGGAAATAGGCAGTCTACCTGAAAAAGAATTCAGAATAATGATAGTAAAGATGATCCAAAATCTTGGAAATAGAATGGAAAAAATGCAAGAAACATTTAACAAGGACCTCAAAGAACTAAAGATGAAACAAACAACGATGAACAACACAATAAATGAAATGAAAAATACTCTAGATGGGATCAATAGCAGAATAACTGTGGCAGAAGAAAGGATAAGTGACCTGGAAGATAAAATAGTGGAAATAACTACTGCAGAGCAGAATAAAGAAAAAAGAATGAAAAGAACTGAGGACAGTCTCAGAGGCCTCTGGGACAACATTAAACGCACCAACATTCGAATTATAGGGGTTCTAGAAGAAGAGAAAAAGAAAGGGACTGAGAAAATATTTGAAGAGATTATAGTTGAAAACTTCCCTAATATGGGAAAGGAAATAGTTAATCAAGTGCAGGAAGCACAGAGAGTCCCATACAGGATAAATCCAAGGAGAAATACGCCAGGACACATATTAATCAAACTGTCAAAAATTAAATACAAAGAAAGCATATTAAAAGCAGCAAGGGAAAAACAACAAATAACACACAAGGGAATCCCCATAAGGTTAACAGCTGATCTTTCAGCAGAAACTCTGCAAACCAGAAGGGAGTGGCAGGACATATTTAAAGTGATGAAGGAGAAAAACCTGCAACCAAGATTACACTACCCAGCAAGGATCTCATTCAGATTTGATGGAGAAATTAAAACCTTTACAGACAAGCAAAAGCTGAGAGAGTTCAGCACCACCAAACCAGCTTTAGAACAAATGCTAAAGGAACTTCTCTAGGCAAGAAACACAAGAGAAGGAAAAGACCTACAATAACGAACCCAAAACAATTTAGAAAATGGGAATAGGAACATACATATCGATAATTACCTTAAACATAAATGGACTAAATGCTCCCACCAAAAGACACAGATTGGCTGAATGGATACAAAAACAAGACCCATATATATGCTGTCTGCAAGAGACCCACTTCAGACCTAGAGACACATACAGACTGAAAGTAAGGGGATGGAAAAAGATATTCCATGCAAGTGGAAACCAAAAGAAATATGGAGTAGCAATTCTCATATCAGAAAAAATAGACTTTAAAATAAAGACTATTAGAAGAGACAAAGAAGGACACTACATAATGATCAAGGGATCGATCCAAGAAGAAGATATAACAATTGTAAATATTTATGCACCTCAATACAAAAGGCAAATACTAACAGCCATAAAAGGGGAAATTGACAGTAACACATTCATAGTAGGGGACTTTAACACCCCACTTTCACCAATGGACAGATCATCCAAAATGAAACTAAGTAAGGAAACACAAGCTTTAAATGATACATTAAACAAGATGGACTTAATTGATATTTATAGGACACTCCATCCAAAAACAGAATACACATTTTTCTCAAGTGCTCATGGAACATTCTCCAGGATAGATCATATCTTGGGTCACAAATCAAGCCTTGGTAAACTTAAGAAAATTGAAATTGTATCAAGTATCTTTTCTGACCACAATGTTATGAGACTAGATATCAATTACAGGAAAAGATCTGTAAACAATACAAACACATGGAGGCTAAACAATACACTACTTAATAACGAAGTGATCACTGAAGAAATGAAAGAGGAAATCAAAAAATACCTAGAAACAAATGACAATGGAGACACGACGACCCAAAACCTATGGGATTCAGCTAAAGCAGTCCTAAGAGGGAAGTTTATAGCAGTACAAGCCCACCTTAAGAAACAGGAAACATCTCGAATAAACAACCTAACCGGGCTTCCCTGGTGGCGCAGTGGTTGAGGGTCCGCCTGCTGATGCAGGGGACACGGGTTCGTGCCCCGGTCTGGGAGGATCCCACATGCCGCGGAGCGGCTGGGCCGGTGAGCCATGGCCGCTGAGCCTGCGCATCTGGAGCCTGTGCTCCACAACAGGAGAGGCCACAACAGTGAGAGGCCCACATACCACAAAAACAAAACAAAACTAAAAAAAACAACCTAACCTTACACCTAAAGCAATTAGAGAAAGAAGAACAAAAAAACTCCAAAGTTAGCAGAAGGAAAGAAATCATAAAATCAGATCAGAAATAAATGAAAAGGAAATGAAGGAAACGCTAGCAAAGATCAATAAAACTAAAAGCTGGTTCTTTGAGAAGATAAACAAAATAGATAAACCATTAGCCAGACTCATCAAGAAAAACACGGAGAAGACTCAAATCAATAGAATTAGAAATGAAATAGGAGAAGTAACAACTGACACTGCAGAAATACAAAAGATCATGAGAGATTACTACAAACTACTCTATGGAAATTAAATGGACAACCTGGAAGAAATGGACAAATTCTTAGAAACACACAACCTGCCAAGGCTGAATCAGGAAGAAAGAGAAAATATGAACAGACCAATCACAAGCACTGAAATTGAAACGCTGATTAAAAATCTTTCAACAAACAAAAGCCCAGGACCAGATGGATTCACAGGTGAATTCTATCAACCATTTAGAGAAGAGCTAACACCTATCCTTCTCAAACTCTTCCAAAATATAGCAGTGGGAGGAACACTCTCAAACTCATTCTACGAGGCCACCATCACCCTGATACCAAAAGCAGACAAGGATGTCACAAAGAAAGAAAACTACAGGCCAATATCACTGATGAACACAGATGCAAAAATCCTCAACAAAATACTAGCAAACAGAATCCAACAGCACATTAATAGTGAAAAACTGAAAGCATTTCCACTAAGATCAGCAACAAGACAAGGTTGCCCACTCTCACCACTCTTATTCAACATAGTTTTGGAAGTTTTAGCCCCAGCAATCAGAAAAGAAAAGGAAATAAAAGGAATCCAAATCGGAAAAGAAGAAGTAAAGCTGTCACTGTTTGCAGATGACATGATACTACACATAGAGAATCCTAAAGATGCTACCAGAAAACTACTAGAGCTAATCAATGAATTTGGTAAAGTAGCAGGATACAAAATTAATGCACAGAAATCTCTGGCATTCCTATACACTAATGATGAAAAACCTGAAAGTGAAATCAAGAAAACACTCCCATTTACCATTGCAACAAAAAGAATAAAATATCTAGGAATAAACCTACCTAAACAGACAAAAGACCTGTATGCAGAAAATTATAAGACACTGATGAAAGAAATTAAAGATGATACAAATAGATGGAGAGATATACCATGTTCTTGGATTGGAAGAATCAACATTGTGAAAATGACTCTACTACCCAAAGCAATCTACAGATTCAACGCAATCCCTATCAAACTACCACTGGCATTTTTCTCAGAACTGGAAGAAAAAATTTCACAATTTGTATGGAAACACAAAAGACCAAGAATAGCCAAAGCAATCTTGAGAACAAAAACCGGAGCTGGAGGAATCAGGCTCCCTGACTTCAGACTATACTACAAAGCTACAGTAATCAAGACAGTATGGTACTGGCACAGAAACAGAAATATAGATCAATGGAACAGGATAGAAAGCCCAGAGATAAATCCACGCACATATGGTCACCTTATCTTTGATAAAGGAGGTAGGAATGTACAGTGGAGAAAGGACAGCCTCTTCAATAAGTGGTGCTGGGAAAACTGGACAGGTACATGTAAAAGTATGAGATTAGATCACTCCCTAACACCATACACAAAAATAAGCTCAAAATGGATTAAAGACCTAAATGTAAGGGCAGAAACTATCAAACTCTTAGAGGAAAACATAGGCAGAACACTCTATGACATAAATCACTGCAAGATCATTTTTGACCCAGCTCCTAGAGAAATGGAAATAAAAACAAAAATAAACAAATGGGACCTAATGAGACTTCTAAGGTTTTGCACAGCAAAGGAAACCATAAACAAGACCAAAAGACAACCCTCAGAATGGGAGGAAATATTTGCAAATGAAGCAACTGACAAAGGATTAATTTCCAAAATTTACAAGCAGCTCATACAGCTCAAAAACAAAAAAGCAAACCACCCAATCCAAAAATCGGCCAAGACCTAAATAGACATTTCTCCAAAGAAGATATACAGACTGCCAACAAACACATGAAAGAATGCTCAACATCATTAATCATTAGAGAAATGCAAATCAAAACTACAATGAGATATCATCTCACACCAGTCAGAATGGCTATCATCAAAAAATCTAGAAACAATAAATGCTGGAGAGGGTGTGGAGAAAAGGGAACACTCTTGCACTGCTGGTGGGAATGTGAATTGGTACAGCCACTATGGAGAACAGTATGGAGGTTCCTTAAATAACTACAAATTGAACTACCATATGACCCAGCAATCCCACTACTGGGCATATACCCAGAGAAAACCATAATTCTAAAAGACACATGCACCCCAATATTCATTGCAGCTCTATTTACAATAGCCCGGAGATGGAAACAACCTAAGTGTCCATCAGCAGAGGAATGGATAAAGAAGATGTGGCACATATATACAATGGAATATTACTCAGCCATAAAAAGAAACGAAATTGAGCTATTTGTAATGAGGTGGATAGACCTAGAGTCTGTCATACAGAGTGAAGTAGCTCAGAAAGAGAAAGACAAATACCGTATGCTAACACATATATATGGAATTTAAGAAAAAAATGTCATGAAGAACCTAGGGGTAAGACAGGAATAAAGACAGACCTACTAGAGAATGGAGTTGAGGATATGGGGAGGGGGAAGGGTGAGCTGTGACAAAGCGAGAGAGATGCATGGACATATATACACTACCAAACGTAAGGTAGATAGCTAGTGGGAAGCAGCCGCATAGCACCGGGAGATCAGCCCGGTGCTTTGTGACCGCCTGGAGGGGTGGGATAGTGAGGGTGGGAGGGAGGGAGACGCAAGACGGAAGAGATATGGGGACATATGTATATGTATAACTAATTCACTTTGTTACAAAGCAGAAACTAACACACCATTGTAAAGCAACTGTACCCCAATAAAGATGTAAAGAAAAAAAACCCACAGTGCTAAGTAACTCAAGGTTTAAAGAAATCATAATCAAAACCTAAAAATACTTAGGAATAAATGTTAAAACACCAGCTACGGAATGCAGAAAAAATGGTACTTAAATAGCTACAATAAAAACTCTCAAATTAATGAGTTAAATGTCCATCTTAAGATATTAGACAATAAATAGTAGAATAAACCTACTTTCTGTAGTAGAAGGAAAAAAGATAAAAATAATGGAGAGGTTAATGATTTAGAATTCAAATATACAATAGAAAACATCAGCAAAGCCCCAAATAGGTTTTTTTGGGTGGGAAAAAACTAAAAATTGGGAATTCCCTGGTGCACCAGTGGTTAGGGCTCCATGCTTCCACTGCAGGTGGCATGGGTTCGATCCCTGGTCAGGGAACTAATATCCCGCTAGCTGCGCAGCATGGCCAAAACAAAAAAACAAAGAAACAAACAAACAAAACCAAAAATGAGGCAAACTTCTGGTATGAATGATCAAGAGAATAAGAACAAAAACAGTATGAAAGAAAAGGGCATAGAATTATAAATAAAGTAGAAGTTAAAAAGAGAATAGGGCTTCCCTGGTGGCGCAGTGGTTGAGAGTCCGCCTGCCAATGCAGGGGACACGGGTTTGTGCCCCGGTCTGGGAAGATCCCACATGCCGTGGAGCGGCTGGGCCCATGAGCCATGGCCGCTGAGCCTGCGCGTCCGGAGCCTGTGCTCCACAACGGGAGAGGCCACAACAGTGAGAGGCCCGCGTACCGCAAAAAAAAAAAAAAAGAGAGAGAGAGAATAACAACAACTATATACCAACAAGTTAAAAAACATTTTGTCCATGAAATGAATGCATCTCTTAAAAAATAACTTACCACAGCGAAGTTGAGAAGAAGTTAAAAGCTTAAATAAAAAGCTATTACTAATAAAGAAATAGAAGCAGTGGCTAAAGTGTTCCCACAAAGAAAACACAAGACTCTGATGGTTTTATAAGCAGATTCTAGTTTTATTCATCCCAGTTTTATGCAAACCTTTAAAGACAATAGAAAAAGAAGCAACAGTCCTAATTCATGCTACTAGTCTGTCCAGCAAGAAATAAGAAAAACAAAGACATAACAAAAGAAAATTTTAGGTCCATTTCACTCATGCCTATAGATGTTTTGAAAAAATTGTCAATTAAATCAATCCTAGAAGAAGAGAAAGCACCACAACCAAGTTGGATTTGTCGCAGGTAGTGTAAAAATGGTTCATTATTAGAAAACCTTTCAATGTAAGTCACTACTATATGATATCAACTCACATTTTAGTCCTAACTCCTATCACCCTCCTATGGGAACTTTATTCTTCAGTAGATCTGACACACTTGCTGTAACTTGTCTATGCCCTCTGATTCTCCTTTACCCAGAAGGCTCTCTCCTAGTTCTTATACTTGCCCACCTGTCACACTTTTCCTGTGACGCTTTCCAGTTCCCTCAACCAGAAGCCTGCTCTCCTTTTTCTGAGTACCTACATTACATTAAATACCAATCTACATCCCCTTATGTACCTAAAACTTTGGACTTGAATCCTATAACCAATCTATTTAAAACAGAAACACCTCCTCCAATAATATTACCCCTTTACCCTTCTTTATTTTTCTCCAAAGCACTTAGCTTCTTTTTATCACACTATATATGAACTGTATTTATTGTCAGTCTCCCCGCTGCCCTCCATTAGAACATAAACTACATGAGCGAAGGGATTATCTGTTTTGTTCACCCGTTTTCCCCAGCACTTAGAACAGTGCCTGGCACCACAGAGGCCCTGCACACATACTTACTGAACCCATTTTAACTACTTAATCTTCATTACCTCAGAGTATAAGCAGAAGTAGGTGGTCTCCAGGTATCTCTTAACAAATATGAAGTGTAACTGAGATTGATGATTATACACTTCTCCACACCCCATCTCTCTACTTCATCCCCAAAGAAGACAGACTCTGAAATGTATTTTTAGGGACATTCACTTAGGTCACTGTTCAAGTTGGCCAACTTCTGAGTAGGAAGATAATTATACACAAAGCCAGGCAGAGGCACTCCTTTTAATGTCAGTCCTGGGTCTCTCCATTTTACATACTCTTCTGTCCCTACCTGCAGTAAAAGGAGGCTGAGGCTGCCTTCCACTTGGTAAAGCCAGTGGAAGGGGATGGGAATGTGGTCATGGAGTAGGCTAATGGGATCTTGATCGACTCAGGAACATGCAAGAGTGGTTTAAGTTGGTTCTGCTTTAGGCCTTAAGGAGGATAAAAAACGTTCTCTGGTCTTCTTCAGCTTGTCTTCTCAGCACCAGTCTACCTCCCACAGTGGGAGTGAGATGATCTAGAGTGCCACCAATAGGTTTTTTGGAAAAGGAGTCCAGGAGTTGGCCTGTCTCTACCAAGGCCTCAAACTCAATGAGCAAGGGGAATCTTCAAGCTTCAGTTTATGGTTTCTCTCACTGTACCAGAAACTCCTTAAAAATTTTACGTAAAATTTTGTATGTATTTTCCTGGAGAATTGATTTGGGCTTCAAGATTCTGGCCAAATTATCTTTGCCTAAGACACAGACAGCAAGTTCAAAAGTTTGCAAGCATATTTATCTCCGAATTAAATAGGAAACAAACCACTGTTCGGATAAAGATAAAAAATAAAAGTTAATACTTCTTACTTAAAGGAATTCAGCTAATTTTTTTGGCATGGGAAATGATATATATTATAAATGTACAGTATTAAACAGAAATTTCAACTATATTAATTATAATATATTATAATTAGTACTATATTAGTAGTTGTAGTTGAGACCTGTTGCAAATGCAGAAAGAAAATCTATTCTTAACTTTAAAATTACTGAGCTGCTGTCTTAGTCTGCTTGGGCTGTGTTATGGACTGAATGTTTGTGTCCTCTCAAAATTCATATGTTGAAGCTCTAACCCCCCAATGTGATGGCATTTGGAGGTGGGGACTTTTGGAGGTAATTAGATTTAGATGAGGTCATGAGGGAGGGGCCCTCATGATGGGATTAGTGTCCTTATAAGAAGAGATCTCTCTCTCCATGCAGGCAGGCACCAAGGAAAGGCCACGTGAGCACATGGCAAGAAGGCGGCTGACTACAAGTAGGAAGCAGGCTTTCACCAGTAAGAACTGCAGAACTCTTGGCACACTGCAAGTTCGTCCAAATCCCTGCACTAACAGACTTGACCAAACTCTAGCATGGCTTCTACTAGCACAAGGCTTTGTCCCTAGAATGACCCCAGGTCCCCATTAAAATGCCTGCCTGAGGAAGCTCAACTCTGCAGGAAATTTTACTATTTGTTCTAGCCAACATCTGATGATAGGCCACTGACCTCCCTGTCTTAAAGCATTTACTAAAAAGGGCTTACAATTGTGACTGTATCTCTTACTAATGAGAAGTGTCCTTCTCAAGGACCTGAGATCCATTCCTATGAAATGTAATTATTAGGAAGGACAGGGCCTCTGTTTACCAGTCTCTGTGGGAGGATAAGATCCTAACTTCTAAAATTGCCAGCTAGGGGCTTCCCTGGTGGCGCAGTGGTTGAGAGTCCGCCTGCTGATGCAGGGGACGCGGGTTCATGCTCCAGTCCGGGAAGATCCCACATGTCGCGGAGCAGCTGGGCCCGTGAGCCGTGGCCGCTGAGCCTGCGCGTCCGGAGCCTGTGCTCCGCAATGGGAGAGGCCACAACAGTGAGAGGCCCGCATACCGCAATCAATCAATCAATCAATCAATCAATCAATCAATAAAATTGCCAGCTAACACGACTGACCTAATCTTATTTACACAGACCAACTTTGTAATTTTTCACTTCTCTGACTCTACTGAGTCCCTGCTCTCCCCGCTCCCTCATTCTTCCTTAAATGGCTTAAGTCACCTCTGCACAAATCAGAATGGAGCTCAGCTCCTTCCCCCGTCAGTAGTTACTGAACAAAAATCTGTTTTCACTGCTTTAACTAATGTCCAGCTGTATTTATCTCTGACACCAGACACTGGATCTGTTGGTACCTTGATCTTGGACTTCCCAGCCTCCAGAACTGTGAGAAATAAATTTCTGTTGTTTAAGCCACCCAGTCTATGGTATCTTGTTACAATGGGCTGAACAGACCAAGACTGGCTACCATAACAAAATAATACAGACTGGGTAGCTTAAACAACAGAAACTTATTTCTCACAGTTCTAGAGGCTGGGAAGTACAAAATCAAGGTGCCATTGTGGTTGGCTTCTAGTGATACCTCTCTTCTTGTCCTGCAGATGGTTGCCTTCTTGAATTATCCTCACATGGTCTTTCCTGGGTGGGTGCATGGCAAGCTTTCTGATGCCTCTTCATATAAGGACACTAATCCTATCAGATCAAGGCCTCATCGTCATGACCTCATTTAATCTTAATTACTTCCTTACAGGCCCCATCTCCAAACAGAACCACACTGGGAGTTAGGGTTTCAACATATGAATTTGGAGGTGGCTGCGGGGTGGGGCGTGGTGGGGAACCACAAACATTCAGTCCATAACTGCTGCCAATGCTGAGGAATTAAATGTGATTTACTGCTCTACATATTTTATCTAAACACCTCAGTTCTTGTAGTTCACTGGGTGAAATTAATCCTATAACTAAAGAGTTCTATAGTATAAAATTATTTGGACTATCATTATGAACTACAAAGGAGAAACTTAGGATTTACATTGCTGTACTTACTTTCTCAACAATTCCTGAAAGCTCTTCAAAACAAAAAGTGACAATAAAAAACTTGAAGCTTAGTACCATAATAATTTTGCAAAAGTTACTAGTTCTCAAAGTGCCCAAAATCACAAACACGAAAGGTGAAGTTTTTAAACTACTTTTTCACAAGAATCACTTATGAAGTGAGCTTAGTTTAGGTCATATTTCTAACTACAATCCTTGAAAGGTAGTGGATATACTCTCAAAAATCAAAGAAACATTTCAGGAGTTGGAATTCACCTGATATAGCTAATAAACTTAGGTAAGTATTATTTTCCTAACAGAAAACAAAAGTGAACATCTTATTCTTTCACTGAGCAGTTATGCAAATTTTTCATTAAAATTCACCTCCACAGTTAAACTTCCATAGTGATAATCTAAGATGAAATAATGGCATTTGTTAGTTTTAATGGAAATCTGGTCTGGGTAGAAGTTCAAAATAAGGTAGAAGTTCAAAATACTCCTCAGGAGTAATAAGGAGCACTATATAGGCACCAGGCACCATTCTAAGTGCTTTATAATCATTCACTCAATCCTCATAAAAACCCCTATGAGGGTTGTATACTATAATTATCTCTATTTTACAGATGAGAAAATTGAGGCACCCAGAGGCTAAATAACTTACCCAAGGTCACATAGTAAATGCTTGAGCTGAGTCTCAGACCTAGGCAGTCTGGCTCCTAAGTATATTCTCTTGGCTGCTTCTTCGTATTCAACCATATTCAAACAGAAACCAATGTTTACTAGGTGAATAAATCAATGGAACAGAATTCAAAAACAGACTTATGTATATATTGACAAAGGTGCAAAGGCAGTTCAACAGAGAAAGGATAATCTTTTCAACAAATGGTGCTGGAACAATTAGACATCTATATGTAAAAAATAAAATAAGGAATCTCCCATACCTTGTATCATATTTAACAATTAACTCAAAATGGATCATAGAACCTAAATATAAAACCAAAAAGTCTAAAACTTCTAGAAGAAAACAGAGGAGAAAACGTTTGTAATCTTGGTTAGGCAAAGATTTCCTAGATGTGAAACCAAAAACATAATCCATAAAAGAAAAAACTGAAAATTGGACTTTTATCTAAATTTTGAAAACTTGTTCTTCAAAAGGCACTATTAAGGGACTTCCCTGGCGGTCCAGTGGTTAAGACTCCAAGTTTCCACTGCAGGGGGTGTGGGTTCGATCCCTGGTTGGGGAGCTAAGATCCCACACGCTGTGTAGCAAAAAAACAATAAATAAAATGTGAATCTTTAAAAAAAAAAAGACACTATTAAGAGAAGACAAGTCATTATTTGGGAAAAAAATATTTGCAAGACCACAAGACAAGGGACTTGTATCCAGGATATATAAAAAACTCTCAAAACTCAATAATAAGAAAACAAATAACCCAGTAAAAAAAATGGGCAAAAGGTTTTAATAAACACTTCACCAAAGAAAATATACAGATGGCAAATAAGTACATGGAAAAATGCTCCACAAATAATTAGTCATTAGGGAAATGCAAATTAAGCCACAATGAAATACCACTACACTCCTATTAGAATGGCTAAAAATTTTTTAAAAACTGACCATACCAAGTGCTGGTGAGGATGCAGAGAAACTGGATTTCTCATACATTACTGGCGGGAATGCAAAATAGCACAGCTGCTTTGGAAAAGGGTTTGGCACTTTCTTATAAAGTTTAATATACAATTTCCATATGACTCAGAAATCCTACTCCTAGGTATTCACTCAAGTGAAATGAAAGCTTATGTTTATTCAAAAACCTGTATGCAAATGTTTATGGTAGTTTTATTCATAATTACCAGAATTTGTAAACAACCTAAATGTCCTTCAACTGGTGAATGGGTAAACAAATGTGGTAAATCCATAAAATGGACTACTACTCAGCAATAAAAAGGAACTCCTGATACATGCAACAACATGGATGAATCTTAAATGTGTCATGCTAAGTGAAAGAAGCCAGACTCAAAAGGTAACCTACTACATGATTCCATTTATAGGACATTCTCAAAAAGATAAAACTATAGGGATAAAAAACAGATCAGAGGCTGGAGGCAGAGTTGACTACAAAGGAGCATGAGGAAATTTGTGGGGGATGATGGTACTGTTCTATATCTTGATTATGGTGATAGTTACATGACTGTATTTGTCTGTCAAAACTTATAGAACTGTACACTTCAAAAGGGTAAATTTTACATTATGTAAATTACACTTCAATTAAAATAAACAAATTATTTAAAACTTAAACATTGTTAAGTCAGTTTCAAGGCAACATAGCTATGTAGCTGAAAGGTAATTTCATGAGTGAAAATAACAAATACCAGTACCTTGATCTTATATACATTGATGACAAGAGAAGGTGAAGTATTATATTTATATAACACACCATGTTGCTAAATATATAACCACAAAATAGAATTATGAAATTTTAGGATTAGAAAAGATTTTTCATATCATCTAATTGATTTTTAATCTAATTTTACATCCTATCACATTCTCTCTGTTCATTCAGATTTGCCTGAATGCTTCTATTGATGCTTACCTCTTCTCTTAAGATGCTCAAAGAATTAAAGAACTGGAAGGGATCTTAGGAAATTGAGGGCTGGAAAAGCTACATGACTTGACCAGTGAGATATAGTACAGGGCAGAATGCAAATTAAAACCCCAGTCCCATACACTTTCCACTCCATGCACTTTTCCCCTTTTCCCACTTTATATGAGTGAAGAAATTGGAACCCCCATACACTGCTGGTGAAAATGTAAATGGTGCAGACACTTTGAAAAACAGTTAGGCAGATTCTCACAAAGTTAACCACAGAGTTACTATATGACCCAGGAATTCCACTCCTAAGTATATATCGAAGAGAAATTAAAACATATATCTACACAAAAGCTTGTACACAAATATTCATAGCAGCATTATTTGTAATGGCCAAAAAGTGGAAACAAGCCAAATGTCCATCAACTAATGAATGGATAAACAAAACGGACAGTAAAATAAAATTTATTTATAAATAAAATGAAATAAAATATCTACTCTGTTAATGTCATTCAGCAATAAAAAGGAATAAACTACTGATATATGCGATAATATGGATGAATCTCAAAAACACACTAAGTGAAAGTAACAAAAGACCACATATTGTATGATTCCACTGATAAATGTCCTAAATAAGCAAATCTATAGAGATAGAAAGTAAAACTGTAGTTTCTAGGGGCTAGGAGGAGTGAGGAGTAACTACTTATGGATCTGGGTTTCTTTTGTGAGGGATAAAAAAGTTCTAAAATTAGATCATAGTGATAGTAACATAACCCTGTGGACTTGCTGAAACTATTGAATTGTACACTTTAAATTAGTAAACTGTATGGCATATGAATTTATCTCAATAAAGCTATTTTAAAATGAATAAACAAAGAGCTAGTTACTTCCTTTAAGCAGCAACAACTTTATGTAAAGGATTTAAAACATGTCGACAAGTTTGACACTTCTCCCATCAAGAGGTCCCCTCCCCTTGGACGCAGGTGGACATCTGTGATTGCCTCAACCAACAAAATATAGCAGAAGTAATGCTACATCACTTAAGAGGCTAGTTAGAAAAAGCCATGCAGCTTCTGCCAGTCTCTCTTAGGACACTTGCCCTGGGAACCCAGCCATCACGCTGTGGGGAAGCCCAGGCTACAGGAAGAGGCCTCTGGCCCTTAGCCCCAGCTGAGCTTCCAGCCAAAAGCCAGCATCAACTTGCCAGCCAGCTCTGTGATTAAGTCATATTGAAAGCAGATCCTCCAACCCCCAGTCAAGCTGCTGCAGCTGATGCCAGATAAAGCAAAGAGCCAACCTAGCTAAGCCCTACACAAATTGCAGAGTTGTGAGCAAAATAAGTACTTGCCATTATTCTATGCCATTAAGTTTTGGGGTGGTTTGGTATGCAACAATGGATAACTAGAATACCTCATGTACTTAAAAGGCTAAGAACAGCATCTAGCCCCCTACTCAATGCAGACACTTCTTCCTAGTAGGTGTCCATCCAACCTCTGCCTGAATGTTTTGACCAACATGGAGATCAGTTCTTCACAAAGCCACCCTTTCCACTGAAGAACAACTCTGGGAATTATGATCTGCCTTATACTGAGACTGGTTCTGTCCTGCACAATCTCTGGCCCAAGTTCTATCCTCAGAGGTGACCAGTACTGTCTAACCCTCTTTCTCAAGACAGGTTTGATTTTATAACTGAGGAACCTGAATGGACACAGATGTGTTGTCCATACTCAAAATCACAATTTTCATACCTATGCCATCATTTCTATTGTCTAGAAAGAGTATTGGTATGAATAACTAGAAAATGAAAGCTACTTTTCTATACTACTCATCTTCCCGTGATACTTAAATATTTCCTGTTTTAACTCAAAAAAGCCAGTCAGCTCTTCAAGGGCAGGGATAATAATTCTTATAATTTTGAGTTTTCCTTGGTGTTTGAGAACATATATATTGAACAATTTTCTTAGTTATGGGAGGCAGCATACAGATAACAAGGATAAAAGCATTTCCTTCCAAATGATTTAAACACAGATCTTACAATCCAAAAATATTTCTCATCATGTCAATGTAGTAATTGTACAATAAGCTTTTTTTTCCCAAGTCAGCAATAGAAAATGAGCTTCTTACACTGTTGATTACAGTATACCAGTTGTCATGACAACACTGAGTCCCCAAACATTCTTTCTAATTGAGACAATTTCTTCTAGCTTCAGTCCCCTAAGACTGACCCAATTACACAAGTCAAAACCCAAAACCCAGAGGGTGCCTCTCAATAAAGATACTCTGATTACACAACCTAAGGAAAAATCTAAACACCACTTTTCCAAGTTGCAAGGAAACTTTTCAGGCAATGCACTTTTCTTTTTTTTTTTGTACTTTCTTTTTTACAGCTAAGTCTTACAAGTTGAATGGTAATTGTCTGATATAACTTTAAAATTGTTTATGTTATAGTCCATGATCACATTAGAGACCTAAGCTTTTAATACAAACCATTCTGTTAATATACATCCAACGTATCTCATTTATGTTCTCTGGGCTGCATTTGCATCCCATTCTTTTTAAGGTACAATTAAAATCTTCTAGGAGCAAGCAAGACCATGCTAAACTCAGTAAAAGTATCACTGGACTAATACAGAACATTTGCGCACTACCCATACTGACCTCATGAGAGGTAAGGAGCTAGAAAAAAATCTTTAAAATCACATAAAATTTAGGAGGCTATCATAAATTAGAGGTACCCTAGAGTGAATTCTTAGTAATTCCAGAAGAAAAAGAAAAAATTTCTAAAAGAAAAAGCAATGTTGGGAAATGTGGTATCTCCACTGTCTCAAAATGTAAGCTGGTAATTCTTTCTCTAATAGTCCAGGAGAATTTTTAAAGGGGTTGTTTTCAGACAGAAAATATAGTATTTTCCACTGTTACATTATAAAATGCTTCTATCAAGTATGGATAAAAGAGAATTAATAAACAGACCATGCAACCCTGTGAAACAGGGGCAGAAAGATGGGGCTGAGAAGTCTGTAAAAAGCGTCCAATTTTTAAAATCTGACACTTGGAGAACCGAGTTTATGTGAATACATTCTGCTGGGGACTGGAAATCATGTGGGATGGTCTATGAAATCAAAACATTAGTAAGACATTTACTATAAAGTAGTCATGGATACAGATATGTTTATTAAGCAAGGAGTTAACTGTTCATAAAACTCATTTAAAAGTCTTTATTTTCATTTGGATGAGAAAAATAATTGATGGATCAAAGTATTTTACTAAACACAAATGGAGAACTATGTAGAAACAGGAAGCATTATGAAATTTATGACTAAGTGCGCTTTGTGTAAGACTAGTGGGCGTGTTCAAAGCTTTTTCGTTTCTGGCTACATAGAAAAGTAAAAATAAGGGCATTTTCATTCATGAAAGCAACAGTAAAATATTGCCTGGCTTATGCTGGTTATTTTCATCTTACGGTCTTAACACACATTCCAAGGCTGATTCCATTTTCATTATTCCTTTCGGGTAAGTGGAAGAGGAGGTCATACAAAGCTGTAGGTCAAACGGTCCACTTCGTCATTGAGAAAATTCATCAGTGGAATATATCAGGAGGCACCAAAGAGATTTACTGGCTAGGGCAGACAAAAGAGAAAACCACCACAGAAAGAACACAAGCCGCGAAAGAGATGAGATCAGTTCCATGTGTAACTCGAGGACTGGACAAAACCCCGCTCGGAGCTGCGAGTGAAACGAGATGTGAGATTTGGGGCATTCCGGGTTCTCCTTCCTTCCCTGGAGTCCATCCTTGGACCGGAGGGCAGGGTGCACAGAGAAGGGAAAGCCCGAAGTGTCCATCTGCCTGGACAATGAGCTCTAGGGCCCCTTCCAGCGCTGCACCGCCCTCCGTGGAGCCCTCTCTGACGCTGAATTTCACTGCTCCCCCAAAAGTCATTCACTCCGACTTCAACTACTCGCGGGAGAGAGCGAGCGCGCAAGAGCGGCAGCTGCTGGGTCCGCCCCCTCAGCGCTGCCCGGCCGCTGGGGACCCTTGCCGAGCGGGCTCGGGAAGGCTGAGACCAGCCACTACGTGACGTTGGTTACCTTCTCGCGCTGGTCCCAGCTGTACTGCTTCGGCCGCTCCTCCTCGCCCTCCGGCTGCGACTCCTTCTCAGCCTTCCGCCTCTTGGAGAAGAAGCAGCCCATGGTCCCGGCCCGCGGGGTCCCACTAGCCACTACTCCTCGCCGGCGCGCTGGCTTAGGCACCTCCTGGAGTTGTGGCGTGAACCCCGGGGGCCCGGGTCCCGCAGCAGTCCGGACACCACCCCGCGGAACCGCCAAGCCGCCCGCAGCCTCGGTTCGCCGGCCAGGCCCAAAACCCCTTCTCTTTTTCCTCTCAGTCGCCTTGACGACCCACCGCAGCCAATGACCGCTCAGCGCCCTGGGAGCCAATCCAAGTCCCGCGAGCAGCCCTGCGCGGCCTATGAAGAGAGGCCGACTTACGCACACAGCCAATCCACGCCCGGCTCCTGCGCCAGCCCCCAGGGGCGGGCCCGGTCGGCCCATACGCACTCACCGCCACCACCACCCCCAACCCTGCCCCGCCCCTCTTAGGACTCAGCGGGGCTGTCCTGCTGCAGGGAGTGCAACCTCCGCAGACAGGTCGTTTTGCCCTAGGTTCTCAGTTTCCAAGCTCCGTAGTTGAACATTAGACTTAAGTTTTGTGGTGCAATTGGGAGGGAACAGGAATTCCTGCTGACGCAGGAAGGGCCATGAAATTCGCATGCCTCACTCTTCGTCACCCATTCCACGACCCCACGTCTGGCCAGTGTTACCTCCTCGGGAAATTTCCCCAAAGACCTTCCCGACCCTCCTTGCCCTCTCTTATGTGCTTTCTTAGAATTTCCACGAATGACTCTAAAATTGAACAAGAACTTAGAAAAATAATTGTTTTTGTATCGTCTCCTTATTGGAACTGTGAATTTCTTGAGACCAAAAGCCCTGTCTTTTTCTTTTATTTAATCCCCCAAGCCTTGCTCAACTCCACACTAGTTGCGCAATAAAACGTTTGTCGAATGAATGCTTGCACACTAGTGAAGGAAACTACAACCTTTCCCTATTCTTTCCCAAAGAAAGTGACTAAAGTGGGGCGGAGGTGGTGGGGTGGGGGGAAGAGTAATGGTAAAGGGGTTCTCCTCATGGAATTTATAGCCTGGTGGAGGACACAAGCGTTGCCATATAAGCTATCAGATCTGTTCTCAGCAAATGGTATAGGGTTTGTCTGAAGATATTTTTAAAAATATATACTAAATATTAGCATTTGCTATACTTGGGTTGAATGTTACAATACACATGTATTGCTTGTGTAATAGAAAAGGTAAGTTGTTGGTTTAATTCTCTGAGCACAGTATTTTGGCATTTGGTCAGACATCAAATGCAGATTAGTTTAGGCTCAAATTTGGTTACCTTTCTGCTTTCCCATGCTTATTCACATCTAGTATATGCCCTAAATGAGCCTCTGAGTTAACTTGAGCATTAAGAATGTTCCCTTTTTCACTTCCTGCCTTTTATTGCACAATCAGGAAGAAAAGTGCATGTGCTCAAGTATTAGAAATTACTGTAAATTTAAGTTCCAGATCTTAGGCAACAGAGTCTTCACCCTGTGCACACTTTTTCTTCCTCAGAGTGAGATGAAAAGTCTATGTGAGCCTATGGAGAACAGTATGGAGGTTCCTTAAAAAACTACAAATAGAACTACCATATGACCCAGCAATCCCACTACTGGGCATATACCCTGAGAAAACCATAATTCAAAAAGTGTCATATACCAAAATGTTCACTGCAGCTCTATTTACAATAGCCCGGAGATGGAAACAACCTAAGTGTCCATCATCGGATGAATGGATAAAGAAGATGTGGCACACATATACAATGGAATATTATTCAGCCATAAAAAGAAACGAAATTGAGCTATTTGTAATGAGGTGGATGGACCTAGAGTCTGTCATAGAGTGAAGTAAGTAAGAAAGAGAAAGACAAATGCCGTATGCTAACACATTTATATGGAATTTAAGAAAAAAAATGTCATGAAGAACCTAGGGGTAAGACAGGAATAAAGACACAGACCTACTAGAGAATGGACTTGAGGATATGGGGAGGGGGAAGGGTAAGCTGTGACAAAGCGAGAGAGACACATGGACATATATACACTACCAAACGTAAGGTAGATAGCTAGTGGGAAGCAGCCGCACAGCACAGGGAGATCAGCTCGGTGCTTTGTGACCGCCTGGAGAGGGGGGCATAGGGAGGGTGGGAGGGAGGGAGACGCAAGAGGGAAGAGATATGGGAACATATGTATATGTATAACTGATTCACTTTGTTATAAAGCAGAAAGTAACACACCATTGTAAAGCAATTATACTCCAATAAAGATGTAAAAAAAAAAGTCTATGTGAGGATGTTTTGGATGAGACCCTTAGATGTTTTATATTCATAGAAGGTTAAAATTGTGATCCATTGCTGCGTAGTACGGTGGAGGAAACAGAGGTCCACAGCGGTGAAGGGACTAACCTGTGGTCACAATGAGAGTGGTTAGACAGGTTCTATAAAAATCCAGAGCCTGTGCTGTCCAGTGCTCCCTCCTCCTAAATTTGTTCCTTTCTGATTCATCTGAAAGAAAGAAGTAAAGAAGTACCTGCTTAGGCCTTCTGATGCCTATGGAGCTCTGTCCCACAGTGATGTTGTTCCTCTTAACGAACAAACAACAAAACTAATTTTAGAGAAACAATCCCTAAAACTCTCATAGTTTTGAAGTATTCATTAATGAGAGACTTAAACCTAAAACAAAATCTATATCCAACAGTGATCTTTTCAGGGACCCTTAAACAAAAGTGACAATAAAATCCCCTTTCTGTTAAATCCCATCTCACCATCACCCCTGACAAAAAGCATATGCATAGCTGAGAACAGTCATCCCACCCTGATTCCTCATGGCCTTTCTGTCCAAGTGCATACTACAATTTCTTTATATCTTAGTTCAGATTCTCAAGGGAGATAACCAGATAAACTGCTGGCCAATCAATAGAATGGTTACCCACCGGTCAACTGTGCACCCCTGGTCTAATTGCTGCAGCCACACGGATGAGTTCTATATTGCAAACACAAGTGGGAAGCAGGTCCTGGAAAGGGCACATATGCTGGCAGCCCTAACTCTGCAGAGTCCAGACAGAAATTGGTCGCTCCTTCTGCTTATATTCCTCCTCCTACTTATACGCTTGTGACTTCTTTTCTATAGAAAGCTACCCCTCATGATCAGCCAAACAGATAGATGTTAATCTGTATTAAAAAGTTGGGTTGTGGGTTTGCACCTGGCCACAGGCTCCAGACATGGTCTGGGTCCCCTGTTTTTCTTGACCACAGAAGTGACATTGTTACCTCTCAGAAGACAGTCCTGACAACATATATCTTCACAGCATGAATAAGCGAAGTACCCCAGCAACAGCGGCTGGAAAAGTCCCTTTCTTGAGTTGACCTGACACAGGCTTGCTCACTCTGCACTCACCTAAGGAAACACTTTGCAAGTGAAGGAGAAGGGAGGAGAGGAGTGTTATTGCTGTGTAACAAACTTAATGGCTTAAAACAATGATTATTTATTTTCCTCATGAATCTGCAATTTAAGCAGGGCTCAGTGGGCACAGCTCAACTCTGGTTTCATGCGGCATCCAAAGCCTCAGCCAGGATGACTCAAATGGCTGAATCATTCTACATGAAATCTCAGAGCCTCTCCATGTGATCTCTCTAGCAAGGTAGCCTTAAGTTAGTCATATTTCATACACCATACTGAAGGCTCCAAGGATAAATGTTCCATGAGACCAAGGCAGAAGCTGCAAGGCCTCTTATGATGTAACTTCAGAAATCACACATCACTTCCACTGGATTCTGTTGATCACACAGGGCTGGCCCTGACTCCCTCAGGAAGGGAACTAAACAAATGCATGAATACTGGAAGGCATAGATCTTTGGGGTGTCATCTCAAAGGCTGGCTACCATAGCGGGAGTCGGTTCTGTCAATAGTATTACATATGTACCGAAGAAGAGAATTGGGAGGTTGAAAAAAATTGTACAAGCAGATAAATTTTTTCTTTTAATAGATTTTTGAACCAACATCTCTTCTCATACTTTAACTTTTAGGTAGTTCTTACTGATTTTCTTTCACCCTCTTATCAACCAGTTCTAATGATTTTTTAAAAGCATAAAAATTGTGTGTAATCAGGTTATAAAGACTGTATATTTTTCCGACTGCTCTTAGCATAGGGTATCTTGTTCACTGTTGTTGGTAAAATTCTTAATGTAAGCCAAGCAAAAAATATTTGGAATTTAGTACAGAAAAGGAACAACAGAGGAAACAGACTTTTAACTCAAATAGGGATGGGGAGGGTGGAAAAGTCAAGAACGGAGTCTCAGAAGTGAATGGTTTTAGCAGCATAAAATAAAAATCATTCCAGTAACTTTTACAGCAAAGCAGTTCCAATGGAAACTACTTTAAAAAATATTTTCCGGACTAAAAAAATCTTTTTCTAGTGGAATTTCCATTTTCCAAACACTCATTTCAATACTTTTCAGGGAAGGGACAAACTGTGATAAAACTAAAACCTCAGAGTTAATCAGAGTGTGCTAGTTCATAAAATTTGTTTTTACCTTTGGGATTTTATTAATAAAAGAGCTACTTCCCATTTCACCCAAGCTAGGTTAGAGATTTTATTTCCTAGTTTCCTCTATGCATGTAGATTAAAAAAAATAAGCTCTCAATCTGACATCGAGAAGATTCCAACTCACAAAATTGCTACTCATCAACAGTTGTATAGTATACAATTCCAAAATAGTCAATAAGAAAGATTTGGGCAAGAAAACTGATGCCACAGACAGAAGTTTTAATAAAAGGATATTTAATAACATTTCCTATATCTTACATGAGTAAGTGGTTAATATCATATAGATGGCCAACACCTAAGCAGACCTGAAAGTCCCTGAGACCTTTATGAGTAGAATTTCTTTCCTACTCGCCCTTCCCCCTCTCCCCCGGTTCCTGACAAAAGTAAGAAAAGTCAGGGCTCATGCTAAATAAAATCTTCCGTGAGAGCTTCTTTGCTGGGTTTTGTACAATTCCCACCACCTCACCTCCCCACCACAAACACCCAGCTGCACGAATTAGGGAGGAAAACATCTCTTTAGCACTTCTTTCATTCATTCACTAATTCTTGTGGTGCTAAGAATAGCATCTAATCAGCAACAGTTCACTCTAAGACAGAAATCCAGGATTTGTAGGGTTTGCAGCTTATACAATTTAGGTTGGGTCCTTTCTAAGAAAAATAATACAAATTATGAATACAAAATTGCTAGGGCCCCTCCTGGGGTACGTACAGGGCCCATGCAAATGGAGGGCCCAAAAGTTTCCATTCCATTTGCTGTACTATAAGCCATTTGTCCAAAAGTATTAGGGATATTACTTCTTGGGGAGTCAGGATCTAAATTCACACATACTACATATTTTTCATATACTAATTGGCTTCAGAATGTATACATGATGGCACATGATACAGACAAAGGACTAGGAAGACCATATTTTCCTGGCAGTGTTGCATAATGAAAAACCTCAACGGGAACGGAGAAACCCATAGGTGCAGGCTGATGAAAACCAATGAAAAATGAGCTACTGGAGACAGATATGAAAAGAACAAAATTTCTAATGCAGATTTACTGACTGGTTAACAATCCACAGAGACAACTAGGTAACCAGACATTCAGATGACCAGAAGTGCAAATTTGGTCAAACTCTTTTGTAAAACTTTCCTATGAGAAAGATAAGTTAGAACCTTGAAATATATACGTTGGCCTGTACTTTAATTTTAAATTAGTATGATTGAGAATTTTTCTTTTTCTCAAACTGTTTAGAAAACTGATACTTACACTTCCTGTTGAGACAGTGTAACTTCTTATCAAACCTGTCGTATCATGCTTCCCTGCTGGAAGAAATAAACTCAGTTCCTACATCTCTTGTCCAACTTTTAATTTTAACAATGACAACATTCTATTTTGTAGTTACTTACCCTACTGCCTCCTAGTTGATAACCTTTGCTTGAAAAGGGTACTACCAAGGTATAATTTTCAAAATATTAAACACATAATTCCTAGACAAACTGACAATGAGCCAGTATCAAATTATTGATTTAACTCATTAGTGAGGAAGCCAAAATGTCAACAACTTGATTCAAAGAGGATATGAGAAGTGGGGCTTTATATAGTTAGTGAAGAAAAAGGAATGTTGAAATAAGATTGCTACCGTGGATACAAAACTGGTTAATGTCCTAAGGGGCAATAAAACCATAAGCTTTGAGACCTTTTCTAATGAGCAGAAAAGAAAATCATCACACTGGACCAGTTTTCTACAAGTTAATCTCTAACTTCACAGACTTATAAAATATCTGAGTACTAATCAATAATAAATTGTATGTCAAGCAAGTAACATTCCCTTAGAGTCAGCTGAACCTTAGTCAGGCTTGTTAGACAGTGATATAGAACAGCATTAAAAGGCCATGCAGGGGCTTCCCTGGTGGCGCAGTGGTTAAGAATCCACCTGCCAATACATAGAGAATCCCAAAGATGCTATCAGAAAACTACTAGAGCTAATCAATGAATTTGGTAACGTAGTGGGATACAAAATTAATGCACAGAAATCTTTGGCATTCCTATACACTAATGATGAAAAATCTGAAAGTGAAATGAAGAAAACACTCCTATTTATCATTGCAACAAAAAGAATAAAATATCTAGGAATAAACCTACCTAAGGAGACAAAAGACCTGTATGCAGAAAATTATAAGACACTGACGAAAGAAATTAAAGATGATACAAATAGATGGAGAGATATACCATGTTCTTGGATTGGAAGAATCAACATTGTGAAAATAACTCTACTACCCAAAGCAATCTACAGATTCAATGCAATCCCTATCAAACTACCACTGGCATTTTTCACATAACTAGAACAAAAAATTTCACAATTTGTATGGAAACACAAAAGACCCTGAATAGCCAAGGCAATCTTGAGAACAAAAAATGGAGCTGGAGGAATCAGGCTCCCTGACTTCAGACTATACTACAGAGCTACAGTAATCAAGAAAGTATGGTACTGGCACAAAAACAGAAATATAGATCAATGGAACAGGATAGAAAGCCCAGAGATAAACCCACGCACATATGGTCACCTTATTTTTGATAAAGGAGGCAAGAATATACAGTGGAGAAAAAACAGCCTCTTCAATAAGTGGTGCTGGGAAAACCGGACAGGTACATGTAAAAGTATGAGATTAGAACACTCCCTAACACCATACACAAAAATAAGCTCAAAATGGACTAAAGACCTAAATGTAAGGCCAGAAACTATCAAACTCTTAGAGGAAAACATAGGCAGAACACTCTATGACATAAATCACAGCAAGATCCGTTTTGACCCACCTCCTAGAGAAATGGAAATAAAAACAAAAATAAGCAAATGGGACCTAATGAAACTTCAAAGGTTTTGCACAGCAAAGGAAACCATAAACAAGACCAAAAGACAACCCTCAGAATGGGAGAAAATATTTGCAAATGAAGCAACTGACAAAGGATTAATCTCCAAAATTTATAAGCAGCTCATGCAGCTCAATAACAAAAAAACAAACAACCCAATCCAAAAATGGGCAGAAGGCCTAACTAGACATTTCTCCAAAGAAGAAATACAGATTGCCAACAAACACATGAAAGTATGCCCAACATCATTAATCATTAGAGAAATGCAAATCAAAACTATAATGAGATATCATCTCACACTGGTCAGAATGGCCGTCATCAAAAAATCTAGAAACAATAAATGCTGGAGAGGGTGTGGAGAAAAGGGAACACTCTTGCACTGCTGGTGGGAATGTAAATTGATACAGCCACTATGGATAACAGTATGGAGGCTCCTTAAAAAACTACAAATAGAACTGCCATACGACCCAGCAATCCCACTACTGGGCATATACTCTGAGCAAACCATAATTCAAAAAGAGTCATGTACCAAAATGTTCATTGCAGCTCTATTTGCAATAGCCAGGAGATGGAATCCACCTAAATGTCCATCATCGGATGAATGGATAAAGAAGATGTGGCACATATATACAATGGAATATTACACAGCCATAAAAAGAAACGAAACTGAGTTATTTGTAATGAGGTGGATGGACCTAGAGTCTGTCATACGGAGTGAAGTAAGTCAGAAAGAGAAAGACAAATACCGTATGCTAACACATATATATGGAATCTAAGAAAGAGAAAAAAGAACGTCATGAAGAACCTAGGGGTAAGATGGGAATAAAGACAGAGACATACCAGAGAATGGACTTGAGGATATGGGGAGGGGGAAGGGTAAGCTGTGTCAAAGTGAGAGAGTGGCATGGACATATATACACTACTAAACGTAAAATAGACAGCTAGTGGGAAGCAGCCGCATAGCACAGGGAGATCAGCTCAGTGCTTTGTGACCACCTATAGGGGTGGGATAGGGAGGGTGGGAGGGAGGGAGATGCAAGAGGGAAGAGATATGGGAACATATGTATAACTGATTCACTTTGTTATAAAGCAGAAACTAACACACCATTGTAAAGCAATTATACTCTAGTAAAGATGTTAAAAAAAAAAAATGGATCCGCCTCCCAATGCAGGGGACAGGGGTTCGAGCCCTGGTCCGGGAAGATCCCACATGCCACGGAGCAACTGTGCACCACAACTACTGAGCCTGCGCTCTACAGCCCGTGTGCCACAGCTATTGAGCCCACGTGCCACAACTACTGAAGCCCGTGGGCCTAGAGCCGGTGCTCCGCAACAACAGAAGCCACCGCAGTGAGAAACCTGTGCACCGCAACGAAGAGTAGTCCCCGCTCGCTGCAACTAGAGAAAGCCTGCACGCAGCAACAAAGACCCAACACAGCCAAAAATAAAACAAGTTTATATTTTAAAAAAGGCCATGCAATTATGTTGCTTGTTTCCACGTTCTGTTTAATTTTTCTTACACTACTCCTAGGCAATATGATTGCCACTATTTTCCAGTAATCTACAGCTAAATCATAAGATTTGCACTTTGGCATTAACATTCCCCTCAAGAATTTTGGTCTGGAGTTTGAAGGCTTGTTGGTTCCCTTCTTTGGGTTTCAGAGTTGTAAAAAATGTTACTTCATGATTCGTTCTTCTAATCTTAGTCTAAGAGTGTACTGCCAAATTAGCCAAACTGAGCAATGGCTCTGAGCGTCAGAACAAGCAGGAAAATCTTAGGCTATGTTATGTGTTGAACTGTATTCCCTCAAAACTCGTATGTTGAAGTGCTAACCCTCAATACCTCAGAATGTGACCTTATTTGAAGATAGGGTCTTTATAGAGGTAATCCAGTTAAAGTGAGGTCATTAGGGTGGGCCCTAATCCAATATGACTTGTGTCCTAATAAGAAGGGGAAATTTGGACATAGACATGCACAGAGGTATGACCACATGAAGAAACACAGGGAGAAGACAGCCACCTACAAGCCAAGAAGAGAGGCCTCAGAGATCCTTCCCTTACAAGGAACCAACCCTACAGACACCTTGATCTGAGACTTCCAGCCTCTAGAACTGTGAGACAATAAATTTCTGTTGTTTAAGCCCCCCGTTTGAGGTATTTTGTTACAGCAGCCCTAGCAAAGTAATACAGGCTGTATGTGTGGGTTTCCTTTCTGCAATCACGTGGAATGATGATTTGGTTTTGTTTAGGCTTGTGATCAGTATGCAATATCTTCCTGTGTGAGAAGTTTGGAACACAGTTATCAACAGAGGAGTCACGGGATCTTTTAGACTGGCCTGCTGGGTTTAAAGAGTGTCCCAAAGGACAAGAAACATATTTTAACACTGGCTTTTAGTTCAGAAGAAACAGGGCTGCAAACAAAACAAAACAGAAAAACAAAAAAAACCCCAAAAAACAAACACACAAACAAAAACACCGAATAAGGATTTTATTTCAACTTATGAAGTCCTGTTTCACTCCGTTTGTAATGTAAATGTTTCATTTAGCACATTAGCCATGCTACTTTATATGTGCCATCCCTCTTCAAGATAAGTCCTAAATCCTCAGTGCACACTAAGACCCAGGAATGTTACTGAGAATATCAGAGGCCTTTGTGAGACCAATGAATATGATGCAGTAATCTTGGTGTGGCTCCATGCACCTGATTTCTGGGTCAATTATGGCTCAAAGACACAGAAGCAGACATAGAAGACAATCTTATGGTTACCAAAGGAGATAGTGAGGGTGGGGCGAGAGATAAATTAGGAGTTTGGGAGTAACAGACACACACTACTATATATAAAACAGATAAACGACAAGGACTTACTGTATAGCAGACGGAACTATATTCAATATCTTGTAATAACATATAAGGGAAAAGAATCTGAAATGGGATATCACTCAGACATAAAAAAGAATGAAATAATGCTATTTGCAGTAACACGGATGGACCTAGAGATTATCATACTAAGTGAAGTAAGCCAGGCAAAGACAAATATCATATATCACTTATATGATATATCATATATCACTTATATGATATATGATATCATATATCATATATGAAATATCATATATCACTTATATGATATATATAAAAAATGATACAAAATGAACTTATTTACAAAACAGAAACAGACTCACAGATATAGAATAGAAACTTATGGCTACCAAAGTGGAGGGAAGGATAAATTAGGAGATTGGGATTAACATATCCACACTACTATATATAAAATAGATAACCAACAAGGACCTACTGTATAGCACAGGGAACTCTACTCGATATCTTATAATAACCTATAATGGAAGAGAATGTAAAAAAAGATTATATATGTTTATATATATGTATAATGAATCACTTTGCTGTACATCTGAAACTAACACAACATTGTAAATCAACTATACTACAATAAAAATAATTTTTAAAGACACAGAAGGATCTGAGGAGGGTATAGCTTTAAGCAGTTTCAGCAGCAGCTGATCCACAACATTTAGGATCTCCCTGGCAATAAAATAATCACTATAGGTGCAAGTTTTTCATTGATCTTCTTGTATGTATTGAAGACAGTGGCCTGTTTGAAACTAATGAACTTTTCTCAAAACTCTGTTAAGTTGAAAAAAGGTCTAGACAGAATTCCAAGACTCCTCACCTGCACACTGTAAAGGAGTGGCTCCGCCATGGTGCCCTGGTAACTTGTGTGTATCCACATAGGCTAGGGAGTCAAAGCTTGCACCACAGCTGGATCTAAGTCTTGACAGAATGCCTCTGATGCTTCTGGAACATGGAAGAGCATGGGAGGCTTGTGAAGTGCTGCTTTGAAGCCATTTTCCCACTCACCTCCCTGTCTTCCCTGGGAGATATCAGCCTAGGAAGCTGTCATACAATAGTTTCCTTCTTTTTTTATGGAAATATATTTGACATATAATATTCTGTAAATTTATCAAATCAATATGCTAATTTGATACACATGCATTATAATATGCTTCCCATTGTAGTGATAATTAGCATTTCTATCACATTACTTATTTCTTTTTAGTGGTTGGAATAATTAAGTTCTAGTCTCTTAGCAAGTATGATGATTATGATACAATATTGTTGTGTATATTCACTATACTGTGCATTAGATCTCTAGGACTTAGTTACTACTCATTGCAAGTTTGTACCCTTAAATAACATGTCTCCTATCTCTCACCCTCACCCCCTGGTAACTACCATTTTACTCTCTGTTTTTATGAGTTCAGCTTTTTTAGATTCCACATATAGGTGATACCATACAATATTTGTCTTTCTCATCTCACTTAGCATCATGGCCTCAAGGTCCAACCAAGTTGTGGGAACAACCTAAGTGCCCATCAATGATTGAATGGATAAAGATGTGGTGTGTATATATATAGACTATCACTCAGCCATGAGAAAGAAGGACATCCTTCCATTTGGGATAACATAGTTTCTTACCCTCTCCTGGGTTCTGATGGGTAAGAGGCTTTCTGCCTTGCTCCCTTAGGGCACAGATGCAAGCGATGAAAACAATCGATGGCAGCCTAGAACGGGCTGCTCAGTAATAGGGTGTCCTATTATCTGTGTTGCAATGATTTGGCCATTTTTGTTTTAGTGCTGCCCTGCTCCAGGGCCATGGGAGCCTGTACCTTTGACTGCCCTTCCTCCTTTCGCTGTCTTTGTGATTAGTAAACTGTCTGAATCTAAAAGGGTTTGTTATTATATCTTTACCAATAGAATCAGTCAGGTCTGGCTTTGCCTCGTGCTTGACACAAATTTCACTTGCTAACCAGCCAGATACAAAGTCCAAGGTGTTGGCGGAAGAGAGAATGTGGAAAAAGTTTACCTGGGACAAATCAGAGTGTGTCTTCCAACTCCCAGGATCACAGCACCCTCATTTTCTTTCCCAAATTCCCATTCGCATTTCTTTAATATTTTCATATAAGTGGCATTTGATTAACATGAGCAGCAATTACATGGGCACAATCTTGGAAATGCAATGAATTATTAAATACTGAAAACATTTAAATTTCACTAGTAATGAAAATATGAAGATTAAAACAATGTTAAATTAGCAAAGGCTTGTCAAGAGTATGGAGTGGGGCAAATATGTATCACTTTTCTGGAAAGCAAATTGGCAATATATAAGAAGAGCTTTTAAAATGTCTGTTCCTTTGATCCAATAACTTCATTTCTAGGAATCTGAATTGAGGAAATGACCAGAAATGGGGATTAAAAAAACTATGAACAAATACTTTTACTGTGATATTTCTTTAACATCTTTATTGGAGTATAATTGCTTTACAATGGTGTGTTAGTTTCTGCTTTATAACAAAGTGAATCAGTTATACATATACATATGTTCCCATATCTCTTCACTCTTGCGTCTCCCTCCATCCCAACCTCCCTATCCCACCCCTCTAGGTGGTAACAAAGCACCGAGCTGATCTCCCTGTGCTATGCGGCTGCTTTACGTTTGGTAGTGTATATATGTCCATGCCACTCTCTCACTTTGTCACAGCTTACCCTTCCGCCTCCCCATATCCTCAAGTCCATTCTCTACTAGGTCTGTGTCTTTATTCCCGTGTTACACCTAGGTTCTTCATGACATTTTTTTCTCTAAGATTCCATATATATGTGTTAGCATACGGTATTTGTCTTTCTCTTTCTTACTTACTTCACTCTGTATGACAGACTCTAGGTGCAACCACCTCACTACAAATAACTCAATTTCGTTTCTTTTTATGGCTGAGTAATATTGCATTGTACATATGTGCCACATCTTCTTTATCCATTCATCCGATGATGGACACCTAGGTTGCTTCCATCTCCTAGCTATTGTAAATAGAGCTGCAATGAATATTTTGGTACATGACTCTTTGAATTATGGTTTTCTCACGGTATATGCCCAGTAGTGGGATTGCTGGGTCATATGGTAGTTCTATTTGTAGTTTTTGGGGTTTTTTGTTTTTGTTTTTTTGCGGTACGTGGGCCTCTCACTGTTGTGGCCTCTCCCGTTGCGGAGCACAGGCTCCGGACATGCAGGCTCAGCAGCCATGGCTCACGGGCCCAGCCACTCCGTGGCATGTGGGATCCTCCTGGATTGGGGCACAAAACTGTGTCCCTTGCATCGCAGGCGGACTCTCAACCACTGCGCCACCAGGGAAGCCCTTTATTTGTAGTTTTTTAAGGAACCTCCATACTGTTCTCCATAGTGGCTGTACCAATTCACATTCCCACCAGCAGTGCAAGAGTGTTCCCTTTTCTACACACCCTCTCCAGCATTTATTGTTCCTAGATTTTTTGATGATGGCCATTCTGACTGGTGTGAGATGATATCTCATTGTAGTTTTGATTTGCATTTCTCTAATGATTAATGATGTTGAGCATTCTTTCATGTGTTTGTTGGCAATCTGTATATCTTCTTTGGAGGAATGTCTATTTAGGTCTTCTGCCCATTTTTGGATTGGGTTGTTTGTTTTTTTGTTATTGAGCTGCATGAGCTGCTTGCAAATTTTGAAGATCAATCCTTTGTCAGTTGCTTCATTTACAAACATTTTCTCCCATTCTGAGGGTTGCTTTTGGTCTTGTTTATGGTTTCCTTTGCTGTACAAAACCTTTGAAGTTTCATAGGTCCCATTTGTTTATTTTTGCTTTTATATCCGTTTCTCTAGGAGGTGGGTCAAAACGGATCTTGCTGTGATTTATGTCATAGAGTGTTCTGCCTATGTTTTCCTCTAAGAGTTTGATAGTTCCTGGCCTTACATTTAGATCTTTAGTCCATTTTGAGCTTATTTTTGTGTATGGTGTTAGGGAGTGTTCTAACCTCATACTTTTACATGTACCTGTCCAGTTTTCGCAGCACCACTTATTGAAGAGGCTGTCCTTTCTCCACTGTACATTCCTGCCTCCTTTATCAAAGATAAGGTGACCACATGTGCGTGGGTTTATCTCTGGGCTTTCTATCCTGTTCCATTGATCTATATTTCTGTTTTTGTGCCAGTACCATACTGTCTTGATTACTGTAGCTCTGTAGTATAGTCTGAAGTCAGGGAACCTGATTCTTCCAGCTCCGTTTTTCGTTCTCAAGATTGCTTTGGGTATTCGGGGTCTTTTGTGTTTCCATACAAAATTGTGAAATTTTTTGTTCTAGTTCTGTGAAAAATGCCAGTGGTAGTTTGATAGGGATTGCATTGAATCTGTAGATTGCTTTGGGTAGTAGAGTCATTTTCACAGTGTTGATTCTTCCAATCCAAGAACATGGTATACCTCTCCATCTATTTGTATCATCTTTAATTTCTTTCATCAGTGTCTTATAATTTTCTGCATACAGGTCTTTTGTCTCCTTAGGTAGGTTTATTCCTAGATATTTTATTCTTTTTGTTGCAATGATAAATGGGAGTGTTTTCTTAATTTCACTTTCAGATTTTTCATCATTAGTGCATAGGAATGCCAAAGATTTCTGTGCATTAATTTTGTATCCCGCTACTTTACCAAATTCATTGATTAGCTCTAGTAGTTTCCTGGTAGCATCTTTAGGATTCTCTATGTATAGCATCATGTCATCTGCAAACAGTGACAGCTTTACTTCTTCTTTTCCAATTTGGATTCGTTTTATTTCCTTTTCTTCTCTGATTGCTGTGGCTAAAACTTCCAAAACTGTGCTGAATAAGAGTGGTGAGAGTGGGCAACCTTGTCTTGTTGCTGATCTTAGTGGAAATGGTTTCAGTTTTTCACCCTTGAGGATGAATGTGGCTGTGGGTTTGTCATATATGGCCTTTATTATGTTGAGGAAAGTTCCCTCTATGCCTACTTTCTGCAGGGTTTTTATCACAAATGGGTGTTGAAATTTGTTGAAAGCTTTCTCTGCATCTATTGAGATGATCAAATGGTTTTTCCCCTTCAGTTTGTTAATATGGTGTATCACGTTGATTGATTTGCGTATATTGAAGAATCCTTGCATTCCTGGAATAAACCCCACTTGATCATGGTGTATGATTTTTTAATGTGCTGCTGGATTTTGTTTGCTCGTATTTTGTTTAGGATTTTTACATCTATGTTCATCAGTAATATTGGCCTGTAGTTTTCTTTCTTTCTGACATCTTTGTCTGGTTTTGGTATCAGGGTGATGATGGCCTCGTAGAATGAATTTGGGAGTGTTCCTCCCTCTGCTATATTTTGGAAGAGTTTGAGAAGGATTGGTGTTAGCTCTTCTCTAAATAATTGATAGAACTCGCCTGTGAATCCATCTGGTCCTGGGCTTTTGTTTGTTGGAAGATTTTAAATCACAGTTTCAATTTCAGTGCTTGTGATTGGTCTGTTCATATTTTCTATTTCTTCCTGATTCAGTCTTGGCACGTTTTGCATTTCTAAGAATTTTCCATTTCTTCCAGATTGTCCATTTTATTGGTATAGAGTTGCTTGTAGTAATCTCTCATGGTCTTTTGTATTTTTGCAGTGTGAGTTGTTACTTCTCCTTTTTCATTTCTAATTCTATTGATTTGAGTCTTCTCCCTTTTTTTCTTGATGAGTCTGGCTAATGGTTTATGAATTTTATATTCTCAAAGAACAAGCTTTTTGTTTTATTGATCTCTGCTATTGTTTGCTTCATTTCCATTTCATTTATTTCTGATCGGATGTTTATGATTTCTTTCCTTCTGCTAACTTTGGGGTTTTTTTGTTCTTCTTCCTCTAATTGCTTTAGGTGCAAGGTTAGGCTGTTTATTCGAGATGTTTCCTGTTTCTTAAGGTAGGATTGTATTGCTATAAACTTCCCTCTTAGAACTGCTTCTGCTGCATCCCCTAGGCTTTGGGTCATCGTGTATCCATTGTCATTTGTTTCTAGGTATTTTTGTATTTCCCATTTGATTTCTTCAGTGATCACTTCGTTATTAAGTAGTGTATTGTTTAGCCTCCATGTGTTTGTATTGTTTACAGATCTTTTCCTGTAATTGATATCTAGTCTCATAGCGTTGTGGTCAGAAAAGATACTTGATACAATTTCAATTTTCTTAAATTTATCAAGGCTTGATTTGTGACCCAAGATATGATCTATCCTGAAGAACGTTCCATGAGCACTTGAGAAAAATGTGTATTCTGTTGTTTTTGGATGGAATGTCCTATAAATATCAATTAAGTCCACCTTGCTTAATGTATCATTTAAAGCTTGTGTTTCCTTATTTATTTTGATTTTGGATGATCTGTCCATTGGTGAAAGTGGGGTGTTAAAGTCCCCTACTATGAATGTGTTACTGTCGATTTCCCCTTTTATGGCTCTTAGTATTTGCCTTTTGTATTGAGGTGCTCCTATGTTGGGTGTATAAATATTTACAATTGTTATATCTTCTTCTTGGATTTATCTCTTGATCATTATGTAGTGTCCTTCTTTGTCTCTTCTAACAGTCTTTATTTTAAAGTCTGTTTTGTGTGATATGAGAATTGCTACTCCATATTTCTTTTGGTTTCCATTTGCATGGAATATCTTTTTCCATCCCCTCACTTTCAGTCTGTATGTGTTCCTAGCTCTGAAGTGGGTCTTTTGTAGACAGCATATATATGGGTCTTGTTTTTGTAACCATTCAGCCAGTCTGTGTCTTTTGGTGGGAGCATTTAGTCCATTTATACTTAAGGTAATTATCGACATGTATGTTCCTATTTCCATTTTCTTAATTGTTTTGGGTTTGTTATTGTAGGTCTTTTCCTTTTCTTTTGTTTCTTGCCTAGAGAAGTTCCTTTAGTATTTGTTGTAAAGCTGGTTTGGTGGTGCTGAACTCTCTCAGCTTTTGCTTGTCTGTAAAGGTTTTAATTTCTCCATCAAAGCTGACTGAGATCCTTGCTGGGTACAGTAATCTTGGTTGCAGGTTTTTCTCCTTCATCGCTTTAAATATGTCCTGCCACTCCCTTCTGGCTTGCAGAGTTTCTGCTGAAAGATTAGCTGTTAACCTTATGAGGATTCCCTTGTGTGTTATTTTTCACTTGTTGCTTTTAATATGTTTTCTTTGTATTTAATCTTTGACAGTTTCATTAATATGTGTCTTGGCATGTTTCTCCTTGGATTTATCCTGTATGGGACTCTCTGGGCTTCCTGGACTTGATTAACTATTTCCTTTCCCATATTAGGGAAGTTTTCAAATATAATCTCTTCAAATATTTTCTCGGTCTCTTTCTTTTTCTCTTCTTCTTCTGCGACCCCTAAAATTCGAATGTTGGTGCATATAATGTTGTCCCAGAGGTCTCTGAGACTGTCCTCAGTTCTTTTCATTCTTTCTTCTTTATTCTGCTCTGCAGTAGTTATTTCCACTATTTTATCTTCCAGGTCACTTATCCGTTCTTCTGCCTCAGTTATTCTGCTATTCATCCCTTTTAGAGTATTTTTAATTTCATTTATTGTGTTGTTCATCGTTGTTTGTTTCATCTTTCGTTCTTCTAGGTCCTTGTTAAACGTTTCTTGCATTTTGTCTATTCTGTTTCCAAGATTTTGGATCATCTTTCCTATCATTATTCTGAATTCTTTTTCAGGTAGACTGCCTATTTCCTCTTCATTTTTTAGGTCTGGTGGGTTTTTATCTTGCTCCTTCATCTGCTGTGTGTTTTTCTGTCTTCTCATTTTGCTTATCTTACTGTGTTTGGGGTCTCCTTTTTGCAGGCTGCAGGTTCTTAGTTTCCATTGTTTTTGGTGTCTGCCCCCAGTGGCTAAGGTTGGTTCGGTGGGTTGTGTAGGCTTCCTGGTGGAGGGGACTAGTGCCTGTGTTCTGGTGAATGAGGCTGGATCTTGTCTTTCTGGTGGGCAGGTCCACGTCTGGTGGTATGTTTTGGGGTGTCTGTGGCCTTATTTTGAGTTTAGGCAGCCTCTCTGCTAATGGGTGGGGTTGTGTTCCTGTCTTGCTCGTTGTTTGGCATAGGATGTCCAGCACTGTAGCTTGCTGGTCGTTTAGTGAAGCTGGGTCTTGGTATTGAGATGGAGATCTCTGGGAGATTTTCGCCATTTGATATTATGTGGAGCTGGGAGGTCTCTTGTGGACCAGTGTCCTGAAGTTGGCTCTCCCACCTCAGAGGCACAGCACTGACTCCTGGCTGCAGCACCAAAAGCCTTTCATCCACACGGCTCAGAATGAAAGGGAGAAAAAGTAGAAAGAAACAAAGAGGATAAAATAAAAATAAAATAAAATAAAGTTATTAAAATAAAAAATAATTATTAAGAAAAAAAATTTTTATGTAAAGAAAAACAAACAAAAAACAGACGGACAGAACCCTAGGAGAAATGCTGAAAGCAAAGCTATACAGACAATATCTCACACAGAAGCATACACATACACACTCGCAAAAAGAGGAAAAAATAATATATCTTGCTCTCAAAGTCCACCTCCTCAATTTGGGATCATTCGTTGTCTATTAAGGTATTCCACCGATGCAGGGTACATCAAATTGATTGTGGAGATTTAATCCGCTGCTCCTGAGGATGCTGGGAGAGATTTCCCTTTCTCTTCTTTGTTCGCTCAGCTTCCGGGGCTCAGCTTTGGATTTGGCCCCGCCTCTGTGTGTAGGACGCCAGAGGGCGTCTGTTCTTCGCTCAGACAGGACGGGTTTAATGGAGCCCCTGATTCGGCGGCTCTGGCTCACTCAGGCTGGGGAGAGGGAGGGGCACGGAGTTCGGGGCGAGCCAGCATGACGTTGCACCAGCCTGAGGCGCGCCGTGCGTTCTCCCTGGGAAGTTGTACCTGGATCACGGGACCCTGGCATTGGCAGGCTGCACAGGCTCCCGGGAGGTGAGGTGTGGATAGTGACCTGTGCTCGCACACAGGCTTCTTGGTTGCGGTAGCAGGGGCCTTAACGTCTCATGCCCATCTCTGAGGTCCGTGCTGATAGCCGCGGCTCCCGCCCGTCTCTGGAGTTCCTTTAAGCAGCGCTCTTAATTCCCTCTCCTCACACAGCAGGAAACAAAGGGAAGAAAAAGTCTCTAGTCTCTTTTGCAGCTCCAGACTTTTTCCCGGACTCCTTCCCGGCTAGCCGTGGTGCACTAACCCCTTCAGGCTGCGTTCTCGCCGCCAGTCCTCTCCCTGTGATCTGACTGAAGCCTGAGCCTCAGCTCCCAGCCCCGCCCGTCCCGGCGGGTGAGCAGACAAGCTTCTCTGGCTGGTTAGTACCGGTCTGCATGCTCCTCTGTGTGGGAATCTTTCTGCTTTGCCCTCTGCACCCCTGTTGCTGTGGTGTCCTCCGCGGCTCCAAAGCTTACCTCCTCCGCCACCCGCAGTCTCCGCCCGTGAAGGGGCTTCCTAGTGTGTGGAAACCTTTCCTCCTTCACGGGTCCCTCCCACTGGTGCAGGTCCCATCCCTATTCTTTTGTCTCTGTTTTTTCTTTTTTCTTTTTCCCTCCCCAGGTACGTGGGGAGTTACTTGCCTTTTGGGAGGTCTGAGGTCTTCTGCCAGCATTCAGTGGGTGTTCTGTAGGAGTTGTTCCACGTGTAGATGTATTTCTGATGTATCTGTGGGGAGGAAGGTGATCTCCGCATCTTACTCTTCTGCCATCTTGCCCCTCTCTCCTATTGTGATATTTTTAATAATAATTGAAAATGGATGCACTAAATGTTCATTAACTTGAGCTCACTGGGAATATGCACCCAGCCATTTTATGGACTATTATGTAGGCATTTAACATTTTGTTGACAAAAATTTTTAAATGTGTGTGAATATCTTATATATGATATGGTGAAAATTGAACACAAATTGAATATTTATATGAAAAAATCAATGTAAAATTTATATGGGAATTGAAAAATGTGCAAGGAACTATGTTAAAATATTAATTGGTTGTCTGTGGATTGTAGGAATGTAGTGATTACTATTTTATTATTTGTAGTTTCCAAATCAAAATGGGCACGTATTATAGGTATAACCTGCTTCACCAAATTAAGTTTTAAAAAAATCACATTTTTTAAATTTTGTTTTTAAATTAATTTTTATTGGAGTATAGTTGCTTTACAATGTTGTCTTAGTTTCTACTGTACAGCAAAATGAATCAGCTATACATATACATGTATCTCCTCTTTTTTGGATTTCCTTTCCATTTAGGTCACCACAGTGCATTAAGTAGAGTTCCCTGTGCTCTACAGTATGTTCTCATTAGTTGTCTCTTTTATACATAGCATCAATATGTGTCGATCCCAATCTCCCAATTCCTCCCACCGCCCCCCCTTTCCACCTTGGTATCCATACGTTTGTTCTCTACCGCTGTGTCTCTATTTCTGCTTTGCAAACAAGATCATCTATACCATTTTTCTAGATTCCACATATATGCATTAATGTACAATATTTGTCTTTCTCTTTCTGACTTATTCACTCTGTATGACACTCTCTAAGTCCATCCCCCCAAAAATCATATCTTTAAAATTTTTTCCAGTTGTTCTCTTGAACTTTCTTCTGTCACTTTAAGCAGGCAATCCAATATCTTTCCCCATAAATCTCCCCACTCCATCTCCCAGACTTTCAAGAATCCTGAGGCTTACTCTGGTCAAAGGGCACACCAGTCCTGTGTGCAAAAACCTAGGTAAAATAATAATTTTGAAACTAGGTATAGAAATAATAAGAACTACTATTTATTGAACTCTTAATGTGCCAAACACAATTCCAAGTTATTAAATCATTTAACTCTCCTAAAGACTATGAGAAGAGACTTTTATTATCCCCATTTTGCAGATGAGGAAAATGAAACACAGGGAATAACTTGCCTAAGGTTACACAGTAAGTGGCTGAGGTGGGCCTTGAACCCTGGCAGGATGGCTCTGAGCTTGCTCTAAACCACTGCTTAGGATGTGTCCAGCAAGAACTGGAAAGTAGGGTCAGTTCCCTGCTGCTCTTGTTTCCAAAGCCACCCAGAGTAGCTTTTGAAGTCTGTTCCTGCCCAGTCCCACCTGGGACCTCGGTGGAGGCTTTTGGCTACATGCCTCAGTTTTCCTCCATATAGTTTCCAAAAGAGCAAGAATGGAGGCTGCAATACCATTTAAGACCTAGGCCTTGAACTGGCACAGCATCGTTTACATCATATTGCATTGTCAAAGCAAGTCATGAAACCAGACAAGATTCAAGGGGAGAGAAATAGGCTCCACCTCTTGATAGGAAGAGGTGAAAAAATCACATTGCAAAAGGCATTCAGGATGGGCAGGATTGCTGTGGCAATCTTTGGAAGCAATCTACCACAGCACTGCAATGTTTTAAGAAGGGGTGTGGTATGCAGGACGGAGGAAGTTAACCTGGGTGAGAAGTTGGGTTGGGCTGAATTAAAGCATTGTTCTAAACCTGGTTGATGACCAGAATTACCTGGGGGAGCGTATTAAAAATACAGGTTCCCAGAACTGATCACAGACGTACTGACTCAATCCCTAGGAATAAAGCCTGAAAATATACACTTTAATGCTCCTTCTTTCAACAGAGATTTTTATTGAGCACATTCTCTGTGCTAGGCACCATTCTGTGCTCTGGGTATAAGATGGTGAATGAGACAAAGGTCCTGTTCTTTCCTGGGGGCAGGGAGTGAGCGGAGACAGACAAGAAAAAACAAATGAACGACCAAATAAACAAATGAATATCTTTTTTGGATTTTTTATCAAAAACATTATTTTCAAAAGGAAACAAAATGTTAAGTCATAATTAATAATTGAGAAAACAGGTGGAGATAGAGGGAATGGACGCATATGTAAAAGTTATTTATTATAGCATTGCTTGTAATAGCAATAGATTCATTAAAAGCAAGTTTTCTTCTTTTTGAATTTTTTGTTCTTTTATTTTAAATTTAGTTTTTGATGGTTTTCTTTTTAATTTTTCTTGTTAAAAGCAATTTTAATGGGGTGTAATTTAAGTAAAATAAACTGCATCCATCTAAAGTGCACAACTCAATGAATTTTGACAGATGTCACAACCCCCTACCTCCAATCCCCAGGCAACCACTGATCTGCTTGCTGTCACCATGGATTAGCTTGCAATAATTAGAATTGCATACAAATGGAATCATACAGTATATAATAACAATAGATCTGTAAACAACTTATATGAACAGCAATAGTGGTACTTTGTGGTACATTTATTCAATGAAATACTATGTGTCCATGGGAAAGGGGAGTAAGCTTTTTAGGTACTAATTTGGAACGATTTCCTCAAAAATATTGTTACATGGAAAGGCATGGTGCAGAACAGGGCATAAAGTGTGCTACCATTTATATAAAAAGAGAATAAAGAAAAATCCATATATTTGCTTGTATAGGCCTAGACTACCTGAAAAAAGCTGGCAACACAGATTGTCTCAGGAGAGGAAAACTGGGTGTCTTGGAGACAGCAGTGGGGAGGAGGCTTTTCACCATAAACCATTTTGTTCCTTTTGAATTTTGTACCAACAGAGTTTTTTACCTATTCAAAGAACTAATAATTTTTTTAAAAATCTTAACAATTTAAAAATCATAATAGAGTGAGAAATTTCCCCCCAAATTGGCAGATGACCTTGTAATGTTCAATGAATGACTGTAAACTTCAAATATTCTACTTCAAACTTGATTAAAATATAGTTAAAACCAGAAGCCACAAGTCTCAATTATCAGCTAAAGAGAAACCCTCAAGGAAAAAAAAACTGTAAAGAAGTTGAGGATTGGAACTAAACAAGCTGATCCTGAAATTCACATGGAAAAAAAAATAGCAAGAAAAAAATCTGAAAAAAAAAAGGGAACAATGATGGGGGACCAGAATGATCAGATAATAAAACACTTTATAAAAACTTAAAAGTGGAACTAGCATATGAATAGATGGACAAATGGAGTAGAAGAGAAATTTCAGAAATGGAAATTGACATATAATAAAAGTGCTATCTTGAAACAGTAGGAGAAAAAAGATCAGCTCTGGGGTAGCAAGCCAGGGAGGTGGGACAGTGGGAATGGCTCACCTCAGGTATAAACAATAAGGGGCTCATTGTTATAGAGAATTTAAAACAATAACAAGACTGACTAAATCAACTTGATTTTTGTCATCATCAGGCATCGTTGACTGTAAACAATGTCAGGGATAAAATGATAAAATTCCCTCCTCACTCCAGCAACTGGGTGGACAGCTCCCACCTGCCCCTTCTTTGGAATACTGCTGAATGGAATCTTTAATACATTTTGTTGGGACAGCTGGATAGTGTCAATGAAAAAAATGACTCAAATAGAGGATAAAGGCTTTATACAGCTGATGCACATCAGGGAGCACTGCAAAGTTAGGCAACGACCTGAGCCAAAGCAGGATTGGAGTTGTCATAGGGCAAGGAGAAGAGAAGAGCATGGGACTTTGGTCTTCTCCCAGGTTGAAGTTTTCTTTAAGTGAAACTGCTGCAAAGCTTTCAGTTGGAAGGGTTGGTATAGGTTTAGTTTTTCAGTTCTTTCTTGGGATGGGTGATGTGAGGTGGAATGTCATTTCGACAGCTGTATATGTGTGTGTGTAAGAGACGGAGACAGAGAGATTGAGAGAGACAGAGGTTGGGGAGAGAGAGAGAGAGAAAGAGAGAAAAAGAGAGAGAGAGAGGGAGAGGGAGAGAGAGAGTCTTTAATCAAACCAAATAATAAATATTCTCTACTTGACAGCTTTTAGAGCAGTTTGGGTCACAAGCCCACCTCTGGAGCAATAACATTTTCCAGGTGAAATGCTGGATTGATTGATTTAAGCCCAGTATTTTTGCATCCCTGGCAAGGGCAAAGGAATTAGCACAACTGGCCTAGACTTCTCAGGACCCACCCTTCAAGTTGAGCTACCTTCACCCAAATTACATAGGCCGAACAAAAGGAGGCAGATACTTAAATAAAATTGGGTTCCTTCAAGAAGCAGGATAAGGGGTAGATGCTGGGTAGGTAACCAATGATGTCACCATAAATGCTTATTCTAAAGTGAGGTGCACATGTATTGTAATGAACTTTTAAAGCATCTTTACAGTTTTATAACTAAACATGGGGGTCTCAGAAGGCAAAACATGACTGTTTAAGAGCATGAGCTTTGAAGTTAGACTGCTGGAGTTTGAATCCCAGGAACCTTGCGACCACAGGCAAGTTAATTTCCTGAGCTTCATTTTCCTGATGATGATGATAATAGGATGGTATGCTACAGATTTCATAGGATTGTTGTGAGGATTAAATGAAACAATGTATGCTAGAGCAGAGTACATAATAGGTGCTCAGAATCACTAAGTCATTGACCAGGCAGGGCTTAACATTTTTTTGTGGTATTGAATTTGATCAATAATTGTTCTTATTGTAGTAGGATTTGATAGTCTTCTTTTTTATTTTCTTTTTCTTTTTTTTAATTGAAGTATAGTTGGTTACAATATTGTGTTAGTTTCAGGTGTACAGCAAAGGGATTCAGTGATATATACATATCATATATATATATGTGTGTGTGTGTATATATATGTATATATATATGTGTGTGTATATATATATGTGTGTATATATATATATATATATATATATATATATATACTTTTTCAGATTCCTTTCCCTTATAGATTATTACAAGATATTGAGTATAGTTCCCTGTGATATACAGTAGGTCCTTGTTGGTTATCTATTTTATACTTAGTAGTGTGTATATGTTAATCCCAAACTCCTAATTTATCCCTCCCCACACTCTCCTTTCCCCTTTGGTAACCATAAATTTGTTTTCTATGTCTGTGAGTCTATTTCTGTTTTGTAAATAAGTTCATTTGTATCATTTGTTTAGATTCCACATATAAGTGATATCATATGATATTTGTCTTTTTCTGTCTGCCTTACTTCACTTAGTATGATAATCTCTGGGTCCATCCATGTTGCTGCAAATGGCATTATCTCATTCCTTTTGATGGCTGAGTACTATTCCATTGTAGATATGTACCACATCTTCTTTATCCATTCATCTGTCAATGGACACTTAGGTTGCTTCCATTGACAGTATTTCTTGAGATGTTTCACACTGATTTCAGCTACTAGCATATGTCTTCCCCCTGGTAGCGTCAAGAGCAAGTCCACCTGGTGATGCATGGGCTGATCCACCTGGCCCCTCCACCTGAAAGTATCAAATCCATGATGGCACTTTCATGATAACACTTACTAAAGACCTTCTTTTCTCACATTTCAGGGCAACATCCACAGCTTGACGCCCCACTCACAATCTTGGTGTAGCTCCAGAGTCCCAGCAGAGAGCTGAAGCTTCAGACAACACAAGTTTTATGTAATTTTATTTTATTTCTTTAGCTCAACCTAGCTAGAAGAGAAGTCTCCACACAGGGATGTTTGACTGACCCCTTGCTTGGAACTGAGTCCAATTTCTCACCTTTACTTCCTACCAGAGCAGTGCAGACAAAAAATGTTGTCTGCCATTCTAGTAAACAACAAATGTTGCCCGCAAACAGCCACTGTAGCTGCCCTTCTTCCTCTGTCCCGACAGTGCACCCTGAGGGGACTTCAGGATGGAGAAAAACAGGATACTGGCCCTAGATAGTTAAGATGCATATCAAAGGAATGATTTCAAGGAGCCCAGGCTCTTGCATCTTCTCATACAAAGAAAAGCATTAAAATCATTAATTTGAGATGTCTGTTTTTTTGTAATTAGCAGTAATCTTTTGATGTTTGACTACATTTTTTTTCAGCAAAAACTCCTATATATCCTGACTCATCCCTTACCTCTTTGGAGTGGTTCCTCAGAGTTATCTGAGAGCCTGTCTCCCAGGCTATAGTCCTCAGTAAGATCCCTGAATAATACATAACTCGCAACTTTTAGGTTGTACATTTTTCTTCCGTCGGCAGTACAATGCAGCAGAATGCAGTGACCAATGGAGGAATTGAAGCCCCCCTAAAACCTTATCAGCTCCTCCCATTTTTGAGTGATGAGCAACATTTTCTCAATTTTATGTAAATTGTTAGACAAATTCAGCTCTAAGATGGAACCCTAGAAGACCTTCCTTCACTACAGATTGTCACTCTAGCCCCTTCTTATCAAAGCAAATTCTGAAGCCACCACTAACTGAAATCTGGCTCCTTCCTTTCGTATCCCTTAGATTAAACTTCAATCTAATTCCTTCTCCCTAACCACAGGAAAGCCACTATATTTCTCAAGGCTGAATCCCCAGCACATTACTTGGACTCTACCATCAACTGTGACACCCAGCCACCTCTCACCTCAACCCTTACACCACCCTTAAAAATATATATCCAGTGCCACTGACCACACCTATCATGACAGGATGTCATAGCAGGATGGATGCCTATCAAGTACATGTGATGGAGACAATAAGTCCAATGTGAAGTGGGAAGGTAAGGTAGGAAGCCAGGGGGAAATAAACATTTTATAATGTATAAAGATATAGTCAGTAACACAATTTTAATCCCTTACCCCCAAAACCTGGGGCTTGGACCATTATGTGTTTTCAGTTTTGCCCATTCACAAATTAGTTTCATCCATAAATAGAGGATCTATGCTCCATTCTTGTCTTGCCTTATTTCCAAATGATCCAAGACTCTGTAAAGTAATTCTTGTTGTAATTCTATAAGTTTCATTTTTATGCCTGTGTTAACAATAAACAATCTTGTTTTATTTTGAAATGTTTTCAAAAGATTTTTGAAACGTTTTATGAGTTTCAAAGAAAAGTTGGTACTTGATATTTTATAGATTTACCCATATTCAACTTATTTGATTATAATATAACTGCTTCCAGGGAGATAAGGGGAGCTGATATACAGTTTGGGAATTTTCTGTGTCCTTTTGCAAAATGAAGTGACCAAATACAGAGAGATTTTTTTCCCTATATATTTGGACAAGGCTGATAAGAGGGTGTGTAGATTATCTACAGGGTCTTTCTTTTAAAAGCATGTAGGGTGAAAATACTGAAGAGAAAAAAATTTAAGTAGTTGGAAGTTTTATCCCATGATGGACGATGAGGTGGGAAGGGCTAACCTTGAATAGGAAACAGGCTCATAGAAGCATTGATGACTATAGCCAGCAGGTGGCAGCAGGGGGCCACATCAGGAGAATTCACTGACCTGGAAAAGCCCTAGCTGAGCCTTTGGGCTTAGGAACCAGCAGCTGTGGGGAGCTGGAAGAGGGTATGATGTGTTTCTCAGCAGAAAAGGAACGAGTGACAGAGTCTTCCAGAAGCCCAGGGTTAGAGTCTGGTGTCTAAAATGAAAGGCCCACACAGCATCGTGATTATAGTCAACAATACTGTATTATAAACTCCAAAGTTGCTAAGACACTAGATTTTTAGAAATTTTTTAAAAATTTTAATTTTTAAAATTGAGGTATAATTGATTTACAATATTAGTTTCAAATGTACAACATAGTGATTCAAAATTTTTATAGATTATACTCCATTTAAAGTTATTATAAAATATTGGCTGTATTCCTTGTGCTGTACAATGTATCCTTGTAGCATACTTATTCTATACATACTAGCTTGTGTCTCTTAATCCTCTACCCCTATTTTGCCCCTCCCCTTCCCTCTCCCCACTGGCAACCACTAGTTTGTTCTCTATATCTGTGAGTCTGTTTCTGTTTTGTTATATACATTCGTTTGTTTTTTATTTCATCATATAAATGATAACATACAGTATTTGTCTTTGTCTGACTTATTTCAATAAGCATAATACCCTCCAGGTCCATCCACGTTGTTGCAAATTTCATTCTTTTTATGGCTTACTAGTATTCCATTGCATACACACACACACAGACACACACACACACACACACACCACATCTTCTTTATCCATTCATCTGTTGATGGACACTTGGGTTCCTTCCATATCTTGGCTATTGCAAATAGTGCTGCTATGAACATTGGAGTGCATGTATCTTTTTTTAGGGGTGCATGTATCTTTTTATTTTTATTTACTTTTATTGAAGTATAGCTGATTTACAATGTTTTGTTAGTTTCTGGTGTACAGCAAAGTGATTCAGATATATATATATTCTTTTTCATATTCTTTTCCATTATGGTTTATCACGGGATATTGAATATAGTTCCCTGTGCTATACTGTAGGACCTTGTTGTTTATCTATTTTATACATGTATCTTTTTAAATTAGTGCTTTTGTTTTCGTTGGAAAAATACCGAGAAGTGCAACTGCTAGATCATATTGTATCATTTTGAATTAGTGTTTTCATTTTCTTTGGATATATACCCAGGAGTGGAATTACTGGACCATATGGTAGTTCTATTTTTAGTTTTTTAAGGAACCTCCATACTGTTTTCCATAGTGGCTGCACCAATTTACATTCCCACCATTCCTAGTATACCAGAGTTTCCTTTTAAGAGACTAAACCTTAATTGTTCCCACCGCAAAAAAGAAATAATTATGTGACATGATAGAGGTGTTTCCTAATGCTACAGTGGTAATCATACTGTAATATATAAATGTATCAAATCAACACAGTGTCACCTGAAATTTACACAATGTTATATGTCAATTATATCAATAAAAATTTTAAAAATGAAAGGCCCAGAACCCTGGTTGATTGATAGGGAGCAGGTATGTATGCAAGGCTAAGAAAGGAAGGGAGGCACAGGAGGGAGGGCATAGGAGAAAGAGCAGGCAGTGGGTCAGTCTCTGACACACAGATGACAGTGCAGAGTAGGAAGCAGGTCAGAAAGGGGGGGTTATTCCTTTTTGCATGAGCACTGATTTTTAAAAGCTGTAAGAATAAGTGGAAGCAACCTAAACGTCCACCAGCGAATGAACTGATAAACAAAATGCATTATATACAGACAGTGGAGTATTATTTAGCCTTAAAAAAAGGAAATTCCAATACATGTTATGACGCAGATGGACCTTGAGGACATTATGCTAAGTGAGATAGGTCAGTCACAAAAAGACAAATACTGTATGATTTTACTTATCTGAGGTATCTAGAGGAATCAGATTCACAGAGACAGAAGGTAGAATGGTGGCCGCCAGGGGCTGAAGGGAGGGGAAGTGGGGAGCTGTTGTTTAATGGGTATAGTACTTTGGTTTTGTGAGATGAAAAAGTCCTAGAGGTTGGTTGCACAACACGACTGAACTGTACACTTAAAAATATTAAGATGGTAAATAAGGTTCTATCTCTTCTGGAACTCCCTTAAGGAGTGATAGGCCATTCCAGGCAGGGTGGTAGGACAGGATATGACATCAATTTAGTATAAAAAATAATACCTCTCATTTAAACGGCACTTTGCAATTTACACAGTTCTAGTATGGAAATCTCTTACCTTGTCACGGCTTCCTAACAACTAGTATAGTGTGGGTTGGGTCTCTGTGTTAAAAGTAAGCGGGTGGGCAGGACTTCCCTGGTGGTCCAGTGGTTGACTCCGCACTTCCAATGCAGGGATACAGGGGACGCGGGTTCGATCCCTGGTGGGGGAACTAAGATCCCACGTGCCGTGTGGCATGGCCAAAAGAAAGAGAAAAAAAGTAATATCATCTTCTTAAAAAAAACAAAGGAAGTGCGTGGGCTACATGACTAGAGAAGCAGGGAGTGAATGGGTTAACAAGAAGGCATCGGACAAATGCTAGAATTGGTGGGTGGAAACAGGTGGAAGAAATGGAAGAGAAAGAGGCAAAGCAACCAGCTCGTGATCTACTTGATTGCAGTTTTTCCTCAGATGTGATAGGCGGTAACCCCAGTGTCGACTGAAAAACAATGCGCAACCGAAAAGTTGCGAGTTATGTGTTATTCAGGGGACTTACAGAGGACCTCAGCCTGGGACACAGGCTCTCAGGTCATCTGGGGAGCTGCTCCAAAGAGGTAATGGAGGAACCAGGAGATTTCGCAACAAAAGCCAGGTAGTCGGAACATCAAAAGATTACTGTTAATTAAAGAAAAAACAAACATCTCAAGTTAAGCAATTTAGCGCTTCTCTATGTATGGGAAGATGCAAGAGTCTGGGCTCATTGAAATTATTCCTTTGATATGTACCTTAACCATCTAGGGCCAGTATCCTGCTTTTTCTCCATGCTGAGTCCCCTCAGGGTGCACTGTCAGGGTCAGCTGCAGTGGCAGATGGCTTGATGGCCGCAACATCCTTTGTTTCCTGATATGGCAGGTGACATTTTTTTGTCCACACTAGTCTTCTGCATTCTTCTGTTTTCTACTCTTTCTGCACCCTCCCCCCCTTTTTTGTTCATAAGCTCTGCTCCAAGAAGCAGTATTGCTTCTTAATTAAAGGTGCTTGTGTTCAAAGTTTGGCCCTGGCCCTTCCTGATTACATGATCTCTGGCAGGTTACTTATCTCTCTTGGCTTTAGTTTTCTCTCTGATAATAACAGTTCCTGCCACCTCTAAGCCTTCAATGCATATTTTCTCTTTTCATTTTTTTCAGCCTTGTGACCTCAGGAGCAAATACTGCCCACTGACTGAGTGAGAGGGAATATCTCTTCGAGGCTTTTCTTCCTTCAGCTCATCTTGCCACAGTGTTCTTGAGAATATTTCCAATGTCAGCAAGCAGGAAATGAAATTATTTGCAATACACAGGTTTGATTTTTAGTATAACTTGATGACTTCACGGGTTTAAAAGAATACAGTTGACCTGAGTGTGAAATTGGCTGTTCCACAAAGCTTTTCAGAGATTAGTTGAAAAACTTGAGGGATGTTTCTGGCAAGTGATTTCAACAATTTCCCTAAAGTACCTCATTACAGTAGTTGGGGTGACATTCTGGGTAATGAGGTAGATATTTTCATTCATGCAGCCTATAGACTGTCACCTATATTGAACACCAGGAAAACTTGGCTCTTAAATTTCAAGAGGCCTTGCTTGTTACATTGGCTGCATTCTGACTCGTTGGAGATGGCGGTTTTCAATCCCTTCTATTCAAAGAGTCCTTACATTTTAATTAAAACCTCAAGTGGAATTCCTCACTTCTGCTTGTTAGCAAGATAAATCATGCTAGCTGCTATGAAGATAAAAGAACTTCTTTCATTTGGATTTTTCAAGCACTGATATGCACTGCTCATTTGAGGGTGTCTGGAAACATTAACTAAAAGAGATTATCTTATACAGAGAGAAAATTCTTAGCTTTAAAACTATTTAACTAAGATTGCTTGATATATTTTATGACTAACACAACTGGACCAACCTGTATTTTATGTTTAGTCGATGTAAAAATAAACACGAGCCGAATGGCAACCAGATTAAATTGTAAAACATTAATTTAGGATCAGGAACTAAACCTGTGTGGTGGAAGACTGATGTCCCCCTTCTCTGAGTCATCTTCACTCTTGGACTTTTTAGGATGACCTGGATTCAGTTGTCATATACTTGCCTCTTGAAGCAAAAAGCACATAGTGAACTCCTAAAAATGATGCTTTTAATCCAGAAATTCTCCTTTCTAATTCTCCAAAAGGGAGAGTTTCTCTAGGTCATTTCCAGGCTCTGCAGAGCCAAAAGATGCATGAGAGCCTATTCTGTAACAGTTCAGGGACAGACCCGAGAATTTATCACAAGAAGCTTTGTATCCCATGTTGTTATCGAGCAAATGTATCCAATTGCTCGATAACAAATTACCCCCAAACTTAATGGCTTACAATAATCATTTTATTCTGCCCACTAATTTTGTGGGTCAGGGATTCTGACGGAGCACAGTGGGAGTCATTTGTCTCTGCTCCACCATGTCTGCGGCCTCAGCTGGGAAGACTGGGCTGGGGTAACTCAAAGTCTGGGGGCTGGGGTCATAGGAAAGCATCTCCATTCTCGTGTCTGCCTATTGATGCTGGCTGTTGGCTGGGACCTAGGCTGGAGATGTTGACAGAACTCTACCCTGTGTCCTTTCCATGTGGGCTGTGCTGCCACACAGCATGGTGGCCTCAGGGTAGTCGGACCTTTTACATGGTGAGTCAGGGCTTTAAGGTTAGTGTCCTAGGGAACAAGGTAGAAGCTGCATTGCCTTTTCTGACCTGGCTTCACAAGCATACAGCATCACATTTGTCTCATTCTATTGATTACAAGTCAATCACAAGCCCACCCCAGTTCAAAGAAAGGAGACAGAGGCCATACGTCTTGATGGAAGGAGAATCAAAGAATTTGTGGACATGTGTGATGGTTAATTTTATGTGTCAACTTGACTGGATCATGGGGTGCCCAGATATTTGCCTAAACATTATTTCTGAGTGTGTCTATGAGGATGCTTCCATATGAAGTTAGCATTTGAATTGGTGAGCTCAATAAAGTGGTTTGCCCTCCCCACAGTGGATGAGCATCGTCCAATCTGTTGAGGGCCTGAATAGAACAAAAGGATGGAGGAAGAATTCGGTCCTTCCTGACTGTTTGAGCTGGGTATTAATCTTCTGCACCATTGGTGCTCCTGGTTCTCAGGCTTTTGGAGTTGGATTGAATTACACCTCCAGCTTTCCTGGGTCTCCAGCTTGCAGAGAGTACATCGTGGGACTTCTCAGCCTTCAGAATTGTGTGAGCCAATTCCTTATAATAAATCTCTTCATATATATATATATATATATATATATATATATATATACACACACACACACACACACACACACACACACACACACACACACATAGCGCAGGATGGGGACCACTTCCAGGGCCTGAGAGTGGGCTCTTGTCTAACACTCAGAAATGAATTGTCCGAGGAGACACACATGCTGACAAAGCAAAAGACTTTATTGAGAGGGGCCACCTGGGCAGAGAGCAGGAGGGTAAGGGAACCCAGGAGGACCGCTCTGTCACGTGGCTCACAGTCTCAGGTTTTACGGTAATGATGTTAGCTTTCCGGTTGTCTCTGGCCAATCATTTTGCTTGTGCCCACATTTGGTCTGACTCAGGGTCCTGCCTGGTGGTGTGAGCACCTCTCAGCCAAGATGGATTCCAGCAAGAAGGATTCTGGGAGTGTGGTAGGACAATATTATGGGCTGGCATTTCCTCCCTCTTTTTGGCCCCGCCCAAATTCTCCTGGTTAGTTTTCAGTGGCAGCACCATGTTTCTCATCAGGACCTCCTGTTGTGAGACAACTCATGCAAGTGGTTATCATCGAGCCAAGGTGGGTGGTTTTGGTCAACGTTCCCTAACATATATATCCTATTGGTTCTGTTTCTCTAGAGAACTCTGACTAATACAGCATGTGTTTAAATTGCCACAGTGTGTTAAGCTTTATATATTTATCTCTGAAGGATTATATCATGATTTTTAAGCAATACATTAGACTGGACAAAAATGATGAAAAAAATGAACTGTAACCTCAGAGATGAATGAAAAGAACACAGTAGAATTGCCGTCAGATACTGAGCTCAGGGGCCCTGTGTTTAAGATTGACTTAGGCAAATTTCCAGGATCAGTGACTTACACCTCTAAGAGGAGGAAGAGGGAAGAGCTTGTCGGCCCAGTTGCTAAGTGTGTTGTGGGTAGACAGCTTTGCTCAATGCTCGCATCCAATGACTGATGGATGCAGGAGTAGATGGCCTGGCCATTTTGGCCCAGTCCAGGACAACTCTGAGGGGCCATTTTATCTCCATCATGGTCCATAGAGTTGCTTGATGTTCTTGGGCCTATTTTGCAGCTTGACTTGTCTCTCTGCCCAGTTCTTCTCCCTTCCCTTTTTGTTCCAGGTGTTGTTTGTGTCGACTGAAAAAGTTCACAACCTAAAAGTTGAGAACTATGTTTTATTTGGTGGACAAAACTGAGGACTTGAGCCTGGGATGCAGCCTCTCAGATAGCTCTGAGGGACTGCCCCAAAGAGGTAAGGGAGGAGCCAGGACATATAGGAGTTTTTGCAACAAAGACCAGGCAGTCAGAACTTCAAAAGATTACTGTTGATTAAAGAAAACCAGACATCTCAGGTTAAGAAATGTGGTGCTTTTCTATGTATGAGAAGATGCAAGAGTCTGGGCTCACTGAAATCGTTCCTTTGATATGCACCCTAGCCATCCAGGGCCAGTATCCTGTGCTTTCCCATCCTGAGTCCCCTTAGGGTGCACCCTCTGGGGTGGCTGTAGTGGCTGAGAGCTTGGCAGTGGGCAGCCCAATCCTTTTGTCTCCATCCTGAGTTCCCTTAGGGCGCACCATGGAGGCGGGCAGCTGTGGTGGCTTGATGGCTGCAACATCCTTTGTTTATTGACATGGCAGGCAACATTTTTCATTCACATTTGCAAGGACACTCTTTAATAAATATTCTGTATGCTAAACTCTGTCTCAGAGTCTGCTTCTTAGAGAACACAACATGCAACATTATCTGCACTCCTGAACTTTATCTCCATGTTATCTCCTATCAACTTTGTCCGTGACTGGGCCCCAAACTGGGAATCTCATGCGGTCCTTGCTTAGTCATGGTATATCTCTCTTTTAAGCCAAGGTTGACCTAGCTTTAATCTCCACTCAGCTTTTACTTCATGGATTGAGCTTGGAGCCCCATCCCACCATCCAACTCCTAATGTGGCTCTTTGGTATATACTTTGGGTGCTCAGCTTGAAACACAGGGCTCACCAACATTAAGTATTTACTGAAGGCAGGGTCAGTAGTTGAGGGTCAATTGTCATGGGAAGAAGACAACCATAGTGTTTTAGATCACTTTAGGAATCACGTATTCATAGTATTGAGGAAAGTCAACAATTTGGTTCAGATGGAAAGAGAGAACATGCAGTTGTTGACTGAACTAAAGAACACAAAAAGAATTTAGCATAGTCAGATACACAGCTAGAAATCAGTAGTATTTTCAATGACATTCAATGACAGAGGGAGGTGTTTAGTTCCAGATCCCCAAAAGGACCTTACCGGTGGACACACAGCTGTACGTAGTAAGTCTGAGAGAAGTAACCTCACATCCAAGCTTCTGGAAGCTCAGCAATATGGTGACAGAGTATAGTTCAGATCAGAATACTCAGACATGTACACAGCCTTTATTTCTTGCTCTCATCTCAGCTAGACCAACCCAGCCTGGGCCAACTGCTTTTCAGAGCTCAGAGCTGTGAGAATGTAATGAAAGTCAGTGACCCAGACATCTCTGGTGGTCTTAGACCAGCTCTAGAGCTAATCCCGGGGGAATTTGTTAGAAGGAGCAATGATAATGTAAAAACAATGTCTAAGAACGATGACAGAGGTCACAAATGGATTGAGACCAGGGTGGGTACCAAAGATGAGACTCTGACACCATGGTTTTAGTAAATTAATTGCATTAATGGCCCCAATTAATAACTCCTCCCAGTATCCATACCCTTTGACAAGTAACTTTGAGGCTACTCTCATTGCAGTGACTGAGCATATTTCTGTACCCCTTGATTCCAAGTTTAGCTATGTGACTTTCTTGGGCCAATGGCACGTTAGCAGATGTGAGGCATGCAGAGGCATTAAAAAGCACTTGCATGTATCTGATTCTGCTCTTGTTCCTCTGAGAACATGCCCAGGCTGGCCTGCTGGAGGATGAAATACATGTGAGGCAGAGTCAAGTCACCCCAGTACTATCCAAGGCTATCTGAGATAAGCTGACAGCTAATCTATCTCCAGAGAGAAGAGTGATCCCAGTGAAAAACAGAGGACCCCCTCCTCCACCACCACCACACACAATCTGGGTCCAGTCTACATTTGCTGGCCACAGTTCTGAGCTAAGTACGTGCTTACTGTTTTTAAGCCACTGAGTTTTGGGGTAATTTGTCATGCAGCAATGTCGTGCCAATAGATACCTTAGCAGTCAAGACTGAACATGTTCTGAGGAAGTGTACCGAAATGAAGACTAGGTAAGCAAAAGCAGGGATAAGCATCAGAGTACTATCCGGGAGGTATACTAGGGGAAATGCTTCCCTCTGGTGGAGCAGATGGTTTGGCAGAGGCTGCCCTTTGCTCACATTCCATCTCCATCACTGTCCTCTCCTGCTTTGCAATAGAGCCATCCAGCATGCACATTCTCTACATGTTTTGTTTTTAATAAATTTATTTATTTTTGGCTGCACTGGTTCTTTGTTGCTGCACGGGGGCTTTCTCTATTGCCGCAAGCGAGGGCTACTCTTCATTGTGGTGTGCGGGCTTCTCATTGCGGTGGCTTTTCTTTTTGCGGAGCACGGGCTCTAGGTGTGTGGGCTTCAGTAGTTGTGGCATGCGGGCTCAGTAGTTGTGGCTTGTGGGCTCTAGAGCGCAGGCTCAGTAGTTGTGGCGCACGGGCTTAGTTGCTCCGCGGCATGTGGTATTTTCCCGGACCAGGGCTCAAACTCGTGTCCTCTGCATTGGAAGGTGGATTCTTAACTACTGTGCCACCAGGGAAGTCCCTCTGTACATGTTTTGTCAGATTTATACCGAAGTATTTCATTTTTGGAGACATTGTGAATAGTACTTTCCCCCCCAGCTACAATTGGCCCATAATACCGTGTAACTTTAAGGTGCGCAATGTGTTGATTTGATACATTTATAAATTGCAAAATGATTACCACCATAGCATTAGCTACCACCCTATCCCATCACATAATTAACATTTCTTTTTTTGTGGTGAGAACATTTAAGATCTGCTCTCTTAGCAACTTTCAAGTATATGATACAGTTTTATTAGCTATAATCACCATGCTGTACATTAGAGCTCCAGAACTTGTGCATCTTATAACTGGAAGTTTGTAGCCTTTGACCAATATCTCCCCATTTCCCTCACCCCCCACCCCTGGTAACAACAATTCTACTCTCTGTTTCTCTGAGTTTGACATTTTTAGAATCCATATAATATTTGCCTTTCTCTGATTTATTTCACTTAACATAATGTCCTGAAGGTCCATCTGTATTGTTGCAAATGGCAGAACTTCCTTCTTTCTTATGACTGAATAGTATTCCATTGTATATATATATATATATATATACCACATCTTCTTTATCCATTCATCTGTTGATGGATAGTTAGGTTGTTTCCATATCTTGACAACTGTGAATAATGCTGCAAATAAACATAGGTGTGCACATATCTTTTCAAATTAGTGTTTTCATTTTCTTTAGATAGATACCCAGAAATGGAATTGCTGTATCATATGGTAGTTCTATTTTTAATTTTGAGGAACCTCCATACTGTTTTCCGTAGTGACTGTATCAATTTACATTTCCACCAACAGTTTACTAGGATTCCCTTTTCTCCACACCCTCACCAAAACTTGGTGTCACTTGTCTTTTTTGATGATAGCCATTCTAACTGGTGTGAGGTGATATCTCATTGTAGTTTTGATTTGCATTTCCCTGGTGATTAGTGATGTTAAGCATCTTTTCATGTATCTGTTGGCCATTTGTATATTTTATTTGGAAAACTGTTTAGTTCCTCTGTCCATTTTTTAATTGGGTTGTTAGGGTTTTTTTTGCTATTGAGTTGTATGTGTTCTTTATGTACTTTGGGTATTAACTCCTTATCAGATATATAATTTGCAAATATTCTGTCCCATTTCATAGGTCGCCTTTTCATTTTTTTGGTTGTTTCTTTTTCTGTGCAGAAGCTGTTTAGTGTGATGTAGTCCCATTTGTTAATTTTTGCTTTTGTTGATTGAGCTTTTGCTGTCATATCCAGGAAATCACTGCTGAGACCAATGCTGAGGAGATTTTCCCCTATTTTTTCTTCTAGGAGTTTTATGGCTTTAGGTCTTAAATTTAAGACTTTAATCCATTTTGAGTTAATTTTTGTGAGTGGTATAAGACAGGGGTCCAATTTCATTCTTCTGCATGTGGTTATCCAGTTTTCCCAGTATCATTTCTTGAAGAGACTATCCTTTCCTCATTGATTATTTTTGGTTCTCTTGTCAAATATTAGTTGACTACATATTTGTATGTTTATTGCTGGGCTCTTCATTCTGTTCCATTTGTCTATGTGTCTATTTTCATACCAGAACCATAATGTTTTGTTTACTATAGCTTTGTAGTATAGTTTGAAATCAAGACATGTGATACCTCCAGCTTTGTTCTTCTTTCTCAATGTTGCTTTGGCTATTTGGTTTGTGTGTGTGTATGTCTCCATACAAATTTTAGGATTTTTTTCTATTTCTAGAAAAATGCCATTGGAATTTTGATAGGGGTTGCATTGAATCTATAGGTGACTTTCAGTAATATGGACATTTTAACAATATTAATTCTTCTGATCCATGAACATGGATTTGTTCATGTCTTCTTCAATTTCTCTCGTCAAAGTTGTGTAGTTTTTAATGTATGTATCTTTTACCTCCTTGGTTAGATTTATTCCTAAGTACTTTAGTGTTTTTGATGCTCCTGTGAATGGGATAGTTTTCTTTATTTCCTTTTCAGATGTTTTGTTGTTAGTGTATGAAACACAACTGTTTTCTGTATGTTGATTTTGTATCCTGCAATTTTATTGAATTTGTTGATTAGTTCTAGCAGGTTTTGTTGTGAAGTCTTTAGGATTTTCTATATAAAGATTATATAATCTGAAAACAAAGACAATTTTACTTCTTCCTTTCCAATTTGTATGCCTTTTATTTCTTTTTCTTGCCTGATTTCTCTGGCTAGGACTTCCAGTATTATACTGAATAAGAGTGGTGAGAGTGGGCATCCTTGTCTTATTCCCAATCTAAGAGGAAAAGCTTTCAAGCTTTCATCATTAAGTATGATGTTGTCTGTGGGTTTGTCATATGTTGCCTTCATTGAGATGAGGTGTGTTCTACCTATAGGCAATTTCTTGAGTGTTTTTTTTTTTAATCATGAGAGGATGTTGCACTTTGTCAAATGCTTTTTCTGCACCTATGGAGATGATCATATATTTTTTATCTTTCATTTTATCAATATAGTGTCATATTATTCATTTGTGTATGTTGAATCACCCTTGCATCTCAGGGATAAATCCCACTTAATTATGGTGAATGATGAATGGTACTGTTTTTAACTTCTATTGCAGTTGTCTATTACTAGTATAAAAAATAGAATTGATCTTTGTGTGTCAGCCTTGTGTTCAGTGACCCTGCTAAATTCACTTATTAGTTATAAGTCATTTTGTGGATTTTTTGGGATTTTCTACACAGACAACTATCATGTTGTCTATAAATAGGAAGTGTTTTTTTCTCTTTCTTTCCAATCCATATCTTTCTCTATATTTGTCTTGCCTACTGCATTGACTAGGACTTTCTGTACTATCCCTATTTGTACATAACATGATGAAAAATTTGCCATAACCACATGAGATTCATCCTGGGAATGCAAGGCTGAGTCAATATTCAAAATCGATCAATGAATTACATCATATTAAAAGATGACAAATCATATGATCACATCAATTTATGCAGAAAAGAATTTGACAGAATTCAACATATGTTCATGAAAAATACAAACAAACCCTCAGCAAACTGGAAGTACAAGAACCTTCCATAATCTGATAAAGGGCATGCACACACACACACACACACACACACACACACACTAAACCCTATAGCTAACATCACACCTAATGGTAAAAGTCTTAATGCTTTTTCCTGAGATCAGGAACAAGGTAAGAATGCCCACTCTCCCCTGCATTGCTTAGAATCAATATATTTTAAGTGGAATGCAGAAACATTACTATTGCCACCATAATATTACTTTCAGGCTTGGTTTAGGAGAACAAAAAAAAAAAAGAAAAGAAAAGAGAAACATAACTGGGAATTTCCATACGTTATTTGAGTTTTAGAAGATTCCTTTCCCATTCTTCAAGCCTGAACTAGAAGAGTTCTTTTGGGGCTCTCTCTGTCAGCACTTATGGGTTCGGGCTGCCAGGGGATGCCAGAGGGAGGTAAAAAAGAGGTAAACTCACCATCAGTTCAGTGATACTTTGAGTTCTAGTCTTTTCCCTAATGTGCCTACTCTCATTTTCTTTTCAGAGTCCTGAAAGTAACTGCTCCAGGCTTTATAGCTGCATTCAGTGGGTGAGACAGGCAGAGTATGCTTATTGCATCTCACCTAGAACTGGAACCTGGCATTATTTAATGATATTGAAGCAACACAGGTATGTTAACATAGCAGTTCTACTCCTAGGTGTACTTCCAACAGAAAGGCATGTGAATGTGTACTACAATTATACCTACAAAAATGTTCATCGCAGCACTAATGCTCATGAACCGTAAAATGTATAAAAGTTATGGCACAGTCATACAATGGGATACTATACAGCAAGAAAAATGGACAAACTGGGCTTCCCTCGTGGTGCAGTGGTTGAGAATCCACCTGCTAATGCAGGGGACACGGGTTCTATCCCTGGTCTGGGAGGATTCCCACATGCAGTGGAGCAACTAAGCCTGTGCGCCACAACTACTGAGCCTGCTCTCTAGAGCCCATGAGCCACAACTGCTGAGGCCCATGCGCCTAGAGCCCGTGCTCCACAACGAGAAGCCACCACAATGAGAAGCCTGCTCACTGCAACAAAGAGTAGCCCCCGCTCTCCGCAACTACAGAGAGACCGCGTGCAGCAATGAAGACCCAACGCAGCCAAAAATAAATATATTAATTTTTTTAAAAATGGACAAACTATTTCTATACATAACAACATGGATGAATCTCACATATTGTTGAGCATTAAAAAGATAATTCACAGAATATTATATACAATGTGACTTCATTTATACACATATATTTAAAAAACAAAAACACACTATATTTTTAGGGTTGTATTCTTAGGTCATAAAACCATGAAGAAAAGCAAGAAATGATTAACATAGGGAATTCCCTGGAGGTGCAGTGGTTAGGACTCTGCACTTCCACTGCAGGGGGGCACGGGTTCAATTCCTGGTTGAGGAACTAAGATTCTGCATGCTGCAGTACAGCCAAAAGAAAAGAAAAGATATTAAATGAAATGATTAGCATAAAAGTCAGGGTAGTGGTTACCTCTGGTGGGGGATGGAAGGGGAGGAACTAGGGATCCATGGCAGGGTTGCTTTTAAAGGGTGACTATAATGTTCTCTTTCCTGACCTGCTTAGTAAACACAGACATTTACTTTTTAAAAAACTTTAATAGACTTTATTATGAGAGCAGTTTTAGGTTCACAGCAAAATTGAGCAGAAATGCAGAGCATTTCCGTATACCCGCTAATCCTACACATGCACAGCTCCCTTCACTATCAACATCCCCCATTAGATTGTACATTTGTTACAATCAGTGAACCTACACTGATGTTTCATAATCACCCAAAGCCCACAGATTATATTAGGCTTCATTCTTGGTCTTGTATATTCTATGGGTTTAGACAGATGTATAATGACATGCATCCACTATCATAGTATCATACAAAATAGTTTTGCTGCCCTAAAAATCCTCTGTACTCAACCTATTCCTCCCTCCCTCCCCTGTAATCCTTAGCAACCACTGATGTTTTTCTGTCTCCACAGTCTTTCTTTTTCCAGAATGTCATTTAATTGAAATCAAACAGTATGCAGCCTTTTCAGACTAGATTCTTTCCATTAGCAATAGACATTTAAGGTTCCTCCATGCAGGCTTGACAGCTCATTTCTTTTTATCACTCAATAATATCCTATTGTCTGGGTGTATCACAGTTTATTTATTCACTCATCACCTACTGAAAGACATCTTGGTTGCTTCCAAGTTTTAGCAATTATGCATGAAACTTCTAAAAACATCTTAGTGCAAGTTTTTGTGTGGATACAGTTTACTTTTTATTTTTTTAATTACCTTTTTTTTGTAGGTACTTCTATTTATTTAAATTAGATTGAATTTTTTCTGAACAAAATACAGAGGTCAGAACAATTATTAAAGAATTAACTTGGGTAGTTGAAAGAAGTCATCACAATTTTAAGTTTCATTTACGTGATTTTTTAAAACATCTTTATTGGAGTATAACTGCTTTACAATGGTGTGTTAGTTTCTGCTGTACAGCAAAGTGAATCAGCCATACATATACAAATATCCACTCTCTTCTAGACTCCATTTCCATATAGGTCATTAGAGAGCACCTAATAGGTCACATTTTACTTTTTAACCATTTGGTAAAATGTGCCTATAACTTATATATTTTTTGTGTATTTCACACCAAAACATATTTGAAAATGAGAGAATACATGTAAAGCACAGTGTTTGGCACATAATTAATGCCTAACAATGTTATGTGTTATGATTAAATGAGTTACATTCATCTCCCTCAAAAAAAAGAATTTGAGTACTGTTTAAATCAAGGGGTCTGACCAAAGCCAAATGTAGCAAACAGGGGCTTTTTCACATGTTTCTGTTAGCAATATATTTCTGCTTGTTATGAAGATAGGACTCTGTTATGGCACAAAGACCTTATTGTGCCAAGTATTTCCTTAATTGCACTTCCCTTTGTATGTGTTCCTAGTCCCCTCTTTTCTCCTAAGGTGTTAACAATGCAAACATTTTAATGTAATCAGCAAGCTTATTGAGCTCAACCACTATTTTTAGGACACTGATAAGAATACTCATTCCAAGCCTCTTAGATAGCCTCATCCACCAGAGGGCAGTCAGAAGAAGGAAGAAGAACTACAATCCTGCAGCCTGTGGAACAAAAACCACATTCACAGAAAGATAGATAAGATGAAAAGGCAGAAGGCTATGTACCAGATGAAGGAACAAGATAAAACCCCAGAAAAACAACTAAATGAAGTGGAGATAGGCAATGTTCCAGAAAAAGAATTCAGAATAATGATAGTGAAGATGATCCAGGACCTCGGAAAAAGAATGGAGGCAAAGATAGAAAAGATGCAAGAAATGTTTAACAAAGACCTAGAAGAATTAAAGAACAAACACCTAGAAGAATTAAAGAACAAACAAACAGAGTTGAACAATACAATAACTGAAATGAAAAATACACTAGAAGGAATCAATAGCAGAATAACTGAGGCAGAAGAACACATAAGTGACCTGGAAGACAGAATGGTGGAATTCACTGCTGTGGAACAGAATAAAGAAAAAAGAATGAAAAGAAGTGAAAACAGCCTAGGAGACCTCTGGGACAACATTAAATGCACCAACACTCGCATGATAGGGGTCCCAGAAGGAGAAGAGAGAGAGAAAGGACCCGAGAAAATATTTGAAGAGATTATAGTCAAAAACTTCCCTAACAGGGGAAAGGAAATAGCCACCCAAGTCCAGGAAGTGCAGAGAGTCCCATACAGGATAAATCCAAGGAGAAACACACTGAGATACATAATAATCAAACTGACAAAAATTAAAGACAAAGAAAAGTTATTGAAAGCAACAAGGGAAAAACAACAAATAACATACAAGGGAACTCTCATAAGGTTAACAACTGATTTCTCAGCAGAAACTGTACAAGCCAGAAGGGAGTAACATGATATATTTAAAGTGATGAAAGGGGAAAACCTACAATCAAGAGTACTCTACCCAGCATGATTTCATTCATATTCGACAGACAAATCAAAAGCTTTACAGATAAGCAAAAGCTAAGAGAATTCAGCACCACCAAACCAGCGCTACAACAAATGCTAAAGGAACTTCTCTAAGTGGGAAACACAAGAGAAGAGAAGGACTTACAAAAACAAACCCATAACAATTAAGAAAATGGTAATAGGAACATACACATCGATAATTACCTTAAACGTGAATGGGTTAAATGCTCAAATCAAAAGACACAGGCTCGCTGAATGGATACAAAAACAAGACGCCAGGGGCATCCCTGGTGGCGCAGTGGTTGACAGTCCGCCTGCCGATGCAGGGGACATGGGTTCGTGCCTTGGTCTGGGAAAATCCCATATGCCGTGGAGCGGCTGGGCCCGTGAGCCATGGCTGCTGAGCCTGTGCGTCCGGAGCCTGTGCTCCGCAACGGGAGAGGCCACAACAGTGAGAGGCCCGTGAACCGCAAAAAAAAAAAAAAAAAAAAAAGACCCCTACATATGCTGTCTACAAAGGGACACACTTCAGACCTGGGGACACATACAGAATGAAAGTGAGGGGATGGAAAAAGATATTCCATGCAAATGGAAATCAAAAGAAAGCTGGAGTAGCAATACTCATATCAGATAAAATAGACTTTAAAACAAAGAATGTTACAAGAGACAAGGAAGGACACTACATAATGACCAATCCAAGAAGAAGATATAACAATTATAAATATATATGTGCCCAACATAGGAGCACCTCAATATATAAGGCAAATGCTAACAGCTATAAAAGAGGAGATCAACAGTAACACAATAATAGTGGGGAACTTTACTATCTCACTTACACCAATGGACAGATCATCCAAACAGAAAATTAATAAGGAAACACAAGCTTTAAATGACACAATAGACCAGATAGATTTAATTGATATTTATAGGACACTCCATCCCAAAACAGCAGATTACACTTTCTTCTCAAGTGTGCATGGAACATTCTCCAGGACAGATCACATCTTGGGTCACAAATCAAGCCATAGTAAATTTAAGAAAATTGAAATCAATTGAAAGCATTTTTCTGGCCACAATGCTATGAGACTAGATATCAGTTACAGGGAAAAAAACGTTAAAAACACAAACATATGGAGGCTAAACAATATGTTACTAAATAACCAAGAGATCACTGAAGAAATCAAAGAAGAAATCAAAAAATACCTAGAGAAAAATGACAACGAAAACACGACAATCCAAAACCTATGGGATGCAGCAAAAACAGTGCTAATAAGGAAGGTTATAGCAATACAAGCCTACCTCAAGAAACAAGAAAAGTCTGAAATAAACAATCTAACCTTACAACTAAAGTAACTAGAGAAAGAAGAACAAACAAAACCCAAAGTTAGTAGAAGGAAAGAAATAAGGATCAGAGCAGAAATAAATGAAATAGAAACAAAGAAAATAATAGCAAAGATCAATAAAAGTAAAACCTTGTTCTTTGAGAAGATAAACGAAATTGATAAACCATTAGCCAGACTCATCAAGGAAAAGAGGGAGAGGACTCAAATCAATAAAATTAGAAATGAAAAAGGAGAAGTTACAATGGACACCACAGAAATACAAAGCACCCTAAGAGACTACTACAAGCAACTCTATGCCAACAAAATGGACAACCTGGAAGAAGTGGACAAATTCTTAGAAACGTATAACTTCCAAGACTGATTCAGGAAGAAATAGAAAATATAAACACACCAATCACAAGTAATGAAATTGAAACTGTGATTAGAAATTTTCCAACAAACAAAAGTCCAGGACCAGATGACTTCACGAGTGAATTCTATCAAACATTTAGAAAAGAGCTAACACTCGGGAGGACGAGGGGAAGATGGCGGAAGAGTAAGATGCGGAGATCACCTTCCTCCCCACAGATACACCAGAAATACATCTACACGTGGAACAACTCCTACAGAACACCTGCTGAACGCTGGCAGAAGACCTCAGACCTCCCAAAAGGCAAGAAACTCCCCTCGTACCTGGGTAGGGCAAAAGGAAAAACAGAGGCAAAAGAATAGGGATGGGACCTGCACCAGTGGGAGGGAGCTGTGAAGGAGGAAAGGTTTCCACACACTAGGAAGCCCCTTCGCGGGCGGAGACTGCGAGTGGCGGAGGGGGAAAGCTTCAGTGCCGCGGAGGAGAGCACAGCAACAGGGGTGCGGAGGGCAGAGCGGAGAGATTCCCACACAGAGGATCGGTGCCGACCGGCACTCACCAGCCCGAGAGGCTTGTCTGCTCACCCGCTGGGGCGGGCGGGGCTGGGAGCTGAGGCTCGGGCTTCAGTCGGAGCGCAGGGAGAGGACTGCGGTTGGCGGCGTGAACACAGCCTGAAGGGGTTAGTGCACCACGGCTAGCCGGGAGGGAGTCCGGGAAAAGGTCTGGGGCTGCTGAAGAGGCAAGAGACTTTTTCTTCCCTCTTTGTTTCCTGGTGCGCGAAGACAGGGGATTAAGAGTGCTGCTTAAAGGAGCTCCAGAGATGGGCACAAGGCGCGGATAAAAGTGCGGACCCCAGAGATGGGCAGGAGACACTAAGGCTGCTGCTGTTGCCATCAAGAAGCCTGTGTGCGTGTACAGGTCACTATCCACACCCCTCTTCCGGGGAGCCTGTGCAGCCCGCCACTGCCAGGGTCCCGGGATCCAGGGACAATTTTCCTGGGAGAACGTACGGTGCGCCACAGGCTGGTGCAGCGTCACACCGGCCTCTGACGCCGAAGGCTTGCCCCGCATTCCGTGCCCCTCCCTCCCCAGGCCTGAGTGAGCCAGCGGCTCCTTTAACCCCGTCCTGTCTGAGCGAAGAACAGACGCCCTCCTGTGACCTACTCGCAGAGGCGGGGCCAAATCCAAAGCTGAGCCCCTGGGAGCTGTGAGAACAAAGAAGAGAAAGGGAAATCTCTCCCAGCAGCCTCAGAAGCAGCGGATTAAAGCTCCACAATCAGCTTGATGTACCCTGCATCTGTGGAATACATGAATAGACAACGAATCATCCCAAATTGAGGAGGTAGACTTTGAGAGCAAGATTTATGATTTTTTCCCCTTTTCCTCTTTTTGTGAGTGTGTATGTGTATGCTTCTGTGTGAGATTTTGACTGTACAGCTTTGCTTCCACCATTTGTCCTAGGGTTCTATCCGTCCAATTCTTGTTTTTAAAATTTTTTTTCTTAATAATTTTAATAACTTTATTTTATTTTACTTTATCTTATTTCTTTCTTTCTTTCTTTCTTTCTTTCTTTCTTTCTTTCTTTCTTTCTTTCTTTCTTTCGTTCTTTCGTTCTTTCTTTCTTCCTGCCTTCCTTACCTCCTTTAGACAACGAATCATCCCAAATTGAGGAGGTGGACTTTGAGAGCACGATTTATGATTTTTTCCCATTTTCCTATTTTTGTGAGTGTGTCTGTGTATGCTTCTGTATGAGATTTTGTCTGTATAGCTTTGCTTCCACCATTTCTCCTAAGGTTCTATCCGTCTGGTTTTTTTAAAAAATTTTTTTCTTAATAATTATTATTTTAATTTAATAACTTTATTATATTTTATTTTATTTTACTTTATCTTCTTTCTTTCTTTCTTTCTTTTTTCCTTCCTTCCCTCCTTCCTTCCTCCCACCATCACTCCCTCCCTCCTTTCTTATTTTCTTTCCTTCTTTCCTTCTTTTCTTATTTTTTCCTTCTTTCCTTCCTTCCTTCCCTCCTTTCTTTCTTTCTTTCCTTCTTTCTTTCTTCCTACTTCTACTAATTCTTTCTTTCTACTTTTTCTCCCTTTTATTCTGAGCCGTGTGGATGAAATGATCTTGGTGCTGCAGCCAGGAGTCAGTGGTGTGCCTCTGAGGTGGGAGAACCAACTTCAGGACACTGGTCCACAAGAGACCTCCCAGCTCCACATAATATCAAACGGTGAAAATCTCCAAGAGATCTCCATCTCAATGCCAGCACCCACCCTCACTCAACAACCAGCAAGTTACAGTGCTGGACACCCTATGCCAAACAACTAGCAAAACAAGAACACAAACCCACCCATTAGCAGAGAGGCTGCCTAAAATCATAATAAGTCCACAGACACCCCAAAACACACCGCCAGACATGGACCTGCCCACCAGAGAGACAAAACCCAGCCTCATCCACCAGAACACAGGCACTAGTCCCCTCCACCAGGAAGCCTACAAAACCCACTGAACCAACCTTAGCCACTGGGGATAGATACCAAAAACAACGGGAACTATGAACCTGCAGCCTGCAAAAAGGAGACCCCAAACACAGTAAGATAAGCAAAATGAGAAGACAGAAAAACACACTGCAGATGAAGGAGCAAGATAAAAACCCACCAGACCTAAAAAACGAAGAGGAAATAGGCAGTCTACCTGAAAAATAATTCAGAATAATGACAATAAAGATGATCCAAAATCATGGAAATAGAAGAGACAAAATGCAAGAAACATTTAACAAGGGCCTAGAAGACCTAAAGATGAAACAAACAATGATGAACAACACAATAAGTGAAATGAAAAGTACACTAGATGGGATCGATAGCAGAACAACTGAGGCAGAAAAACGGATAAGTGACCTGGAAGATAAAATAGTGGAAATAACTACTGCAGAGCAGAATAAAGAAAAAAGAACGAAAAGAACTGAGGACAGTCTCAGAGACCTCTGGGGCAACATTAAACGCAACAGCATTTGAATAATAGGGGTTCCAGAAAAAGAAGAGAAAACGAAAGGGAATGAGAAAATATTTGAAGAGATTATAGTTGAAAACTTCCCTAATATGGGAAAGGAAACAGTTAATCAAGTCCAGGAAGCACAGATAGTCCCATACAGCATAAACCCAAGGAGAAATACACCAAGACACATATTAATCAAACTGTCAAAAATTAAATACAAAGAAAGCATATTAAAAGCAGCAAGGGAAAAACAAATAACACACAAGGGAATCCTCATAAGGTTAACAGCTGATCTTTCAGCAGAAACTCTGCAAGCCAGAAGGGAGTGGCAGGACATATTTAAAGTGATGAAGGAGAAAAACCTGCAACCAAGATTACTCTACACAGCAAGGATCTCATTCAGATGTGATGGAGAAATTAAAACCTTTACAGACAAGCAAAAGCTGAGAGAGTTCAGCACCACCAAACCAGCTTTACAACAACTGCTAAAGGAACTTCTCTAGGCAAGAAACACAAGAGAAGTAAAAGACCTACAATAACAAACCCAAAACAATTAAGAAAATGGGAATAGGAACATACATATCGATAATTACCTTAAATGTAAATGGACTAAATGCTCCCACCAAAAGACACAGATTGGCTGAATGGATACAAAAACAAGACCCATACATTTGCTGTCTACAAGAGATCCACTTCAGACCTAGAGAAACATACAGACTGAAAGTAAGGGGATGGAAAAAGATATTTCATGCAAATAGAAACCAAAAGAACGCTGGAGTAGCAATTTTCATATCAGACAAAATATACTTTAAAATAAAGACTATTAGAAGAGACAAAGAAGGACACTACATAATGACCAAGGGATCGATCCAAGAAGAAGATATAACAATTGTAAATATTTATGCACCCAACATAGGAGCACCTCAATACATAAGACAAATACTAACAGCCATAAAAGGGGAAATCAACAGTAACTCATTCATAGTAGTGGAATTTAACACCCCACTTTCACCAATGCACACATCATCCAAAATGAAAATAAAGAAGGAAACACAAGCTTTAAATGATACATTAAACAAGATGGACTTAATTGATATTTATAGGATATTCCATCCAAAAACAACAGAATACACATTTTTCTCAAGTGCTCATGGAACATTCTCCAGGATAGATCATATCTTGGGTCACAAATCAAGCCTTGGTAAATTTAAGAAAATTGAAATTGTATCAAGTATCTTTTCCAGCCACAATGCTATTAGACTAGATATCAATTACAGGAAAAGATCTGTAAAAAATACAAACACATGGAGGCTAAACACTACACTACTTAATAACGAAGTAATCACTGAAGAAATCAAAGGGGAAATACAAAAATACCTAGAAACAAATGACAATGGAGACACGACGACCCAAAACCTATGGGATGCAGCAAAAGCAGTTCTAAGAGGGAAGTTTATAGCAATACAAGCCCACCTTAAGAAATAGGAAACATCTCGAATAAACAACCTAACCTTGCACCTAAAGCAATTAGAGAAAGAAGAACAAAATAACCCCAAAGTTAGCAGAAGGAAAGAAATCATAAAAATCCGATCAGAAATAAATGAAAAAGAAATGAAGGAAACGATAGCAAAGATCAATAAAACTAAAAGCTGGTTCTTTGAGAAGATAAACAAAATAGATAAACCATTAGCCAGACTCATCAAGAAAAAAAGGGAGAAGACTCAAATCAATAGAATTAGAAATGAAAAAGGAGAAGTAACAACTGACACTGCAGAAATACAAAAGATCATGAGAGATTACTACAAGAAACTCTATGCCAATAAAATGGACAACCTGGAAGAAATGGACAAATTCTTAGAAATGCACAACCTGCCAAGACTGAATCAGGAAGAAATAGAAAATATGAACAGACCAATCACAAGCACTGAAATTGAAACTGTGATTAAAAATCTTCCAACAAACAAAATCCCAGGACCAGATGGTTTCACATAGGAATTCTATCAAACATTCAGAGAAGAGCTAACACCTATTCTTCTCAAATTCTTTCAAAATATAGCAGAGGGAGGAACACTCCCAAATTCATTCTATGAGGCCACCATCACCTGGATACCAAAACCAGACAAGGATGTCACAAAGAAATAAAACTACAGGCCAATATCACTGATGAACGTAGATGCAAAAATCCTCAACAAAATACTAGCAAACAGAATCCAACAGCACATTAAACAGATCATACACCATGATCAAGTGTGGTTTATTCCAGGAATGCATGGATTCTTCAATATATGCAAATCAATCAATGTGATACACCATATTAACAAATTGAAGGAGAAAAACCATATGATCATCTCAATAGATGCAGTAAAAGCATTTGACAAAATTCAACACCCATTTATGATAAAAACCCTGCAGAAAGTAGGCATAGAAGGAACTTTCCTCAACATAATAAAGGCCATATATGACAAACCCACAGCCAACATCATCCCCCATGGTGAAAAACTGAAAGCATTTCCACTAAGATCAGGAACAAGACAAAGTTGCTCACACTCACCATTCTAATTAATCATAGTTTTGGAAGTTTTTGCCACAGCAGTCAAAGAAGAAAAGGAAATAAAAGGAATCCAAATCTGAAAAAAAGAAGTATAGCTTTCACTGTTGGCAGATGACATGATACTGTACATAGAGAATCCTAAAGATGCTACCAGAAAACTTCTAGAGCTAATCAATGAATTTGGTAAAGTTGCAGGGTACAAAATTAATGCGCAGAAATCTCTGGCATTCCTATACAATAATGATGAAAAATCTGAAAGTGAAATCAAGAAAACACTCCCATTTACCGTTGCAACAAAAAGAATAAAATATCTAGGAATAAACCTACCTAAGGAGACAAAAGACCTGTATGCAGAAAATTATAAGACACTGATGAAAGAATTTAAAGATGATACAAATAGATGGAGAGATATACCATGTTCTTGGATTGGAAGAATCAACATTGTGAAAATGACTCTACTACCCAAAGCAATCTACAGATTCATTGCAATCCCTATCAAACTACCCCTGGCATTTTTCACAGAACTAGACCAAAAAATTTCACAATTTGTGCGGAAACACAAAAGACCCCGAATAGCCAAAGCAATCTTGAGAACGAAAAACGGAGCTGGCGGAATCAGGCTCCATGACTTCAGACTATACTACAAAGCTACAGTAATCAAGACAGTATGGTACTGGCACAAAAACAGAAAGATAGCTCAATGGAACAGGAAAGAAATCCCAGAGATAAACCCACGCACATATGGTCACCTTATCTTTGATAAAGGAGGCAGGAATGTACAGTGGAGAAAGGAGAGCCTCTTCAATAAGTGGTGCTGGGAGAACTGGACAGGTACATGTAAAAGTATGAGATTAGATCACTCCCTAACACCATACACAAAAATAAGTTCAAAATGGATTAAAGACCTAAATGTAAGGCCAGGAACTATCAAACTCTTAGAGGAACATATAGGCAGAACACTCTATGACATAAATCATAGCAAGATCCTTTTTGACCCACCTCCTAGAGAAATGGAAATAAAAACAAACATAAACAAATGGGACCTAATGAAACTTCAAAGCTTTTGCACAGCAAAGGAAACCATAAACAAGACCAAAAGACAACCCTCAGAATGGGAGAAAATATTTGCAAATGAAGCAACTGACAAAGGATTAATTTCCAAAATTTACAAGCAGCTCATGCAGCTTAACAACAAAAAAACAAACAACCCAATCCAAAAATGGGCAGAAGACCTAAATAGACATTTCTCCAAAGAAGTTATACAGACTGCCAACAAACACATGAAAGAGTGCTCAACATCATTAATCATTAGTGAAATGCAAATAAAAACTACAATGAGATATCTCACACCAGTCAGAATGGCCATCATCAAAAAATCTAGAAACAGTAAATGCTGGAGAGGGTTTGGAGAAATGGGAACACTCCTGCACTGCTGGTGGGAATGTGAATTGGTACAGCCAGTATGAAGAACAGTATGGAGGTTCCTTAAAAAACTACAAATAGAACTACCATATGACCCAGCAATCCCACTACTGGGCATATACCCTGAGAAAACCATAATTCAAAAAGAGTCATATACCAAGATGTTCACTGCAGCTCTATTTACAATAGTCCAGAGATGGAAACAACCTATGTGCCCATCATCAGATGAATGGATAAAGAAGATGTGGCACATATATACAATGGAATATTACTCAGCCATAAAAAGAAACGAAATTGAGCTATTTGTAATGAGGTGGATAGACCTAGAGTCTGTCATACAGAGTGAAGTAAGTCAGAAAGAGAAAGACAAATACCGTATGCTAACACATATATATGGAATTTAAGGGAAAAAATGTCATGAAGATCCTAGGGGTAAGACAAGAATAAAGACACAGACCTACTAGAGAACGGACTTGAGGATATGGGGAGGGGGAAGTGTAAGCTGTGACAAAGCGAGAGAGAGGCATGGACATATATACACTACCAAACGTAAGGTAGATTGCTAGTGGGAAGCAGCCGCATAGCACAGGGAGATCAGCTCGTTGCTTTGTGACCGCCTGGAGGGGTGGGATAGGGAGTGTGGGAGGGAGGGAGATGCAAGAGGGAAGAGATATGGGAACATATGTATATGTATAACTGATTCACTTTGTTATAAAGCAGAAAGTAACACACCATTGTAAAGCAATTATACCCCAATAAAGATGTTAAAAAAAAAAGAGCTAACACTCATCCTTCTCAAGCTCTTCCAAAAAATTGCAGAGGAAGGAACACTCCCAAACTCATTCTATGAGGCCACCGTCACCCTGATACCAAAACCAGACAAGGATACTACAAAAAAAAGAAAATTACAGACCATATCACTGATGAATATAGATGCAAAAAGCCTCAACAAAATACTAGCAAACAGAATCCAACAACACATTAAAAGGATCATACACCATGATCAAGTTGGATTTATCCCAAGGATACAAGGATTCTTTAATATACGCAAATCAATGTGATATACCATATTAACAAGTTGAAGAAAAAAACCATATGATCATCTCAATAGATGCAGAAAAATCTTTTGGCAAATTTCAACACCCACTTATAATAAAAACTCTCCAGAAAGTGGGCATAGAGGGAACCTACCTCAACATAATAATGGCCATATATGACAAACGCACAGCAAACATCGTTCTCAATGGTGAAAACTGAAAGCATGTCCTCTAAGATCAGGAGCAAGACAAGGATGTCCACTCTCGCCACTATTATTCAACATAATTTTGGAAGTCCTAGCCTCAGCAATCTGAGAAGAAAAAAGAAATAAAAGGATACAAATTGGAAAAGAAGAAGTAAAACTGTCGCTGTTTGCAGATGACATAATACTCTACATAGAGAATCCTAAATGTGCCACAAGAAAGCTACTATAGCTAATCAATGAATTTGGTAAAGTTGCAGGATACAAAATTAATGCACAGAAATCTCTTGCATTCCTATATGCTAATGATGAAAAATCTGAAAGGGAAATTAAGGAAACATTCCCATTTACCATTGCAACAAAAAGAATAAAATACGTAGGAATAAACCTACCTAGGGAGACAAAAGACCTGTATGCAGAAAGCTATAAGACACGGGTGAAAGAAATTAAAGATGATACAAACAGATGGAGAGTTATACCATATTCTTGGATTGGAAGCATCAGTATTGTGAAAATGACTATACTACTCAAAGCAATCAACAGATTCAATGCAATCTCAATCAAGTTACCAATGGAATTTTTTACAGAACTAGAACAAAAAATGTTAAAATTTGTATGGAGACACAAAAGACCCCGAATAGCCAAAGCAGTCTTGAGGGAAAAAAAGAGAGCTGGAGGAATCAGACACCCTGACTTCAGACTATACTACAAAGCTACAGTAATCAAGACAATATGGTACTGGCACAAAAACAGAAATATAGATCAATGGAACAGGATAGAAAGCCCAGAGATAAACCCGCCCACCTATGGTTAACTAATCTATGACAAAGGAGGCAAGGAAATACAATGGAGAAAAGACAGTCTTTTCAATAACTGGTGCTGGGAAAACTGGACAGCTACATATAAAAGTATGAAATTAGAAAACTCCCTAACAGCATACACAAAAATAAACTCATAATGGATTAGAGACCTAAATGTAAGACTGGACACTATAAAACTCTTAGAGGAAAACATAGGAAGAACACCCTTTGACACAAATCACAGCAAGATCTTTTTAGATTCACATCCCAGAGTAATGGAAATAAAACCAAAAATAAACAAATGGGACCTAATGAAACCTCAAAGCTTTTGCACAGCAAAGGAAACCATAAAGAAGACCAAAAGACAACCCTCAGAATGGGAGAAAATATTTGCAAATGAACCAACTGAGAAAGGATTAATCTCCAAAATATATAAACAGCTCATGCAGCTCAATAATAAAAAAACAAACAACCCAATCTAAAAATGGGCAAAAGACCTAAATAGACATTTCTCCAAAGAAGACATACAGATGGCCAAGAAGCCCATGAAATGCTGCTCAACATCACTAATTATTAGAGAAATGCAAAGCAAAACTACCATGAGGTATCACCTCACACCAGTTAGAATGGGCATCATCAGAAAATCTACAAACAGCAAACGCTGGAGAGTGTGTGGAGAAAAGGGAACCCTCTTGCACTGTTGGTGGGAATGTAAATTGGTACAGCCACTATGGAGAACAGTATGGAGGTTCCTTACAAAACTAAAAATAGAATTACTATATGACCCAGGAATCCCACTACTGGGCATATACCCAGAGAAAACCATAATTCAAAAAGAGACATGCAAAAAAAAAAAAAAAGAGAGACATGCATGCCAATGTTCATTGCAGCACTATTTACAATAGCCAGGACATGGAAACAACCTAAATGCCCATCGATAGACGAATGGATAAAGAAGGTGTGGTACATATACACAATGGAATATTACTCAGCCATAAAAAGGAACGAAATTGGGTCATTTGTAGAGACGTGGATGGATCTAGAGACTGTCATACTGAGTGAAGTAAGTCAGAAGGAGAAAAACAAATAACGTATATTAACGCATATATGTGGAACCTAGAAAAATGGTACAGATGAACCAGTTTGCAGCGTAGAAATAGAGACACAGATGCAGAGAAGAAATGTATGGACACCAAGGGGGGAAAGCGGCGGGGGGGTGGGGATGGTGGTGTGATGAATTGGGCGATTGGGATTGACATGTATACCCTGATGTGTATAAAATGGATGACTAATAAGAACCTGCTGTATAAAAAAATAAATAAAATTAAATTAAAAGAAAATACTCATTCTGACACTTAAATCAACTCTTTTGGGCCAGGCCTGGACTCACCCTTCTTCACCAGACCTATGCCCTTCTGGGATTGAGAATGTGAGAGTGAGGGACTTCCCTGGTGGTCCCGTGGCTGGGGCTCTACGCTCCTGTGCGGGGTGTGGTGGGGTCCAGGTTTGATCCCTGGGCTGGGAGCTGGATCCCGCATGCTGCAGCTAGAGGGTCCCGTGTGCCGCAACTGGGAACCGGTGCAACCAAATAGATAAATTAAAATTTTTTTTTTTTTTTGCGGTACGCGGGCCTCTCACTCTTGTGTCCTCTCCCGTTGCGGAGCACAGGCTCCGGACGCGCAGGCTCAGCGGTCATGGCTCATGGGCCCAGCCGCTCCGCGGCATGTGGGGTCCTCCTGGACTGGGGCACGAACCCGTGTCCCCTGCATCGGCAGGCGGACTCTCAACCACTGCACCACCAGGGAAGCCCAAAAATAAAATATTTTTTAAAAAAGAGAATGTGAGAGTGTATATGTGTTGGGGGTAGAGGGTGACAGCTCAGAAATGGAGGTCTGCTTGACTTGGGTTTGGCTGCAGCCGTAGCATGCAAGCATCTCCAACCCTGTCCTGGCACAACTCCACGATGCTCCAGTGCTTCCTAGAGTCCTTTGTATGCTTTAGCCCCTGTTAGCCCCACCTCCATGCTGATGCCCACTCTCAAGGTCAAGGTGGAAGACATCTAATGAGGATGGCGTTTTCACCATGGTCCTCCCATGTGCTCCAGTGATGCCTTGTTTACTCAAGTAAATGAGCTTTCTGGGGCAAGCATTGTTCTGCATAAGGGAATTTTCCATGCAACTCAATTTACCACTTTTAGTACCAAATTTTTTTCTCTAAAATTGAACAGTCTTAATAGAACACTTTTTTTTTTGGCCGTGCCGCGCAGCTTGCAGAATCTTAGTTCCCCGACCAGGAATCGAACCAGTGCCCCTTGCAGTGGAAGTGTGGAATCGTAACCACTGGACCGCCAGGGAATTCCCAGTAGAACACTTCTTAAAATAGATTGTAGAATTATCTGCCTTCTTTCAAAGTGTATATTACGTATAATTTGATTTTTCCTTTGTGTCCCATGGTGCCATGGCTACCAAGATGTGTAGGACTGTTTGCCCTATGGCTCACCTCAGTGTGCTTTTATAGTTCTACCAGCTGGGGTTTTAAAGTAACATTTGCTTTTCCCCTCGTATAAAAATATTACATCTTTATTATAGAAAATTTCAAAAATAGAAAGAAGTAGAAAGAAAATTACTCATTTAGACTTAGAAACATTTAGATGTATTTCCTTCTGGTCTCTTTTTAAAATATTTCTTTGAGACATTTTTCTATGTATAGCTTATTTATTCTACTTAGTTGCAGTTTCTTACAGCTTCCACAGATGGTTCTGTGTTGGGAGGCAGAGATATTGAATAATATTGTCCAAACTGAGAAGGAGCTTCGAGACTAAAAAGCGAAGCAGGCTGTTCCATAAAGTGCAATTATGAAGTTTGTGGTGAGTAACTTACATACAGGCAGGACTGGGTGGACGACTACGATCCAGAGGCATTCGAAGCTGCACTCCACACTGATGAAAGGGGTACAGGGGAATTTAAAGGGGCCAAAGCTAAAAATAAAATCTGACTACCAAGTGAGAAGCACCGCCTACATTGATGGGAACTGAGGGTTTTTCCTCCCCGAGGGTGCTCATGACCATTAAGCATCCACGTCAGCAAAAGGCACTCTTCCAGTTTTTATATCAGCTGAAGGCAAGGGTAAAAGTTGATAGGGAACTTATCTGGCTTGAGCTAAAGCTCAGTCATGTGGAATGGGGAGGTGGTAAGAGTGCAGGCCCAAGATGGAGCTGACAAAATGGAGTCAGTGTGGTTCAGCCAAACATTCTCTCCTCTGTCTCTTAGCCTGTTAGTCATCCCTTCTTACTGTCTCTAGGATCACACTGTCCACTCCTCCTCCCTTTCATAATCTGTGACTTCTAAACTGAGCAGGAGAAAGAGTTTACCATGACTATTAAAACTGTAGGCAAAAGTAACAATGGATAGGCTCTTCAGGAAAGCCTGCAATTCACATCACCATAGTCACGTATGTGGGTTTTGAAATGGCTTCTCCAGCCAATCAGCAGATTTCTTGGTTTTCCTGCTCCATTCCACATGTGTGAGATTCCTAGAAAGTCTACTCTTCCCTTAAAGGTGTTGATACCATTCTGCAAGTACCTGTTGTCATTGACTGAGTAAATATTTGATTAAATTTTAAGTACCTTGAGGGTAGGGACTATCTTCTAACAATACCTTGTATTATGCTCCACACGTGATAGGCACTCCTCTAGAAATGCTTTTGGTGAATAACATTCAATTGAGATAGTCCCAGTCTCAATCTAGACTCCGTTTTACTGATATCTTTTATCTTGATCAAAGTTTAGATTTTTACCAAGTTTTAATCTGAATAAGATTAAGAGTGTCTCAAGGAGTGATTGTGGGGGATGTGTGAGTATCCTTTTACCCAATCTCTGCCCACTTCCCATGGCTTCCATATGGCAAATTATTCCTCTCCCACCCTGACTCAGTGTGAAGCATGTGTCCTGGACCTAAACCAATCAGCATCGCCTTCTCCCAGCCATAGTGATTGGTTCAGACTTGGGGCATTTGATCCAGCTAGACCTAGTTAGAATGAACTTCAGGACTTCTGGGAATGCTGGGATAAATAAAGATGCTTGCTTCTTTTTGCTGGCTGTGAAATTGGAAGGCTACCCCAGAAGTTCCTTGCTGCCACCTTCCAGCCATGAGGTTGCCTTTCCTGAATAAGCTAACATACAGACATGAGCAGAGCTATACTGAGAGATAGAAAACAGGGCCTGAGTACGTCTTTGAGTCTCTGCATTCCTGTGTATGGCCGTGCCTGAAGCCAAATTTACCACTGGTCAGACCACTGTTGCAGGTCGGGGTCTCCAAAAGCAGACACTGAAATGCAATTTGGGGAGTGAGAGGTTTATAAGGGGTCAACACCTGTGAAAGGAGGAGGAAGCAGGATGGGGCAGCAGTGAGGCAGGTCTGACAAAGCGTCAGCCAATACAGCAGGGATCTCCAGAGCAAGTATTTCCTGTCAGAGTTCAAGTCTCAAGGTGGGGTTTTGATCCTCTGCCTTGCTCTGTCATTGGATATGGGCTCAGAAGGGTGTGACCTTGAGGGAGGTGGCCCTTTGCACTTGAGGCAGCCCTGGAAGGAGCTGACAACTGGAGGCTATCACAGCTCTCTTAAGGGAGACCTGGGGGTGCATCTCTGCGTCTAGCACAGTTACGTAAGCCTTATCATTATTGTTATTACTATGATGATGCTAAACTAGTCTGAGCTGAATTTTCTGCCACTTGCAGCCAAAAGCCTTCAAATTAATGCAGTGATGATTTTGATAGTTAAAGCCCCACTGTGATGTGATAGAGGCAATTCTCTCAGATCCAAATAGTACTTGGATTTAAGTATCTCCATTTGAGATGTTGAGCAGACATCAGCACTGAAGCTTGACCTGGCATTAGGATGGCTTCAGAATGTTGGAAGTGGAGCCCTCTGTCAATATTCTTGATTATTTGGAATGGAGGCTATGTCCTCCACAAAAATAAGGGATATTCTCCTACAGTGAAATAATCACTCGTTCAAGGACCCAGAGAATCTCATACTGAGTGAAGTAAGTCAGACAGAGGAGGACAAATACCATATGATATCGCTTATATTTGGAATCTAAAAACTGGTACAAATGAACTTATTTGCAAAACAGAAATAGAGTCACAGATGTAGAAAACAAACGTATGGTTACCAAGCGGGGGAGGGGGGCAGGGGTAAATTGGGAGATTGGGATTGACATACACACACTACCATATATATACTAATAGGAACCTACTGTATAGCACAGGGAACTCTACTCAATACTCTGTAATGGCCTATATGGGAAAAGAATCTGAAAAAGAATAGATATATGTATATGTATAACTGATTCACTTTGCTGTACAGCAGAAACTGACACAACATTGTAAATCAACTATACTCCAATAAAAATTAATTAAAAACATACACCAGGACCCAAACAATCTGATGGTTGGGCCCTGTGGTATATCCAAGATGGCCACAAATTCTTTGCCAATCCTCCCATCAAGTACTGGACTCTGTCTTCCCACACCTTGAATCTTGACTTGTCTTGTGACTTGCTTTGACCAATGGAATAAGGTGAAAGTGTTATTATGGGATTTCTGAGCCCAGGCCTTAAGAGTGAATGACAGCTTCTGCTTTCTTCCTCTTGGAGTCCAGCTACCATGACATAAGGTAGTCCAGGCTAGATTGCTGAATGATTAGAGACCATGTGGGGAGAGGTCCTGGAGCCTGAGAGGTCATCTTAGAAGTTCCAACCCAAGCCACCTTTAGAGATCCCAACTGAACACAACTGCATAAGAGATCCCAAGACCAGCCAAAGAACCACACAGCTGAATTCCAGCCATCCCACAGAATTGTGAGAGATAATAAGCAATAATTATAATAATTATCTTTTTATTTTTAATTGTGGTTATAAACACGAACATGTAATTTACCATCTTAAAGTGTACAGTTCAGTAGTGTTAAGTGTATTCACATTGCTGTGCAACCAACCTCCAGAACTTTTTCATTTTGAAAACTGAAACTCTGTACCCATTAAACAACTCCCCTGTCCTCCTTCCTCCCAGCCCCTGTCAATCCCCATTCTGTTTTTTATTTCTATGAATCTAACTACTTTAGATACATCAGGTGAGTGGAATCATACAGCATTTGCCTTTTTGTGACTAGCTTATTTCACTTAGCATAATATCCACAAGGTTTATCCATGTTGAGTAAATAATTATTTTAAGCCACTAAGTTTTGGGATGGTTTGTTACACCACAATAGATAGTGGATACAGGATCATCTGACAAGTTTTGTTTTTCAAAAGGAATAAGCATTTTAATTTTTTTCATTAAAGGGTTGGACCTATAGGAGAATTAAGAAGATCAGCTTATCTGCTGATAGTTTGCAGCATATTCCTTTTTTAATAATTAGATTGCATGATAGCACCTTGATTAGGAATCTTTTTCTTTCAGTTTTATCAAGATATAATTGACATTTAATGTTGTGTAAGTTTAAGGGATACAGCGTGATGATTTGACACATGCATATATGGTGAACTGGTTACCACAATATGGTTAGTTAACATCTCCATCATCTCACAGTTATCTTTTTTTCCTACTCTCTTAGCAACATTCATGTATATATAGTATTGTTAACTATAGTCACCACACTGTACATTAGATCTCAGAACTTATTCATTTTCTAACTGGAAGTTTGTACTCTTTGACCAATATCTCCCCATTTTGCCCACCCACAGCCCCTGGTAACCATCATTCTACTCTCTGTTTCTATGAGTTCAGCTTTTTTAGGTTCCACATGTAAGTGAGATCACACAGTATTTGTCTTTTTCTATCTGACTTATTTAGCATAGCATAATGCCCTCAAGTTCCATCCATATTGTTGCAAATGGCAGGATTTCCTTCCTTCTCATGGCTGAATAATATTCCATTGTGTAGATAGATAGATAGATAACATCTTCTTTATCCATTTATCCACTGACAGACACTTAGATTTTTCCATATCTTGGCTATTGTGAATAATGCTGCATTGAACACTGGAGTGCAGATATCACGACAAGATCCTGATTTCATTTCCTTTGGATGTACACACAGAAGTGGAATTGCTGGATCATATGGTAGTTCTATTTTTAATTTTTTTGAGGGAACTCCATACTGTTTTCCACAGTGGCTGCACCAATTTACATTCCCACCAACAGCGCACAAAGTTCCCTTTTCTCTGCATCCTCGCCAACACTTGTTATCTCTTATTTTTTTGGTAATAACCATTCTAACAGGTGTGAGGTGATATCTCACTGTAGTTTTTTTAATTAATTAATTTATTTTATGTTTATTATTTTTGGCTGCATTGGGTCTTCATTGCTGTGCACAGGCTTTCTCTAGTTGTGGCAAGTGGGGGCTACTCTTCATTGCGGTGCGCGGGCTTCTCATTGTGGTGGCTTCTCTTGTTGCGGAGCATGGGCTCTAGGCACATGGGCTTTATTTGTTGTGGTATGTGGGCTCAGTAGTTGTGGCTCGTGGGCTCTAGAACGCAGGCTCAGTAGCTGTGGTGCACGGGCTTAGTTGCTCCGTAGCATGTGGGATCTTCCCGGACCAGGGCTCAAACCCGTGTCCCCTGCATTGGCAGGGGGATTCTTAACCACTGCACCACCAGGGAAGACCCTCACTGTAGTTTTGATTTGCATTTCCTTGATGATTTGTGATGCTGAGCATCTTCATGTACCTGTTGGCCATTTGTATGTCTTCTTTGGAAAAATGTGTATTTAGGTCCTCTGCCTATCTTTTAATTGGATTGTTTGTTTCTTTTGTTATTGAGTTGTATGAGCTCTTTGTATATTTTGGATATTAATCCCTTATCAGATACATGACTTGTAAATATTTTCTCCTATTCCTTAGGTTGCCTTTTCACTTTGTCGATTGTTTCTTTTGCTGTGCAGAAGCTTTTTAGTTTGATGTAATCCCACTTATTTATTTTTGCTTTTGCTGCTCGTGCTTTTGGTGTCTTAGCGGATATAGCATATTTCAAAAAGACTGCTTTAACTTATTCAAACATTTGGTTTGATAGTGTAGTCAAATTCTTGGAGCTTTGATTTTCACTGCTCAGCTCAAATAGGCTATCCATATAAAGAAACAGGAACTAATGTTAACATTCATTTCAGATGGCCATACATTTATTTACTGATTCATAGGCCTGGGAAGGAACTTGATGGAATATTTATTTAGCCCATCTCTAAGCAGACTTGTACTAGACAGATAGAAAACAGGCCTTTTAAAGGAACTAGCAGAATTATTTTAAAGAAGCTATGGCACAGTGGTTAAGAGCACAGGCCTGGCTTTAAGCGTGGGCTCTACCATGAATTTTAATACTTTCGTAAAGTGGGCATAATGATAGCACCTATCTCACTATCTCAGTCTTGTAATGAAAACTAAATGACTTAATGCATACAAAGGACATAGCAAACACTCAGTAAATATTGGGTTGGCCAAAAAGTTCGTTCGGGTTTTTCCGTAAGATTACAGAAAAACTCGAACGAACTTTTTGGCCAACCCAATATATACTATATTAGTAAATCACTCCAGTGTTTAATCACATCTTCAATATCAAAAGCTTCCTTCTACTTTTCAATGTGTGTTTCTAAACTCATATTAAAGCAAATTCAAAAAGAAGAACTCCAGCCATAGAGATAATAGTCTGTTTTCATTCAACAAATATGTATTGAGCACCTAGAATGTGCCAGGCTCTGTGTGGGGTGAATAAAACGACATCGTTGATCTCAGATCTTGCATTTTAGAGTAATGGGAGACACAAAATGCATAAATAAGCCAAACCAAAATGGCAATAGACTGTGAAATTTGCTGAGTAAGAATTAAACAGGGCACTGTAATAGAAAGTAACTGGCAAGAGTAGTGTGCATTTAGATAGGGTCGTCAGAAAAGGTCTCTTTGAGAGGATGACATGTATACTGCAACTTGGTAGATGAGAAAAAAGCAGACACAAGGGCCAGGCAAAGAAATGAGTGGTAAGGCATTTCAAGGAAAAGGAACAGCATGTGCAAAGTCCTAGATGCAAGCCCTGAAACTGGGAAAACATATCCTCTAGTATTTCTCTACAGCTTAACACAGTAAGAGTTCTCTCTTGCTGGAGGAACAGAAAACTGCTACCCAGAGGTATCCATCCTTTCCACTAACACTCTTATCTCATTCATGAGCAGATAACACTGTTCCATGGTTTCAGCAAACTATAAAGACTGTGCATGCAAGAGCAAGAGTTGAGAACTGTAACAGAGGTTAATCTGAATGCATTTAATGATATAATCTGGGCAAATTGACCATCAGCCCCTCTCTTCACACTCGTCCTCCAAATGACGTCACCAATCTCTTCACTGCTCAAGTCAGAGCCAGGGGACCCATTCAATCACCAAGTCTGGTCACTTGTCCCAAGTCAGTCTCTCATCCATCCTCACTGTCATTAATTTGGCTTGGTTCTTCTCATTTATTTCCTTCTGAATTACAAAAAGTTACCTCCCAGCTGTTGTAGTGGATTGGAAAAATGGCCACAAATAATTGCAGCTCCTTCTGTCAAGAGATGGAATCTCTTTCTCCAGTCCTTGACTCTGGGCTGGCCCTGACACTTGCTTTGCAGTTGAAGCAATATTGTGTGAGTTTCAAGTGAGAAGCTAATGGAACCTTGTGTGCTTCCACTCTTGCTCTGGGAACCCCTACCACTACTGCCACGTGGGCAAACCCAGAATAGCCTGCTGGAGGCTGAGAGACCATGTAGAACAGAGATGAGCCATCCCATCTCAGCTATCCTGGACCAGCCAGCCCCCAGTTGACCCAGCCACTCACAGCAAATGCATGAGCCCAACCAGGTTCAGCCAAGCTTGGCCCAGATCAGCAGAACTTCCCATCTGAGCCCAGCCCAAATTGCCTAAGCACAAAATAGTGAGATAAATAAATATGGGGTTTTTTTTAAGCCATTAAGTTTGGGCTTCAGTTCCTGCCACAGCAAAAAATAAAAAAAATTTAAAAAGCTAACTGATACAACTCATTTCCTGGCTTCTGGTTTTGGTCCCACCACAATCAGTGGTCCTTCAAAAACACGACCCAATCATGATGCTCCCCAACATTTTCCCATCACCTTCGTGTAAAACCCAAACTTCTCAGTTGTGCCTCATCATTCACCACTCAGTCACAGGCTATACCAATTTCCTGCAGTTGCCCAAGCATACAATGCATCCTTTCACCTCCATGACTTTGTGAATACCTGTCATGGGCTGAAAATTGTGTCCCCTCTCCAAACTCATATGTTAAAGTCCTCAGGACCTCAGAATGTGGCTTATTTGGAGATAGAGCCTTTAAAGAGGCAACTGATGTAAAATGAGGTCATATAAGTGAGCCCTAATCCAATATTTCTGGTGTCCTGATAAGAAGAGGAGGTTAGGACACAGACAACATAGACAGAGCATTGACCATGCAGTGTGAGGATGCAGTGCGTAGGCAGCCACCTGAGAGCCAAGGAGAGAGGCCTCAGGAGAAGCCAGCTCTGCCGACACCTTAATCTTGGACTTCCAGCCTCCAGAACTGTGAGATAATAAATGTCTGTTGTTAAACCATCCAGTTTGTGGTATTCTATTATGGGAGCCCTAGCAAACTAATACAATGCTATTCCTTCTACTAGGAATTCCTTCAAACCTCAGTACACTCATACCTGCTACTTCTTCACCTGGATAATTCTGACTTGTCTTTCACATCTAGCCCACTACCTTGGGGAAGCCTTCCCTAATTCCCTTGAAGCTGGTTAAGTGACCCTGGTCTGTGATTCCTCCACTGTATAGTGCACTTATCCTGGTGTATTAAAAATTTTTTGTGTGTGGTAAGAACATTTAACATGAGATCTACATTCTTAATACAATTTTAAGTCTATGATACAGTAATTTTAACCATAGGCACTATGTTGTAAAACAGATCTCTATAACTTAATCATCTTACATGACTGAAACTTTATATCCACTGAACAGCAACTCCCCATTTCTCCCTTCCCCCAGCCCCTGGCAACTACCATTCTACTCTCTGTTTCTATATGTTTGACTATTTTAGATACCTCATGTAAGTGGTATCGTGCAGTATTCGTCCTTCTGTTATTGGCTTTTTTCACTTAGCATAATGTTCGGGTTCATCCATGTTGTCACATATGGCAGGATTTAATTCCTTTCTAAGGCTGAATAATATTACATTTTATGTTTATATTACATTCTCTTTATCCATTCATCTGTTGATGGACATTTAGGTTGTTTTCACATCTTGGCTAATGCTGCAATGAATGTGGGAATGCAGATATATCTCTGAGATCCTGATTTCAATTCTTCTCGATAAATACCCAGAAGTGGGATAGTTGGATCATATGGTAGTTCTATTTTTAATTTTTTGAGGAACCTCCGTACCATTTTCCATAGTGGCTGCACCATTTTACATTCACACCAACAGGGTACAAATGTTCCAGTTTCTCCACATCCTTGCCAATACTTATCTTTTTTTTTGCTGTTGTTAATAACCATCCTAACAAGTATAAAGTGATATCTCATTATTATTTTGATTTGCATTTCCCCAATAATTAGTGATTTTGAGCATCTTTTCATATACCTGTTGGCTATTTTGTATGTCTTTTTTTGGAGAAATGTCTAAGTCCTTTGCCCATTTTAAAATTGGATTATTTGTTATTTTGCTGTTGAGTTGGAGTTCTTCATACATTTTGGATATTAACTCCTTGTCAGATAGATAGTTTGAAAATATTTTATCCCACTCCATAAGTTGTCTTTTCACTTTGTTGATGGTTTCTTTTGCTGTACAGACGTTTTTTAGTTTGATGTGGTCTCTGCCACCTAAGGGCAAAGAGTGTGCCTTTCACATCTTAATCTCCAGTGCTGAACAGAGTGCCTGGCACACATCATATGTTTAATAAATGCTTGTTGGAATAAAATCCTGTCATTTCCTGCCTCCACATTTTCCCAACTCTGTGTATTTATTTTCTCATGCTGCCCCCTCACTTGTAATGCTCTTCTCCACATCTTCCCAAGTCCAAATCATACCATCCTATAAAACTCACCTTAAAAATCATCTTTTGGAGAAATTTTTCTGATTGCACCAGCTAGAAGTGATCTACCTTTCATTTGAATGCCCATTGTACTTTATATGTAGCTCATTTAATGTATTTTTCGTTGGTATGTTGCCCAATATCTGAACCCCCTACCTCTGCTGCTCATCCTATAAATTTTTTTTTCATAAATTTATTTATTTATTTTTAGCTGTGTTGGGTCTTCGTTGCTTCACACAGGCTTTCTCTAGTTGCGGCGAGCGGGGGCTACTCTTCGTTGCAGTGCACGGGCTTCTCATGGCGGTGGCTTCTCTTTGTTGGGGAGCACAGGCTCTAGGCGCAGGCTCAGTAGTTCTAGGCGCAGGGCTTCAGTAGTTGTGGCTTGCGGGCTCTAGAGCACAGGCTCAGTAGTTGGGGCGCACGGGCTTAGTTGCTCTGCGGCACGTGGGATCTTCCCGGACCAGGGCTCGAAAACCTGGTGCTTGCTTTGCCTGCCTTCCTTGCAGCTAGGGGGCTGGCACATGATCTAGGCTGAGCCAATGAAACACATCCACCTGGTACTTTGTATCGAAAGCGGGAGAGGTGAAGAATTAGCAACAGTGAGGAATGTGTCCCATGGTGGTGGCAATGGCAACAGTGACACCCAATCTCCAGGGCAGTGTGCCACTGAGATGCCAGGACCTCAGGGTCACAGTCTACACTTCAGCCTCCAGGAGTCACAGGAAGCAGCAGGGGTGCTTCTGTTGGAATGGTTTGGGGGCACAGTTTGGTCTGTTCTGGTTGCATTGCTTACCTTGGTCTCTGCTCATTTTCTGAGTGTGATGTTCCAGCCTTGCCATTACCTCTGTGAAAAGCCTACATCTGTGGCTGGAGCAGAAGAGCCTCGACTTGTAAAGAATGATAAGGCCTTTAACGGCAGGGCTCTGACTTGGTGAATTCACTAACTTGCTTGCAGAGCATTGTACACAGGAGGAATTCATTAAATATTTCCTAAGTCAATGAAAAAATAATTAGTGATTATTAGATATAGGGAAACGAATTGTTTATAGCTTTCTTTTCCATTTGTTAGCTTCTGGCATTTTTCATCAATGTCACTTTTCCTTGATATATGGGCACTTACTGTCAACATACTCCATATTCAGAGAAAGGACTTTAATTCCTGAAGTTGATTCCATTAAGCTATAATGCCTGCTATAAATTATAGTGCTTGTATATGATTGACCCCGGATATTTCACTATTTGGTGAAATGAAGGGTTGAGAGAAGTGCTTTAATAACAGTTCTATGATCTGTATGGCTGAATATGGGGAAGGAGGAAACTTGGGCAGAAGACATAGTCGCATGCTTGCTCACGTATATCTTTTTGTATTATTGTTAATAGCCATCCTAACAGGTGAGGCGGACAAACACCCATGCATAAGCAAGTAGAAGGCTGCACATGAAGAAGTGATGATGAATGTGAACCTGTGTGCCTGCATTTGATTGTAAACATGGCTTTGTCCCACCTGGAGAATAGACATTGACTTTTTTTTTTTAAATGAAAGCTTCTTTCTTTCTTTTTGGCTGTGTTGGGTCTTCGTTTCTGTGCGAGGGCTTTCTCAAGTTGTGGCGAGCGGGGGCCACTCTTCATCGCAGTGCGCGGGCCTCTCACTGTCACGGCCTCTCTTGTTGCGGAGCACAAGCTCCAGACACACAGGCTCCATAGTTGTGGCTCACGGGCCTAGTTGCTCCGCGGCATGTGGGATCTTCCCAGACCAGCGTTCGAACCCGTGTCCCCTGCATTGGCAGGCAGATTCTCAACCACTGCGCCACCAGGGAAGCCCTAGACATTGACTTTAATGCACAGATGGTAGAATAGGTAGTTTATCTCGGTCAATTTAATCAAAACTGAAAGAAGGAAAGATTCAAACAAATATAACTTGGATATGAGATTTTCTGTTTTGTTCTTGACTTTATTTATTTTTACAATATTGTAATAAGAAAAAACCTTTTAGATGACACCCATAACAATGCAAAGCTACAGCAGTTAATTGTGTTAGCCTCTGCCTATTATGTAGAAACCCCTGAGGCCGCTAGGCTATAAAAATCCTCTTCCATTACCTGGCTTCACCTGAAATCCAGTGGGTCTGAAAGCCCATTATATGCTGTTCAAGGATGGATATTAGAAAACAGAATAGAGATCATCTCTATTTTGTTCTGGCTCATTCTTTTCTGTTTTTTACTTGCATCTCTTCAGCATTTCCCTGTTTCCATTTCTGACTATTGCTTCAAATCATTGCAGAAACATTTTTTTTCCTCCTGGCTTTGAGAGATGATGGCACATGATTGGTTTGGAAGGATAGCATGATTTTATTCTCACTGTTTGTTTTTGGCAAAAAGAGGGACCAAGTAAAACCCTGTAGCTTCAGTTTTAGTCAGAAACAAACCTAGCCTTTGTAGGGAAGTCCACATGATTTCCCCTTTGGAAGATGATTTTAAAACCAGTCTTTCCTTTTCTGAGCTCCCTTCAAAACACACTGTATCCGTTAGGGATGCTTTAGGTCAACACTGTCAAGTAGAGCTTTCTTGATGATGAAAATGTTCTAAGATTCTAGCTGCTCAATACATTAGCCACTAGCTCCATGTAGCTATTGAGGATTTGAAATTTGTCCTGTGATTGAGGGACTGAACATTTAATTTTATTGACTTTTAATTAATTAAAATTTAAACAGTCAAATGTGGCTACTACATCATATAAATAGTAGCCAGCCCAGACTGATAAAGCCATCTGGTAGGATTAGCAAGATGCAATCCTCAGATTTCTGCCCTGGTATCCTTAATATGCAGGCCTCCATCCTCATGCTCCTTGACTTGTGGCTGCAAATGACTGCTGTACCTCTAACCGTCATATCTGCATTCCATCAGGAAAAAGGAGGAAGAGGAAGAAGAGAAACTAGAAATCATCTGTACTTGTCACAGGGCTTAACTGTAATGGAGATTGGGAAATGGAGTTTTTAGTTTTTATAGCCTTGATAGCAGAGGTAGGCAAGGAGAGAAAAGAGTTTGAGTTAGCCAATCTATAACGCGTGTCTCAACACCGAAATTTATTAGGCCCTCATGGATTACTGAGAAATTACACATGTGCTTAAAGAAAAATAGCTGATTAGGTAGCTGCCTGGCAAGGGGGCAGGCAGACAGCTGGAATCACCCAGGTGATTCAGTGTAAAAGTGATTATGCTCATTTTCAGTTGATGAAATCCAAGAGACTTAAGTGCAGAAAGGTTAAGTGATCTAAGATAATATGATAATAACTTAAAGAGTAGGGATTCTCAAGCTTGGTTGAGGAATGGAATTACCTGGGGAGGTTTTAAAAATCCCAATGCCCAGGCTGTACCCCTGACCAATTCATTTATTCTCAAGGGGGGGGATGTTCAGAGTGTAGCTAAGCTTGAGGACTGTGTTGCCTGTTGTGGAATAATAAAGTACCTCAAGACTTTCTGCCTTAAAACAACAATCATTTCTTGGACTTCCCTGGAAGTCCAGTGGTTAAGACTCTGTACTTCCACTGCAGGGGACACAGGTTCAGGGAACTAAGATCCTGCATGCCACATGGTGTGGCCAAAAAAAACAACCCAACAATCATTTCTTATGGTTTATTGTGGTGATTCTTCTCTTCCACGTGGTATTGACAGCAATCCTTCTATGATGTGCAGCAAGCAGATGGGCTGGAGGGTCTAAGATAGATCTACTCATGTGCCTGATACCTTGACAGAAATGGTTCTTCAGAGGCTGGGCTCAGCTGGGACTGTTGACTAGAGCATCTACATGTGGCCTCTCTAGCACTGGGGCCTCAAGATAGGGACTTCTAACATGTCTGCTCAGGGCTCTAAGAGAGAATATTACCATGAATAAAGTAGACCATGACTTAGCCTCGGAAGTCACACAGCGTCACTTGTGCCATACTCTATTGGTTAAAGCAGTCACTGGCTCATCCAGCATCAATGGGAGGGGCATAGACCCCTCCTATCTTAGTCCATTCAGGCTGTTATAACAAAATATCACAGATTGGGTTTTCTTATAAACAAAAGAAAATTTTATTTCTCACAGTTCTGGAGACTGGGAAGTCCAAGATCAAGGCACCAGCATAGTCACATTATGGTAAGGGCCAGCTTTCTGGTTCATAGCTGGCACCTTCTGTAGTATCCTCATGTGGTGGAAGGGGTGAGGGAGCTCTCTGGGGTCTCTTTTGTAAGGCGCTAATTACATTCATGAAGGCTCCACCCTCATGACTTAAGCACCTCCCAAAGCCCCCACCTCCTAATAGCATCATTTTGGGGCATTAGGATTTCAACATATGAGCTTTGGGGGGAGGACACAAACATTCAGACCATAGCACCCCCCAACTCTTAATGGGAGGAAAGTCAAATAATTTGGGGCTGTGTTTTAAAACCACCGCAGAAGGTTACAGAGCAGTGGTTCTCAAACTTTAATATGCATTTGAATCCTCTGGGATTCCTGTTGAAATGCACATTCTGATTCAGGTCTGGGATAGAGCCCAAGATTCTATAGCGGGATCCAATGCTGCTGTTCCTCGGACCACACTTTGAGTAGCAAGGGTGTAAGAAAATTCAAACTTCAAGCTGGTCAGCTGTGTCTTTCTGATTGCCCCCCACCAAGCACAGTCACTCAGAATCCAATCCTTGTTGCCTTGGTGAGTGTGTGTGTAATAAATGTTGTTAGGAAGGAAGCTCTTGCCCCTTTCAATGAAAGGATTAAAATATCAAATCAGGCTCAAGTGGTGAGCAAAGAAACAGCAGTTGAGTTTTCAGCAAGAACCTATTGTTTTCTTAAGCAGAATCTATCATTTAGCTGAATGCTTTTCCAGGCCAGTCTGGGACCTGGATCACACAGTGAGACCTGGGTTCTAATTCTTGCTTTGCCACCAATTACCCGTGTAAGCATAGGTCAGTTGCATTTATCCCTCAGTTTTCTCATCTGTACAATTAGGTAAATACAGATCTTCCTTAAGGTCTCTTCTGACTCCAACTAGCTCCACAACCCAGTTTCAAAGAGTGGTTACACTTGTACACTTGTTTCACTGAAAATGTAAGTTTGTCTCAAAAATGTAACCAAAGAGATAATATAGCATATTCTGAGGGAATATGGCCTGATTTACCCTCTTGTTCTAGGTGTGCCCTTTGCCTTGGTTAGAAGCACCTGCCCTAGCCTCAGTCCTGGTCAGAACACTTCAAAGTCAGCCTTAATCCTCCCCCACCACAGCCTCTCACAAGGATAGTATAGCCATAGGTCTCACAGACACTACATTAGGACACTGAATTTTGATAAGGACAACCATTTCTCCAATGGAAACATTTAACCTCTGTGACAGAATGGATCTAATGTGTAATTAGGTTTCTGCTGTGATAATGCTGTGTAACAAACAATCCCAAAGTTCAGTGTCTTACACAAGCAGTTATTTCTCATTCATGGGCCTCAGGGTTAGTTTGGGCAGTTCTGCCTCAGGCTGCAGGTCAAGTTCAGATCTGATAACAGCAGCGACATGGGTCATGTTCTTTTCATGGTGATGGTAGAGGCACAAGATGCCAGGCTAAGCCAAGTAAACACATTTAGAGCCTCTGCTCATACTGTGTTTGCTATTGTCTCATTGGCCAAAGCAAGTCACATGACCAAGGATGAAGCCCATAGGGCAAGGAAATTTACTCTACCTATTTTACTGGGAGTCCCTGCAAAGTCACATAGCAAAGGGTATGGTGATATAATGTTAATAAGGGGAGAGAGTAAAGAGTGAGCACAATAATCCAATCTGCTACTGTGGGGCATGGCTTTTTTCTCCCCAGTATTTTATTATGAAAAATTTCAAGCACAGAAAATTTGAAAGAATTTTACAGTGAACACCCATATACTCTCCATCTAGATTCTATAATTAATTTTTCATTATATTTGATTTATCACATTATCTATCTCTTCATCATCCATCAATCTTATTTTTGATGCATTGCATATATCAGTACATCTCCTCTTAAGTACTTAAGTATGCATAAAGTTAACTGGAGTTTAATATTGTTGATGGTTAATTTTTTCCTTTGAGACAACAATTACATACATTAAAATGCACGCATCTTAAGTGGACCATTTCACGAGTTTTGAAAAAAGCATACACCTGTGTAACCCAAACTACATTCAAGATATAGAATATTATTATCACCCCAGAAAGTTCCTTTGGGACATAGATTTTCAGTAGCTTTCTTTTCCATCTCACAAGTTTATCAATGGTAGATCCACATAATGCAGTCTAAAAATTGTTCCACCGCTAAGTGAAACACATAGGAATGAGCAGAAACACAACAATGGGAAGCCCCATGCTGCCCTTCCTGAGGCCACCTGGGGCTGTGGCCAGAATTACAAAGTGCTCATAGAAGGAGGGCATTTATTTATTTAAAAGTTATTTGTATTTTATTTTTTTAAAAATTTAAAAGTTTTTAATACAATTTTAAAGGTTACATTCCAGTTACAGTTATTAAAAAATATTGGATATATTCCCTGTGTTATACAATACATCCTTGAGCCTATATTATACCCAATAGTTTGTACTTCCCACTCCCCCACCCTTATATTGCTCCCCCCACACTGGTAACCACTAGTTTGTTCTCTACATCTGTGAATCTGCTTCTTTTCTGTTATATTCACTAGTTTGCTTTATTTTTTAGATTCCATACATAAATCACATCATACAGTACTTGTCTTTCTCTGACTTATTTCCCTTAGCATATCAAAATTATTTTTGAGAGCCTCCAGAGCTGCTGCCCCTCCACAAGAAACCTCTGTGTGAATTACAAAAATGCTCACTTTCTGGGCAGGTGTAGCTCTTCTCACTTAGCTTGGGGAGCCCAGAGGACTTTTGTGCAAGTTAGAAAAACCCTCATCTTCTCAATTGGAAGAAGCCCCCACCAGGGAGCAGGTTTGGTGAGCAGGGAGGGCTGGATTTTAGTCCTGGCTAATGTGCTATCCTCTTGGCACACACTCTAGGAGACAACCTGCAAAACCATACACGAAGCCCTAGGTGACTGCTATGCACCGGGCCCTGTGTGCTAGGCGCTGGGGAGACTGCAGTGAGGAAAGCAGACATGATTTCTGGCCTCAAAGAACTTACATTCAAGTAGAACCAACTTACATTCCAGAGTTGAATGATCCATTCAGTAGCAACTATTCAGCAGTAGTTAGCAGTCTGGACACGTAGTTGATATGTGAACTGCCTGCAGTTGATAAAGACAGACTGAAAATCTTTGAAGTCCAGATACAAGAAAACAGACTCTGACACTGGTGGAATTGAAGTTCAACAGGACTAAGACAAAAATGCTTCCCTAATCACATCCTAAGGCATTCTCTTCATAGAGAGAAATTTGAAATTAACATTGGAGCCATGGGGTATATTTTGTATTGTCTGCTATCAATACATTCAGACTTCAGTTCATTGTTAGTGAATCATTTCAAGCTGAGACATTCTTGACTAATTCTCGCCACTTCCTTTATTTCTTAAGTACCAAGTTGAATGAATAATTTCCAGGGATAGTTCTCATTAATGCCTTCAGGAGCCCAGTAGGTTCTGTACAGATGTGAAGCACTCAGCTTGAGAAAATACAGTGAGGGGATTATGGGAAACTGGAGAGCACATGCCCCCTTACCATGTTCAAGTATAATTCAAAAATAATAAAAAAATAATAACAGTATTAATAATAAAATAAACAAATGTGATGGCCAAACAAAATGTACTTACAGAATGGGTTTGGCCAACCTGAGATCTCTGAGGTATATTGATAGAAATGTATACTTAGTGTTCTTATCAGACAGACCAGGTAAGTGGCAGCAACGCCTGTTACCGAACAGGGTATAGCCCTGTAGGCAGGTCCATTCTTACCTTGGAGTGGAGTATGTTACTCATGCTCTGGGCTGTATGATCTTTTTTTTCTTTAATAAATTTATTTACTTATTTATTTAATTTTTGGCTGCGTTGGGTCTTCATTGCTGTGCGCAGGCTTTCTCTAGTTGGGTTACTCTTTATTGCGGTGCGTGGGCTTCTCATGGCGGTGGCTTCTCTTGTTGCGGAGCACGGGCTCTATGCGCCCGGGTTTCAGTAGTTGTGGCATGCAGGCTAAGTAGTTGTGGCTCGTGGGCTCTAGAGCGCAGGCTCACTAGTTGTGGGGCACGGGCTTAGTTGCTCCACGGCATGTGGGATCTTCCTGGACCAGGGCTTGAACCCGTGTTCCCTGCATTGGCAGGCAGATTCTTAACCACTGAGCCACCAGGGAAGCCCTGGGCTGTACGATCTTAAATGAGTTAGAGAATGAAGGATTATCTGAAGGATGTTATGCTGCTGTATCAGTTACAATTAAGTTTGCTTGTAAATAACAACCCCCTCCTCCTAACAAAAAATAAGATAAAACTTTCTCTCCCATTTCTCTCAGGTAAAGGAAATCTGTAAGTAGGCTGTCCACGAACGGTATAGTATCTTCAGTCTCTTCTCTTTTTGCCCTACCATACTCAGAGCACAGCTTCCATCTTCAAGGCCACTTCACGGTCCAAGTTGGCAGGTGATGCTTCAGCCATCAAGTCTGTTGTGCAGGCTGGAAGACAGAAAATAAAAAGGTAGGACAAATGGTCATACACTGTTAAGGATCCAACTGGGAGACCCACCCAATGCTTCCATTCACATTTCACTGAACAGAACTTAATCCTATAGCCATAGCTTGCTGCAAGGGAAGCTGGGAAATTATAGCTTTCTGTTTTTGCTTTTTTGCTGGGCACATTGACTAGGTTTCCGTTACTAAGGAGCAAAGGATAGAAGAAGGGGATATTGGAGGCTGACTAGTTATCTCTGCCTCGGTTGCAAATCAGTGGCTCTTGTTGAAACTACTACTGCCAAAATGAGTTTGTAGGAGCTGAAGAATAAATGTTATACAAAGATTATTTGCAAAAAGCTGGTCTTCATTTTTTCAGTAGAAGGCAACAGAATACTCTTCTTTATTGAGTGAAATTCACAAGACATAAAATTAACCATTTTAAAATGAACAATTCAGTGGCATTTAGCACATTCACAATGTTGTGCAAACATCATCTCTCTAGTTCCAAAACATTTTCATCACCTCAGTGGAACCTGAACCCATTAAGGAGTTGCCGTCATTCCCCCTTCTCCCCCACCCCTGGTAACCACCAACCTGCATTCCGTCTCTATGGATTTAACTATTCTGGATATTTCATATGAATAGAATCATACAGTATGTGACTTTTTGTGTCTGGCTTCCTTTACTTAGCATGTTTTCAAAGTTCATGCATATTGTAGCATGTGTAAGTACTTTGTTCCTTTCTCATGGCTGAACACAAGAGGAGAATCCTTTTAGCAGGTACGGTACCTGCCCCACTCCATGCCACATTCTAAACAAAGGCCTTTTAATTGGGTATAATATTCCTGAACAGCCTTGCTGAGGCAGACATTGGTACAAGTCCCAAGACCTTGGTGTAAGTACATTCTTTGTAGCTAATGAATGGATCCTTGATTTTCTATGAAGCAGCAGCCTCACAACTGCACTAAGCCAATTATGACAATCCCGCTCCTTGTTTTGTCAGCCTCTCTTGCACCCAGAGGTGGTAACTTAAGCTCCGGTGATGAGACCAAGCTGAAGTATGCTGGGACTCAGAGAGATAGGTCTAGAAAATCTTTTGCCTTCTTGATAAAAGGAGAGAGGCTGCAGGGGCCCTTCTCCCATCTTCCTACTCTGAACCTAGACCCTATGGTTGGAGCTGTCTTACCAAACTGAACTTGGGTTCGCTTGCCCGCTGCACAGCACAGCAAATTTACTGACACCAGGTTGAGGTGAAGGAAAGTACAAGCATTTATTGCAGGGCAAAAAGCAAGGAGAACAGGCAGCTCATGCTCAAAAGGCCTGAACTCCCTGATGGCTTTCAGAGAAGGGGTTTTAAAGGCAATATTTGGGGTGAGGGTTGCAGCTTGTGGACTTCCTTCTGATTGGTTGGTGGTGAGGTAACAGGGTGATGTTTCAGGAATTTCAATTATCAACCTTCTGGTTCCAATCAGTCTGGGGTATACGTGCTTGTGGTCATCACGGAGTCATAATCCTCCACCTGGGTATGGGGTCTTAGTTCCTGCAGAGCAACTCAAAAATGTGTGTCAGATTGTTATGTATATTCCTTGAGGAGGAACTAGGACTTTGTTTTATTGCTGACTATGGTTTAAATTATCATTACTTTTCTTTTTTTAATTTTTTTTCACATCTTTATGGGAGTATAATTGCTTTAAAATGGTGTGCTACTTTCTGATTTATAACAAATGAATCAGTTATACATAAACATATGTTCCCATATCTCTTCCCTCTTGCGTCTCCCTCCCTCCCACCCTCCATATCCCACACCTCCAGGCAGTCACAAAGCACCGAGCTGATCTCCCTGTGCTATGCGGCTGCTTCCCACTAGCTGTCTACCTTACGTTTGGTAGTGTATATATGTCCATGCCTCTCCCGTGCTTTGTCACAGCTTACCCTTCCCCCTCCCCATATCCTCAAGTCCATTCTCTAGTAGGTCTGTGTCTTTATTCCTGTCTTACCCCTAGGTTCTTCATGACATTTTTTTTCTTAAATTCCATATATATGTGTTAGCATACAGTATTTGTCTTTCTCTTTCTGACTTACTTCACTCTGTATGACACACTCTAGGTCTATCCACCTCATTACAATTAGCTGAATTTCGTTTCTTTTTATGGCTGAGTAATATTCCATTGTACATATGTGCCACATCTTCTTTATCCATTCATCTGATGATGGACACTTAGGTTGTTTCCATCTCTGGGCTATTGTAAATAGAGCTGCAATGAACATTTTGGTACATGACTCTTTTTGAATTACGGTTTGCTCAGGGTATATGCCCAGTAGTGGGAATGCTGGGTCATATGGTAGTTCTATTTGTAGTTTTTTTAGGAACCTCCATACTGTTCTCCGCAGTGGCTGTATCAATTTACATTCCCACCAGCAGTGCAAGAGTGTTCCCTTTTCTCCACACCCTCTCCAGCATTTATTGTTTCTAGATTTTTTGATGATGGCCATTCTGACTGGTGTGAGATGATATCTCATTGTAGTTTTGATTTGCATTTCTCTAATGATTAATAATGTTGAGCACTCTTTTATGTGTTTGTTGGCAGTCTGCATATCTTCTTTGGAGAAATGTCTATTTAGGTCTTCTGCCCATTTTTGGATTCGGTTGTTTGTTTTTTTGTTATTGAGCTGCATGAGCTGCTTATAAATTTTGAAGATTAATCCTTTGTGAGTTGCTTCATTTGCAAATATTTTCTCCCATTCTGAGGGTTGTCTTTTCGTCTTGTTTATGGTTTCCTTTTCTGTGCAAAACCTTTGAAGTTTCATTAGGTCCCATTTGTTTATTTTTGTTTTTATTTCCATTTCTCTAGGAGGTGGGTCAAAAAGGATCTTGCTGTGATTTATGTCATAGAGGGTTCTGCCTATGTTTTCCTCTAAGAGTTTGATAGTTTCTGGCCTTACATTTAGGTCTTTAATTCATTTTGAACTTATTTTTGTGTATGGTGTTAGAGAATGATCTAATCTCATACTTTTACATGTACCTGTCCAGTTTTCCCAGCACCACTTATTGAAGAGGCTCTCCTTTCTCCACTGTACATTCCTGCCTCCTTTGTCAAAGATAAGGTGACCATATGTGCGTGGGTTTATCTCTGGGCTTTCTATCCTGTTCCATTGATCTATCTTTCTGTTTTTGTGCCAGTACCATACTCTCTTGATTACTGTAGCTCTGTAGTATAGTCTGAAGTCAGGGAGCCTGATTCCTCCAGCTCCGGTTTTTGTTCTCAAGATTGCTTTGGCTATTCGGGGTCTTTTGTGTTTCCATACAAATTGTGAAATTTTTTGGTCTAGTTCTGTGAAAAATGCCAGTGGTAGTTTGATAGGGATTGCATTGAATCTGTAGATTGCTTTGGGTAGTAGAGTCATTTTCACAATGTTGATTCTTCCAATCCAAGAACATGGTATATCTCTCCATCTATTTGTATCATCTTTAATTTCTTTCATCAGTGTCTTATAATCTTCTGCATACAGGTCTTTTGTCTCCTTAGGTAGGTTTATTCCTAGATATTTAATTCTTTTTGTTGCAATGGTAAATACGAGTGTTTTCTTGATTTCACTTTCAGATTTTTCACCATTAGTGTATAGGAATGCCAGAGATTTCTGTGCATTAATTTTGTATCCTGCTACTTTACCGAATTCATTGATTAGCTCTAGTAGTTTCCTGGTAGCATCTTTACGATTCTCTATGTATAGTATCATGTCATCTGCAAACAGTGACAGCTTTACTTCTTCTTTTCCGATTTGAATTCCTTTTCTTCTCTGATTGCTGTGGCTAAAACTTCCAAAACTATGTTGAATAATAGTGGTGAGAGTGGAAAACCTTGTCTTGTTCCTGATCTTAGTGGAAATGCTTTCAGGTTTTCACCATTGAGGACGATGTTGGCTGTGGGTTTGTCATATATGGCCTTTATTATGTTGAGGAAAGTTCCCTCTATGCCTACTTTCTGCAGGGTTTTAATCATAAATGTGTGTTGAATTTTGTCAAAAGCTTTCTCTGCATCTATTGAGATGATCATACGGTTTTTCTCCTTCAATTTGTTAATATGGTGTATCACGTTGATTGATTTGCAAATATCGAAGAATCCTTGCATTCCTGGAATAAACCCCACTCAATCATGGTGTAATATCCGTTTAATGTGCTGTTGGATTCTGTTTGCTAGTATTTTGTTGAGGATTTTTGCATCTATGTTCATCAGTGATATTGGCCTGTAGTTTTCTTTCTTTGTGACATCATTGTCTGGTTTGCATATCAGGGTGATGGTGGCCTCGTAGAATGAGTTTGGAAGTGTTCCTCCCTCTGCTATATTTTGGAAGAGCTTGAGAAAGATTGGTGTTAGCTCTTCTCTAAATGTTTTATAGAACTCGCCTGTGAAGTCAACTGGTCCTGGGCTTTTGATTGTTGGAAGATTTTTAATCACAGTCTGAATATCAGTGCTTGTGATTGGTCTGTTCATAGTTTCTATTTCCTCCTGATTCAGTCTTAGCAGGTTGTGCATTTATAAGAATCTGTCCATTTCTTCTAGGTTGTCCATTTGATTGGCATAGAGTTGCTTTTAGTAATCTCTCATGATCTTTTGTATTTCTGCAGTGTCAGTTGTTACTTCTTTTTCATTTATAATTCTATTGATTTGAGTCTTCTCCTTTTTTTTCTTGATGAGTCTGGCTAATGGTTTATCAATTTTGTTTATCTTCTCAAAGAACCAGCTTTTAGTTTTATTGATCTTTGCTATCGTTTCCTTCATTTCTTTTTCATTTATTTCTGATCTGATTTTTATGATTTCTTTCCTTCTGCTAACTTTGGGGTTTTTTGTTCTTCTTTCTCTTAGTGCTTTAGGTGCAAGGTTAGGTTCTTTATTCGAGATGTTTCCTGTTTCTTAAGGTGGGCTTGTATTGCTATAAACTTCCCTCTTAGAACTGCTTTTGCTGCATCCCATAGATTTTGGGTCATCATGTCATTTGTTTCTAGGTATTTTTTGATTTCCTCTTCCAGTTCTTCAGTGATAACTTCGTTATTAAGTAGTGTATTGTTTAGCCTCCATGTGTTTGTATTTTTTACAGATCTTTTCCTGTAATTGATATCTAGTCTAATAGCATTGTGGCTGGAAAAGATACTTGATACAATTTCAATTTGCTTAAATTTACCAAGGCTTGATTTGTGACCCAAGATATGATCTATCCTAGAGAGTGTTCCATGAGCACTTGAGAAAAATATGTATTCTGTTGTTTTTGGATGGCGTGTACTATAAATATCAATTAAGTCCTTCTTGTTTAATGTATCATTTAAAGCTTGTGTTTCCTTATTTATTTTCATTTTGGATGATGTGTCTATTGGTGAAAGTGGGGTGTTAAAGTCCCCTACTATGAATGTGTTACTGTCAATTTCCCCTTTTATGGTTGTTAGTATTTGCCTTATGTATTGAGGTGCTCCTATGTTGGGTGCATAAATATTTACAATTGTTATATCTTCTTCTTGGATCGATCCCTTGATCATTATGTAGTGTCCTTCTTTGTCTCTTCTAACAGTCTTTATTTTAAAGTCTGTTTTGTGTGATATGAGAATTGCTACTCCAGCTTTCTGTTGGTTTCCATTTGCATGAAATATCTTTTTCCATCCCCTTACTTTCAGTCTGTATGTGTCTCTAGGTCTGAAGTGGGTCTCTTGCAGACAGCATATGGGTCTTGTTTTTGTATCCTTTCAGCCAATCTGTGTCTTTTGGTGGGAGCATTTAGTCCATTTACATTTAAGGTAATTATCGATATGTATGTTCCTATTCCCATTTTCTTAATTGTTTTGGGTTCGTTATTGTAGGTCTTTTCCTTCTCTTGTGTTTCTTGCCTGGAGAAGTTCCTTTAGCAGTTGTTGTAGAGCTGGTTTGGTGGTGCTGAACTCTCTCAGCTTTTGCTTGTCTGTAAAGGTTTTAATTTCTCCATCAAATCTGAATGAGATCCTTGCTGTGTAGAGTAATCTTGGTTGCAGGTTTTTCTCCTTCATCACTTTAAATATGTCCTGCCACTCCCTTCTGGCTTGCAGAGTTTCTGCTGAAAGATCAGCTGTTGACCTTATGGGAGTTCCCTTGTGTGTTATTTGTTGTTGTTCCCTTGCTGCTTTTAATATATTTTCTTTGTATTTAATTTTTGACAGTTTAATTAATATGTGTCTTGGTGTATTTCTCCTTGGATTTATCCTGTATGGGACTCTCTGTGCTTCCTGGACTTGATTAACTATTACCTTTCCCATATTAGGGAAGTTTTCAAATATAATCTCTTCAAATATTTTCTCAGTCTCTTTCTGTTTCTCTTCTTCTTCTGGAACCCCTATAATTCAAATGTTGGTGCATTTAATGTTGTCCCAGTGGTGTCTGAGACTGTCCTCAGTTCTTTTCATTCTTTTTCTTTATTCTGCTCTGCAGTAGTTATTTCCATTATTTTATCTTCCAGTTCACTTATCTGTTCTTCTGCATCAGTTATTCTGCTATTGATCCCACCTAGAGTATTTTTCATTTCATTTATTGTGTTGTTCATTGTTGTTTGTTTCATCTTTAGTTCTTCTAGGTCCTTGTTAAATGTTTCTTGCATTTTGTCTATTCTATTTCCAAGATTTTGGATCATCTTTACTATTATTATTCTGAATTATTTTTCAGGTAGACTGCCTATTTCCTCTTCAATTTTTAGGTCTGGTGGGTTTTTATCTTGCTCCTTCATCTGCTGTGTGTTTTTCTGTCTTCTCATTTTGCTTATCTTACTGTATTTGGGGTCTCCTTTTTGCAGGCTGCAGGTTCGTCGTTCCTGTTGTTTTTTGTGTCTGTCCCCAGTGGCTAAGGTTGGTTCAGTGGGTTTTGTAGGCTTCCTGGTGGAGGGGACTAGTGCCTGTGTTCTGGTGGATGAGGCTGGATCTTGTCTTTCTGGTGGGCAGGTCCATGTCTGGTGGTGTGTTTTGGGGTGTCTGTGGACTTATTATGATTTTAGGCAGCCTCTCTGCTAATGGATGGGGTTGTGTTCTTGTCTTGCTAGTTGTTTGGCATAGGATGTCCAGCACTGTAGCTTGCTGGTCGTTGAGTGAAGCTGGGTGCTGGTGATGAGATGGAGATCTCTGGGAGATTTTCACCATTTGATATTATGTGGAGCTTGGAGGTCTCTTGTTGACCAGTGTCCTGAAGTTGGCCCTCCCACCTCACAGGCACAGCACTGACTCCTGGCTGCAGCACCAAGAGCCTTTCATCCACACGGCACAGAATAAAAGTGAGAAAAGGTAGAATGAAAGAATTAATAGAAGTAGAAAGAAAGAAAGATAGAAAGAAAGAAAGAAAGGAGGGAGGGAGGGAGGGAGTAAGAGAGGAAGGAGGGAAGGAAGTAAAAAAGAAAGAAAGAAGATAAAGTAAAATAAAATAAAGTAAGATCAAATATAATAAAGTTATTAAAATAAAAATATAATTATTAAGAAAAAAAATTTTTTAAAGGACGGATAGAACTCTAGGACCAATGGTGGAAGCAAAGCTATACAGACAAAATCTCACACAGAAGCATACACATACACACTCACAAAAAGAGGAAAAGGGGAAAAAATTCATAAATCTTGCTCTCAAAGTCCACCTCCTGAATTTGGGATGATTCGTTGTCTATTCAGGTATTCCACAGATGCAGGGTACATCAAGTTGTTTGTGGAGCTTTAATCCACTGCTTCTGAGGCTGCTGGGAGAGATTTCCCTTTCTCTTCTTTGTTCTCACAGCTCCCAGGGGCTCAGCTTTGGATTTGGCCCCGTCTCTGTGCGTAGTTGGCCGGAGGGCATCTGTTCTTCCTCAGACAGGACGGGGTTAAAGAAGCCGCTGATTCGGGGGCTCTGGCTCACTCAGGCCGGGGGGAGGGAGGGGCACGGAGTGCGGGTTGAGCCTGCGGCGGCAGAGGCCAGCGTGACGTCGCACCCGCCTGAGGCGCGCGGTGCGTTCTCCCAGGGAAGCTGTCCCTGGATCCCGGGACCCTGGCAGTGGCGGGCTGCACAGGCTCCCCGGAATGGAGGTGTGGATATTGACCTGTGCTCCCACACAGGCTTCTTGGTGGCAGCAGCAGCAGTCTTAGCGCCTCATGCCCATCTCTGGGGTCCATGCTGTTAGCCGCGGCTCGGACCCGTCTCTGGAGCTCCTTTAAGCAGCGCTCTTAATCCCCTGTCTTCGCGCACCAGGAAACAAAGAGGGAAGAAAAAGTCTCTTGCCTCTTCGGCAGGTCCAGACTTTTCTCCGGACTCCCTCCCGGCTAGCCATGGTGCACTAACCCCTTCAGGCTGTGTTCACGCCGCCAATCCCAGTCCTCTCCCTGCGCTCCGACCAAAGCCCGAGCCTCAACTCCCAGCCTTGTCCGCCCCGGCGGGTGAGCAGACAAGCCTCTCGGTCTGGTGAGTGCCAGTCGGCACCGATCCTCTGTGCGGGAATCTCTCTGCTTTGCCTTCCGCACCCCTGTGGCTGCGCTCTCCTCTGCGGCACCGAAGCTTTCCCCCTCCGCCACCCACGAAGGGGCTTCCTAGTGTGTGGAAAGCTTTCCTCCTTCACAGCCCCCTCCCACTGGTGCAGGTCTCGTCCCTATCCTTTTGTCTCTGTTTATTCTTTTTTCTTTTGCCCTACCCAGGTATGTGGGTGGGGGGTCTGCCTTGTGTGAGGTTTGATGTCTTCTGCCAGTGTTCAGTAGGTGTTCTGTAGGAGTTGTTCCACGTGTAGATGTCTTTCTGGTGTATCTGTGGGGAGGAAGGTGATCTCCACGTCTTACTCTTCCGCCATCTTCCCGGAGCTCCTACTTTTCGTTTTTAACTGCTTTTTCTTTGTTTCTGCATTCCCTCATTTCCTTAATTTGTAACTGCTTAAGTCTGCTCTTTGGAACTTGGGGAAGACCTAGGAGACAAAAGCCTTTTTCCTACAAACAAGAAATAGGGGCTACAGAGGGGTTTTTGTTCCCGGAAAGGCCCCGAAGGGCCCTGCTCAGTTTCAATCCCCCTTTTTCTTTGATTCTCCTTAATCCTAAGGGGAACAGGGATGAGACAAGAAAGGGAATAAAGTTTTGGATACAAAAGTTAATCATAAAATTGGCAGGGGAACTCAGTTTTAGGGGGGACTCGGTTTTAGCTGCAGTATTTGTCTCTCAGTCATAAAGCCTGGGCTATGTGAAAATGCGGTACTTATATCCTTGAGGCACTGAACCTGTAATAGCAGCTTCCTACAGAGAAAACTCCTGTTATATGAGTAAGATAGACTCCTATTTGCTTTAGCCATTGGGAGACAGGTTTTCTGCTACTTATAGCAAAAGTATTTCTAATAAACCTGATGAGTTCCTTTTAACTGATGAGTTTTCCTGTACATGTCAGAGGCAAAAGTTTACAGCCACCATGGGAAGAAGGATAACGTCTGTGGAGGGGACTCCTAAGGTGTACTGTGGCTAACCTCTGACTAGAGTCTGAGGCAGCACTTTTCTAATATGGCTACCGAATCATAAACATGTAGTCTGTGTGGTTTCATGCAGGCATGCAGGTAATGGTACCTGGGTCTTCCCTGTGTCTTTTTGCCCATCTTGCATTACGAAAAGGATAATCTATTTATACTTGTGGTAGTCAACACATCCACAGGATCATCTGTTTATACTTGTGGTAGTCAACACATCCACAGAAGTTCCCCAGGGGCTATTCGACCTTAGCTGTCATCAACTCACAGAGTGGTGCACTGCAGCCATATCTGGGTGGAAGCCCAAATTTGCAGGATGCTAAAAGGAGCTTTAAAAATGCAATACCAACATTTTGCTTAATGTAGTGAGACAGGAGCAGGCAGATATAAGAGACAAACCTGAACTGTTAATAAAAGCTTTGAGGAGTATTTTTAGCTCATAATAGGCTCTTCTTAAAAATTTTAAAACATCTTGATAATAAGGGCATTCTCTCCAGCATTTGCTTAACTATCTTCAGATTACTTTAAGATAATTAAAAGGAATCTGGAGGTTTCCCAAGGCTTTGCTTAACTGATTCACATTTAAAGGAATTTCAATGTGTTTAATAAGAAACAAAACTATGAGTATCTAGAAATGACTTTGCCTTTTTTCAAGAGAATCTGAACTGAGACTGAATTTGAATTGGGAGGGATTTTTGGCCCTTGGAAATAGAAGAAAAAATGGAGCACTGTGATTTGGGGATGATAAAATTGCTGGAAAAAAAACCCCAAACCTTTTCTTTTATATTTAAAAGTAACTTTAATTTGGAATATGTTACAAGAAAATTATAGCATTAAATACATAAAATATATTTAAATCCTTTCAGTTTTCCAAGACTGCACTGAATTTTAACTATACATATTTACTGACACAAATCAAGTAAGTGGATTCCGTAGAAATAGATCAATGAAAGTAAGAAGGGGGCAGAAAATATATTAGACAAAAGCAAGTGATAACTAAAAAGATATGAATTCTAAATAAAGTAGATGATCAAAAAGCCACATGAGGTACCTTGGAAAAATATAGAATTCACAAAATGACTTGCAGTTAAATTGCATTATATGTATATAGCTAAACATTAAAAAAAATATCCTCTGCTTTATTTATGTATGTTTAATCATTTATTCAGCAAATGTTTTTGAACATCTACTATGTACCAGGCATTGTGCTCAATGCATTATTTAGCTAGAGATAAATATAAAAAGCAACAATAAAAAATACAACAACAACAAAAAAGACTCAATTTCTGCCTCTAAAGAGTTTAATGTAAAGTGGGATATCAACAAATAATTAGATAATGTGATACAACATGGGAAGGGTCATATTACAATTAATCACAAGGTATTAGGGGAAAATATAGGAAATAGACCTAACCTAGATTAACAAGGCTTCCTGGAATAGGTAGCATCTGAACTGGGCTTTCAACTACTGGCAGCAGGTGTCAGGTCAAAATGATTATAAGGCAGACAGAGGAGCATATACAGCATCCCAGAGGCGTTAAGCTTTCTTGATGCACTTAGGGAAGAGTAAGAGAGTAGGGGCCACAGCTAGAGATGAATCTAGAGAGGTGGGCAGGGGACAGATCACAAATGTATTAGTCAGTATAGGCTAGATTTTACTGTGGTAATTTAATTTATTTTATTCTGTTTTATTTTTTAAATTTATTATTTATTTTTAAATTTATTTTTGGCTGCGATAGATCTTAGTTGCAGCATGCAGGATCTTCCTTGAGGCATGTGGGATCTTTCATTGTGGTATGCGGGCTCTTCGTTGTGGCACGTGGGCTTCTCTCTAGTTGTGGAGTGCGGGCTTTCCCCCTCTAGATGTGGTGTGGAGGCTCCAGGGTGCGTGGGCTCTGTAGTTGTGGCATGCGGGTTCCAGAGTGTGTGGGCTCTGTAGTTTGCAGCATGTAGGCTCTCTAGTTGAGGTGCCTGAGCTCAATAGTTGTGGCGCAGGCTTAGTTGTCCCATGGCATGTGGGATCTTAGTTCCCTGACCAGGGATCAAACCCACATCCCCTGCATTGTAAGGCAGATTCTTTACCACCGGACCACCAGGGAAGTCCCCTGTGGTAATGTTATTGAGTGAAAGTTTGTGTGTCTGATGCACAGTGAGGCCAAAAACCCAAAAGGTCGGAGTTTGGAGCAGAGAAAGATTTATTGCAGGGCCAAGCAAGGAGAATGGGTGACTCATGCTCAAAAACCCCCAAACTCCCTGATGGTTTTCAGGGAGAAGCTTTTTTTTTTTTTTGTGGGACATATTGCCTCTCACTGTTGTGGCCTCTCCCGTTGCGGAGCACAGGCTCCGGACGCACAGGCTCAGCGGCCATGGCTCACGGGCCCAGCCGCTCCACGGCATGTGGGATCTTCCCAGACCGGGGCATGAACCCGTGTCCCCTGCATTGGCAGGCGGACTCTCAACCACTGCGCCACTGGGGAAGCCCCAGGGAGAAGCTTTTATAGGCCAAATTTGGAGTGAGGGCTGCAGGGTGTGTGACTTTCTCCTGATTGGTTGGTGGTGAGGAAACAGGGTGGTGCTCCAGGAATCTCGTGCTCAGCCTGAAGTTACCATCGTCCACCAGATTGGGGTCCTTAGTTGAAAATATTCGAAGTGGTTTTTTCTTTTAATTAAATCCTCAGTAAATTAGTAATTCTCCAGCTTATCTGTGAAAACCTATCAGAGAATTAATTTTGGACACTTGATTTCCAATTCTAAAAAACAGGTCCCTCACCATGATGCTAAGATTTATGCCCTTAGACTTCATAGTACCCTATGGATGTGCCTGGACTTAAGGGTTCAGCTTTCCTTTCCTGCCACGTCCTGCCACATTTCAGGGTAACTGAACTTAGGATATATCTCTAGTGGACTTTTCTTTTTTTTTCCAAATCATGGTTTTTATTTTACTTTTTATTTGTTTCCAGTTTCATTGAGATCTAATCGACATACATCACTGAGTTTCAAGTGTACAGCAAAAAGGTTTGACTTATATTGTGAAATGTTTAGGGGACTTCTTGAAGGCTTAACGACCTACTTAAACCAATATAAAATTGGAGAATGTCCAAGGGTAACAAAAGGGTTTGTTAACACATGATGTGGAGGAATTATTTAGATCAACACACAGTAAAATGTATTTTTTAATATACATTTGTATGAATTTAACATGTGTACAGATTCATATAACCACTACAACAATCAGGATACAGAGCGATTCTGTCACCCCAAAAACCTCCCTTGTGCTATCTGTTTATAATTACACTCTTCCTCTCCTACTAACTCCTGGCAACTACTGATCTGCTCTCCATAACTATAGTTTTGTCTTTTCAAGAATGTCCTAAAAACTATGTGAAGGGTTGGGGGTGGTAGCTAACACTATGGTGATAATCATTTTGTAATTTATAAATGTACCAAATCAACACATTGTACACTTCAACTTACAATGTTATGTGTTGATTATATCTCAATAAAGCTGGGGAAAAAGAGAATGTCATAAAAATAGATTCTTATAGTATGCAACCTTTGAGACTGCCACTCATCATAATGCCTCTGAGATTCATTCAAGTTATTAGGTATATCAATTGTTTAGTCCTTTTTATTGTTGAGTAGTATTCCATTGTGTGATGTACTAGAGTTTATTCACGCATTGAAGGACATATGGGTTGTTTCCAGTTTGGGGGGTATTACAAATAAAGTGGTGATTAACTATATATATATAGGGTTTTTCTTACATCTTTATTGGAGTATATTTGCTTTACAATGCTGTGTTAGTTTCTGCTTTACAACAAAATGAATCAGTTATATATATACATATGTTCCCATATCTCTTCCCTCTTGCGTCTCCCTCCCTCCCACACTCCCTATCCCACCCCTCCAGGCAGTCACAAAGCACCGAGCTGATCTCCCTGTGCTATGCGGCTGCTTCCCACTAGCTATCTACCTTGGGTTTGGTAGTGTATTTATGTCCATGCCTCTCCCTCGCTTTGTCACAGCTCACACTCCCCTCTCCCCATATCCCCAAGTCCATTCTCTAGTAGGTCTGTGTCTTTATTCCTGTCTTACACCTAGATTCTTCATGACATTTATCCCCCTAAATTCCATATATATGTGTTAGCACACGGTATTTGTCTCTCTCTTTCTGACTTACTTCACTCTGTATGACAGACTCTAGGTCTATCCACCTCGTTACAAATAGCTCAATTTCGTTTCTTTATATGGCTGAGTAATATTCCATTGTATATATGTGCCACATCTTCTTTATCCATTCATCCGATGATGGACACTTAGGTTGTTTCCATCTCTGGGCTATTGTAAATAGAGCTGCAATGAACATTTTGGTACATGACTCTTTTTGAATTATGGTTCTCTCAGGGTATATGCCCAGTAATGGGATTGCTGGGTCATATGGTAGTTCTATTTGTAGTTTTTTTAGGTACCTCCATACTGTTCTCCACAGTGGCTGTATCAATTTACATTCCCACCAACAGTGCAAGAGTGTTCCCTTTTCTCCACACCCTCTCCAGCATTTATATTGTTTCTAGATTTTTTGATGATGGCCATTCTGACTGGTGTGAGATGATATCTCATTGTAGTTTTGATTTGCATTTCTCTAATGATTAGTGATGTTGAGCATTCTTTCATGCGTTTGTTGGCAGTCAGTACATCTTCTTTGGAGAAATGTCTATTTACGTCTTCTGCCCATTTATTGATTGGGTTGCTTGTTTTTTTGATATTGAGCTGCATGAGCTGCTTGCAAATTTTGGAGAGTAATCCTTTGTCAGTTGCTTCATTTGCAAATATTTTCTCCCATTCTGAGGGTTGCCTTTTCATCCTGTTTATGGTTTCCTTTGCTGTGCAAAAGCTTTGAAGTTTCATTAGGTCCCATTTATTTTTGTTTTTATTTTCCTTTCTCTAGGAGGTGGGTCAAAAAGGATCTTGCTGTGATTTATGTCATAGAGGGTTCTGCCTATGTTTTCCAATAAGAGTTTGATAGTTTCTGGCCTTACATTTAGGTCTTTAATCCATTTTGAGCTAATTTTTGTGTATGGTGTTAGGGAATGATCTAATCTCATACTTTTACATGTACCTATCCAGTTTTCCCAGCACCACTTATTGAAGAGGCTCTCCTTTCTCCACTGTACATTCCTGCCTCCTTTATCAAAGATAAGGTGACCATATGTGCATGGGTTTATCTCTGGGATTTCATTCCTGTTCCATTGAGCTATCTTACTGTTTTTGTGCCAGTACCATACTGTCTTGATTACTGTAGCTTTGTCGTATAGTCTGAAGTCAGGAAGCCTGATTCCTCCAGCTCTGTTTTTCGTTCTCAAGATTGCTTTGGCTATTCTTGGTCTTTTGTGTTTCCATACAAATTGTGAATTTTTTTGTTCTAGTTCTGTGAAAAATGCCAGTGGTAGTTTTATAGGGATTGCATTGAATCTGTAGATTGCTTTGGGTAGTAGAGTCATTTTCACAATGTTGATTCTTCCAATCCAAGAACATGGTATATCTCTCCATCTATTTGTATCATCTTTAATTTCTTTCATCAGTGTCTTATAATTTTCTGCATACAGGTCTTTTGTCTCCTTAGGTAGGTTTATTCCTAGATATTTAATTCTTTTTGTTGCAATGGTAAATACGAGTGTTTTCTTGATTTCACTTTCAGATATTTCATCATTAGTGTATAGGAATGCCACAGATTTCTGTGCATAAATATTGTATCCTGCTACTTTACCAAATTCATTGATTAGCTCTAGTAGTTTTCTGGTAGCATCTTTAGGATTCTCTATGTATAGTATCAGGTCATCTGCAAACAGTGACAGCTTTACTTCTTCTTTTCCGATTTGGATTCCTTTTATTTCCTTTTCTTCTCTGATTGCTGTGGCTAAAATTTCCAAAACTATGTTGCATAAGAGTGGTGAGAGTGGGCAACCTTGTCTTGTTGCTGATCTTAGTGGAAATGCTTTCAGTTTTTCACCATTGAGGATGATGTTGGCTGTGGGTTTGTCATATATGGCCTTTATTATGTTGAGGAAAGTTCCCTCTATGTCTACTTTCTGCAGGGTTTTTATCATAAATGGATGTTGAATTTTGTCGAAAACTTTCTCTGCATCTATTGAGATGATCATATGGTTTTTCTCCTTCAGTTTGTTAGTATGGTGTACCACATTGATTGATTTGCGTATGTTGAAGAATCCTTGCATTCCTGGAATAAACCCCACTTGATCATGGTGTATGATCCATTTAATGTGCTGTTGGATTGTGTTTGCTAGTATTTTGTTGAGGATTTTTGCGTCTATGATCATCAGTGATATTGGCCTGTAGTTTTCTTTCTTTGTGACATCATTGTCTGGTTTGCGTATCAGGGTGATGGTGGCCTCGTAGAATGAGTTTGGAAGTGCTCTTCCCTATGCTATATTTTGGAAGCTTTTGAGAAGTATAGGTGTTAGCTCTTCTCTAAATGTTTGATAGAATTTTCCTGTGAAGCCATCTGGTCCTGGGCTTTTGTTTGTCGGAAGGTTTTTAATCACAGTTTCAATTTCATTGCTTGTGATTGGTCTGTTCATATTTTCTATTTCTTCCTGATTCAGTCATGGCAGGTTGTGCATTTCTAAGAATTAGTCCATTGCTTCCAGGTTGTCCATTTTATTGGCATAGAGTTGCTTGTAGTAATCTCTCACGATATTTTGTATTTCTACAGTGTCAATTGTTACTTCTCCTTTTCCATTTCTAATTCTATTGATTTGAGTCTTCTCCCTTTTTTTCTTGATGAGTCTGGCTAATGGTTTTTCTATTTTGTTTATCTTCTCAAAGAACCAGCTTTTAGTTTTATTGATCTTTGCTATCGTTTCCTTCATTTCTTTTTCATTTATTTGTGATCTGATTTTTATGATTTCTTTCCTTAGGCTAACTTTGGGGGTTATTTTGTTCTTCTTTCTCTTAGTGCTTTAGGTGCAAGGTTAGGTTGTTTATTCAAGATGTTTCCTGTTTCTTAAGGTAGTATTGTATTGCTATAAACTTCCCTCTTAGAACTGCTTTTGCTGCATCCCATAGATTTTGGGTCATCATGTCTCCATTGTCATTTGTTTCTAGGTATTTTTTAATTTCCTCTTTGATTTCTTCAGTGATAACTTCGTTATTAAGTAGTGTATTGTTTAGCCTCCATGTGTTTGTATTTTTTACAGATCTTTTCCTGTAATTGATATCTAGTCTCATGGCATTGTGGTCGGAAAAGATATTTGATACAATTTCAATTTTCTTAAATTTCCCAAGGCTTGATTTGTGACCCATGATATGATCCATCCTAGACAACGTTCCATGAGAACTTGAGAAAAATGTGTATTCTGTTGTTTTTGGATGGAATGTCTTATAAATATCAATTAAGTCCATCTTGTTTAATGTATCATTTAAAGCTTGTGTTTCCTTATTTATTTTCATTTTGGATGATGTGTCCATTGGTGAAAGTGGGGTGTTAAAGTCCCCTACTATGAATGTGTTACTGTCGATTTCCCCTTTTATGGTTGTTAGTATTTGCCTTACGTATTGAGGTGTTCCTATGTTGGGTGCATAAATATTTACAATTGTTATATCTTCTTGGATCGATCCCTTGATCATTATGTAGTGTCCTTCTTTGTCTCTTCTAATAGTCTTTATTTTAAAGTCTATTTTGTCTGATATGAGAATTGGTACTCCAGCTTTTTTTTCATTTCCATTTGCATGGAATATCTTTTTCCATCCCCTTACTTTCAGTCTGTATGTGTCTCTAGGTCTGAAGTGGATCTCATGTAGACAGGAAATATATGGGTCTTGTTTTTGTATCCATTCAGCCAATCTGTGTCTTTTGGTGGGAGCATTTAGTCCATTTACATTTAAGGTAATTATCGATATGTATGTTCCTATTCCCATTTTCTTAATTGTTTTGGGTTTGTTATTGTAGGTCTTTTCCTTCTCTTGTGTTTCTTGCCTGGAGAAGTTCCTTTAGCAGTTGTTGTAGAGCTGGTTTGGTGATGCTGAACTCGCTCAGCTTTTGCTTGTCTGTAAGGTTTTTAATTTCTCCATCAAATCTGAATGAGATCCTTGCTGTGTAGAGTAATCTTGGTTGCAGGTTTTTCTCCTTCATCACTTTAAATATGTCCTGCCACTCCCTTCTGGCTTGCAGAGTTTCTGCTGAAAGATCAGCTGTTAACCTTATGGGGATTCCCTTGTGTGTTATTTGTTGTTTTTCCCTTGCTGCTTTTAATATGTTTTCTCAGTATTTAATTTTTGACAGTTTCATTAATATGTGCCTTGTTGTATTTCTCCTTGGATTTATCCTGTATGGGACTCTCTGTGCTTCCTGGACTTGATTAAGTATTTCCTTTCCTATATTAGGGAAGTTTTCAACTATAATCTCTTCAAATACTTTCTCAGTCCCTTTCTTTTCTCTTCTTCTTCTGGAACCCCTATAATTCGAATGTTGGTGCGTTTAATGTTGTCCCAGAGGTCTCTGAGACTGTCCTCAGTTCTTTTCATTCTTTGTTTTAAATTTTGCTGTGCAGTAGTTATTTCCACTCTTTTATCCTCCAGGTCACTTTTTCGTCCTTCTGCCTCAGTTATTCTGCTATTGATCCCACCTAGAGTATTTTTAATTTCATTTATTGTGTTGTTCATCATTGTTTGTTTCATCTTTAGTTCTTCTAGATCCTTGTTAAATGTTTCTTGCATTTTGCCTCTTCTATTTCCATACTTTTGGATCGTCTTTATTATCATTATTCTGAATTCCTTTTCAGGTAGACTGCCTACTTCCTCTTCATTTGTTAGGTCTGGTGGGTTTTTATCTAGCTCCTTCATCTGCGGTGTGTTTTTCTGTCTTCTCATTTTGCTTATCTTACTGTGTTTGGGGTCTCCTTTTTGCAGGCTGCAGGTTCGTAGTTCCCGTTGTTTTTGGTGTCTGTTCCCAGTGGCTAAGGTTGGTTCAGTCGGTTGTGTAGGCTTCCTGGTGGAGGGGACTAGTGCCTGTGTTCTGGTGGATGAGGCTGGATCTTGTCTTTCTGGTGGGCAGGTCCATGTCTGGTGGTGTGTTTTGGGGTGTCTGTGGACTTATTATGATTTTAGGCAGCCTCTCTGCTAATGGGTCGGGTTGTGTTCCTGTCTTGCTAGTTGTTTGGCATATTCCTGTCTTGCTAGTTGTTTGGCATAGGATGACCAGCACTGTAGCTTGCTGGTCGTTGAGTGAAGCTGGGTGCTGGTGTTGAGATGGAGATCTCTGGGAGATTTTTGCCATTTGATATTATGTGGAGCTGGGAGGTCTCTTGTTGGCCAGTGTCCTGAAGTTGGCTCTCCCACCTCAGAGGCACAGCATTGACTCCTGGCTGCAGCACCAAGAGCCTTTCATCCACCCGGCTCAGAATAAAAGCGAGAAAAATTAGAAAGAAAGAATTAGTAGAAGTAGAAAGAAAGAAAGAAAGAAAGAAAGGGGCGAGGGAGGGGGGGAGGGAGGGAGGGAGGGAGGGAGGGAGTAAAGAAGGAAGGAGGGAAGGAAGGGAAAAAGAAAGGAAGAATATAAAGTAAAATAAAATAAAGTAAGATAAAATATAATAAATTATTAAAATAAAAAAATTGTTATTAAGAGAACAAAAAATGGACGGATAGAACCCTATGACAAATGGTGGAAGTAAAGCTATACAGACAAAATTTCACACAGAAGCATACACATACACACTCACAAAAAGAGGAAAAGGGGAAAAAATCATAAATCTTGCTCCCAAAGTCCACCTCCTGAATTTGGGATGATTCGTTGTCTATTCATGTATCCCACAGATGCATGGTACATCCAGTTGATTGTGGAGCTTTAATCCACTGCTTCTGAGGCTGCTGGGAGAGATTTCCCTTTCTCTTCTTTCTTCTCACAGCTCCCGGGGGCTCAGCTTTGGATTTGGCCCCGCCTCTGTGTGTAGGTCGCTGGAGGGCGTCTGTTCTTCGCTCAGACAGGACGAGGTTAAAGGAGCCGCTGACTCGGAGGCTCTGGCTCACTCAGGCCGGGGGGAGGGAGGGGCACGGAGTGCGGGGGGAGCCTGCGGCAGCAGAGGCCGGCGTGATGTTGCACCAGCCTGAGGCACACCGTGCGTTCTCCTGGGAAAGTTGTCCCTGGATCCCGGGACCCTGCAAGTGGCGGACTGCACAGGCTCTCCGGAAGTGTGGTGTGGAGAATGACCTGTGCTGGCACACAGGCTTCTTGGTGGCAGCAGCAGCAGCCTTAGCGTCTCATGCCTGTCTCTGTGGCCTGCGCTTTTAGCTGCGGCTCGTGCCCATCTCTGGACCTCCTTAAAGCAGCGTTCTTAATCCCCTCTCCTCACGCACCAGGAAACAAAGAGGGAAGAAAAAGTCTCTTGCCTCTTCGGCACGTCCAGACATTTCCGGACTCCCTCCCGGCCAGCCGTGGTGCACTAACCCCACAGGCTGTGTTCACACCGCCATCCCCAGTCCTCTCCCTGCACTCCGACCGAAGCCCGAGCTGCAGCTCTCAGCCCCGCCTGCCCCAGCGGGTGAGCAGACGAGCCTCTCGGGCTGGTGAGTGCTGGTCGGCACCGATCCTCTGTGCGGGAATCTCTCCGCTTTGCCCTCCGCACCCTTGTGGCTGCGCTCTCCTCCGTGGCCCCGAAACTCCCCCACTCCGCCACCCACAGTCTCCGCCTGCGAAGGGGCTTCCTAGTGTGTGGAAACGTTTCCTCCTTCACAGCTCCCTCCCACTGGTGCAGGTTCCATCCCTATTCTTTTGTCTCTTTTTATTCTTTTTTCTTTTGCCCTACCCAGGTACGTGGGGAGTTTCTTGCCTTTTGGGAGGTCTGAGGTCTTCTGCCAGCGTTCAGTAGGTGTTCTGTAGGAGTTGTTCCACGTGTAGATGTATTTCTGGTGTATCTGTGGCGAGGAACGTGATCTCTGCATCTTACTCTTCTGCCATCTTCCCGGAAGCCTCTATATAGGTTTTTTTATGAACGTAAGTTTCATTCCTCTTGGATATATACCTAGGAGTGGGATTGCTTGCTTTTATGGGTAAATATATATTAATTTTATAAGGAACTGCCGAACTATTTTCCAGAGTGGTTATACCAGTTTGCTTTTCCACCTGCAGTGTACAAGGGTTCTAGGTAGTTTGCTTTCTCACCTTTATTTGGTATTGTCAGCATTTTGTACTTAAACCATTCTAATAGGTAGTAATCATGGCATTAATTTTTATTTCTCTAATGGCTACAGATGTTAAACATCTTTTCATGTCATTATTTGTCCTCCACATATCCTCTTTTGTGAAGTGTCAAAGTCTTTTGCCCATTTTTAAATTGAGTTCATTTTTTTGGGCATATGAATATCCAATTATTTCAAACCATTTGTTGAAAAGAATGTACTTTCTCCATTGAGTTGCGTATGTACTTTTGTCAAAAATCAGTTCACCATATTAGTGTGTAGACCTACGTCTGGACTCTATTCTATTCCATTGATCTATAAATCTATTCTTTCACCAATAATACCTTGCCTTGATTGCTTTATGCCTTATTACTTAATATAGTAGCTTTATAAGTCATCTTAAATTGGGTAGTATGGGGTCTCCAGTTTTATTCTTCTTTTAAAAATTTGTTTTGGCTATTCTAGTTACTTTGATGTTCCTATTAATTTTAGATTTTCCTTGTCTATATTTACAAAAATTTCTTCATAGATGTTGGCTGCAATTGCATTAAGTCTGTACATCAGTTTGGAGGGAATTAACATCTTTGCTAGGTTTCTGATACATAAACATGGTATGTCTCTCCATTTATTGAGGCCTTCTTTCATTTCTTTCATCAGCGTTTTGTAGTTTTCAGCATATAGATCCTGAACATGTTTTGTTAAATCGAAGTATTTTCTTTTATTTTCTACTATTGTGAATGATATATTTTAAAAATTGTTACCTCAAATTGCACATGGCTAGTACATAGCAATAGTTCTAGGATTTTATGGATTCCTTGGGATCTTCTTAGTAGACAATTATATCCATCTGTGAATAGGAGAAATTTTCTAATATCCTTTGATAACTCCTTTTATCCCGCTTCCTTTTCATTTCGTTTCTTCTGGGTTTTTTGTTCCTCTGTTACCTCAGTATTCGACTTAAATTTATATATTGTGATTTTTGCAATATCTGTATGCCTTTTGTTATTTTTTTCTGCCTTATTGCACTGACTAAGACTTTCACTTCACTGTTGAATAGGAGTGGTGATAGTGGACCTTCCTGCCTCTTTCCTCATCTTAGGGGGAAATAATTCAGTCTTCAACCTTAAGAATGATGTTAGCTGTAGTGGTTTTTCGTTTGGTTTTTGTTTTTATACATGGTCTTTATCAAGTTGAGGAAGTTCCCTTTTATGCCTGTTTTGCTGAAAGTTGTTATCATGAATGGACAAGTCAACAATTTTGTCAAATACTTTCTCTGCACCAATATGATCATGTGGTTTTTCTTTAGATAGTTAATATGGTAGATTTCACTGATTAGTTGTCTCATGTTAAACCAGCCTTACAATCCCAGGAAAAACACCACTTGGTTATGATGTATACTTCTTTTTTCTGTTAGATTCAATTTGCTAATACTTTGTTGGGGAGTTTTATGTCTAAGTTCATGAGAGATAGTGTTCTGCAGCTTTCTTTTCTTGAACTGTCTGTCGGTTTTGGTATCAGGGTAATGTTGGCCTCATAAAATGAGAAGAGTTCAGTCCTCTCATATTTTCTCTGAGGGATTGTGTAGTATTGGTGTAAATTCTTCGTAAAAGTTTTCAGTGGAATTTACCAGTGAAACCACCTGGGCCTGTAGAATTCTTCTTTGAAATGTTTCTTACTACGAGTTCAATTTATTGAACAAGTATATGTGGTATGCTGAATTATGGCCTCCTATATATATGTCCTAGTTTCCAGAACCTGTGGATATATTACCCTACTGGCAAAAGGGACCCTGCAAACTTGATCAAGTTAAAGATCTAGAGATGGGGAGATTACCTGGATTGTCTGAATGGGCCCCAAATATACTCACAAGAGTCCTTTAAAAAGGGAGGCAAGAGACAGGAGGGGAAGACGGCGGAAGAGTAAGATGCGGAGATCACCTTCCTCCCCACAGATACACCAGAAATACATCTACACGTGGAACAACTCCTACAGAACACCTACTGAACGCTGGCAGAAGACCTCAGACCTCCCAAAAGGCAAGAAACTCCCCACGTACCTGGGTAAGGCAAAAGAAAAAAGAATAAACAGAGACAAAAGGATAGGGACGGGACCTGCACCAGTGGGAGGTAGCTGTGAAGGAGGAAAGGTTTCCACACACTAGGAAGCCCCTTCGCGAGTGGAGACTGTGGGTGGCGGAGCGGGGAAGCTTCGGAGCCGCGGAGGAGAGCGCAGCAACAGGGGTGCGGAGGGCAAAGCGGAGAGATTCCTGCACAGAGGATTGGTGCCCACCAGCACTCACCAGCCCGAGAGGCTGGTCTGCTCACCTGCTGGGGCGGGCGGGGCTGCGAGCTGAGGCTCAGGCTTTGGTAGGAGCGCAGGGAGAGGACTGGGGTTGGCTGGGTGAACACAGCCTGTGGGGTTAGTGCACCTCGGCTAGCTGGGATGGAGTTCGGGAAAAGGTCTGCAGCTGCCAAAGAGGCAAGAGACTTTTTATTCCAGCTTTGTTTCCTGCTGCACGAGGAGAGGGGATTAAGAGCACTGCTTAAAGGAGGTCCAGAGACGGGCGTGAGCCGGCGCTACAAGTGCGGACCACAGAGACGGGCAGGAGACGCTAAGGCTGCTGCTGCCGCCACCAAGAAGCCTGTGTGCGAGCACAGGTCACTATCCACACCTCCCTTCTGGGGAGCCTGTGGAGCCCACCACTTGCAGGGTCCCGGGATCCAGGGACAACTTCCCAGGGAGAACGCACGGTGAGCCTCAGGCTGGTGCAACGTCATGCCGGCCTCTGCCGCCGCAGGCTCGCCCTGCATTCCGTGCCCCTCCCTCCCCCGGCCTGAGTGAGCCAGAGCCCTCGAATCAGCGGCTCCTTTAACCCCGTCCTGTCTGAGCAAAGAACAGACGCCCTCCGGCGACCAACATGCAGAGGCAGGGCCAAATCCAAAGCTGAGCCCCTGGGAGCTGTGAGAAGAAAGAAAAGAAAGGGAAATCTCTCCCAGCAGCCTCAGAAGCAGTGGATTAAAGCTCCACAATCAACTTGAAGTACCCTGCATCTGTGGAATACATGAATAGACAACGAATCATCCCAAATTGAGGAGGTGGACTTTGAGAGCAAGATTTATGATTTTTTCCCCTTTTCTTCTTTTTCTGAGTGTGTATATGTATGCTTCTGTGTGAGATTTTGTCTGTATAGCTTTGCTACCACCATTTGTCCTAGGGTTCTATCTGTCCGTGTTTTTTTTTAATTGTTTATTCTTAATAATTAATTTTAATTTTAATAACTTTATTTTATTTTACTTTATCTTATTTCTTTCTTTCTGTCTTTCTGTCTTTCTGTCTGTCTTTCTTTCTTTCTTTCTTTCCTTCCTTCCTTCCCTCCTTTCGACAACCAATCATCCCAAATTGAGGAGGTGGACTTTGAGAGCAAGATTTATGATTTTTTCCTCTTTTCCTCTTTTTGTGAGTGTGTATGTGTATGCTTCTGTATGAGGTTTTGTCTGTATAGCTTTGCTTCCACCATTTGTCCTAAGGTTCTATCTGTCCCTTTTTTTTTAATTTTTAAAATTTGTTTCTTAATAATTATGTTGAATTTAATAACTTTATTTTATTTTACTTTATCTTCTTTCTTTCTTTCCTTTTTCCTTCCTTCCGTCCTTCCTTCCTTGCTTCCTTTCTTTCTTTCTTTCTTCCTACTTCTACTAATTCTTTCTCTCTACATTTACTCCCTTCTATTCTGAGCCGGGTGGATGAAAGGCTCTTGGTGCTGCAGCCAGGAGTCAGTGCTGTGCCTCTGAGGTGGGAGAGCCAACTTCAGGACACTGGTCCACAAGAGACCTCCCAGCTCCACATAATATCAAATGGCGAAAATCTCCCAGAGATCTCCATCTCAACACCAGCACCCAGCTTCACTCAACGACCAGCAAGCTACAGTGCTGGACATCCTATGCCAAACAACTAGCAAGACAGGAACACAACCCCACCCATTAGCAGAGAGGCTGCCTAAAATCATAATAAGTCCACAGACACCCCAAAACACACCACCAGACATGGACCTGCCCACCAGAGAGACAAGATCCAGCCTCATCCACCAGAACACAGGCACTAGTCCCCTCCACCAGGAAGCCTACACAACCCACTGAACCAACCTTAGCCACTGGGGACAGACACCAAAAACAATGGGAATTACGAACCTGCAGCCTTCAAAGAGACTCGAAACACAGTAAGATAAGCAAAATGAGAAGACAGAAAAACACACAGCAGATGAAGGAGCAAGATAAAATCCCACCAGACCTAACAAATGAAGAGGAAATAGGCAGTCTACCTGAAAAATAATTCAGAATAATGATAATAAAGATGATCCAAAATCTTGGAGATAGAATAGACAAAATTCACGAAACATTTAACAAGGACCTCGAAGAACTGAAGATGAAACAAACAACAATGAACAACACAATAAATGAAATTAAAAATACTCTAGGTGGGATCAATAGCAGAATAACTGAGGCAGAAGGACGAAAAAGTGACCTGGAGGATAAAAGAGTGGAAATAACTACTGCACAGCAAAATTTAAAACAAAGAATGAAAAGAACTGAGGACAGTCTCAGAGACCTCTGGGACAACATTAAACGCACCAACATTCGAATTATAGGGGTTCCAGAAGAAGAAGAGAAAAGAAAGGGACTGAGAAAGTATTTGAAGAGATTATAGTTGAAAACTTCCCTAATATGGGAAAGGAAACAGTTAATCAAGTCCAGGAAGCACAGAGAGTCCCATACAGGATAAATCCAAGAGAAATATGCCAAGACACATATTAATCAAACTGTCAAAAATTAAATACAAGAAAGCATATTAAAAGCAGCAAGGGAAAAACAACAAATAACACAAAGGGAATCCCCATAAGGTTAACAGCTGATCTTTCAGCAGAAACTTTGCAAGACCGAAGGGAGTGGCAGGACATATTTAAAGTGATGAAGGAGAAAAACCTGCAACCAAGATTACTGTACCCAGCAAGGATCTCATTCAGATTTGATGGAGAAATTAAAATCTTTACAGACAAGCAAAAGCTGAGAGAGTTCAGCACCACAAAACTAGCTTTACAACAAATGCTAAAGGAACTTCTCTAGGCAAGAACCACAAGAGAAGGAAAAGACCTACAATAACAAACCCAAAACAATTTAGAAAATGGGAATAAGAGCATACATATCGATAACTACCTTAAATGTAAATGGACTAAATGCTCCCACCAAAAGACACAGATTGGCTGAATGGATACAAAAACAAGGCCCATATATATGCTGTCTGCAAGAGACCCACTTCAGATCTAGAGACACATACAGACTGAAAGTAAGGGGATGGAAAAAGATATTCCATGCAAATGGAAACGAAAAAAAAGCTGGAGTACCAATTCTCATATCAGACAAAATAGACTTTAAAATAAAGACTATGAGAAGAGATCAAGAAGGACACTACATAATGATCAAGGGATCGATCCAAGAAGAAGATATAACAATTGTAAATATTTATGCACCCAACATAGGAGCACCTCAATACATAAGGCAAATACTAACAGCCATAAAAACGGAAATCAACAGTAACACATTCATAGTAGGGGACTTTAACACCCCATTTTCACCAATGGAGAGATCATCCAAAATGAAAATAAATAAGGAAACACAAGCTTTAAATGATACATTAAACAAGAAGGACTTAATTGATGTTTATAGGACATTCCATCCAAAAACAACAGAATACACATTTTTCTCAAGTGTTCATGGAATATTCTCCAGGGTAGATCATATCTTGGGTCACAAATCAAGCCTTGGTAAATTTAAGAAAATTGAAATTATATCAAGTGTCTTCTCTGACCACAATGCTATGAGACTAGATGTCAATTACAGGAAAAGATCTGTAAAAAATACAAACACATGGAGGCTAAACACTACACTACTTAATAACGAAGTGATCACTGAAGAAATGAAAGAGGAAATCAAAAAATACCTAGAAACAAATGACAATGTAGACACGACGACCCAAAACCTATGGGATGCAGCAAAAGCAGTTCTAAGAGGGAAGTTTATAGCAATACAAGCCCACCTTAAGAAACAGGAAATATCTCGAGTAAACAACCTAACCTTGCACCTAAAGCACTTAGAGAAAGAAGAACAAAAAAACCCCAAAGTTAGCAGAAGGAAAGAAATCATAAAAATCAGATCAGAAATAAATGAAAAAGAAATGAAGGAAATGATAGCAAAGATCAATAAAACTAAAAGCTGGTTCTTTGAGAAGATAAACAAAATAGATAAACCATTAGCCAGACTCATCAAGAAAAAAAGGTAGAAGACTCAAATCAATAGAATTAGAAATGAAAAAGAAGTAACAACTGCCACTGCAGAAATACAAAAGTTCATGAGAGATTACTACAAGCAACTCTATGCCAATAACATGGACAACCTGGACGAAATAGACAAATTCTTGGAAATGCACAACCTGTCAAGATTGAATCAGGAAGAGATAGAAAATATAAACAGACCAATCACAAGCACTGAAATTGAAACTGCAATTAAAAATCTTCCAACAAACAAAAGCCCAGGACCAGGTGGCTTGACAGGCGAATTCTATAAAACAATTAGGGAAGAGCTAACACCTATCCTTCTCAAACTCTTCCAAAATATAGCAGAGGGAGGAACACTCCCAAATTCATTCTACGAGGCCACCATCACCTTGATACCAAAACCAGACAAAGATGTCAAAAAGAAATAAAACTACAGGTCAATATCACTATTGAACAGAGATGCAAAAATCCTCAACAAAATACTAGAAAACACAATCCAACAGCACATTAAAAGGATCATACACCATGATCAAGTGGGGTTTATTCCAGGAATGCAAGGATTCCTCAATATATGCAAATCAATCAACGTGATACACCATAGTAACAAACTGAAGGAGAAAAGCCATATGATCATCTCAATAGATGCAGAGAAAGCTTTTGACAAAATTCAATACCAATTTATGATAAAAACCCTGCAGAAAGTAGGCATAGAAGGAACTTTCCTCAAGATAATGAAGGCCATATATGACAAACCCACAGCCAACATCATCCTCAATGGTGAAAAACTGAAAGCATTTCCACTAAGATCAGGAACAAGACAAGGTTGCCCACTCTCACCACTCTTATGCAACATAGTTTTGGAAGTTTTAGCCACAGCAATCAGAGAAGAAAAGGAAATAAAAGGAATCCAAATCAGAAAAGAAGAAGTAAAGCTGTCACTGTCTGCAGATGACATGATACTATACATAGAGAATCGTAAAGATGCTACCAGGAAACTACTAGAGCTAATCAATGAATTTGGTAAAGTTGCAGGATACAAAATTAATGCACAGAAATCTGTGGCATTCCTATACACTAATGATGAAATATCTGAAAGTGAAATCAAGAAAACACTTGTATTTACCATTGCAACAAAAAGATTTAAATATCTAGGAATAAACCTACCTAAGGAGACAAAAGACCTGTATGCAGAAAATTATAAGACACTGATGAAAGAAATTAAAGATGATACAAATAGATGGAGAGATATACCATGTTCTTGGATTGGAAGAATCAATATTGTGAAAATGACTCTACTACCCAAAGCAATCTACATATTCAATGCAATCCCTATCAAACTACCACTGGCATTTTTCACAGAAGTAGAACAAAAAATTTCACAATTTGTATGGAAACACAAAAGACCCCGAATAGCCAAAGCAATCTTGAGAACAAAACCCAGAGCTGGAGGAATCAGGCTCCCTGACTTCAGACTATACTACAGAGCTACAGTAATCAAGAGAGTATGGTACTGGCACAAAAACAGAAATATAGATCAAAGAACAGGGTAGAAAGCCCATAGGTAAACCCACGCACATATGGTCTCCTTGTCTTTTATAAAGGAGGCAAGAATGTACAGTGGAGAAAGGACAGCCTCTTCAATAAGTGGTGCTGGGAAAACTGGACAGGTACATGTAAAAGTATGAGATTAGATCACTCCCTAACACGATACACAAAAATAAGTTCAAAATGGATTAAAGACCTAAATGTAAGGCCAGAAACTATCAAACTCTTAGAGGAAAACATAGGCAGAACACTCTATGACATAAATCACAACAAGGTCCTTTTTGACCCACCTCCTAGAGAAATGGAAATAAAAACAAAAATAAACAAATGGGACCTAATGAAACTTCAAAGCTTTTGCACAGCAAAGGAAACCATAAACAGGATGAAAAGGCAACCCTCAGAATGGAAGAAGATATTTGCAAATGAAGCAACTGACAAAGGATTAATCTCCAAAATTTGCAAGCAGCTCATGCAGCTCAATATCAAAAAAACAAAAAACCCAATCCAAAAATGGGCAGAAGACCTAAATAGACATTTCTCCAAAGAAGATATACAGACTGCCAACAAACAGATGAAAGAATGCTCAACATCATTAATCATTAGAGAAATGCAAATCAAAACTACAATGAGATATCATCTCACACCAGCAGAATGGCCATCATCAAAAAATCTAGAAACAATAAATGCTGGAGAAGGTGTGGAGAAAAGGGAACACTCTTGCACTGCTGGTGGGAATGTGAATTGGTACAGCCACTATGGAGAACAGTATGGAGGTTCCTTAAAAAACTACAAATAGAACTACCATATGACCCAGCAATCCCACTACTGGGCATATACCCTGAGAAAACTGTAATTCAAAAAGAGTCATGTACCAAAATGTTCATTGCAGCTCTATTTACAATAGCCTGGAGATGGAAACAACCTAAGTGTCCATCATCGGATGAATGGATAAAGAAGATGTGGCACATATGTACAATGGAATATTACTCAGCCATAAAAAGAAACGAAATTGAGCTATTTGTAATGAGGTGGATAGACCTAGAGTCTGTCATACAGAGTGAAGTAAGTCAGAAAGAGAGAGACAAATACTGTATGCTAACACATATATATGGAATTTAAGGGAAAAAAATGTCATGAAGAACCTAGGGGTAAGACAGGAATAAAGACACAGACCTATTAGAGAAAGGACTTGAGGATATGGGGAGGGGGAAGGGTGAGTTGTGACAAAGCGAGAGAGAGGCATGGACATATATACACTACCAAACGTAAGGTAGATAGCTAGTGGGAAGCAGCTGCATAGCACAGGGAGATCAGCTCGTTGCTTTATGACCGCCTGGAGGGGTGGGATAGGGAGGGTGGGAGGGAGGGAGACACAAGAGGGAAGAGATATGGGAACATGTGTATATGTATAACTGATTCACTTTGTTATAAAGCAGAAAGTAACACACCATTGTAAAACAAGTATACCCTGATAAAGATGTTAAAAACATAAAAAATAAAAAGGGAGACAAGAAAGTCAAAGGAGGGATTAGGAGATGTGGCAATGGAAGTAAGATGCTACACTGCTTATTTTGAAGATGGAGGAAAGGACCATGTGGCAGATAATGAAGCTCCATTAGCTGGAAGAGGCAAGGAAATGGATTTTCCCCTTGAGCCTCCAAAAGGAACCAGCCTTGCTGAATTTCGCCCAGTGAATTTAGCCCAGTGAAACTGATTGCAGACTTTTGTTCCATGTGCACTTAAAGATAATGTATATTCTGCTGTTGTTGGGTGGAGCGTTCTATAAATGTCAATTACATCCAGTTGGTTGATTCTGTTGTTCAGATCTTCTGTATCCTTGCAGATTTTCTGTCTATTAGTTCTATCTATTACAGAAAGAGGAGTATTGAAATCTCCAACTCTAATTGTGGACATGTTTATTTCTCCTTTCAGTTCTGTCATCTTTTGCCTCATGTATTTTAAAGCTCTGGTATTTGATGCACACACATAGCTAGAACTGTGTGGTAGGCAGTCCCTAAGAAGGTGCGTCCAAATGAACTAACCTGTTGATGTTCATGCCTTTGTAATACCCTCCCATTGGGCAGGGGCAGGACCAGGGACTTGCTTCTAATGGGTAGAATATGGCAAAGGTTATGGTATGTCACTCTCTTGATTGTCATGTTATATGGCAAAGATGATGAAATGTCACTCCCATAATTATTTCACATTATGTAAGACTCCATTTTAGCAAACTGGAGTGAGAGATTATCTTTGTTGGACAGATGAAGTAAGCAGCCATGTTGAGGAAACCCACATGGCAAGGAGCTTCAGCTAGCCTCTAGGAACTGCAGGTGGCCTCTCATATCTGAGGGTGGCTTCCAAAGGACAGCCAAGAAAAATCTAGGGCCCTTAGTTATACTGCTGCAAGGAAATGAATTCTTCCCCAAACCTCGATGAGTTTGGAAGGGGATTTTTCCCCAGTCAAGCTTATGATGAGACTGCATCCTTAGCTGATACCTAGATTGCAGGCACCTGAAGCAGAGAACCTAGTTAAGCTGTGCCCTGATTTCTGACCTACGAAAACTGTCAGATAACAGATGTGCATTGTTTTAAGTCACTCAGTTTGTGGGTAATTTGTTACACAGCAAGAGAAAACTAGTGCAGATTGTAATGTCTTCTTGGTGCATAGATCAGTTATTGTTATGTAATGTCCCTCTTCGTTCCTAGTAATTTTCTTTGCTGGGAAGTCTAAGTCTGATATTAATAAAGTCACTCCAGCTTTCTGTTACTCATGTTTACATGGTATATATGTTTCCATCCTTTTACTTTAAACCTACCTATGTCAGGATATTTGAAGTGAACTTCTTCCTTTCTTTTTTGAATGACAATGTCAGGTTTATTGCCCTGGGTTAAACCAGTGGAGAAAGGATGTGGGGAGGGGGAGGGTGGACACAGGAAGTGGCTGAAGGCATCCTCATGGCCTTGGCCTGTGTGGAGTCCTCAGCACTCTGGGAAGCCAACCAGTGTACTTCGGACCTGCTGATCACTTGCTCACGGGCCAGGCCCCCACTAAAGTTCAAGGCACAACCCAAGGCTCTGCCTAGCAAGCCCCCTCCTCTGTATGGAGTTACCTGCATAGGTCTGAGCACAGAGGAGGGGGCTGTGGTGATGGTCTCTACTGGGGCAGCATCCTTAGGAAGGTGTCTTGGTGGAGGAGAAGGCTGCCGCCTTCTTGGTGAGGGTCTTCAACAGTGCCAGGTTCTTGGGCAGCCTGGTGCTGGCTTTCATCACATCATGTTTGATGTTCTTCCAGATCCTGACCGCTAGGTTTTACTCAAGCTTTTGCTGCTGCATCATGCTTGCCTTCTTGGGTGCCATAAACCAATGGCCCTTCCTCGGGCCCGATTCCACTCCAAGGCCGCCACTGTCTTGCTCTTTGCTGGCTTCTGCACTTGAAGTGAATTTCTAGGCACTTGTTTTGGGGTCTTGTTTTTTATCCATTATGACATTCTCTCTTAATTGATTTGTATAGACCATTTACATTTAATGTAGTTATTGATATGTTTGGATTTATGTCTACCATTTTATTATTTGTTTTCTTTTGTTCTGTCTGATTTTTGTTCCTCCATTTCCCCTTTTCTGCCTATTTTTAGATTCCTTTGAACACGTTTTAGTATTCCATTTAATTCATCTATTGTGTTATTAAAATTTTTATCTCTTTGTATATTCTAGGGAATACAACATACATACTTAAGTTTTTACAATCTACCTAGAGTCAATATTTTACCAATTCAAGTGGAATATAGAAACCATACTAACATAGGTTCCTTTATCCCCCTAGCCCTTTATGTTATGATTGTTTGTGTATTACATCTACATATATTGAAAATCCCATTAGATCATGTTATAACTTTTGTTTTCAAAAAGCCTATTTTAAAGAACTATTTTAAAGAGAAGAACTTCTCTTAGCCATCCTTTTATAGCAGGTCTGCTGTCAATGGATTCTCTCAGTTTTCCTGCTTTGGAGAATGTCTTTATTTCACTGTTATTCCTGAAAGCTATTTTTGCTGGATATATTATTTGGGGTTGACAGTTCTTTCGGCACTTTAAAAATGTTGTGCACTTCCTTATGGCCACCTTGGTTTCTGATGAGAAATCCATAGTCATTTGAATTGTCATTATTCTAAATGTAATTTGTTATTTTTCTGCTTTCAATGTATTTTCTTTGTCTTTCTTTTCAATAGTTTGAATATAATATGTGTGGACATTGGTTCTTTTGAGTTTTCCCTGTTTGGACTTTGCTGGGGCTCTTGAATCTGCAGGTTTATTTCTTTTGCTAACTTTGGAATGTTTTTAGTTATTATATGCTCACATATTTTTTTTCTGTATCACACTCTTTTTCCTGTCCTGGGACTCCAAACACGTGAATATTAGACCTTTTGTTATTATCCTACAGGTCTTTGTGGCTATATTAATTTATTTCTCAATTTTTCCTCTGTTGTTCAAGTTGGATAATTTCTATTGATCTGTCTTCAGATTTACTGACTCATCTTCATTCTGCTACTGAGCCCATTTAGTCACCTTTAAAATTTCAGTTATTATATTTTTTAGTTATAACATTTCAGTTTGGTTCTTCCCTTATTGTTTACTCCTTTGCCGAGATTTTCTGCCTTTATATTCATTTCAAGACTGTTTGCTTTAAATTGTTGGAGCGTTTTTACACCTGATCTTAGCCAAAAAGTGGAGAAGCGATTGTTGGAGTATTTTTATAATAGCTGCTTTAAAGTCTTTTTTAGATAATTCCAATAGCTATGTCATGTGTCATCTCAGCACTGGTGTCTATTGAACGCCTTTTCAATAGGCAATCAATAGTTGAGATTCTTAAGGTTCTTCATGTGCCAAATAATTTTGGGCTGTAGTCTGGACTTTTAAAATATTATGTTATGGGGCTTTATATCTTGTTTTAATCGCATGGAGGAATATTCATATTTTTATTTTAGCTCGTAGTCAACTTGGTAGGGTCCAGATCGTAAGTTCTGACCTGCCTTTTGTGGATCATGGCTCCAAAGTCAATTCAGTTTTCAAAAGTTTTACAGTGCTATTTAGATCTGTCCCACATGTGTTTTAACCAGTGGCTAGTCTAGGATCTGGGTGGCGATCTGTTTCTTAGTTCAGTTACCACAGTCTTTGGTATGCTATGTAAGATCAGATCCACATGCAGGTTGGGGTGAATCTAGGAGCTCATAAAACAATGTGATAGGGTTGTTTTCCTCAGCAACTCCCTCTGCATAATCTCCCTGTTACTTTGCTACTCCTTGGAGTTCCCCTTTTCAATTCTTTAGCAAGAAATCTGAGTCTTTATTTATTATTATCTGCCGTGCACTTCCTGCAACTTTACTCATGTCTGGGGCCAAGTAGTAGGAGGGCAGAGAGAGAAAATATATATATAAATAGGGTGTTGCCCCACTGGCTTGGGACCATAGCTACTCCAATCAGAGGAAAGATCTCCCCTCCCTTGTCATTTTAGGCACTTGAGAGCACTGCTCCCTCCATTGTCATGGTTGACTCAGCTGTCATGGGGGATTGCCTATTGGCTAGGGTGTGAGAGATTGGAGAAAAGAAAAAATGGTACTTCCCTATTTTCTCTGAACATTAGGAGATTATTTCTTGCTCGTCCTGTTGTGCTTTCTGTCCATGTCAATGCCCCCTACTGGGTTTTGGGCTGCCTTGAGTCCAGTCCAGTGGCTACTGGAGGGAAAAAAATTGTAAACTCGCTGCCAGTTGTTTTACTTCAAATTTGGGTGTTTTTCCTCAAATCACCTGGTACAATGTATTTTTTAGAGTCCTCAAATAGCTGCTCCATGCATTCTGTTCAGGTTTTATAGTTGCATTCAGTGGGAGAGAATGGGTTGAGTGTGATTATTCTGTGTTAACTGGAATCAGAACCCTTGTATCATGTACATTAGTTTTCATATATAAATATATATAGATAATGGAGTGTTTTCTTTGGTGTATATTTGTGAATAGCTGGGACTAATCTTTTCATACTGTACCTGAGGCAACCACTTTATACTATAAATACTCTTCTGGTTATCTATTGCTATGGGAGAAATCACCCTCAAACTTAGTAGCTTAAAATAACATAAATTATGTTATTATTATCTCATAGATTCAGGTATTGATTAGGCTCAGCTAGGTGGTTCTTCCTTGTAGGGGGCAGTCTCTCATATGTTTACAGTAAAATGGTATCTGGGAATGAAATATCTGAAGGCTCACTCATTCATGTGTGTGGCATTTGGTCTGGGAACATTCAAAAAGTTTGGCTTCTGTGGTGTCTGTCTCTACTGCTATGTGGTCTCTCAATGGTTTCTCCAGCATGGAACCTTCAAGATAGATTTCTTTTTTTCCCAGCTTTATTGAGGTATGATTGACATATAACACTGTGTAAGTTTAAGGAATACAACATGTTGATTTGATACACATATATATTGCAATATAATTACCACCATAGCATTAGCTAATGCCTCCATCCTGTCACATAATTACCATTTCTTTTTTTGTGGTGAGAACATTTAAGCTCTACTCTTTTAGCAACTTTCAAGTATATAGTACAGTATTATTATCTATAATCACCATGCTGTACATTAGATTCCCAGAACTTGTTTATCTTATAACTGGAAGTATGTACTCTTTGACCAACATCTCTCCATCTCTTCCACCCCCCAGCCCCTGGTAACTACCACTCTACTCTCTGTTTCTATCAATTTGGTTTTTTTAGATACTACATATAAGTAAGATCATACAGTATTTGTTTTTCTGTCTGACTTATTTCAGTTAGCATAACACCCTCAAGGTCCATCCATGTTGTTGCAAATGGCAGGATTTCCTTCTTTCTCATGGCTGAATAATATTCCACGGTGTATGTATATACCACGTCTTCTTTATCCATTCATCTGTTGACAGACACCTAAGTTGTTTCCATACCTTGGCTATTGTGAGTAATGCTGCAATGAACATGGGAGCACAGATATCTCGATGAGGTCCTGATTTCAACTTCTTTGGATATATACCCAGGAGTGGGATTGCTGGATTATATGATAGTCCTATTTTTAGTTTTTTGAGGACGCTCAGTACTGTTTTTCATAGTAGCAGCACCAATTTACATTCCCACCAACAGTGCACAAGGGTTCCCTTTTTTCCACATCCTAACCAGCAATAATTATCTCTTGTCTTTTTGATAATAGCCATTCTGACAGGTGTGAGGTGATATCTCATTATGGTCTAGATTTCTTACATGGAAGCGCAGGGCTCCAAAGTGAGTGGAGAGCAAGAGCATTAAGAGTGAGCCAGGGGCTTCCCTGGTGGTGCAGTGGTTGAGAGTCCGCCTGCCGATGCAGGGGACACGGGTTCGTGCCCCGGTCCGGGAAGATCCCACATGCCGTGGAGCGGCTGGGCCCGTGAGCCATGGCTGCTGAGCCTGCACGTCCGGAGCCTGTGCTCTGCAACGGGAGAGGCCACAACAGTAAGAGGCCCGCGTACCGAAAAAAAAGAGTGAGCCAGGCAGGAACCCGATTGCCTTTTACGACGTAGCTTTACAAGTTACCACATTCTATTCTTTGAGGCAGTAAGGGTCTACCGAGGTTCAAGGGGGGGTGAACATAGCTGCCACCTCTTAATGCAGGAGTGGCAAAGTTATGGAAGAGCATGTGGGATTGGAAACCCGGTTTCTGGCGCTTTTGGAAAACACGATCTGCCGTAAGTACTATGTACGCGGGCCTCTCACTGTTGTGGCCTCTCCCGTTGCGGAGCACAGGCTCTGGACGCGCAGGCTCAGCGGCCATGGTTCACGGGCCTAGCTCTTCGCGGCATGTGGGATCTTTCCGGACCGGGGCACGAACCCATGTCCCCTGCATCGGCAGGCGGACTCTCAACCACTGCGCCACCAGGGAAGTCCAGAAATCTGTACTTTTAAGGTAGCTCTTGAGTTGTCCTCAGTGTTACCTATAGCGAGAAGCTTTTCCCTTGACTTTTGGGAATCTAAGAGGCTGTGATATTAAATATTATGCTCAGTGAACATGGCTTTTAATGACTCTCCAGAAATTAGATTTTCAGCAAACATGGCTTTTAGTGAGTCTCCAGAACTTAGATCAAGTTTTCCCATTGGTTAACTTTCTCTGTGACTATCCACATTTTTGGTGTTTGCAGTTTCATTGGGAAGCTGCATGGAACTTCAAGGTATATTGATTTTGTAGGGGCTGTGTGACAGTCTGGAAGAACAGGGAGAGATGCTAGCTAAAATCTAGATGAAGAGATTTCCCTGCTGCAAAGAAGGTACTGGGCAGCCTTGGCAGCGTGCTCACCTAGAGGGGAACCAGGAAGTCTGCAGTGCTCCACATATCTTTCTTACCTAATACCATCTCTACCCTATTACTACTCCTTTTAGTTAAGCATTGCTCTCTTCAATGAATCCTCTTAAAAATGCAGACTCCTCTGGGAGACAAAACTTGGACAGTTGGTACGGATTTCAGAGTGGTTCAGTAAACGCTTATGAGCACAGTGCTAGGCGCTGGGAATTCAGTGATTAACTCAATCTCTCTTTTCTTCCTTGACCAGAGGAACAAGGTAGATTGAAAATTCTTGTTCCTGAGGATTTGTTCCAAGAGGCTTTATCATTTAGAGTCCACTTTACGATTTTTTTTCCAGACCTGGGCCCGGTCTTCAGAATCACCAAAAACTGCCTGGGCTACCAACAGGTCAACATAAAAGGGCCACTAGGGTAATTGCCCCTCCCCAACCACCTGCTGCTCATCTACCTGGAATGGCAAGTGTCCAGTTCCTTCTGGTTCAACCCGCTTCCCCCTGAGGGTTAGTTACAAAGTCCAGAATAAGAAGTCAGTCTACTTGCCAAGTGGTAAAGGTGCTATTTTAACGCTCTTCCCTCATTTCAATCCCTTATCGGTCCTCACTTTGGGTCAGGCTAAAGCCGAGGTTTGAATGAAGCCTGGCGGATTCTGGGAAGCCCGGAATGCTGGAAGGCACTCTGAGAGACGTGGGAAGAGAGGTGTAGGGGGTAACGTGGCTTCGAGGCTCCTCGGCTTCTCCAGAGTCCCCACTTTACTGGGCCCAGGGCGGCTACACACTGGCCGGAGATCAGATACTTCGAGTGGTCCCAGACACAGGACTCGAGACCGCACATCCAAGAGGATGCTCCTGCCAGGCACTGGCGACCTCTGGCGTCCCGTTTACGAAGCGCGGCGGCGAGTGCCCAGGAAGTGGCCCCGCGAGCCCAGACGGCCTGGCCAGGTACGCTGGGACCGGGCGAGGAGCGCAGAAGGCGAGGGGCCAGCGGTCCCGCCCGCAGGCTGGAGGGCGACAGGCGACCCCGGTGGGGAGGCGGCGGGGCGGGCGCGCGACGCGGCCGGGGGCCGGACAGGTGCGCGGGCGGGGGGCGGTGCTTGGGGATCCTGCGCACTGCGCGCGCCCCTCCCCCAGCGCGGCTCCCGGCGCGGCCCCGGCCCCGGCGCGAGCGGGAGGAGGAGCTGCGGCTTCAGTGGCCGCTCGGGCAGGTCGGCGGCGCCACGGGAAGCCGCCGACGGCGCGGGCTGCCTGTCCCAGCGCGCAGGAGGCGCGCGGGCGGCGCTGGGGCCATGGAGCTTGGTGACGCGGCACGCCTCGGCCCGGAGCGGGTGGTTCGGGCGCTGCCACCGCGGCTGCTGCTGCTGCCGCTGCTCCCGCTGCTGCTGGGTCGGGGGCTGCGCGCGGCGGCCTCGGCCTCCTCCTCTGGGGCGGCGGCCGAGGACAGCAGCGCTATGGAGGAGCTCGCCACGGAGAAGGAGGCGGAGGAGAGCCACCGGCAGGACAGCGTGAGCCTGCTCACCTTCATCCTGCTGCTCACGCTCACCATCCTCACCATCTGGCTCTTCAAGCACCGCCGGGTGCGCTTCCTGCACGAGACCGGGCTGGCCATGATCTACGGTGAGCACCCCGCACCCGCGCCCACCGTCCCCGACTACCCTCGGCCGCCCGGGCTGCTGCGCTCCCCCCCGCCCCGCGTCGCCGCCTTGTGCTCCCCCTTCACTTGCCGACGTGTTTCGTTTCTTTTCCGTTTCCCGCTGCGACGGTCTTGGTTCCCAAGGTCAACTGTCTGCATTTTCGGGCTCCCTATTACCATGAAAAAGAATTCCACTCCATTTCGACGTTTCTTCAAGGGGAACCGGGAAAATGAAAGGCACCGGGGTGGCCTGGTTCTGTCCGATCGGTTCTGTCTCAGCTTCGCCCCCTCTCGCGCCCCCACCCCAGTTCAGCTCCACGGGGTGTGTGCGGTGGCGGGAGGTGGGTGACCTCCCAGGAACCGCACCGCCCCAGGAAGCAGGCCACCGTGAGGGTGGGGCGAGGGCTGAGCGTTCCTCGGCTTGGGTAGCGGCTGACGGGGCTTGGTGGATGCCGCCGCGTCCATGGTCAACCTGGGTGGGCGCCCACTTCTGACATCTGTGTTCCCGGATCTCTTGTGAATAAAGTCGAAGCTTGAAGCACTGTGAAAGGTGAGCGTGGTCCAGGACTTAAGAGTGGTGCACCGCCATGGCGGGCCTAGTCGGGGAGATGGGCACGCCTCCCACTCTTATGTCCAGGTGGGAAGTTTTACCCAGTTACTTGCCTTCTCTAAGCTAAGAGGAGCTTTCCTATTCCTCAGATTGTAAGAAGGACACGACTTCGAAGATACATTTAAGGGTGTATGAAGAGGAAGAGTAGTGGTTTTAATTCTGGAGTCAGCCTTCTTTTGTTGTGAAAGGTGGGCTAATGCCACCATCCTTTTCTGGATTTAATGGCACACGGTGTTTTACATGCACAGTGGTCAGCACAAATCTTCCATTACTACATGGATGTCAGCCACAATCTGAATCATCCCTCTTCCCCCCGCCATGCCCCCACTCCGCCCCCACCCCCACCCACCATGACATGACTCCAAACTGGAACCAAGTATTCTCTTTTTGAATTTAATTCAGTGGAATTAAGGCCCGGGTTGGCATCCTCATGTGAAATAGATGAGCCCACTTCACGACTGTTCTCAGTAGGGAACATTTGACTTCATCACTTATACTGGAGGGATCTCTCCACTCAATTTCCATTCAGGGTTCCCTGATAGAGAATGGAAAGCAGACACCTTAATCTTTAATGTGACAATTACCCTTGGCCCTGGGCCTTGCTTCTCATGGTTCTTGACTGTTGACAGCCCAGGCTCATGGCCACCAAGGTTATGAAGTGCTGTCAGGGAGCCCTCTAGTTTTAAAGAGGTAGTGGCCTAAACAGGACTTGAGTTGAAACAGGACCAGATCTAAAACTGAGTTTGGTTATTGCAAATTATAGGTGTGAACACAAACCTGGCCATTCTTTAGCTTTGTGGTTTGTGTCAGTCGGTGACGACTGATGCCCAGGCTGCAGGTAAGCTCGAAGATTTCCTGAGCAGGTAGCAGAGTGGGGAGTTGAAGCATGTTGTCATTTCAGGCGATTGACTCTGCCATAGTGCAAATGAACGTTGCCTTTATATGTATATAGATAGCCATGAAAATATTTTTATTTTATAGCCCTTAGATCCAATTCATTAAAGTACAGTGTGAAATACTTTTAGGAGGTAGATTTGACAGGCTCATAAATACATGCTCAAGTGCATGAAAATGGGATTTAAAAATGGATTTTCTGAGGAGTACTCCATGTTCTTAGCAGCTCAGTCACCTTTATCTTAAGGCTTGAAAACAACAGTGGAATTTTCCTTTGTGGATATGTACTTTTTAAACTCATCTCAATCTTTTAGTCATTGGGATTGTGCTACCAGTGTACTGTTTCATTTTGTCTTGCGGAAATCTAGTTTAATTGATGATGTTCAGAAAAGGCAACATCCTCTCATAGCATTCTCTGTAATTTTGTTCTGTGTCTTTGGGTTTTTTAATCTTACTTTGAAATGCATTAAGAAATTTGTTTGTCAATGTGAGATGTCCTAGGTTCTGCCAAATATTAATATTTTGGTGTGGGTTGCCTATAATTGAGAGAAAATATTTCTCTTTTTCTCAGGGATATTTAGTCTACTGTTTCAAGTCTCCCCCGCCCCCAATTCTGAATTCTAATGTCATTTGATAAGCTAACTAGCCAATGTATACTTAGACTATTGGGATAGGGATTCTGATTAAAATTCGGTATGAAAATCTTTGAATACTTATGTGAATGCAGTACAAATTTCAGGACTTCTCTTTCTTAATAGTAAGAAATCAGATTTCATTTCTTGATATCAATAGAGGAAATGAGTAACTGTCCTGTTGCCTCTGAGTAATAAAGGACAAAAAGATCTAAGGAAACATTTGTTAAGTATCTGCTGTGTGCTGGGTGCCCAACTTAATTTATGGAGGTGACCAATTTAACTTTTAAATGTTGGTAAGTTTTCATGAATGAAAAGAGTTCAGCTGCGAATTTCAATTCTTTACTTTGAAATTTAAAAAATCTAATTCCTGCCACTTTAAAAATATTTAAGTGGTACTTTGAGAGGGAAGGCTTTAATATTTAAAATAAGTTGTGATATATACATATATGATACAATGTATTAATATATAGTAATATATTAAAATGTGATAATATATGTATTTGCTGGTGTAGTTGTAAAATATCTCTGGAAGGACATGCAATAGACTAGTACCATTGGTTTCCTTGTGGGGGAGGAACTAGGTGGGTGGGACATGGGGTGGGAGGGAGACATCACTTTATACCCTTTTGTGCTTTCTTTTTAACTTTGGAAGTGGAATCACCTAATAGCATGTCCATGCCTCCATTCTGTGGCATTGTTGTGGCATTTTAAGATGCTCCTCAAATCACCCAGTTTGATGCCCGCTTCTCCCTATTCAAATCACATTGTTATCAATTTTCTATGATCTTTCAATTGTTGACTACCCATGAAACTTTTGGAACCCTGTGTTTGGAAGGGAGACAAGACAGGGAAAGGGGGAGAGATTTTCCCTCCTCTTCCTCGCTCCTTTTATCCCACTATCCCCCCAAAAGAGTTGATGTTACTTTAGGAGCGGTGTGTACAGATAGATCCCAAAGGACCCAAGGACAAGAAGAGACACGCTGTGAATGCTTAGCATTTAAATTGAAAGGAATTCCCCTACTCACCAAGGGACAGTTAGAAGCACTCCTCCTCCCTGGCCACTGGTCCAGGCAGCTACAAGGGAAGGTGACCAAAGACTAGACTCTCCAGGGACGTTGAAGGCAGCCCCCAGACCCTGCAATGGGAGCTGCAGGGCAGTGGGTAAGGTGCTTGCCTGGCACCAGTCTAACCTGTTTTGTCAGGGCAGGGAGCTCCCAGCTGTCTGGCTCGGTACGTGATTAAGTGCCATCCTGAAGTTACCAAGCCCCGCATGTCTGTGCAGCAGAAACAGTGAGTGTTTGAGGCAGGGAAAGGTGTCATAAACAGACTGTGTCAGTTAATTGTGGTTCTCTCTCATGTGTACAGTGGTTCCACTTCCCCCGTAATGTTTTTGTGACAACTGATACGGGTCCAGAATATCTAACTTTGCCATGCTAGCCCACCGCCTGCTTCTGGCTTCCCCCTCCTCCACGCCTGTCAACTTTCCAAGTACATGTTGGTCAGCCCCTCCAGGTTCTGTGGACGGTGGGCTCGTTGTTTTGTTGAAGCTGAATTCCTAAGCACAGGCTGAGGGTGGGTTCAAAGCCAAAGTCTGAAAGAGGAAATATGGCTTTTTGCAGTAGCATGAAATTAACATTTGAGCCTGTGAGCAAACATTTCAGAACCACCCTCTTCCTGGTTAATCCGGAGCCCTTATTTATTTATTTATTTTTAAGAGCCCTTCACTTTGGCCCTAGTTTGGGGAAGCTCTGTATAGTCTCCGTTGGGTACCAGATCCCCTGGGTTCAAATGTTGGCCCTGTTACTTATAAAGCTGTGTAACACTGGGCAAGCTCTCTGAGCCTTAGATTCCTCTTTTCAAAAATGGAGACAATGCCACTCACCTCACAGAATTTTTGTATTATTGTGATATTGTAAAGGTCAAGTGCAGTGTCTGGTACTGACTTGGTAAATATTAGTTCTCATTTTCAACTTAGATTTGTGATTCTTTGGCCAGCATTGCTACTTGAGCAGAGACCTGCTGTAATTTTAAAGTGCATTAGGATACAGTTAGTGGGAGTGATGAGAATTGTAATTTTTGGTGGGCTATTTGTTAATACTTAGAAAAAAATTTACAGGGTAGCTATTCTACTCTTTTATCCAGCAGTCTTCATTCTTGGACTTTATTTTTCAGAAGTACATGCACTAGCATGTTACCTTATATAGATGGCAATATTTGTTGCAGCGAAACAAGTTGCAATACTCATTAAGAAGGAACTGGTTAAACTACAGCACATTCCCACTAAGGAATACTATGCAGCTGGGAAAAAGAGGTGTTTTGAGATGTCCTTTTAGGGCAGCTGCCCACACATAGTTTTGTGGGAAAAAACAAGGCACAGAGCAGTATGTATAGTATCTCATTTATTTTTTTGAAAGTCATATGATGTATATACATAAACATGATGCATATACATTTATATATGATATGTGTGCTCTGGAAGGATGCACAAACTTAGCAGTGGTTATCCTTTGACAGTGGGACCTGTTGTTGGGAGGGAGAGAGGGGAGATGTTACTTTTCCTTTTGTACTCTTCTGAATGGCCTGAAATTTCTATAACACTGACACATTACTTTTGCAATTGAAACATTTAAAAATAAAGCAAACGAAGAATAGATACATGTATATGTATAACTGAATCACTTTGCTGTACACCCAAAACTAACACAACATTGTTAATCAACTATACTCCAATATAAAATAAAAATTAAAAAAATAAAGCAAACACCTTTTTTTGTAGCAAAAATGCATTAGAAATAGATTATAAGTTGTGTGGTTCGATAACATTAGTTATTTAAAAGTTAGAAATGGAAGTAAAATGTGTCTTAAAATTAGAAAAATGACATTTCCTGAAAGCATTTCTTAGAACCTTTTTGGAATGATGTAATTAGAAATCACCATTTCACAGCTCCCAAGGACAGTTGATTTAGACAAGGATTTTCAGTGAATTCCAGAGCCATAGGTGAGAGGTTGTTGGGGAACATGGTACTTGCATGGTGCTGAGTATCACCCCACAGATTACTTACCTATCACAAAGGAAAGAAGGTACCTTTACAGTGGAGAGGTCTGGCAGTCACCATCTTATACTCAAGTCATCAAATTTATCCTTGGTCCTTGTGGAACTATCTGGTATTATATGCCTCCTGATGTGTTGCAAGAGGAAGCATGCAGCTTTACCTATGTAGTATTCGTCCTCAGAATGTTTCATCTGAATCTAATCGAGGTTTAGGCACATATTCCAGTTTATAGGAAATATAGGGGATAGAGAAATAAGTTATAAAATACCATGTGAAAACGGGCATATCCAAAATATGGGACAGTCTACAAGACAGTTGGTCCTGGTTTCTTCAAAAAGTCTATGTCAAGGGAAACAGAAAGGCAAGATAAGTGACTGAACTGTGTCCTCTCAAAATTCATATGTTGAAGTCCCAATCGCCAATGTGATGGTCTTTGAAAGTGGGGCCTTTGGGAGGAGATTAGGTTTAGATGGGGTCATGAGGGTGGACTCTCCATGATGGGATCAGTGCCCTCTCTCTTCTGCCACGTGAGGATACCGCAAGAAGGCAGCAACCCACAAGCCAGGAAGAGCATCCTAACCAGACACCGAATCTGCCAGCACCTTGATCTTGGACTTCTTAGCCTCCAGAGCTGTGAGAAATACTGTTTAAGCCATCCAGTCTGTGGTATTTTGTTCTAGCAGCCTGAGCAGACTAAGACAGTGTTCTGAGTTAATGGAGACCAAAGAGACATAACCAAATGTAGCACAGGACAGTTGATTGGCTCCTGGTTTATGAAAATGAGCTATAAAAATGTTTTGGGGACAGTTGGGGATATTTGAATGTGGACTTGGTATTAGATGATTAGGAAATTACTGTTATTTTCTTAGGTGTGATAATTAAGGTTATTTACATAGGAGAATGTACTTATTTGGAGATGTAGGCTGAAGTATTTAGGGGTGAAGTGTATGAGTCCTAATGTATGCAACTTTCAAAAAGTTCAGTCGAAAAAAATTCACCACATACATAGAGGAAAAATATGGCAAAATACTAGCAATTGTTAAATCTAGGTGGTGGATGAAAAGGTGTGCTTTATATTCTGTCAACTTTTTGTCTGTTTTGAAATTTTCATTAAAATAGAAGATTGGGAGAGATGTTAACCTCCCTGTAACTTCTTAGCTGGTAACTTTGTTAACTGTTCTGTCTAAAATGTTGTACAGGTGAGGCTGTCTACAACCCACCTGTTACTCTCATTAAACTCTTTCTGACACTGTGTAACACTGACCTTAGGTTGCATGAGGTGATGTTAGGCTTACATGACTTAAGAATCAGTAACTTCTTTTTCATTTCAGTTTTTTGGTTTGATTTTTAGGTTCACATGTTTTTTGAAAAACTGCCTCTGTTCCACTTAGAAGAGAGTATATATTAGGAGACTTTTCTCTTTTGGTTAAATCATGCTCCCTCTCTTTTTTTTTTTTTGCGGTACGCGGGCCTCTCACTGTTGTGGCCTCTCCCGTTGCGGAGCACAGGCTCCGGACACTCAGGCTCAGCGGCCATGGCTCACGGGGCCCAGCCGCTCCGCGGCATGTGGGATCTTCCCAGACCGGGGCACGAACCCGTGTCCCCTGCATCGGCAGGTGGACTCTCAACCACTGCGCCACCAGGGAAGCCCATGATCCCTCTCTTTTAATCAATGTGGATATTTGTATTAGGGTAATGCTAGCTGTTATAATAGACCAACCCCAAATTTCCGGCCTAACCAGAGAAAAGTTCATTTTTTACTCATGTAATGGGCCAGTGCAAGGGTCTGGCAGGTGGCTCTCCATGTGGTGATTCAGGGACCAGGTGTCTTCCATCTTGTGGCTTCCCCATCCCTTGGGGCTTTGGAATCCTCTCCCTCCAGCCAACGAATGAGGCAAGAAAAAGAAGATCATATGGGGAAGGCTTAGACACTAAGCCTGGAAGTGTTGCACATTGCTTCGCAGCTTCTGTTGGACAGAATTTGGTCACGAGGCCACATCTAACTGGAAGGGAGGCAGGGAAATATCGTCTAGTTGGAGTAAGAGGAACAGGTTTGGAAAGCAGCTAGCCAATCTCTGAAGTATTTGATGAGTACTTTGTAATACATAATCCAGAAAAGAGAAGTAGTAGGATTTGCATGCATATTTCTTGTTGTTGTCAGCTGTTGATAAACTAAATTTTGTATTTTAAGTGATCCAGTTTGAAGAGGGCATTCATCTCCAGTTTATGAAGTTGTTTCAATAGACCTATCAGCATTGCCTGGGAGCTTGTTAAAAATAGCATGTCTGGCCCCAGACTGACTGAGAATGTCTCAGTGGGGCCCAGAAATCTGTGATTCAATACACTACCAAGGTTTTCTTCTTTTAAATACTGAAGTTTGAAACTCACTGCTATAGAATATTTAAGTTTTCACCCCTTAAATATGTTCACTATGTTGCTTGTAATTAAATAAATGAAGGAAAAGAATAGCAGCTGTTTATTGAGCACCTGCTATAATAGTCAAGCACCATATTAAGTATTTTGCATACTTTAAGCCATTTAACCTTCACATCAAATGTATGAAGACCGTATTATTGGCCCTATTCTGCGAGATGAAGAAATTGGAAGTTAGGCTTAGTACCTCATTTGTTTAGAGTCACATGTTTGAGATTGGTAAATGGGGATCTATTAAAGGATGAGATCAATAGGTTGAGGATGTGTTTAGCCAGGATAGAGCAGAACCTGAATCGTGCCCTGATTACCTGGTTCCAGGAGGTCTTTGAGGGAAATCCATGCCCAGAGTATAAAACAAAGCAAAGTGACCCTTTATTATTAGCTGGGACTTTGTCTCCAAACTCCAGTGTACAGCTGCAAGGGGTGAGGCTGGCCAGTTTGGAAGAATCAATTTTCCTATGCTAGATCTGTCTGGGGCCCTTGAATCCAAGTAAAGCCAAGATACCTGCTCATTTGTACCCCAAAGGCCACATTCCAGGTGTTACTCCATTGATATGTGTTATGGACTGAACATTTGTGGCCTCTCAAAAATCATATGTTGAAGTCCTAACTCCCAGGGTGATGATGGTATTGGGACATTTGGCCTTTGGGAAGTAATTAGGTCATGAAAGTGGAGCCCTCATGAATGGGATTAGTGCCCTTAAAAAGAGGCCCCAGAGAACTCTCCGCCATGTGAGGATACAACGAGAAGTCGCCAGTGTACAACCCAGAAGAGGACTCTCACCAGAACCCGAACATACTGGTACCCTGATCTTGGACTTCAGCCTCCAGAACTGGGAGGAATAAATTTCTCTGGTTTATAGGCTGCACAGTCTATGGTACTTTGTTATAGCAGCCCGAACTAAGACAGTATGACAGAAGTCTCCCAGTGTTATGGAGGAATGTAGTCAAGTGATGATCAGAGTGGCTGCACTAGGCCTTCTCAGGTGGGAGCAGTTCCTTAAAAGTTTTCTCATCTCTAGACATCACTATCACAGAGGTGGGGAAGCGGGTAGAACTGGGTCTGTCAAGCGCTCGGGTCTCTCTGCTCTTACTGTGCTAGTTGTCACAGGCATATCATAGTCTCCTGGAGAGATTTTCCAAAACACAATACCTGAGAAAGAAGCCTGGTGCAGGCAGGAATGTCTCTTGTTTGCTCTGTCTCTGCCCCTAGAACAGTGCCTAACCCATAGTAGGTGCTATGGGAATATTTGTTTAATGGATTCTACTTTGTCTAACAAAAAATGAGATGCTGTAATACTGCTTAGCATTAAAGGTCCTTCTTTCAAGTTGTTGTGCCCCGGATTTACACTGAGAGTGAAGTTTCTGAGAAGGAAACCTTTGTGAAAACATCTGCTTGAATCACAGCGAACTGTTTAAGAAAGGAGAATGAAGGGATAGGTGAGTATGTGTTTGCAGAAAATTGTATATTTAGCTAATAAGCCACATGGTGGGTTTTTCTTTCTTTTTTTATTGTGGTAAAATATATATAACATAAAATGTCATTTAAATTATTTTAACTGTATAATTCACTAGCATTAATAACATTCATAAAATTGTGTGACCATCACCACTATTTCCAAAATTTTTTCATCACCCCAAATAGAAACCTTGTACTCATTGAATAATAATGCCCCATTCCTCCCTCACCCTAGCCCCTGATAACCTTTAATCTACTTTCTGTCTCTATGAATTTGCCTATTCTAGAGATTTCATATAAGTGTATTCATACAATATTTTATCTGTTTCAGTTAAAATAATATTTTCAAGGTTCATCCATGTTGTAGCAGGTACATGAACTTCATTCCTTTCTGTGGCTGAATAGTATCCCATTGTATATATACGCTACATTTTGTGTATCCATCCATCAGTTCAGGGACACTTGGGTTGTTTCCACCTTTTGGCTATTGGTGGTATAATACTGCTATGAACATTTGCATACAAGTGTCTGTTTGAGTTTCTATTTTCAGTTCTTTTGAGTATATACCTAGAAATGGAATTCCTGGGTCGTAGGGTAAGTCTGTGTTTAAATTTTTGAGGAACCACTGAACTGTTTTCCAAAGTGGCTGCAGTATTTTACATTCCCACCACAATGCACAAGGGTTCCAATATCGCCACATCCTTTCCTACTTATTTTCTGTTTTTTTTAATAGTCACCCTAGTAGTTGTGAAGTGGTAGTTTATTATGGGTTTGATTGATGCTTCCCTAAGGACTAATAATGTTGAGCATCTTTTCGTGTGCTCGTTGGCCATTTGTATATCTTCTTTGGAGAAATGTTCATTCAAGCCTCTGTCTATTTTAAAAATTTGATTATTTTTTGTTGTTGAGTTGTAGTTCTCTACATATTCTGTATATTATTCTCTTATCAGATATATGATTTGTAAATATTTTCTCCTATCCATTGGGTTACCTTTTCACTCTGTGATAGTGTCCTTTGATGTGCAAAAGTTTTAATTTTGATGAAGTTCAGTTTATCTATTCTTTCTTTTGTTCCTTGTGCTTTTGGTATATTCATTGCAAAATCCAGTGCCATGAAGCTTTCCTCCTATATTTTCTTCCAAGAGTTTTATAGTTTTAGCTTTTATTTATTTATTTTGGCCATACCACGCAGCTTACAAGATCTTAGTTCCCCGACCAGGGATCAAACCTGGCCCTGACAGTGAGAGCCCTAACCACTGGACAGCCAGGGAAGTCCCTGTTTTAGCTTTTAAATTTAGATCTTTGATCTGTTTTTAGTTAATTTTTGTATATGGTGTTATTTTCTTAATTTCCTTTTTGGATTGTTCATTACTAATATATAGAAGTGTGACGATTTTTTTTTGGTATTGATTTTATATCCTGCAGCTTTGTTGAATTTGTTTATTACCTCTAACAGTGTGTGTGTGTGTGTGTGTCTATTCTTTAGGGTTTTATGTGTGTAAGGTCATGTCATCTGCCAATGGAGATAGTTTTACTTCTTCCTTTCCAATTTGGATGCCTTTTATTTCCCTTTCTCGCCTAATTGCTCTGGTTAGAACATCCAGTACTATGTTGAATAGAAGTGGTGAAAGCAGGCATCTTTGTCTTGTTCTTGATTTTAGGGGAAAAGGTTTCAGTCTTTCATCATTGAGTATGATGTTAGATGTGTTTTTTTCACATATGACCTTTATCATATTGAAAATTCCTTTTTATTTCTAGTTTATTGGGTGTTTTATAATGAAAAGGTGTTAGATTTGTCAAATGCTTTTTCTGCATCAGTTGAGGTGATGATGTGGGTTTTTCCCTTCATTCTATTAATGTGGTATATTACATTGATTGACTTTCATATATTGAGCCACCTTTGCATTCCTGGGATAAATTACATTGGGTCATGGTGTATAATTCTTTTAATATGCTGCTGAATTCTGTTTGCTAGTATTTTGTTGAGGATTTTTGCATCTATATTCGTAGGGACTGTTGGTCTGTAGCTGTCCTTGTCATGTGTTTGTCTGGCTTTGGTATCAGGGTAATGCTGGCCTCCTAGAGTCAGGAAATGTTCACTCTTTTTCAACTTTTGGGAAGTTTGAGAAGGATTGGTGTTAGTTTTTCTTTAAATGTTTGGTAGAATTCAACAGTGAAGCCATGTGGTTCTGAGCTTTTCTTTTTGGGGAGGTTTTTGATTATTGATTCAATCTCCTTGTTATAGATCTATTCAGATTTTGTTTCTTTTTGAGTCAGTTTTTGATGGTTTGTGTCTTTCTAGGAATGTGTTCATTTCCTCCTGAGGGGCTCAACGGTATATTTGAGCAGGCAGAAGAAAGAAGTAGCAGTTTAGGTTTATACTCAACAAATCTTTTCTTATCACTCTTCTCCATATCTACCTCTGTAACACATTTTAGGTAAAGACACGTTGACCTCAAATTATCTTAGGTTATTAAAACAGTTGATTCACAGATTACTTTGTGTTGAGTGTAGAACTAACTAGGTGTAGCAGAGACTCCAGTTACCTCCCAATATCCATTCTCCCTTTCATCTTTCTAATGGAACCCTGATTTTTAGCTCAGCATATTTCTGTGTGATGAAAGCACTGCATTTCCTGGCCTCTCTTGCAGTTAGGTATGGTCATATGACCAAGTTCTGGCTTAAAGACTAGAAGAAGTGTTGTTTGGGGTTAGTGCAAAGTGTCCTTAAAAGGAAGGGAGCATGCCCTTCTTCTGCCATGACTTCTGTCATCTTGAATGTGGATGTTATGGCTAGATCTCCAGCAGCCATGTTGGATCAAGAGGTAACCTTGGGAATGGAAGGCATTTCTGGCAGTACAGTTAGATGGAGCTGAGGTCTCTGATAGCATAGAGCTGCCATGCCAGGCTTGGACTACATACTTTTGGACTCCTTGTAAGTGAGAGAGAAATGGGTCTTTGTTATTTGCTGCTGAACCTAATTGTAACATTTACATCAGGCTCTGAGTTCCACTTGGAACTCAGGTGTCACATATGAGGCTCTTTCAAGGGCCTAATGCAGATGTTCAAGACTACAGTGGATATGGCACTGCTTGGGATTCTAGGAGAGGCTAAAGAGTAGGCAGTACAGATCCAAAAAAAAGGTTTGAGGAAAGGGTTAAGATTTAAAGTACCACTTATATTTTGGAACTGTTTTGGGCATTTGATGATCACCCACACATTTGGTGATTTACTAGAAAGACTCATGGGATTTAGAGACATTTGTAGTCACCACTATGGTTTGTTACAGCAAAAGGATACACAGCAGGATCAGCAAGGGAAAAAGACATAATGGGTGGAGTCTGGAAGAGTCTAGATGTGGGCTTCCAAAGGGGTGGGGTTTCACAGAACAAGCTGCTTCCTCCAGCAATTAAATACAGCAGTGCCTGCACAGTGTTTCTGCCTAGGGAAGCTTGCTCAAGACTCGGAGTTTTTTTTTTTTTTTAATTGGGGACTGATTAGGTACTGTTACTGAAATTTCTGATTCCCAGAAGAAAGCAGGTGTTCTCTATGAATTACATTTGCAGAAACTATCTAGCAAGGCTTGTATGGCCATATTCAGCATTCCAGGCACATAAAACAACCTTATCAATTAGTAGCATAGGGGATATTTTACAGGCCAAGTTCCCAGGAGCTATTGCACGGATCAGTCATACAAGCAGGGCCTCCTAGAAATAGCAACATCAGGCCTATTATGTTAACTTTTTCCTGTGTTATCAATTGACTGTTAGCTTTTTGGGCTCCTGGGGGTTCTTTGGTTTCAAGACACTTTTTATTTTTTTTTTGGCCGCACCTCACAGCATGTAGGATCTTAGTTTCCTGACCAGGAATCAAACCCGTGCCCCCTGCACTGGAAGCGCGGAGTCTTAATCACTGGACCACCAGGGAAGTCCCACTTTTATTTTAAAAATCATTACTTTTTTAGATTTATTAATTTTATTTTAAAAATTATCATAAGTAATATTGACTTTTGACATACAGTTTTATGAATTTTACAATATATATAGATATGTATAACCATCACCACAATTGAGGTGAATATTAGTTCCTTCACCCTAAAAAACCCATGTTACCACCCTACTCTGACAACCACTGATCTGTTCTCCATCACTCTTGTTTTGTCTTTTCAAATGTCAACATAAATGGAATCTTTCAGTATGTAACCTTCTGGGATTAGCTTTTTTACTCAGCATAAGGCCTTTGAGATTTATCCATGTTGTTGCATGTGTCTATAATTAGTTTATTTTTATTGCTTCCATTTTATGGATATACCATAGTTTATTTGTTTGTAAGTTGAGGGACATTTAGGTTGTTTCCAGTTTTTTTGTGATTATGAATAGAGCTACTATAAATATTAGCATACAGGTTTTTGTGTGAATATAAGTTTCCATTTTTCTATGGTAAATACCCAGGAGTGGGATTGATGGGTCATAGGGTAAGCATATGTTTAACTTTATAAGGAAACTGCCAAACTGTTTTCTGGAGTAGCTGTACATTCCAACTAGCAATGTGTAAGCGTTCCAGTTGCTCCACATTCTCTTCAGCACTTAGTATTGTTAGTATTTTTAATTTTAGCCATTCTAATAAATGTGTAGTGGTATCTCATCCTGGTTTTAATTTGCATTTCCCTGATGCTGAACATCTTTTCATCTGCTTATTTGCCATTCACATATTCTTTTTGGTGAAGTGACTGTTCAAGTCTTTTGCCCATTTTCTAATTGTATTGTTTTCTTTGAATTTTTGAGAGTTTTTTATATATTCTGGAATCAAGTTTTTTGTTGGATATGTAATATGAAATACACATATATATTTTTTGAGGGGGGGGCCATGCCACGCAGCTTGCAGGATCTTAGTTCACCGACCAGGGATTGAACCCGGGCCATTGGTAGTGAAAGTGCAGAGTTCTAACCACTGGACTACCAGGGAATTCCCTCAATTGCCCATATCTGTATGGATGTTTTTCTGGACTTTCTCCTGTGTTCCACTGATACCTGTGTCTAGCTTTGTGCCAGTTCCATACTGTCTTGCTTGCTGCAGCTTTGTAGTACATCTTAAAATTGGGTAGTGTGAGTCCTCCAATTTTATTCTTCTACAGAATTGTTTTAGCTCTATATTCTTAATGATTTCCTATGTAGATCTATCAATTATTCACCACAATTTTAGGGCATTTTTATCACTCCCCCCCCCAAAGAAACCCTGTATCCATAATCCTTTCAGGTTATTCTTTCCGCTCATATGCATATGTTGATCTCTTCTGAATACCTGAGGTAGAGACCCCCTGTGGATCTCCAGGATTCTTTCTCTGTTTAGGTCTCCTTTCTGGTGCTCAGTCCTGGGAACTTTAGCTGCTTTTGTATCCAGAATCCCAGCTTTGTCAGTTTCAGGAGTTGGCTAGACTTTGTCTCTGTTTCCCCTTCCTGTTTTGTGGCTTGGAAACACTCTTAAGGCAGTAAGCTGGAGCAATCAAGGGCTTACCTCATTTCCCCGCATCTCTCAGGGATCACTTTTCTTCATTGCCTGATGTCCAGTGTCTTGAAAACCATTATTTCATGTATTTATGTTTGTTTTTGTTTCAGGCATGAAGATAATTCCAGTCCCTCTTTCTCTTTCTTGTCTGGAAGTGGAAGCCTTAATTCCATGAAGGAGTTTTGGTCTTTCTTTTTTGTCATGGTAACCCCCCATACAGACTCCTTTTGTTTTATTTTTCTTGAACTGTGGACTTCATGTGTGTGTCTGTGTTTTTATGCAGTTATGCATTTTTATATACACATAGACACACATTTAAAACAAGCCTACCGTGGATGATCTTATTCTAGTCTAGGAATCTGTTGGCTACTGTACATTTTTGCTGTTGAGAGAACTGGGGAAGGAAACAATTGCATTCATTAACAGAGTAGGCTATGAATGGGCCAGAGTGATTCTCTTCAGTGACATGAATGAGAGAATTGTCTCTTTTCAATGGCAGTGTTGTGCAGAGTGTTTATGATGGCACTGGAGAGAGACACAGACAAGATGGTAATACTGTAGTGTTGCCTGAAAGAAAAATGCACGACGTGAAAGTTGTGAGTTAAGTTTTATTCGGGGACTTTAGCCTGAGACACAGCCTCTCAGATAGCTCTCAGGAACTGCTCCTAAGAGGTAATGGAGGAGCTAGAATATGTATGAACTGGTGGGCGACAGCAGTGGCTAATGGCTTGATCCTTGCAGAATTGGAATGGCAGGCAACATTTTTTTTTTCTTTGCAGTAGTGATTTTTATTCATTGTGGGGAAATCTGGTAAAGAGTGAAGCTCTGATGTGGCAGATGAAGTCCCAATCCCAGTCCACTCAGGAAAAAAGAGGCAAGTAGTACAGTAGGAGACAACTGTGAACCAAGGCATTGGAAGAGCTGAGAAGCCAACCAGCATGCATTGAAGCGACCTAGAGATAAGGAACAGCAGGAAGCCACTGTCACCCCAGGGGCGGACATAGGGAGAAGGTGGTGTTACCAGAGCCCGGGAGTGAGGTCGCCTGAGATACCCTGACTTCATTCCTCTCACCCTCTAGTCTCTTATCAGTGCCACCCACTGGATTAATTTAACTGGAAGCCACTTGCAAGGGGGCCTGGAAAAGTAGTTTACAGGAGTCCCCCCTCTTTTCCCGTCCCCTGCAACACGTAGCAGAGCAGCAAAGGGCAGAAAGTGGATCTGAGGGCACATCAGCCCAGGACTGGTGTGAAGGTCCTTCCTCAAATCGAATGCCCATTCTGATATGCAGTATGTCCAATACCTAGATATGGTCCAGAAGGGAAGAGGAAAGCTGCATGGTCAGGATCAAAAGAGCCAGTATTCCTATCAGCAGTCTGGGGGAAAGGAAGCTAGGTGTTGAGGCACAACACCTTTTAAAGCCATTTAATATCTGTTTAAAAGCCATTTAATATCTCCTCAAAGCCATTTAATATCTGCTTAAAGGATGAGATGAGGTAATTATGATAAACAGTTGTTCACATTTGAAATGTTAAGTTTATGCATTAACAAACCCCACATCAGCTATTTTTTAATCTTATCTACTGATGCTGTTTGATTGAGTTATTATATATTATTTAGGGAGAGGAAGTGGTGGTAGATATGAGGAGAGACAGGAGGACCCTTTTTATTTTATTTTTATTTTTATTTTTTATTTGGCCGTGCCACACGGTTTGCAGGATCTTAGTTCCCCGACCAGGGACTGAACCTGGGCCACGGCAGTGAAAGTGCCAAGTCCTAACCACTGAACTACCAGGGAATTCCCAATAAGTTTTTTTTTTTTTTTTTGCGATACGCGGGCCTCTCACTGTTGTGGCCTCTCCCGTTGCGGAGCACAGGCTCCGGACGCGCAGGCTCAGCGGCCATGGCTCACGGGCCCAGCCGCTCCGCGGCATGTGGGATCTTCCCGGACCGGGGCACGAACCTGTGTCCCCTGCATCGGCAGGTGGACTCTCAACCACTGCGCCACCAGGGAAGCCCAGTTCTTTTTTTAATTGAAATTATTGCAACCCAGGCAAGAATATTAGTTATTTCAAACTGATCAGAATCCTTGATTAGGTATTAACATTATAAGAATATCCAGTCTGTTGGATTAACAAAATGTTCAGCGAATTGTTAGTACATTATACTTTGCTTGACACAGTCTTTTAATATTTCAAATATCTAGACTTTGTGGGAAAAGGCTGCATACAAGATATAACTATGCTTGAAAAACTAATCAACAGCCTTCTGGTTTCAATTCAGAGATGTGGAATGTAGAGTTCCCATCCTTACAACAAGAAAAAAGCTGGACAGATTGCAAATTAATGACTTTTCTTGAACCCCATGGAAAACTAAGGTTTCCGGGCTTACACCTAACCCCAAATCAGGAGAGATGCAGGTGGCACTGCAGGGAGAAATAGCACGTGAGCATTTGCTTACCTGGGATAGACACTGCCAATGTCATATAAGCCAATAATATTAAATTGTTAATGAGTTACTAAAGGTTGGGGGCCATAGGTATAGAAGGTTCTGTCTTGCAGACTTTTCCTTCAGGATCCCCACCAGGTGCTCACAGGGAAGATCAGGGAGACTCCTGAGAAAGTGTCCCCCATGTGCTGGCTAGGATAGCAGAACAACAGCCACTGCCAAAATCTGCCTAGACATGTCTCCTCATCTCCTAAAGGAACAAAAGTCTTAATCTGCAGGAAGAAGGGGAACAAAAACTGGTAGAAACCCACTGCAGCTGAGAAAGAACAGGAAAAACAAAGAAGCTCTACTCTTAGGGAAGGAAAGGAATACCATAATTCTGGGCACAGAATTTTGCTTGGAAGAGGATCACATGCTTATGGAGGCCGCAACCCCAAGACCCGGGGCCACAGTACCTATCTAATATTGATGATTGACCGGAACAGAAGAGACTGCTCCCATCTCCCACCTCCCCACTACCAAGCTAACAAGCATTAAGTAAGCATAGCAATAGAACTGATAAAATGGAATCATAAAAAATACTAAATAAGGCCTAGAGAAAGAAGAAAGAGAGGAAAAAAAGAAATGAAGAACAAACGGAACAAATAGAAAACAGCTAACAAGATAGATTTTAACCCCACCATATCAGTAATCACTTTAAATGTGAATGGTCTAAAAGAGATTGTCAGATCGGATTTAAAAAAAAAGACATAACATGTATGCTGTTTATAAGAAACCCACTTTAACTAACTAATTAATTAATTTTGGCTGCACAGGGTCTTAGTTGCGGCACTCAGGATCTTTGTTGTGGCATGCGGGATCTTTTTTTAGTTGCGGCATGTGGACTCCTTAGTTGCTGCATGCATGCAGGATCTAGTTCCCTGACTAGGGATCGAACCCAGGCTCCCCCTGCATTGGGAGCTTGGAGTTTTACCCACTGGACCACTAGGGAAGTCCTGAAACCCACTTTAAATATAAAGACATAGATTCAAAGTAAAAGGAAGGATAAAGATACACCATGCAAATGCTAAACAAAAGAAAGCTGAAGTAGCTAGGTTAATCTCAAATAAAGTAGACTTCGTAACAAGGAAGATTAGGGACTTGACTTTTATCTGAAAAATCATTTCACCTTTTTCATATAATGTAACGTAATTGCAGGAATGATATCCCATCACCTTTGCCATATTCTTTTGGTTAGAAGCAAGGTAGAAGTCCTACCCACCCAAAACATAGGTAGTCCTCACTTTGCATCAGTCTGATATGTATGAATTTCAGTTACCATGGTTTAGTTAAATAACATCAGTCCCTAACAACACAGTTCAGATTTCTGGTACCATGGTATATTAACTGTGAGTAACTGCATAAAGTTCAGACTTTCCTGCTAGCTCTTTGTATTACATAAATAACAAATGGACATCAAGATGAGTGACCAGTCTTTCAAAGTCTGTCCATGCTCACTGCCCACCTGTTATTCAGTTCACACACAGACAGCAAAGCATGCAGTTGGGTTGCCTCCTTGTCTGCCAGTGATAAATCCATGTGACATTTTACAAAAATGGGTAGCTGAAAGAGGGAATTGGCCAAGAAAGATGAAAGTGCAGCAGAGAAATGAAAAGTAACAACACTGAAATTTGTATCAAACGTAAATGGAATAATAGAAGAAAGGGCTGATAGCAGAAATGTCGACACTGCCACCATTCGAGAAACTCTAAATGTACAGCCAGATGAACTTAGTGAAGAACTTACTGATGTAAATGAGCAAAGTGGTTGTGATGAAAAGGATGACGATCCAGAGGAAGTGATGCCAGCAAAAAATCTTCATATTGAAGGAGCTGTTGGAGAGATTTCAAGACATGGAAAGTGCTAAGGCTATAATGTGAAAACTGATCCTAACCTAGAAAGGAGTGTGACAGGTCACCAAGACATAGAGAAGATGCTTGCTCTGTATCCCTCTGTGTTGTACAGTAAGTTATACAGTGAGAGAAAGAAAGCAAGCACTTTTCAAACTACTTTTGATAAGTTTTCTACAAAGAAATAACCCCTTTAAAAATTTTTATTTATTTATTTTGTCTACACCAGGTCTTAGTTGCGGCATGCGGACCCTTAGTTGCGGCATGTGGACTCTTAGTTGTGGCATGCATGTGGGATCTAGTTTCCCAACCAGGGATCGAACCTGGGCCCCCTGCATTGGGAGCATGGAGTCTTACCCACTGGTCCACCAGGGAAGTCCCAAGAAAAAACCCTTTAATTCTTAATATTTTTGGTGTTTTAACTTACAGGGTACTAAATAATATAAGTTTTACTATCTTTTCATTTCTCTTTACATTTATAGCCAAGAGTAAGAGTCCTTAGTGTTTTTTATTTTATTTTATTTATTTATTTTTTTAAACATCTTTATTGGGGTATAATTGCTTTACAATGGTGTGTTAGTTTCTGCTTTATAACAAAGTGAATCAGTTATACATATACATATGTTCCCATATGTCTTCCCTCTTGCATCTCCCTCCCTCCCACTCTCCCTATCCCACCCCATCCTTAATGTTTTGATGACATTTTTTAAAGATCATTGAATGATTATATTTTCCCCGTTGATTATTAAGATTGCTTTTCTTGCTTTTAGCTTGCATAGTCATTTTTGCAGTTCCCACTACCATGGACTGTTTATACTATTTAGAGATTAAAAAGAATGAAGTAGTGATTCATGCTAAAACATGAATGAACCTCAACATTATGCTAAATGGAAGAAGTCATGCACAAAGGTTGCCTACTCTGTGATTCCATTTACATGAAATGTTTAGAAAAGGCAAATGTATAGAAACAGAAAATACTGGGGTGGCCAAAAAGTTCCTTCGGTTTTTAAGTAAAAATAAAAGACATTTTTCATTTTCACCAAGAACTTTATTGAACAACGTATTCACCATTTTGTTCCACTACCTTCTGCCGTTTTTCAGGCAACTTCATAATTCCATCTTCCCAAAACTTTTTATCTTTTTGAGCAAAGAACTGGTCCAGGTGCCTTTTACAGTCTTCTAGGGAATTGAAATTTTTCCCATTAAGAGAATTTTGTAAAGACTGAAATAAATGGAAATCTGAAGGTACAATGTCTGGTGAATACAGCAGATGAATCAGGACTTCCCAGCTAAGCTGTAACAGTTTTTGCCTGGTCATCAAAGAAACATGCAGCCTTGCGTTATCCTGATGGAAGATTATACATTTTCTTTTGACTAATTCTGGATGCTTTTTGTCGAGTGCTGCTTTCAGTTGGTCTAAATGGGAGCAGTACTTGTAGAATTAATCATGTGGTTTTCCGGAAGGAACTTATAATAGAGGACTCCCTTCCAATCCCACCATATACACCTTACCTTCTTTGGATGAAGACCGGCATTTGGTGTGGTTGATGGTGGTTCATTTCGCTTGCCCCATGATCTCTTCCGTTCCACATTATTGTACAGTATCCACTTTTCATTGCCCATCACAATTCATTTTAAAAATGGAATGTTTTCATTACGTTTCAGTAGAGAATCACATGGAAATGGAGCTACAATCAAAGAAAGTTTCAATATTTTACTGGAATTAAATTAGCATCACACTGAAGTAGATTGCGATCAAGATGACTATTGTAATCCCTGGAACACCCACTATGGAAATAAAAAATAATTCAAAAATATAGTAAAAAAAAGGAATTGAAATTCCACATACACACAAATTATATATATATATAGAGAGAGAGAGAGAGAGAGACAGACAGACAGACAGAGAAAGCATGTGCATGCACACAAGAAAGCAGTGAGAAAGACCAAAATGGCATGAAACATAGAAAATAAATAGCAAATGTGGCAGTCATAAACCCAGCCATTAAATGTGATGACTAAACACTGCAATCAAAAGGCAGATATTGTCACACTAGGGAAAAAAAATTGAGATTCAACTCTATGCTATCTAAAAGACATACTTTAGATGAGGTTTATCAACCTTGTACCATTGAAATTTTGGACTGGATAATTCTTGGTTATGGGGGCTATCCTGTGCATTGTAGGATATTTAGTAGCATCCCTGGTCTTTATCCATTACATGTCAGTAGTAGCCATGCAGTTGTGATAAACATAAATTTCTCCAGCTATTGCCAGATGTCACTCGGGGGACAAAAATTGCTCCCTGCTGAGAACTACGCTTTAGATTCACACACACACACGCACATGCACACAGAGGTTGAAAGTAAAAGGATGGAAAAATACATTCCGGCTAACGCTAATCATAAAAGCAGTGGAGTAGCTATGTTATCAGACAAGATAGACTTTAAGATAAGAAATATTATTGTAGATAAAGAGGGACACTTCATAATGCCCTCAGGAAGATATGAAAATTATGAATGTGTACACACCTAAAAACAGTTCCAAAACACATGAAGCAAAAATTGACAGACTTGAAAAGAGAGATGCAATTCAACAATAATGGGTAGGGACTTCTATACCTTTCAGTAATTGAAAGAGCACCTGCATAAAAAGTTAGCAAGGGTACAGAAGATTTAAACAACACCATCAACCTACTTGACCTAACTGGCATTTATAGAACAGTCTACCCAGCAACAGTAAAACACACATCCTTTTTAAGCAGACATGGAACATTCTACAGAATAGGTCATATGCTTGGCCATAAAACAAGTCTTATTAAATTTTAAAAGATTGAAGTCATAAAGAACGTTCTCTGACCAAAAAGTAATTGAAGTTGGACTCAACAACAGCAAAAGAAATTTCGTTATAATTTAAATAGTCTATATAGTTTTATAACAAGTATATGTAGCTCTTAATAATTTTATTGTTAGTTTTTGCCCTTCCTGACTCTCTTTTGCAAATATTTTAAAAATTTTGAATAGGTAATACATTTACACGGTCCAAATAGAAAAGAAACTTAAAGGAGACACATTGAAAATGTATGCCCCAGTGGGACCTTCAAGATGGCGGAGGAGTAAGACGTGGAGATCACCTTCCTCCCCACAAATACATCAAAAATAAATCTACATGTGGAACAACTCCTACAGAACACCAGCTGAATGCTGGTAGAAGACTGCAGACTTCCCAAAAGGCAAGAAAATTCCCACGTACCTGGGTAGGGCAAAAGAAAAAAGAAAAACCAGACAAAAGAATAGGGATGGGGACTGCACCTCTGGAAGGGAGCTGTGAAGGAGGAAAAGTTTCCACACGTTAGGAAGCCCCTTCACTGGTGGAGACGGGGGATGGGCAGGTGGAAGCTTCGGAGCCACGAAGGAGAGCGCAGCAACAGGAGTGCAGAGGGCAAAGCAGAGACATTCTTGCACAAAGGATCCATGCCGACTAGCACTCACCAGCCTGAGAGGCTTGTCTGCTCACCCACTGGGATGGGCAAGGGTTGGGAGCTGAGGCTTGGGCTTCGGAGGTCAGATCCCAGGGGGAGGACTGGGGTTGGCTGCGCGAACACAGCCTGAAGGGGGCTAGTGCGCCACAGCTAGCCGTGAGGGAGTCTGGGAAGGAGTCTGGACCTGCCAAAGAGGCAAGAGACCGTTGTTTCGGGGTGTGTGAGGAGAGGGGATTCAGAGCACTGCCTAAATGAGCTCCAGAGATAGGCATGAGATACGGCTATCAGCGCGGACCCCAGAGACGGGCATGGGATGCTAAGGCTGCTGCTGCAGCCACCAAGAAGCCTGTGTGCAAGCACAGGTCACTATCCACACCTTCTCTCCCGGGAGCCTGTGCGGCCCGCCACTGCCAGGCTCCCGTGATCCAGGGACAACTTCCCTGGGAGAACACACAGCGCGCCTCAGGCTGTTGCAACGTCATGCTGGTCTCTGCCACTGCAGGCCCGCCCCGCATTCCAATTATAACCACAATACCCCTCCCTCCCCCAGGCCTGGATGAGCAAGAGCCCCCTAATCAGCCACTGTTTTAACCCCCTGCTGCCTGGGCGGGGAACAGATACCTAACCTTATACCTAAAGCAATTAGAGAAAGAAGAACAAAAATAACCCCGAGGTTAGGAGAAGGAAAGAAATCTTAAAGATCAGATCAGAAATAAATGAAAAAGAAATGAAGGAAACAATAGCAAATATCAATAAAACTAAAAGCTGGTTCTTTGAAAAGGTAAACAAAATTGATAAACCATTAGCCAGACTCGTCAAGAAAAAAAGGGAGAAGCCTCAAATCAACAGAATTAGAAATGAAAAAGAAGTAACAACTGACACCACAGAAATACGAACGATCATGAGAGATTACTGCAAGCAACTATATGCCAATAAAATGGACAACCTGGAAGAAATGGACAAATTCTTAGAAAAGCACAACCTTCCAAGACTGAATCAGGAAGAAATAGAAAATATAAACAGACCAATCACAAGCACTGAAATTGAAACTGTGATTAAAAATCTTCCAACAAACAAAAGCCCAGGACCAGATGGCTTCACAGGCGAATTCTATCAAACATTTAGAGAAGAGCTAACACCTATCCTTCTCAAACTCTTTCAAAATATAGCAGAGGGAGGAACACTCCCAAACTCATTCTACGAGGCCACCATCACGCTGATACCAAAACCAGGCAAAGATGTCGCAAAGAAAGAAAACTACAGGCCAATATCACTGATGAACATAGATGCAAAAATCCTCAACAAAACACTAGCAAACAGAATCCAACAGCACACTAAAAGGATCATACACCATGATCAAGTGGGGCTTATCCCAGGAATGCAAGGATTCTTCAATGTATGCATGTCAATCAACGTGATACACCATATTAACAAATTGAAGGAGAAAAACCATATGGTCATCTCAATAGATGCAGAGAAAGCTTTTGACAAAATTCAACACCCATTTATGATAAAAACTCTCCAGAAAATAGGCATAGATGGAACCTACCTCAACATAACAAAGGCCATATATGACAAACCCGCAGCCAACATTGTTCTCAGTGGTGAAAAACTGAAACCATTTTCTCTAAGATCAGGAACAAGACAAGGTTGCCCACTTTCCCTGCTATTATTCAACATAGTTTTGGAAGTTTTAGCCACAGCAATCAGAGAAGAAAAGAAATAAAAGGAATCCAAATCAGAAAAGAAGAAGTAAAACTGTCACTGTTTGCAGATGACATGATACTGTACATAGAGAATCCTAAAGATGCTACCAGAAAACTATTAGAGCTAATCAATGAATTTGGTAAAGTTGAAGGATACAAAATTAATGCACAGAAATCCCTTGCATTCCCATACACTAATGATATAATATCTGAAAGAGAAATTAAGGAAATACTCCCATTTACCATTGCAACAAAAAGAATAAAATACTAGGAATAAACCGACCTAAGGAGACAAAAGACTTATACACAGAAAGCTATAAGACACTGATGAAAGAAATTAAAGATGATACAAACAGATGGAGAGGTATACCGTGTTCTTGGATTGGAAGAATCAACATTGTGAAAATGACTGTAGTACCCAAAGCTATCTATAGATTCAGTGGCATTTTTCACAGAACTAGAACAAAAAAATTCACAAATTGTATGGAAACACAAAAGACCCCAAATAGCCAAAGCAATCTTGAGAAAGGAAAATGGAGCCGAAGGAATCAGGCTCCCTGACTTCAGACTATAATACAAAGCTGCAGTAATCAAGACAGTGTGGTACTGGCACAAAACAGAAATATAGATCAATGGAACAGGATAGAAAGCCCAGAGATAAACCCACGCACATACGGTCACCTTATCTTTGCTAATGGAGGCAAGAATATACAAGGGAGAAATGACAGCCTCTTCAGTAAGTGGTGCTGGGAGCACTGGACAGCTACATGTAAAAGAATGAAATTAGAACACTTCCTAATGCCGTACACAAATATAAACTTAAAATGGATTAAGGCCTATATGTAAGGGCAGACACTGTAAAACTCTTAGAGGAAAACATAGACAGAACACTCTATGACATAAATCACAGCAAGATCCTTTTTCACCCACCTCCTAGAGAAATGGAAGTAAAAGCAAAAATAAACAAATGGGACCTAATGAAACTTGAAAGCTTTTGCATAGCAAAGGAATCTATAAACAAGACCAAAAGACAACCCTCAGAATGGGAGAAGATATTTGCAAACGAAGCAACTGACAAAGGATTAATCTCCAAATTTTACAAGCAGCTCAGTAGCAAAAAACAAACAACCCAATCGAAAAATGGGCAGAAGTCCTAAATAGACATTTCTGCAGGAAGATACACAGATTGCCAACAAACACATGAAAGGATGCTGAACATCACTAATCATTAGAGAAATGAAATCAAAACTACAATGAGGTATCACCTCACACTGGTTAGAATGGCCATCATCAAAAAATCTACAAACAGTAAATGCTGGAGAGGGCGTGGAGAAAAGGTAACCCTCTTTCACTGTTGGTGGGAATGTAAATTGATACAGCTGCTATGGAGAACAGTGTGGAAGTTCCTTAGAAAACTAAAAATAGAACTACCATATGACCCAGCAATCCCACTACTGGGCATATACCCTGAGAAAACCATAATTCAAAAAGAGTCATGTACCACAATGTTCATTGCAGCACCATTTACAATCGCCAGGACATGGAAGCAATCTAAGTGTCCATCAACAGATGAATGGATAAAGATGTGGCACATATATACAATGGAATATTACTCAGCCATAAAAGGAAATGAAACTGAGTTATTTGTAGTGAGGTCCATGGACCTAGAGTCTGTCATACAGAATGAAGTAAGTCAGAAATAGAAAAACAAATACCATATGCTAACACATATATATGGAATCTAAAAAAAAAAAAAGTTGGTTCTGATAAACCTAGGGGCAGGACAAGAATAAAGACACAGACTTAGAGAAGGGACTTGAGGACATGGGGAGGGGGAAGGGTAAACTGGGACGAAGTGAGAGAGTGGCATGGACTTATATGTACTACCAAATGTAAAATAGATAGCTAGTGGGAAGCAGCCACATAGCACAGGGAGATCAGCTTGGTGCTTTGTGACCACTTAGAGGGGTGGGATAGGGAAACTGGGAGGGAGATGCAAGAGGGAGGAGATATGGGGATATATGTATATGTATAGCTGATTCACTTTGTTATACAGCAGAAACCATTACAACATTGTAAAGCAGTTATGCTCCAATAAAGATGTTAAAAAAAGGAAAATGTATGCTGCGTCCCTCTATATTCATTTCTCCTTGACATTGTAGTAACCACTTTTGTTTGTCTTTCCTGTATTTCTTCACATAAATATAAGCAAATAACAAATATATGTTCTAATTTCCACCCTTCCTCCATAAAAGGTAGTATATACCATGTGTCCTGTAGTGCATCTTGTGTTTTTCATTTAAGTTATCCTAGAGATGTTGCCATATTAGAACAAAGAAGTCTTCCCCATTCGTTTCTTTTATAGCTGCAAGGTATTCTATTGTGTGGATGTACCATAATTTAGTCCTTTGGTGTTGGACGCTAGGATGGTTTCCAGGCTTACTGTCACCAAGCAATACTGCATTGGATAACCTTGAACATCTTGTACATGTGTGGTTGTATCTGTGGGATAGATTCCTAGAAGTAAGATTGCTGGCTCAAAAGGTAAATACATTTGCAATTTTGGGTGATATTGCCAGATTCTTTTCATTAGAAGTTGTACTATTTTTCACTCTTACCAGCAATGAAAGTGCCCATTTTCCCAGTCTTGCCAAAAGAATGTGTTGTCAAACTTCTGGATTTTTGTCAATTTGAGAGATAAGAATGGTATCTCAGTGTCATTTAATTTGCATTTCTCTTATAAATAATGATGAATATCTTTTCAAAAGGTTAAGAGCCATTTATATTTTTTTCTTGTGAATTGCCTATTTATATTCTTTACATATTTTTTCCTTATGGACTTGTCTCTTTCTTGATTCTAGGACTTTTTTTTTAATGTCTTTATTGGAGTATAATTGCTTTATAATGGTGTGTTAGTTTCTGCTTTATAACAAAGTGAATCAGCTATACATATACATATAACCCCATATCTCCTCCCTCTCACGTCTCCCTCCCACCCTCCCTATCCTGCCCCTCTAGGTGGTCACAAAGCACCGAGCTGGTCTCCCGTGTGCTATGCGGCTGCTTCCCACAAGCTAGCTATTTTACATTTGGTAGTGTATATATGTCCATGCCACTCTCTCACTTCGTCCCAGCTTACCCTTCTGACTCCCCATGTCCTCAAGTCCATTCTCTATGTCTGTGTCTTTATTCCTGTCCTGCCCCTAGGTTCTTCAGACCTTTTTTTTTTTCTCAGATTCCATGTGTATGTGTTAGCATACCGTATTTTTCTCTTTCTGACTTACTTCACTCTGTATGACAGACTCTAGGTCCATCCATCTCACTACAAATAACTCAATTTCATTTCTTTTTATAGCTGAGTAATATTCCATTGTATATATGTGCCACATCTTCTTTATCCATTCATCTGTCAATGGACACTTAGGTTGCTTCCATGTAGGACCTTTTTAATATATTAGGGAGATTAGCCCCCTTATCTGTGATGGGTTGCAACTATTTTTTTCAGTTTATCTTTTTTTTAAAAAATCTTGATTATGTGTTTTCCTCCTCTTAGAAGTTTGTTATTTTTGCTATCAAGTAGTCAAAGTTTTCAGTTTTTACTCTTAAGATGTCTGGACTTCATTGTTAGAAAGATGCTCCCCAAATATCTACTTAGTTGTACCATCACCAGTTACTAAAAAGTTCATATCGACCCTGCTGATTTGAGATGCCTTCTCTATCATACCCTAAATTTCTTTTCTGTTCCATTGGTATGATTCTATTCATGAATTAATGCCATCAATATTATTACTGTACCAGTATTAAATAGTTCCAATGGTTTCAGCCCTTAGAATATTTTAAAATATGTTAGGGCTAATGTCCCTCATTGCTCATTTTTCCCCTTGAGTTTTCCCGGTTCTTGTCTGTTTAGTTTTGCATATGACTCTAGAATTCTCTAGTTCCCAAATGCCTATTGGTACTTTTAATGGGATAGCATTGAATTTATGAATCAGTGTGGGAAGAATAATTTTTACCGTGTTGATTCTTACTATTCAAGGACCTCCTATGCCTTTCTATTTTTCAAGACTCTTGTGTTCTTCAGGAGTATTTTTGAGTTTTCCTCTTAAGTTTTGCACCTTTCTTGTTAACCTTAAACCTAGATATTTTATGTTTTTGTTAATATTATAAATGAGGTCTTCTTGTCCATTATATCTTTAAATTGTATTGTTGTTCTGGAATACTTTTCATTTAAATTGGCTTAGCCACATTATTTTTTATTTTCTTTACTCTCATTTTCACAGCCCAGGATATTTCCTGAAAATTGTCAAATGCTTTTTACTACATTTCTACCTTGAAATGAAGTATCTTGAAAATTAATGTAAACAAATCAAAGTACTGAAAATGGCTTAGGGTTTCTAGTGTAGATGTTAGCATAAGTGCTTGCAGGCAGAGAAGGCAAAACCCAGAGTGTATTTTGATATCGGTTTGGTGGAGGCTGGCTTGTCATGAACCAAAAACTTGGCATCCTTAAAGTTAACAGATTGATCACTTGTATTAGAGATAACACTGAATAACTATTTTGGCTAATTGTTGAATGGCAAGTGTTGAAAATTCGTATTTGGCCAACACCAAACCAAAGTATCACCAACTTAAAGTGAATCTCTGAGTTTACTAAATCTATATTTTATTCAGGGATGCGTTATTATTGCAGTTTTATTAAAAATGTCAGTTGTCATGTTTTCAAAGTTTGACATTACAGAGTGTAATTTCTCAGCACTGTCAGCTGCTAGATTGCATGGGGGAGTTCATTAGGTCGTATTTGTGTGATACCGAAGAGATAACTAAAAATTAGATGCAACTCTAGAAGTCTGTTTTGTGATGTTAATGGTACCAAACAATTCTACAAAGATTAGAATTATAACCTAATGTCTATTATTGTATCTTGTGTTGTTACTTAAACTTTTAGATATTTTTTGATTTAACCAGATATATTGTTTTTCCTTAAGTTATTTAGTGATTGCACTGTTCATTCAACCTTCACTGTTTACCTGTTTATTTCTTAATATATTCCTTTTTAAAAGTCAGGCTTATTGAGATATACTTTCATATGATAAGATTCGTTCTTTTTATGTATAGAGTTTGGTGAGTCTTCCCATACACATACACTTGTGTGACCACCACCAAAATCAGTATATAGAACATCTATCCCCCCAGAAAGTCCTTGTGCATCTTTGCAGAGCATGCCCTCCTCCTACTCCAGCCCTCGGCAACTACTGGTCTGTTTTCTGTCCCTATAGTTTAGCCTTTTCTAAAACTTCAAGTGAATGAAGTCATATATTAGGTACCCTTTTGTGTCTAGCTTCTTTCACCTAGCAAAATACTTTTGCAATTCATCCATGTTGTTGTGTGTATCAGTAGTCTGTTTCTTTGTTATTACTGAGCAGTATTCCATTGCATGGATGTATCATGGTTTACTTGCACATTCACCATTCGTTGAACATTTGGGTTGTTTTCAGTTCTGGGTATTATAAATAAAGCTGCTCTGAACATTTGCCTACACGTCTTTGTGTGGGCATGTGTTTTCATTTCTGTTGGATAAACACCCAAGAGTGAGATTTCTGGGTTGTATGATAAGTGTATGTTTAACTTTAGAAAAACCTGGCAACCTTTTTCAAAGGGACTGAACATTTTGCATTCCCAGCAGCAGTGTGGAAGATTGCTCCACAGCCTTACCAATTTTTCTTATTTAGGAATTTTTAATTTTAGCCATTCTAGTGTGAAGTGGTATCTTATTGTTGTTTTAATTTGCATCTCCCTAATGATCAATGATGTGGAACTTCTTTTCTTGTGCTTATTTGCAGTCTGTATACTTTGTTGTGCTCTGTTCATATTTTTTGGCCCATTTTTAATCTTCTTTTTTCTTTTGGTCTTCTTGAGTTGTGCTTTTATATTTTTTCGGTGCAAATTCTTTATCAGATAAGGGGTTTGCAGTATTTTCTCCCTGTCTGTGGCTTGTTTTTTTCATTTCCTTAGCAGTGCCTTTTGAAGAGTAGAAGTTTTAGATTTTGATAAAGTCCAATTTGTCAGTTTTTCCCTTTATGGTTTGTACTTTTTGTGTCCATCTTAATGCTTTTTTTTTTTTTACTTTTTTTTTTTTTTTTTTTTTTTTTGCGGTACGCAGGCCTCTCACTGTTGTGGCCTCTCTCGTTGCGGAGCACAGGCTCCGGACGCGCAGGCTCAGCGGCCATGGCTCACGGGCCCAGCCGCTCCACGGCATGTGGGATCCTTCCGGACCGGGGCACGAACCCGCGTCCCCTTAATGCATTATTAATAAGTTAACTGTTTTGTATATAAAATCAACAGCTCTCCTAGTCATTTATCAACACTTATTTTTACAATAATAAAGATGAATATATCACTCAAGAGACTGGTAGAATTTCTACATGTAAAACACATAAGGCAATCTGTACTCCAAATTACAAATAGACTTTATAATAAATACAAAAGGCATGCCTTGTTTATATTACTCATGTTGATATGCTGGTCACATGTGATGACATTCTATATCTTGCTATCACATGGTCGTTGATCACTAACAGTTAAGGAATACCCAAAATGCCATTGAGGGAGACGTTCAGTTACTTCTGAAGACTGAAGCTGATTTGTGCCTGAGTCAAACTTTGGGACATCCCTCATTTATATTGATTAGTTCTTTGTGTTTATTTTGGTATTGTTTACTAATTACAGATTTCAATCTTTCCATAAAGAGACCCAAGTAAGCCCAACCATGATTTTCACAAAATTAAGTCGTATGTTGACTACCCAAGTATTTGTGGCTATTTATTGTACAGGGACACAGACCCTTCTCACAAGGAATGCTATGGGAGTGCTATGTGGAGGAGGTTATTAAGAAATTAGCTTTATGATCCCTCTGGAGCTGCTTCTTCCATCAAGAGAAACAGAAAAATCGAGAGAGTGGTTTGGATTAGGCTTTCGGTCTTTAACATTTCATGTGTGTCCTCACTGTCATCCAGACACTGAGAAAATGACGTAGCATTCCTTCACTGTAGCAGAATAATTGTGACCCAGCTTTATGTTATTTATTTATTTGAGTTTTATTTTATACAGCAGGTTCTTATTAGTTATCTATTTTATACATATTGGTATATAAATGTCAATCCCAATCTCCCAATTCATCCCACCACTACCACCCCACCCTCACTTTCCCCCCTTGGTGTCCATACGTTTGTTCTCTACATCTGTGTCTCTATTTCTGCCTTGCAAACTGGTTCATCTGTACCATTTTTCTAGATTCCACAAATATGCGTTAACATACGGTATTTGTTTTTCTCTTTCTGACTTACTTCACTATGTATGACAGTCTCTAGGTCCATCCACGTCTCTACAAATGACCCAATGTCGTTCCTTTCTATGGCTGAGTAATATTCCACTGTATATATGTACCACATCTTCTTTATCCATTCGTCTGTCGATGGGCATTTAGGTTGCTTCCATGTCCTGGCTTTTAAATAGTGCTGCAATGAACATTGGGATGCATGTATCTTTTTGAATTATGGTTTTCTCTGGGTATATGCCCAGTAGTGGGACTGCTGGGTCATATGGTAGTTCTATTTTTAGTTTTTTAAGGAACCTCCATACTGTTCTCCATAGTGGCTGTGTCCATTTACATTCCCACCAACAGTGCAAGAGGGTTCCCTTTTCTCCACACCCTGTCCCGCATTTGTTGTTTGTAGGTTTCCTGATGATGCCCATTCTAACCGGTATGAGGTGATACCTCATTGTAGTTTTGATTTGCATTTCTCTAATAATTAGTGATGTTGAGCAGCTTTTCATGTGCCTCTTGGCCATCTGTATGTCTTCTTTGGATGACCCAGCTTCATTAGTTGCTTAAATGCAGTTAATGTTTTGCTGAGTTTTTCAGGTTTAAGAGACTATGCTGCAGTGCCGAGTAGTGGGAAGAGGAAATAAAGAAAAGGTTCTGCACCCAAGGAGTTGACACTGAATTGAACACAACTGTCTATGGTGCACCGAAAGCCAGGTCAGGCTGTGTGGCTGAGGTTAGGGCATGTGGGCATCAATGTAGGGCATAACACAGGAAACATAGGATTCAGGGAACAGAATCCTTTGTGGACCTCATTTGCCCTTTTGGAGTTTTGAGGCTGTGTTCTGTTAAAAGATGGGTTGGCATTTGTGAGCAAAGGTTTGGGTTGATTTAGACCTGCCTTAAGAATGATCTTGGTCTCCCATACTCTGTGTCTTTGGAAACGGTCGAGTTAAGATAATTGGGGGATATTGTGTCTGCCTCGGTTGTTGTATGGAGCTGCACCTGGCTTGGGGAGGTGTCAGTTGGAGTGTGGACCTTTAGCCTGCAGAGGATGGTATAAAAGACTGATGGGAAAAGGGGCTGTGGTGTCTCAACAAGACCCCTGAACATCTTGGCTCCCACTGTGGCAGTCATTCACCACCGGTGTGGGTGAGGGGACAGAAGAACTGTGTACTGGGATGCCTTCTGGGCTTCCCATGGAGATGAAGCTGCTGTCCCTGATGTATTTCCTGTCCATATCCTACTCTAAAGCGAAGTAAATGTTATATTAACTGAAAACCTGTTTGGGTCTTGGGAGTCTGATTGCAAGCTTGAACCCATCACTGCGACTGCACTTACGCCTGGGAATGAGAGGTTAGTGATACCAGCTGGGGAGATGCCTTTAGAGTGGTTGTGTTGGGGATGAGGAGGACCTGAATCAGGGTTATAGCAACGAGAAGGTGAGAATAGTGAATATCTGTACCCATCATGGCACTGAGACTCCCGTTAGCAGTTCTGTTAAGTGGTCTGGGGCAGAAGAGAGAGCAGAACTCCAACTACAGCTCTGATGAGAGGTCTGAATGGGGTCAGGGGTTCTTCCTAGCTGTGTAAACTATTTTATTTCATTATTTTATTTTTTAAATTTTAATTAAAAATTTAATAAACAGTGCTCTCAATATGTGCCAAGTACTATTCCGGGCACTTTATAAATATGAACTCAGTTCCTCATAACAACGCAATGCCATTTACCATTTACTGATGAGAAAATTGAGGCAAAAAGAAGTAACTTGGCTGAGGTCATCCAGCTTAGTAAACGGTGAAGCTGAGATTTTTAAAAATATTTAATTAATTAATTAATTAATTTATTTGGCTCATCGGGTCTTAGTTGCAGCACACAGGATCTTCTTTGCAGCATGCGGGATCTTTCGTTGTGGTGCACGGGCTTCTTTCTCTAGTTGTGGCTCGTGGGCTCAGTAGTTACAGCGCATAGGCTTAGTTGCCCCAAGGCATGTGGTATTCCAGTTCCCTGACCAGGGATTGAACCCGCGTCCCCTGCATTGGAAGGCAGATTCTTAACCACTGGACCACCAGGGAAGTCCCTTAAGCTGAGATTTGAACCCGGGCAGTCTGGCTCCAGAATCCCTGCTTTGAACCATTCCAATTCCTCTAGCTTCTCTTCTGCATTCTTCATCATAGCAAAAGAATGGAATTAGTAGTTTTTTTTTTAAGGTTATCGTTGATGACTGAGTCAGAATGCTCATGCAGGTTACAGCTGTACAGTTATGTCTTTGGGCAGTTTCTGGGGAGCACAGATTCCTTACATGGGTGAGGAGAGCACCTACCCCTTGGATTGTACCCCTGTACAAGCCAAGGGAAGGCTTATGCTACAGTTATAGGGCCTCACTTCACATCTGTTGACGCCCTCTGCTACTGAGGCAGCCCTTTCCTCAAAGTTCCTCTTGGCATCTTTTGCAGGGCTCACAGCTGTGATGCTTTTGCAGTCTCCTGCTTCGCCTCTTCATAGGAGAGTGAGGGAGTTTGCTTTGGGAGGAAACCCAGGCAAGGTCTGAGCAATGGGTGTGCACTTGGGGCTGGCTCAGGGCTTCAGACATTGCTCTGTTGAGGTTTTTTGCCTTTTCTTATGAGAAATCTCATTGTTAATATATGGACTGCCCAACCCAGGCCCTTTAGTCACAGCAAAGAAAGCAAATTGTTCCTTTTCCAAGATGAGCCTTATAATACCACATTATATTATTTTATTGGGTTGGCCAAAAAGTTCGTTTGGGTTTTTCTGTAAGATGCTACCAAAAACCTGGACGAACTTTTTGGCCAACCCAATGTAATATATTACTTCTCATATCAAGTCCTCCAGTTACGTGTGGTAGTGATTTATGTATTTTATTCATCTTTCTTTTGCTAGGTGGGTAGATTGAATGTGGCTTTTGTATCATGATTTTTATTCTTTGCTACAAAGCAGTGATTTGGTTTCTAGGTCGACATTGCAAGCAGCCTGATGTTTTATCACAGCACTTCAGCTTCCTCTCACTGCTGGCTGACCAGGGGTTGCTGAAATATATTATCAACTGAAAAAAACCCACAGAACCTAAGAATTGAGAATTATGTTTTATTTCGAGACCTTACTTGGAGACAGCCTCTCACAGGCTCTCTGAAGAACTGAATCAAAGAGGTAAGGGAGGAGCCAGGATATATATATAGGAGTTTTTGCTAAAAAAACAAAAAACAAAAAATCCCAAACAAACCAACCAAAAAAACCGTGTAGTCGAACATCAAAAGATTACTGCTGATCACAAAAAACAGACACCTCAAGTTATGTTTTTTTTTTTTCCGGTACGCAGGCCTCTCACTGTTGTGGCCTCTCCCTTTGCAGAGCACAGGCTCCGGACGTGCAGGCTCAGCAGCCATGGCTCACGGGCCCAGCTGCTCCGCGGCATATGGGATCTTCCCAGACCGGGGCATGAACCCGTGTCCCCTGCAGCGGCAGGCAGACTCTGAACCACTGCGCCACCAGGGAAGCCCTCAAGTTATGTTTTAACTTGAGGTTTTAGTATGCTTTTCTATGTGTGGAAAGGTGTCGGAGTCTATGCTTATTGATAATATCAAATTATTCCTTTGATATGCGTCTTAACTATTTAGGGCCAGTATCCTGTTTTTCCCCCATCCTGAATTCCCCTCAGGGTGGCCGGCAACATTTGGGTACCTGAATGGCAGGCAACATTCTTTGTTTACTGAAATGGCAGGCAACAATTATTTTGTCCACAGTATTGATCGAGTTATTGGTATTTTCATTGTCCTATTTTGTACCGAATGAAGCATGATACATCCCACTCTGTGACTGAAGCTGTGAGTGACAGTTATTTCTGTGTGGTGGCCTAAAATGACAGAAGGTTACTGCTTACTGTGGAAGAATCTTCTGGAGGTACCCCCCCCATACCTCTGCTTTGAGCCTACAGCAGAACTTGTGAATGGCATCTAGTAAATTGCAGTCTCATTGTTACAATGACCCACAGACACAAAGGAGTAACTTTGTATATAAAGTTTTGGAGCACTCAGATCACTTATTTAATGCTCTTTTTCATGGTTTTATTGGTATATGTGCCTGTGAAAAGACTTTGTGATCAGCATCTATCTCTTTTTTGGTTACTTTCTTTAATACTCCAATTCTTTGTGTGAAATGCTTAAATTAAATGTCATAAGTGGGGTTGATAAAAGATTATTTTACAAATAATCTTAGAATAATTCGGGTAACTAAGATTTGGGAAGGAAACAGTTTTTACTTGTACATGAAAAAACTCTATTACTCTCTCTTATGTTCCATTTTCTGCAAATAACTCTTATTAGCTAGATTAACTAACATTGTAACAAAGTGTTTTTTTAAAGCCATAGATCACTGCATTTATATTTAGAAAAGCCATAAACAAACAGGCATTTCCCCCTTATTAGGAGGACTTAAACAGATGTTTAAACATTAAGGTAGTGATGACTCTAAAGTATAATTAAACTCTAAGTTAAGGCTTTATGCTTATTTTGAAACCTGTGTTCATAGGCTACTCATGTGTGGAACACCTTTGCATTTTGTAACGAAGTACCACTAAGACTGTTGCTGATCCTGGTACCCAGTCACCCACCCCTCCACAAAAAAAACAGAGGCAATTTTTCATAGAGCACAGGATCATCAAAATAGGTTTTTGGTTTATCAACCCTTAGACTAGAATAGAAAATCCACGTTTGTTCTAATGTTTGTGCAATTAATAGTCCAAACCATGAAGTTATACGTTTATTGAGAATGTAGGAAGCAAAATGGAAAAAAAAGTGCCCCTTGTTGGTGCATGTCACCAACTGCTTTCACTGACAGCACTTAGCACAATACATAATCATCTCTTCTCTTGACTTACTTTTTTATTTTATTTTTTTTTGCGGTACGCGGGCCTCTCACTGTTGTGGCATCTCCCGTTGCAGAGCACAGGCTCCGGACGCACAGGCTCAGCGGCCATGGCTCACGGGCCCAGCCGCTCTGTGGCACGTGGGATCTCCCCGGACCGGGGCACGAACCCGTGTCCCCTGCATTGGCAGGCGGACTCTCAACCACTGCACCACCAGGGAAGCCCTTGATTTACTTTTTTATTGGCTACTCCTCCCTACCTGCACTAGACCACAAGGTCCATAAAGGCAAGGCCCGTGATGGCCTTCTTCGTGATGGCTCCAATACTGGCTGACTGAGAGTCTCTATAGTCTGCAGTGGGTTGGATGGTGATGCATGGAGGGGAGGGTCTTTTCTCAATCCTGGCCCTTCACTTTGGAATCCAAGCTGTGTTGTGATACTTATAATAATTTAAAACTGTGAAGCATCTGAAGATGACTTTACAGGAAACTGAATTTCAAAGCTAACTTACTTATTTCTTGGAAGCTGAATGGATGAATTTAAAGGAAGAGGACCATTTGCTCTAGATTTGTAAGCCAGAGAAACCAGAGGCTGAGGGATGTGCTCTTTTCCCTCAGTCTCCTATTCTCTTGCAGCTCTGATTTCTATCCAGGGTAACACGACCGAGGTGAACTATTTGCATCTTTGAAAATTCCACTCTTCTGCTAGCTGATTAGAGTGGTAAAATGGAAACATATCTTGTGTGTTCTCTATCATTCTGGAGAATTATTAATAAAGTCTCTTTCTGGCAGTTCTCATTGAGTAATTTAATTTTAGAAGTGAAAAGAACATTATCTGTTGGAACACTTGAACCTAAGCAGGCTGTTATATTAAACTCATTTAAGAATAAAAATATTTACTAGAATTTTGTAAGATCAACTCAAAGTTAAGTCAAATTATATCTTCAAATAGGATCAGTAAGATAACCAACACAGGAAATATATTTTAAAAGCACTATTAATATCATCATATGTATTTGGACCAGAGCTAATCATCTTGTGGGAATGCGATTTGAAGTCCTTTCTTCAATCTGTTTGTTCCTAAGTTTGGGTTTTCGTGTATCAAGAGACTTCATCTTTAACATCCACTCATATGATGCTTTATCACTTTTTGGAGAGATTTTGCTCTGGGAATTCAGGATATAGTCTTGGCAGTCTGTATGTGTAGGTGGTTTTGCTTTGATACATCATCTCAGAGATCCCCAGGGTTTATTTGGATGAGAGGCCCCCTTAGCTGAGATTCCCTTCTTCTCTATTTTTCTTGTCTTCCTTTTTTTCTCTCTCTCTTTTTTTTCCTTTTCTCCTCTCTGCCAATGCTGTGAGGAAGGTCTTGGAGGACATCATTGTCAGGATGATAGCAAGGTGAGTGAGGGGCACTCTGAGGTGTATTTTTGTTTTTTATTTTATTTTATTTTTTAGCCACGCTGCGTGGCATGTGGGATCTTAGTTCCCCGACCAGGGATCAAACCTGCATCCCCTGCATTGGAAGGTGCAGAGTCTTAACCACTGGACAGCCAGGGAAGTCCGTCTCTGAGGTGTTGAATAGGACGAGTGTTTATGTGTGAGGGCCAGATGGTGGTAGAAAGTGAAACTGGAGAGGTGGCAGATGCCAGGTCTTTGTGGGCCTTGAATGCCATGTTAAGAAGCTTGGGTTTCTTTTCCAGGGGCAGTGAAGTCACTGAAGAATTTTAAGCAGGGCTATGGCATGACTAGCCTTATTTGTGATTCAGAGAAGTTAGTCTGGTGGTGGTTGGAGAATGGATGATTAGGGAACCAGGTTAGAAGTGGAGAGGAAAGTTAAGAAATTATTGTGTAAAGTCCAGGCAGGAGACTGAACCAAAGTAATGTTAGTAAGTTGAACTACTAACTCGCTATGATGAGCAGGAAGAGTGAGTACTTAAGAAGCGGGGTTGGCAGGACTGGGAAATGATCGGATGTGGAGGTGATGCGGTGCCCCTCAGTGGTACCAAGCTTTTGTGCTTGAATCAAGTAATTGCTCAAGTGCTTGAACCAGAGTTGCTTTCTGAGGAAATCTTGTTTGTGATTTTAGAACCTTTCTTTAGCAGGCAAGAAGATACACTTGGAAACTGTAGCTTATAGAGCTTTTAAATAAACAGCTATTGAGGTCCTCAGTAATGATCTTAGTCATGTTGGTCATTCATCCTGCTTGTGTCAGAAGCCTGGCTGAAAATTTTAGAATTTGAGAATGTTCTTAAGGAATATATTACTTATTAATTCTTTAAAAAATAATTTCAGCCTACAACACCAGGAAATGAAAGATTGGACCATAGTATTTTGCCCTCCAGTGTTCCACCCCCAGAGTTGTCCTTATAGAATCAAACTGACATCATGTCTTTAGTTTTCTCTGAGGGCTACGTATATATGGAATACCTTTGCGTTTTGGAGAAAAATGTTATCAAGGCTATTGACCTTAGTGGTCCTCTTTCCCTCAATTTCCACAAAGACCCTGAGACAGATTCTTCTTAGAGCACAGGACCAACAAAATAATTTTTTTAATTTAATCAACCCTTAGTATCTATGGCTGAGTTGCTTTACTGTGCACCTGAAACTATCACAACATTGTTAATCGGCTATACTCCAATATAAAATAAAAAGTTAAAAAAGAAAAGAAACGAAAACTAGAACTACTATATGATCCAGCAGTTCCATTCCTGGGTATATATCTGAAGAAAACGAAAACACTAATTCAAAAAGATACGTGCACCCCAACATTCATGGCAGCATTATTTACAATAGCCAAGATATGGAAGCAACCTAGGTGTCCATCAACACTGACATTAGCAACAACATGTGTGGACTTGGAGGGTATAATGTTTAGTGAAACAAGTCAGGCACAGAAAGACAAATACTGTATGATATCACTTATATGTGGAATCTAAAAAATAAAAAAAGTTAGTAACTATAACAACAATTAAAAAATGTATTAACCCTTAGGCTAGAAAACGAAACTCATGTTTATTCTTGTGTTTTCACTTTGCTCTTGTCAGCAAAAAGTACAGAATTTTAAGCTTATTTTCTATGGTTTTCCTCAGATAACTTTTTTTCTTTCTTTCTATTATGGATTTTTTTCTGTTCTTTTTCTTACTGTATTCATTAATCTTTTAACTAGATTTGTGTTTTTACTTTAAGTCATTTTAATCAGTTGGATATATATTAAAGTATGTTTCTAAGGAGAATGAAGATTTTGGATGACCCTATGTCAGTATTTATTAGGATATTTAAGAAGAGGACTGCTTAGACTTCCTTGAACAGTATTTTTTCCTCAGTGACTTTAACACTTTATTACCCAAACATAATATAAATTAACAAGAGAAATGTTAGGGCAATTTTTGTGGTACTAAGTGGGATTTCTAGTCACTTGACCCTTTGTATAATTAATGTCTATACTATATATGACCATTTTATATTACTTGGAGCACCTTTGGAGTATTTTCCAGGAATATAGACAGTAGCTGCAACTTTGCTTTTTATGACATAGCTCCTGTCTGCAATGCTCAAGAATGTGACACCCCCTTCCCAATTATTTCATTATTTGGGGGGGAATGCAATTAGATTATTCTAGTGACTGCTTTGGCATAACTCATGTGACCAAATGTCCAGGATGAAGAACCAGGACTAGGTTTTTTTAAGTTATCATTTGTTTATTGTATAATTACATAAAGAGTTAAATATTACATCCACATTAAGTGTCTTTAAAGTTTATTCTCTTTTTTTGTTGCTTTAAGCTCTTTTTTTCTTCCAGTTTTATTGAGAGAAAATTGATACACAATGCTGTATAAGTTTAAGGTGTACAGCTTAATGATTTGACTTATATACATCATGAAATGATTAGTGAACATTCGTCATCTCATACAGATACAAAATTGAAGAAGTAGAAAAACTTTTTTTTCCTTGTAATGAGAACTCTTGGGATTTACTCCCTTACTAACGTTCATATATAACATACAGCAGTGTTAATTACATTTATCATGTTGTACATTATATCCCTGGTACTTATTTATCTTATACCTGGAAATTTGTACCTTCTGACTACTTTCATCCAGTTCCTCCTCCTCCCTCCTGACCACACCCTCCTCTGGTAACCACAAATCTGATCTATTTCTCTATGAGTTTGTTTGTTTTTGAAGTGTAATTGACCTACACCACTATGTTAGTTCTTGTTATACAGTGTAGCGATTTGATATTTTTGTACATTTCAAAATGATCACCAGGTTAAGTCTAGTTACCATCTGTCACCCTATGGAGATATTGTATAATTACTGATGGATAGAGAAGATGTGGTATATGTATGAGGGTGAGGGGAGAAGAGAAATAGGTGAGGGAGATTAAGAGGTACAGATTTCCAGTTGCAAAATAAATGAGCCACACGGATGAAATGTACAGTGTAGGGAATACAGACCTAGGGTTTTTGTTTTGTTTTTGTCCTGGCTGCCCATTTCTTTTTGGTCAGAGTTCTGGCTTTATCTGGAAGCCAACTGACTTCAGGACAGGGTGGTCCTCCCTTTCCCAAACAGCAAGGAACTGGAATGAGAAACAGAAAAAAAAAAGAAAAAGAAAAAAATTAAGAAAAACTAAAGCATGATCAAAACAGCTTCAAATAGGGTTTGAAAGTCATTTGGGAATTATTTGCTTATTGATATCAGAGTCAACCCTTCCTGTTTGGGTGTAAATCAGTTAGACCTCCAATTTCCTGCTGCTATTTTGAATAAGAAGAATTAGTGCCTTCACAATAGGCTTAGATCTCTTACAGTTCAATATTTCAGGTGTTTTTCAGGGTGAGTCACTGGGGAGTTTGAGAGCAGATTTGGGAAAGGTATTTACTTCCCCTCCTCTGTGCTTCCTTAGCACTTACCTGTACTGCCGCACTCCTGTTCTGTGCTAGGCTTCTTGTCTTACTGAGTAGGATCCTGCCTTAGTCATCTCAGGGCTTTCAGCATCTAGTGGCTGAGTAATGCAGGCAACAGGGAGTCCTTTCTTGACTGATTTCCATTTGTTATGAGCTTAAGTACTCTAAAAATAAGCATATGTTACCAGAAGTTACTGGAAGGCAGACCCCTTTAAGGCCCTGCAAATGTTCACTTAACCAGTTAGCCACTTGGAGATGTATCGTGCATCCACTTCTATGCATATGAGCACTGGCTTAGGAGTCAGAAGTCCTGGGTCTGAGTCATTGCTTCACTCTTCAATACCCACCTGTACTTGAGCAGACCACTTACTATTTGTAGATTCCAGCATCTTGATTTACAAAATAAGGCTAATATGTGCACTGCCTACCTTGGAGTGCTTTTGCCAGGAATAATATTAAGTAATGTATATGTAAAGGCTTCTCAAAACTGAAAAATAGACCATATGTGGTATTTGTCATTCTTAACTAACCAGGGATGATGGTGCCCTCACAGAAATTTGATTAGATCCACAACTTATATTAATGGACTCATATTTTAATTTTAGGATCAATGAACCACAGTCTAGTTATTAACAATATTGCGGCCATTTCCAGGAGCTAACTGCACTTGAGCCATTATAGAGAAGAAGCTGTTCAGTCAAGTCACACGGTGGCAGGGATCTCTCTGGAACCTCTTTTAGAAAACACTAATCTGATTCATGAGGGTTCTACCCTTATGACTTAAGCACCTTCCAAAACCCTCATCTACTATATCACCTTTGGGGGTTAGGATTTCAACATATGAATTGTGGGAGCAAAGGAGAGGGACACACACATTCAGACCATAGAAATCAGTATTTTAAAATCTAGTTTACCAATCTTTTTTTCTGCATTCTTTCTTCCATTGGCTCTGAATATACTGATCTTTCCTTTCTTCCTTGAAACCAGCTTTTTACCATTCTGCCTGTTCCCTAATTAAGCAGTTAAATATTTTTGACATTTGTTCACTATGCATTTTAATGAGAATCTTATTTTTAACTCTTTGAAGTTCATACTTTGACAAAAATGAGAACCTAGAAATAATATATACTGTGGTTAATCCCCAGCCATCATCCAAATAGATTTAGTCCACGATGTAGCTGATAGAATATACAATTAAACTTTAGAAAATTAGACAGTTGTAATGACAGTAATTTAAAGATAATATTAAGGAATTTTATCTTAATTGACTTTTTTTTTTTTTTTTGGCTGCATCGGGTTGTTGAGGCACGCGGGCTCTTCCTTATGGCGTGCAGGCTTCTCTCTAGTTGTGGCACGCAGGCTCCAGAGTGCGCGGGCTCTCAGACATTTGATCCCATTGGTTCTTTTTTCTTTTTTTTTTTCCCGCGGTACGCGGGCCTCTCACTGTTGTGGCCCCTCCCGTTGCGGAGCACAGGCTCCGGACGCGCAGGCTCAGCGGCCATGGCTCACGGACCAAGCCGCTCGGCGGCATGTGGGATTTTCCCAGGCCGGGGCACGAACCCGTGTCCGCTGCATCGGCAGGCGGACTCTCAACCACTGTGCCACCAGGGAAGCCCTGATCCCATTGATTCTTTATTGTCCACACTTATCTCAGAGTTTCTGGTGTTGTTTCCTTGATATGAGTGTATTCTGAGCACAATTCTTACATTTTCCAGTCACAGACAGTGTCCTTGGTTACAAATATTACCTCAACATCATGAGGCAGGTACTGTTATTAACACATCTACTTTACAAATGAGGAAGCCAAGGTATGATAAGTAGTTTACCCAAAACCATCAATTGAGAAGTAATTGAGAAGCAGAGATTTGAACTCAGTCAGGTTGAGGCCAAAATTCACCTACTTAACCTTGCTTAAGCAGAGCTGCCTGTCAGTTCTGGCTTTGCAAATAGAGCTCACTTAACCTTGGCTGACAGGAGGGAAAATTGAGGTCCAGGAGGGTTCAAGCAATATGCCCAAGGTTAACTAGCTAATTAGTAGTGATTGGACCGTCAAGTGTTTATTGAATGCCTACTGTATGTACTGAGCTGTTCCATGTGGGAGATGTAAAAGAAATCTTATCTATAGAACTAATCCTTAAGGAGTTTACAGTCTAGTTAGGGATATGGAATAATTTAAGAACTGGTCTGATCTGTGATACAAATAAATTTTTTTTGTTTTGGCTGCATCGTGCAGCTTGCGGGATATTAGTTTCCCGACCAGGGATCGAACCCATACCCCCTGCAGTGGAAGCACAGAGTCCTACCCACTGGACCACCAGGGAATTCCCAAATATTTATTATTTTAAAATGATAAGTAGAGTAATTGTTTAGAGAAATAAAATATCAACATGAACAAGAAACTTGAGTAGACTTTAGAAAGTTGAGGTTTAACCTGGGAATGTAATCCAGGTGAAAAGAAAGTTTGTGAAGGTATAAAGGTGGAGTAATTGCATCTAGCACAATGTCTGATATATGGTAGATGTTGAATAAATATTAATTTTCTTGATGAATGAATCTCTTTCAACACATTTATCTTCCAGTTTGCCAGTTCTCTCTGCCACTGTGTCTAGTCTGCTGTTGAACTTGAAAATGAAACAAAAATTCTAAGATTATGTTTTTCTCTTCTGGAGTTTCTCTTGGTTCTTTCTAAAATTACAATCTTCCACCCCACACTACTCTCTTTAACCCTTTCTCTGCTTTATTTTTTGCCATAGCACTTACCATGTTCTTTACTTATGTAATTTACTAAGTTTGTTTCTTGTGCTTCTCCCTCTACTAGAAGTAACGTTCCATGAGAGCAGGACTTTCTCTTTGTTTTGTTCACTGATACGTGTCCCCAAAGACTAGAACAGTGCATAGGACATAGTAGAAGCTCAAAAAATATTTGCTGAATGAATGTGTGGTCTGTAAATGCGGAGGCAATGATGAAACCTGTCAGGTCAGATTGAGGGAAGAGATCCGTGTAGAGCATAGTAGGAAATAAGATTGGGGGGGGGACAGTCATTATGGCCAGATTATAGAGAGTAGCCTGTGTTGAGGGGAGGTTTAGGGGTTCAATAAAATAGGTAATATATTATTTATAAAGTTGAGCAAAATTTTTCCTACAATTCATTTTTCATCTGGGACGCATCAGGAAATAGCAGAAACAATTCTGGCTTTGGAATTGAAGTATATGAGTTTGAATCCTAGTTCTATAATTTTTGTGACCAGACCAGCTTTGTGACCTTAGGCAAATTATTTACTCTTGAAGATCTAGTTTTCTTAACTGTAAAGTAGTGTTAATGATCCCTACTTCATAAAGTTATGGTGAAAATTAAGAGAGAATGTTGTTAAGTAAAATCCTTAGTACAAAGTGGGTATTCAATAAGTATTTCTTATCCTGCACTAATTGATTTGAAACTGTTTTAACATACTAAAATGTACCTTTTCTGTTTGGGGCAAATTAGAGTAATAAGGAGAAGCAAACAACGTTGGGGTGGTGTGTTGTAACTGTGGTTTAGAAAAAGTAACTACTTAATATGAGTAAAAATGAAAAGAAAGATACTATATTTGGGTGTTTTACAGTCATGAAAAAAGCACACAGAAGTAACCAGTATCCTTTCACTTCTCCAAAATGGTTTGAAACCTTGAGTAAATTACAGGAGAGAGAAAATCCCCTAATTATACCAGAGTCACTAATAGTAATAGTATGATCTCCAAAAGTACCAAACCACAGGGAAGCCACCAGGCTCTGGGGGAGAATTGGCCTTTCCTGAGTGGTCAGGTCCTCATGGATGTCCCCCTCCAGGCAGGAATCTCATGTTGAACCTGGGGCACTACCTGACCCTCTGCGGAAAAAATTTTAATGTTAAGTCTTCTGTTAAGGGTCAACCAAGGAAACATTCTCCTGGAGAAGCCTTGTGCATTTTTTTTTGTATAACTGGTTGTGAAAGACATTATCCTTTCGTGCTATTTGAGCCTTGGATAAGGGCTCTTGTGACAGATTTGTTTTAGAATTAGGATTAAGCAAACATCTGTTTTACTTAACTGGTTTATTTCCTTTTATCAGATGATGGGAATCAAACAGAACACAAGTTTCCTTTTTATTTCAGTTGTCAAGAAACCCAGAAACCACGTAATGCTTGACTACAGCAACAGAAAGTCAAGGAAGACCATTCATTTAATTCTTCCTTTTATGTACAGTGTAGTTAATATTATCGGTTTCTATTTTAATTGGCTTGCTGTAGGGTACCTTAAAGGCTTTAGAAGCAATCAGAGTGTACTTGAGTACATACTCAACTACTATACTCCATATAGTTTAGCATTTAACTGACATAACATTTCCCCTGATGTGATCCAAACACTGTAATTTAAGTGTTTAAAAGACCCAGGTGCTTAGCAATAGGGGAAAAGTTTAATAAATGTGGTGTATTCATAAATCCTAATTTAGGATTCATAGATCCTAAATTGTAAAGCAGATCTGTCACGTGAGCCCTTATAAGGTGCACGACATACAACTGAACAGCAGTGAATGTGCATGAACTTATATGTTTCGAACATGGGTAACTCTCAAAAACATCAAAAAAACGTCATATTTGAGGGAAAAAAGGGAGATGCAGCAGAATCCATCCAGTAACTATGGTAGAGAATGCTACTTGTCCCCAAGTATCTGCTTTCTATTTCTTCCATATACATGGAATTTTAGAAGGAGAAATGGCTTCCCAGAAAGAAGACTTTGTTTTCTAACCTCTCTTACAGCCAGATGTGACCACGTGACCAGGTCCTGGCCAGCGGGGTGTAAGGGTGTGAGTGGAAGTAGTGTGTGCAGTTTAGAGGCTGTCCCCATAAAGAGAAAGGGAGAGCCTTTCCTTGTCCTGGTCTCGGTTCTCTCTCCCTGAAATGTGGGCCTGATGGTGAGGGCAATACCCCGTGGATGGTAGAGCAGTGAGACTGGGGAGCCACTATTTTATCCCAGAAATATTTATACTCTGACTCTTATGTGAGAGAAAAATAAACTCTTGTCTCAATTAAGCCACTATTATTTGGGTCTTTGTTCCAGCAGCTGAACCTGTTTCCTAATTCTATATGATACTATTTATACAAGTTAAAAGAAGCAGAAGAATATTATATATTTATGGATATTTAGTAAACCTTGGACGGGACATAAACTAACATGAGCGATGGTTGTCTTGGAGGCAGAAAGGAGAGAATGGGACCTGGGCGGGGAATACAGCCTGCTTGCTCTGTATACACTAAGCCATAAGGGGTTCTCTCTCTTCTGTGTGTGCTGCTCAGTCAGCCATGTCTGAGTAGGGCAGTTAATTCAGTAATGAAGGATGAAGAGTCTGGATATTTGAGATTTTTGCGATTGCTGTATACCAAGCTGTTTTCTGATGGCTTTTAACAGTGACTTTTACCCCTGTATAAAGTGACTGGGTTAGCAGAAAACATTGGTGTTATCTAATCACCCTTAAAAACAGACATGGAGAACACAGCTGCCGTTGTCACGAGAGGAGTGAGCCGCGAAATATAACTGGGAGAATAGACGCTTTTGCAGTTTGATGTTAAGGCCTGTGGCACAGATGTTGCTAGGAGAAGGCTGGCAGGCTGCAAGAAGTCACACTGGTAGCATGTATCTTGGTCCAGACTCTGGATAAGGACGTTGCCTGCTCAAAAGCTGCAATCACCAGCAGCCTGAGGGACTCTGTCTCTCAGGGCCAGGCTTATGTTGGTCAGGCTCAGAGAGCCTGTACCTAAACCAGAGTGCCAGTTTATTAATTTATGGTAAGGGAGTTGACTGTGCAGCATAGCAGCATGTACATTCAGGCAGAGCGGAGCGTTTTCTCTGCGTAGACCAGCAGCAGGGGACCCTGGGTTGTCATCAGAAGGTTGTTTAGGACAGAATAAGAACAGAGGCATTATGCTATGTTTATATGCAGACTAGAAAAGGCTAATGAACCCATGCCTTGCTAGGGATAGACTTGTCGCCTACCCCCTGACCCCGCTGCCAGTCCAGTGCAGGCACTGTATCCTTTCCATCAGCCAGTGGTTGCATGGATGGTCTCACCATCTGACTTTTGGAGGTTTGCTTTTCTTTTTTTTCCATGTTATTTTTCCATACTAGATACCACATGATGGACTGGATTTCCCTCCAGTGAATTTCAGATTAGGTCACCTTGTGGTTTGGGGATTCCCAGGCTCTTCAGGGCACATGAACAGCTAATCTGGTTTACTCCCACAATTTGCTAGTCACATCCGATGTATGGCAGTTGTTGGCTAACTCAGAGGAAAGCCTTCATTCTCTTACCTTTACATCTGTGGGGGCCTTCACTTCTGCTCCCCTATTCCAGGTATTCATGATGCTTTCAGTAGTATTTTTGAATGAGGTTCTTCCCGTCACAGAGGAGGATCTTTTTTGTCTGCCCAGTTGTCCCTCCTTTCACTCTGTTTGCCTAAATGTGGAGGTGCCCAAGGGCCAGTCCTTGTTCTGATAACTTTCTTTCATTCTCTGATCTGTGGCTTCAGATGTCATTTTTGCATATCTGCCTTACAGGTCTTTGTATTCAGTCCACATGTTAACAGAGGTTATTTTGGAAGGTGGAGTACATAGGATTTGGCTTTCTGTTTTTTACGATTTTATATTGCTGTCTTTTAAAAATGTGTGTATGTATGTGTATTACTTTACACGTACATATAGGAAAACTGATTTATATAATAATAATAAATCAGGAAAAAATGTAATTTCTACAATACAGTCCTGAAACTCACCATTTTTTTTTTTTTTTGGCTGCATTGGGTCTTCGTGGCTGTGTGCAGGCTTTCTCTAGTTATGGTGAGCAGGGGCCACTCTTCGTTGTGGTGCGCGGGCTTCTCATTGCGGTGGCTTCTCTTGTTGTGGAGCACGGCTCTAGGCACACGGGCTTCAGTAGTTGCAGCACGTGGGCTCAGTAGTTGTGGCTCGTGGACTCTAGAGTGCAGGATCAGTAGTTGTGGTGCATGGGCTTAGTTGCTCCGCGGCATGTGGGATCTTCACGGACCAGGGCTCGAACCCGTGTCCCCTGAATTGGCAGGCAGATTCTTAACCACTGTGCCACCAGGGGAGTCCCACTCACCACTTTTTAAAATTAATTTTTGATAAGGTAATATATATCATAGTACAAAATTCAAAAGTTCCAAGAGAAGACAGCTGAGAAATAGGCCTCCCTTTGTTGCTGGACAGAAATGTATCCCATTCTCTTCCTTGGAAGCAAATGCTCTCCTCATTTGGGCCATTTCCCCCTGAATGTGCCATGCTCTGAAATCAGTGTATGTGATGACAGAGTTGGCGCCTTCCTTTTTTCTTTTTAATTTTTGAATTTTATTTAATTTATTTTTTTATACAGCAGGTCCTTGTTAGTCATCAGTTTTATACACATCATTGTATACATGTCAATCCCAATCGCCCAATTCATCGCACCACCACCCCCACACCCCGCCGCTTTCCCCACTTGGTGTCCATACGTTTGTTCTCTACATCTGTGTCTCAATTTCTGCCCTGCAAACCGGTTCATCTGTACCATTTTTCTAGGCTCCACATATATGCAGTAATATACGCTATTTGTTTTTCTCTTTCTGACTTACTTTACTCAGTATGAGTCTCTAGATCCATCCACGTCTCAATAAATGACCCAATTTCGTTCCGTTTTGTGGCTGAGTAATATTCCATTGTATATCCATTCGTCTGTCGATAGCCATTTAGGTTGCTTCCATGTCCTGGCTATTGTCAGTACAGCTGCAGTGAACATTTTGGTACATGACTCTCTTTGAATTATGGTTTTCTCAGGGTATATGCTCAGTAGTGGGATTGCTGGATCATATGGTAGTTCTATTTGTAGTTTTTTTAAGGAACCTCCATACTGTTCTCCATAGTGGCTGTATCAATTTACATTCCCACCAACAGTGCAAGAGGGTTCCCTTTTCTCCACACCCTCTCTAGCATTTGTTGTTTGTAGATTTTCTGATGATGCCCATTCTACCTGGTGTGAGGTGATACCTCATTGTAGATTTGATTTGCATTTCTCTAATAATTAGTGATGTTGAGCAGCTTTTCATGTGTATCTTGGCCATCTGTGTCTTCTTTGGAGAAATGTCTATTTAGGTCTTCTGCCCATTTTTGGATTGGGTTGTTCATTTTTTTAATATTGAACTGCAGGAGCTGTTTATATATTTTGGAGATTAATCCTTTGTCCGTTGATTCGTGTGTAAATATTTTCTCCCATTCTCAGGGTTGTCTTTTGGTCTTGTTTATGGTTTCCTTTGCTGTGCAAAAGCTTTGAAGTTTCATAAGGTCCCATTTGTTTATTTGTGTTTTTATTTCCATTACTCTAGGAGGTGGGTCAAAAAAGATCTTGCTGTGATTTATGTCAAAGAGTGTCCTTCCTATGTTTTCCTCTAAGAGTTTAATAGTGTGTGGTCTTACATTTAGGTCTCTAATCCATTTTGAGTTTATTTTTGTGTATGGTGTTAGGGAATGTTCTGATTTCATTCTTTTACATGTAGCTGTCCAGTTTTCCCAGCACCACTTATTGAAGAGACTGTCTTTTCTCCATTGTGTATCCTTGCCTCCTTTGTCATAGATTAGTTGACCATAGGTGTGTGGGTTTATCTCTGGGCTTTCTATCTTGTTCCATTGATCTATGTTTCTGTTTTTGTGCCAGTATCATATTGTCTTGATTACTGTACCTTTGTAGTGTAGTCTGAAGTCAGGGAGTCTGATTCCTCCAGCTCCGTTTTTTTCCCTCAAGACTGCTTTGGCTATTCGGCGTCTTTTGTGTCTCCATACAAATTTTAAGATTTTTTGTTCTAGTTCCGTAAAAAGTGCCATTGGTAATTTGATAGGGATTGCATTGAATCTGTAGATTGCTTTGGGCAGTATAGTCATTTTAACAATATTGATTCTTCCAATCCAAGAACATGGTATACCTCTCCATCTGTTGGTATCATCTTTAATTTTTTTCATCAGTGTCTTATAGTTTTCTGCATACAGGTCTTTTGTCTCCCTAGGTAGGTTTATTCCTACGTATTTTATTCTTATTGTTGCAGTGGTAAAGGGGAGTGTTTCCTTAATTTCTCTTTCAGATTTTTCATCATTAGTGTATAGCAATGCAAGAGATTTCTGTGCATTAATTTTGTATCCTGCAACTTTACCAAATTCATTGATTAGCTCTAGTAGCTTTCTGGTGGCATCTTTAGGATTCCCTATGTACAGTATCATGTCATCTGCAAACAGTGACAGTTTTAGTTCTTCTTTTCCAATTTGTATTCCTTTTATTTCTTTTTCTTCTCTGATTGCTGTGGCTAGGGCTTCCAAAACTATGTTGAATAATAGTGGCCAGAGTGGACATCCTTGTCTTGTTCCTGATCTTAGAGGAAATGCTTTCAGTTTTTCACCATTGACAATGATGTTTGCTGTGGCTTTGTCGTATATGGCCTTTATTATGTTGAGGTAGGTTCCCTCTATGCCCACTTTCTGGAGAGTTTGTATCATAAATGGGTGTTGAATTTTGTCAGAAGCTTTTTCTGCATCTATTGAGATGATCATATGGTTTTTATCCTTCAGTTTGTTAATATGATGTATCACATTGATTGATTTGCGTATTTTGAAGAATCCTTACATCCCTGGGATAAATCCCACTTGATCATGGTGTATGATCCTTTTAATGTGCTGTTGGATTCTGTTTGCTAGTATTTTGTTGAGGCCTTTTGCATCTATATTCATCAGTGATATTGGTCTGTAATTTTCTTTTTTTGTAGTATCTTTGTCTGGTTTTGGTATCAGGGTGATGGTGGCCTCATAGAATGAGTTTGGGAGTGTTCCTTCCTCCACAGTTTTTTGGAAGAGTTTGAGAAGGATGGGCACCTTTCATTTTTTAATACCAGTTTTCCCACTGTACATTCTCATTTCTATAAATGGTATCCACATCCTACCAGCCACCAAAGCTCAAAGCCTTGGTGTTTTCTTTTATTTCTCTTTTGTCCTTTTGCCTCATTCATATCTTCTTAATCATCATATTCCTTTGACTTATTCTTCACGGTGTATTTTGCAGCAGGCCTTTCCTTTCTGTTACACTAGGCTGCCATCGGCACCCCGATAGAGAGTGAGGTGACCTCCCTGCTCACACAGCATTTGACTGCTTCATGATTCTTCTGAGAACCATGAGCGTCCACTGCTGGAATATAACTAGAAGGATGATAGATGCGTTGTCTCTCTAGTGCTTTTTTTCTTTTCTGCATTTTGCCTTCAAATGGATTATGGACTCTCAGAGGGCAGGAGTCATTGTGTACTGTTTCTGGTCTGTCCCTTTTAGTGCTTTTCACAGTCTTATACATAGAGTGGGTTCTCAATATGTGTTTGTCAAATGATGAGATGAACACTTTTATTTTTGTTAGTTTCAGTAATTAAGATGCGGGCATTTTGTTTTTAAAAACATGGACAGACATAACTGGTGGAGAATATAATGACAAGGAGAAGAGCAGATAACCTTTTATATTTAGGACGGTTTATCACCTCTTCTTTGCTCTGTCATATTGCATCACTGTCTTACCCCAGGACCACCCACAACACCACCTGTGCTCCTTCCCTCCTTTATTTCCTCCTCAGTACTTACAATGTACTATTTAACTTATTTATCTTGTTTTTAAAACATTCTTTCCCCTAGTAGACTGTAAGCCCTATGAGGGCAGGATTTTTGTCACTCTTGTTGAATGCTGTACTCCCAGTGCCTGGCATGTGGTAAGCTACTCAATGAATATTTGTTTTATGTATAATCCGGAGAGGTACCAATTGTGTGTGTTGTCATTAAATTGATTATTGTCACCAATCGTAGATTTCACTTCATTCTGTTCAGTGTTACTTAGTATCAATGCTTTGAGGCTAGGGAGACATTTTTCATCTGTCTACAAAAAAAAAAAAAAAAGCTATAGTTTGGGGCTGAGTGACTGAGAGGCACATGGAAAGAAAAAATAGACAACATAGTGGATGGTCTTGGAAAAAGACATCTTGGGCTCTGCTCTCCAGTGGCTGGCATATTCTCCAAACACTCTCCACTTGAATTTTGCTAACCTATTTTGAGCGCTTTTTATAAAGGTGATTCATACGCCTATTTGTTATTCTTACCAGAAAGTATATCCTTTTTAGTGGCTTAATTTCTCCTCCTTTTATGGTTAATATCTGGATTCCTTTGCTTAGGAGCTGTCACTCTGATATTAAGGAGGAGGACAGTTGATTGGGTTTGAGTTTGCACCTTAAATAGATCATTTAGTCACACAGAGCAAAATTCTGTTTTGTGGCCATATTTTGCCTATCTAGTCAGCCAGCCGCTGTGAATATATGAGCCTTGGGTCCCATCTCTCGTGGGGGCAGTCGGGGGGGCCACGGCATGAATATAGAACTGGGGGATTGCTGGCTGAATGGTGACACTGGCTTTCTGGTAAGGGCTGTCTGGCCACTCCGCCTCAGGAGATCCCTCGTTGTGACTGTGGCTGTCAGAGGTGAACAGGCTGTGCCACTCACTAGTCAGATAATGAGCTCTAAAATGGGTTTCGTGTCCTTTGTGAGAACTGGATTCACTAAGATGGTATCAGGAAAACCTCAGGACCTGATAAACACAAAGAAATCAACAGAGTGTGCTTTGCTCAGAAGTGGAGACTTTTGTGCTGTAGATGGCAAGGAGCCATCAGAAGGCTCAAAGCTTGGCAGAGATGTTTATTTTAGAATTGCCATCCTTGCAGTGGTTTTGAGGTGGACTGCTGAGGAGCATGAGATGGGTGCAGGGAGGGAGGAGGTTGTCAAAAAAAACGTTTATGTGAGAAGAATTGTTGCTACTTGTGCAGAACTAGATGACTGCCTTGTGAATGAATGAGATGAGGATGACTTGAAGGTATCTGGTCTCACAGGGACAGGGAATGGGGGCGAGAAGTGATGTTTACAGGGAGGAGTGAGAATCACCTCTCGGACCTATTGAGTTAGAGGTGTTAGGGAGATGTGGAGCAGAAATTTGGATAAGGTTCTTGAGCATGGGGGAGAAGACTGTCTTAGAACTACAGTTGCTAGAGTCATTGCTTTAAAGCTTCAAGTTGGGTGGATGACTCTTTTCAGTTTTTATTATGGAAAAATTCACACATAAATGTCAAGACAGTAAACCACAATATAACAAAAAATTATGATAGTGTGATTTATAATAAGAAACATATATTTGGTTTCTTTGTTTCTGGCACCGAGCCTAAAAGCCTTGGAATTTCCTAAGTAATAAGAGCTAGAATGGCATCTTGATATTCATAACAAGCCCCTTTCAACCACACCTCAGTTTATGTTAATAAGGTGACTTTTGGAAAGCGCCTTAGGGTGGGTGCTGGTTGCCAAGGAAACCAGCTAGTGATTATAGGGGTGGGACTTTCAGTCCCACCCCCCTGACTTCTGAGGAGGGGGAGTGAGGCTGGAGATTAAGTTCAGTCACCAATGGCCAATGATTTAGTCAATCATGCCTATATAATGAAGCTTCCATTAAAAAAACAGAAGGACAAGGTTGTAGAGCTTCTGGGTTGGTGAATATGTGGAGGTGCTGGGAGGGTGTCGTGCTCAGAGAGGGCATGGAAGCTCTGCAACCCTTCCCACATACCTTGCCCTAAGCATCCCTTCCATCTGGCTATTTCTAAGTTATATCCTTTTATGATAAGCCAGTAATTTAGTAAGTAAAATGTTCCTCTGAGTTCTGTGAGTCTCTCTAGCAAATTAATCCAACCCAGAGAGGGTGTCGTGGAGGCCACTGATCTATAGCCAGTTGGTCAGAAGGACAGGTGAATAACCTGGACTTGTGATTGGTATCTGAAGTGGGGTTGGGGGAGTATCGTGGGACTGAGCCCTTAACCTGTGGGATCTGATACTATCTCTAGGTAGATAGCGTCAGAATTGAGTTGAATTATAGGAAACCCAGCTGGTATTGGAGAATTGCTTGGTGGTATGCAAAACACACACATACAGAGAAGTATAATAAACCAAACTCCATGTCCCCATTACCCAGCATTGTTAATTACCAGCTCATAGTCAATCATGTTTCATCTATATCCCCCACGGCTACCCCTCCCCACGTCACTGACACAAAATTCCAAATTTTATTTGTAAATATTTTTGCATTTATCTCCAAAAGATAAGGAATCTTTAAAAAACATAGCCACAATACATTATCACCCTTCAAAAATAACAGTAATTTCATAATATTTGCCAAATATCTGGTGAGTTCACATTTCCCCAATTGACTCTTTTTTTTTTTTGCAATTTGATTTAAGATGCAAGTAAGGTCCCTACAACTACATTTGGTTGGTTTGTCTCTGTAACTCCTAAATCTGTCTTAATCTGTAGGTTTGGGTGGGTAACTTTTCAGAGCATTCTGGGTCCTATTTGTGTGAACCCGAATGATAACCAGCATTTGAATGAAAGAAAGCGGTGGAGGCCGATGGGATAATGTAGGGATCTTCTTAATTGGAGGAATGATTTTGATATTTTTCCCCTGAGAGGCAGATGTTTTTAGGAAAGCCTGATGAAGTTCTTGTTCTTGTAGCCTCTCTCTCCAGCAGTTAATTCTCTGTATTGCTACTATGGTATCTTCCAAAAGTCAGGCCCGATCATGCCCCTTCTTAGCCCAGAAGTCTCTGTGGCCCTGTGGGCTGAAGTCTGCTCTTGTGAGCTTGGCTTAAGGAGATGGCTCACCATCTTCCTCACTCCTTGATGCTCAGTCTCCACCTTCCCCCTTCTCCCCAGCCTTGCTGTTCTAGTCAATGTTCACTTTCCCACCTCATGCTGAGGGCTTTCTCTGAAATATAGTTCACACCCCCCTCTTCTTTCATCAAAATAAGTCTGACTCATCTTGAAAGGCCCAACTGAGAAGTCACCTTTTCTGTGAAGTTTTCCTGAACTAGTTTTTCACCTGAAAGAATTATTCATTCTGTTCCTCACTGTGCCGCCTTTTTATGCCTCTGAATTCATTGTTAATTATGTGTTCCCTAGGGTGGGTTGGTGGGGGGCTGAGGGGGGAGGTGCTGTGTCCCAGCCAGCTCAGTCTCCTCAGCACCCAGCCCAGAGCCCTCCCCTCTTGGAATGCAGAGTATATCTGTTTGGTACCAACTCTTAGAAGGATGAACAACAGATTTTCTATCAGAGAAAATCTGGTAGAAAATCAGATTTTCTTCTCCACTCTGTGTTTTGTTTTAAAATAATTTTATCAAGTAGGCTGTTAAATAATGTATAGTTTTCAACTGGACTGAATTAAACCCAGCGAGTAATTACATTTTATTCTGCTCACATAAACACATAAAGGATTTTGCTGGGTATATGGTGCGAAGTGTTTCTTGTTGTGTCATTAGTGTTGACTTTGATACTTCCCAGACACCAATTTCATGACTCAAGAAATTGCAACAAAAATACAGAAATCTAATCTTTCCAGATACTGTTTCATTGCCTGCCAAAACCCAGATATAAATTGCAAGGGAAAAAGGCATTATCTTCATAATTTAGGGAACTGATGCTTCCCTATGTGTATAATCTGTTAATATTATTTGTAGTCAAATTATAGTTTTTGATTTCCATTATCTCATTCTTTCAGCAAACATTTATTGAGTGATGACCGTGTCCCCGACTTTGTGAGGGGGTCAGACTTTATTTAGCCATTACCCTTTGGAGGAGACATGTAGGCCTTTTATAATAATGTGTTGTTATCCATTCCATGACGTAGATTGGAATAAGTGAGCAGCAGCCACAGGGTGCAGAGCTGAGGACTGTAGATACTGTTTTCAACTCTTAGTCCAGATTCTGTTAACACACAGAAAGTCAGGTGTATTTGGTAAAGAACCAAATAGAATTTCAAGAAATTGAAAATAGTCATTGAAACTACAAACCCAATGGAGAGGGTAAAGAACTGAAGAGAGAACTGGTGAACCAGACAATGTATCTGAAGCATTAGCCAGGAAGGGGCACAGAGAGGCAGAAGGAAAATGTACCCATATGCTGAAATACTACACAGCAGCGAGACCACATGAACCAGAGGCACATGTCAATATGGATGATGCTTACAAGCATATTAAGGGGTGAAAAAAAGCAAGTTCCAGGATAACTCATACCATACATAATTCAAAGACATGCAAAATTAAACAATATATTTATCTGTAATTTAAACTCTAAGGTCATAATAAACACCAGATTGAGGTTAGTGGTTTCCAGGCAGTGGAGTGGGAGAAAGTGGGGGGATTGATTGGGAAGGGTATGAAGGTTCTTAGCTCTCTTGGTAATGCACTGTTGATTAAGCTGAGTGAAAGCTATGTAGATGACTGGCAGACCATTCTTGTCATAATAAATTCTTGTGAAATATAGTAAATATTTGAAATACTATATATAACTTATATACAGATAAAAAATGGAATAAACACCTGTGTTTACTGTCCAGCTTATGAAACAGAAAATTACCTGTACCTTTGAACCCCCTTGTATATTCCTTCCCAATTATATTATTCTTTATCCCTTATATATACTATACCTCTACTTTTAGGTATCTGATATAATTCATAATAAAAATTTTTTAAAGGATGCCCTATAGTCTTATAGTTATCTTACTAGTATATGTAATTAATCAATTTGAACTTAAACCTTTGTCCCCCCCGCTCAGCCTTTTCTTTCTTTATTTTTAGCTTCGTTGGGTCTTTGTTGCTGCGCGCAGGCTTTCTCTAGTTGTGGCGAGCAGGGGCTACTCTTCGTTGCGGTGCGCAGGCTTCTCATTGTGGTGGCTTCTCTTGTTGCAGAACACGGGCTCTAGGCGCACAGGCTTCAGTAGTTGCAGCTCACAGGCTCAGTAGTTGCGGCACGTGGGCCCTAGAGCATGTGGGCTTCAGTAGTTGTGGCTTGTGGGCTCTAGAGCGCAGGCTCAGTAGTTGTGGCGCACAGGCTTAGTTGCTCTGTGGCATGTGGGATCTTCCTGGACCAGGGATCGAATCCGTGTCCCCTGCGTTGGCAGGAGGATTCTTAACCACCGTGCCAGCAGGGAAGTCCCGTCCCCCTTTTCTGAATTGTTGTATTGGTCACCTAAGTAAAAAATTATGCATTGTGTGACTATGACTAAATTTCTAAACATTTTCAGGATCTTCCCAAGTGTGTGATGTTTTAAAAGCATTAATGAAAATTAAACTTGGGTCTGGCCCTATCAGGTTTGATCAGGGAGAACAGAGGTGTGGTAATTTCTTGGTTAGTGCCATAGGATAATACTTTCTACAAAAGTGGGACTTCATGTCAGGAGGTCAACATGGTGTAAGTCTCCTTTGGAAGATTAAGAAAACTCATGATGGTGGTATGGGAAAAGCAAAACAAATAAGCAAAAGACATTTCTGGAGTAGGGTTTAGGGACCCTGTATTACAGCAGTGAGAGCTTAACTTCTCATCTGTAAAAGAAATGTTTCCTGGTTGGGAGGTGGGATGTGAATTAGCTGTAGAGGTATTGCTGATGGTCCAGAGAAGCCACCTGCAGTTTCTCAAAAAGATAGTATGCTAGTCTGTATGGGCTGCCATAACAAAATACCACAGACTAGATGGCTTAAACAGTAGAGATTTATTTTCTCACAGGCTGGAAGTGTGAGATCTGGGTGCCACCAGGTTTGGGTTCTGGTGAGGCCTTTCTTCCTGGCTTGTTGGATAAGCCACCTTTTCACTGTGTGCTCACTTGGCCTTTCCTCTGTGCATGTGCACAGAGAGAGAGATCTCTCTTCCTATTCTTATAAGGCCACTAATTCTATTGGATTAAGACCCCACCCATATGACCTCCTCTAACCTTAATTACCTCCTAAAAGCTTGATCTCCAAATACAGTCACTTTGGGGGTTAGGGCTTCAGCATATATTTGAGAGTTTGAGTTTGAGTTTGAGAGAACACAGTCCATTGCAGATGGTTTATTTTGGTTGATAGTCTTTGAATTCAGGTGAATTCTTAAATAGTTTTTTTAAAAAAAATATACCATCAGAAATTGAGGTAAGTACACACAAGCTCTGTTTTGTTCATTTATTTTACCATGTGTTCTCCAAACCCGCCCTTTTCAGTTGTGTATATCTGTATATTTGCATGTATTTCAGTTTAAGACTCAACCATCCCTTAGTAATTGGAGTAAGTAGAGCAGCAAATGTAGTTACTATTGTGTGTTCCAGTTTCATGGCTCTCTAAGATAACTGTGATTAGTGCATTTGTTTATTTGCAGTGTTGTTTAAATTCAGGGCTTCTAGGGAGTAGATTCTGTAATATGCCTCAAAATTATTGGAAGTTTTTTACCCTATGAGAGTACTTGAATTTTATTTATTAATTTAGGCCAAATTATAAAGGCTGATAATGGTGGGCATCCTTGAATTTAATGGCAGGTAAGAGGCTGAAAATATGTAGTTGCTTCCTTAGGCATCAGAACTAAGGCTCTTTTCTTATAACTCAAATGGGGTAATTCCTTGTTAACACATGGCTACTGGCTAATGTCTCCGTAGTCTATTGTCGTTTACTGAGTGGTTGTGGTAGTCAGATGCAGGGATGGGTGGTGAGTACTCATTGAGCATTGCCTTCAGGAAAATTAGCCCTGGGGATGAGGGACAGGCACTTAAGTGGCAGTCACAGTGCAGTGCAATCATTGTTCTGATAATGTAGTCACTATCAGAGACTGTTCCGGAAATGCATGATGAGATGGGTTGCCACATATGGTTGTGTACATTGTGCCCTGAACAATTCCAGGGAGCCTCTTTCGTGTTGAAGTCTGTGAGGGCAGCCCTGATTGTGGAGAATCCAACCCGGTCCTGTGGTATCAGGAAGGGCTTCCCTGCCTGGAAGAAGTGATATCTACATTGTGACTTGAAGGACGAGTAGGAGTTAACCCATTGAAGATGGTTAGGGAGCAGAGAGTGGGAAGAGAGTTCCAGGCAGAGGCTCAGAGGAAAGATTGATTAATTTATTTCAAAAGGTAGCTGATGTTTAGCTGAAAGTCTTGTCCTGGACCTTTAAAGAGTGACAAATGGGTCAGGAAAATGTGTGATAATCTGCTGTAGTAACATTTGTAGTCCTTTGGCAGTTGACTTGAACTTGATTAGTGTGTTTTAATTAAAGGGGGAACACACAAAACAGCAATTAAAGTGTGTTGAGTGATGATTCAGCCACAAGTACACTGTCCTTGATTTTGGGAAATGTCAGAGTATGAGGCAGAATCAAATATTCAAATACCCGACTTAAGGTCCTTAGACATTATCCAGGAATCTGCTAGCCTCCCATTATCTTCTCAAAATCTGTGAATTTTATTTTAAAAGCATTTTAAAGAACATATGTTTAAGAATTTGAGTGGTCATCCATATTGCTTGGGATTTGAGGGGTTGAATTAGTGATACTCTCTCTGTTATCAAAATTTGGAACCAATTGGGAGATAAAGGAGCCAGGTAGATAGAGCTTGGAGAGTGTGGTTTGGGTGTGTGGCAACAATGGCTTCCTGAGACTGTAGCCCTGGATTAGACAGAAATAATCTCTCCGGGCCCTGGAGGTGTTGAGCCAGCAGAGGCCCCTCCTAGAAGGAGGCAAGTGTAATTAGTTTATACTTGGGTACCATATTGGACTCTAGTTAAAAGTTCAGTCATCCAGATGAATGGATAAAGAAGATGTGGCACGTGTATACAATGGAATATTACTGAGCCATAAAAAGAAACGAACTTGAGCTATTTGTACTGAGGTGGATGGATCTAGAGTCTGTCACACAGAGTGAAGTAAATCAGAGAGAAAAACAAATACCGTATGCTAACGCATATATATGGACTCTAAAAAAAAATGGTACTGATGAACATAGTGGCAGGCAGGAATAAAGACGTAGACATAGAGAATGGACTCGAGGACACAGGGGCGGGGTGGGGGAGATGCTGGGGTGAACTGAGAATAGCATCGACATGTATTACACTACCAAATGTAAAATAGTTAGCTAGCGGGAAGCAGCAGTATAGCACAGGGAGATCAACTCAGTGCTTTGTGATGACCTAGAGGGGTGGGATAGGGAGGGTGGGAGGAGGCTCAAGAAGGAGAAGATGTGGGGATATATATATGCATATGGCTGATTCACTTCGTTGTACAACAGAAACTAAGACAGTATTGTGAAGCAATTATAATCCAATAAAGATCTATTTTTTAAAAAGTTCAGTCATCGAGTCCAAGTCTGCCTCCTTGGTTCCTAGTTTTCAATGAAAGACTCTCCCACTCTTCCATTATATACTAGAATGGGCATCTCCATTTTGTAAAGACTGTCAGAAGGTATGTGGTATCTGGTCACCCATAGAGAAATGCTGTGCAGCACAGCAGTGATGAGAAGATGTTCCTGGTGTCCCAAGAACTTCATGGGACAATATAATGATTTTTCCATATCTTGTTTTCCCAAGTAGATATCTAAGACTTAAAGTCATTTTCTTCCTCTTATTCTTAACTGTGACATTCCATATTTAGGGAAACTACTTAGCAATTATGGTGTTTTTTGACTCACATAAACTTGTTCCATGTTGGTTTTAATCAAATCTTTGGAATTTTAGCTGTTGAAGAAGAGGAACATTGGATTGGAGGTTGAACTCTTGGCCGATGGGCCTGATTTTCACTATTTTAGTATCTCATATACTGATGGAAGCAAGACAGAACATTTGTCTTGAAGGGCTACAGACTCAGTTTATTTCTTTAATTAAAGTCAACCTTTATCAGAATAGCATTGGCTGGCTGATTGGTGATTCACAGATTTTCTGTTGTATTGTCAAGAGTTATCAGATTTGAAGCAGCTAGAACTCTCATACATTGCTTGGCACTGGGTAGATTGTTGCAAAATGGTATAGTAACTCTGGGAAATGATTTGACCAATTCTTATAAAGTTAAACATACACTTGCCCAATGACTGAGCAATCCCACTCTGGGTACTTGCCCTAGAGAATTGAAAACATGTTCACATAAAACCCTGTTTTATGGATGTTCATAGCAGCCTTATTTGTGATAGCCAAAAGTATGCTTGACATCATTAGGCATTAGGGAAGTGCAAATTAAAACCACAGTGAGATATCACTTAACACTCTCTGAAATAGATACAATCAAAAGACAATAACAAGTGTTGTAGAGCATGTAAACAACCTTTAACTCTCATACTTTGCTGGTGGGGATATAAATTGTATAAAATGGTATACAGTTTCCCAAATGGAAAACAGTTCAACAGTTTCTTAAAGTAGTAAACATAGATTTACCACGTGACACAGCAGTTCTGCTCCTAGGTTTCAACCCTAGAGAAATGAAAACACATGTCCATACAGACTTGTATGCAAATGGTCATAGTAGCATTATTCATAATAGCAGAAAAGTGGAACCAACGCTAATGCTCGTCAACTGGTGAATGGATAAACAAAATATGGTATATCCATACAATGGAATACTATTCAACAATAAAAAGTAATGAAGTACTAATACCTTTCTTCCACACTGGGTGAGCCTTGAAAACAGTATGCTAAGACAAAGAAGCCAGACACAAAAGAGTGCATATTGTATGATTCCATTTATATGAAATGTCCAGAAAAGGCAAATCTATAGAGACAGAAAATAGATCAGTTGCCTGGGGCTGGGAGTGGGAAACAGAGAGTGACTGCAAAAGGAAATGTTCCAAATTAGATTGTGATAATTGCACAACTCTGCGAATATAATAAAATCATTGAATTGTACACTTAAAATGGGGAATTTTATGGTATGTGAATTGTACCTCAGTAAAATTGTTTTTAGGGCTTCCCTGGTGGCGCAGTGGTTGAGGGTCCGCCTGCCGATGCGGGGGACACGGGTTCGTGCCCCGGTCCGGGAAGATCCCACATGCCGCGGAGCGGCTGGGCCCGTGAGCCATGGCCGCTGAGCCTGCGCGTCCAGAGCCTGTGCTCCGCAACCGGAGAGGCCACAGCAGTGACAGGCCTGCATACCACAAAAAAAAAAAAATTGTTTTTAAAAAGTATTTCACTACATATTCAAAACAAGTAACAAAAATATTTTAAATGAATTCTCCTTGAAACGAATATATCAATGAATAGCACAGCTGCATAATAAGTAATAGAACAAGTAGAAAAGGATATTGAAAAGGCTGTAACATACATTCTTAATACCAGAGTCGCTTAAATGACCCCCAAACCTGAAAAATCATTGTCACTGCTGGCATCCATTGCATCCTCTTTATTCGCTCAATTAGAAAGAGTTACCACTCTCTTCAAACACTGTGTAATGGGATGTGGAATGGGACGCTTTCTTTTCTCAGAATTTCAGATGAAACTTTAGAACTCAGAACAACTCCTACAGTGCTGTAAAAATCCCCATAGCGGTGGCCAAACCGAACTGATGATCACCTGCTCCCAGTAGCTCATATAAGGGAAGGTGGAGTCTCGTTAGAGAACAGTGCATCCATGCACCTGTTCCCAACTCCTTAACAAAGCCTTATTAATAGAGACATTTAAATATTGCAGCAGGTGGATAGCTGTCTAGAATTACAGCTGAGTGTCGATTTGTTCAACTGTCTTCCCAACAACCTGAGTCACAAAAGCGGTAACTGGCACCAGACTAGTGGGGCTAGTTCCTTTAATGGCCTCATAGCATTTTTGAACAATGCTTTGTCCATAATTAAGTTCCTTCCTCATACCACCAATGGGCACATGCATAAATTGTATATAGGGTTCTTTTTTTGGTTATGTGTTTCTTTTAGACATTAGAAAAGTTGGCAGTTGTATACCATCAGCACAATATGCAAATACAGGAGTTTTTTCATACTCAAAAGTTGCAACAGTCTTGAGTTTTTTCTACTGAAAAAGTCTTGAATTTTTGCACCTTTGGAGTTCACCATGTTGCTTTAAGCCACATCAGATGTCAAAGGAATTTCATGTATATTTGCTTTCTGTAAAAGTTCAAAACTAAATTCTTTCCTAGCATTAGTCATATACCTGTGAAATCAGTGAGTCTCTTTTCATCAGTTGACATGTGATATTTTTCTGGCCCACACACAGTAGATTATTGCTCTTTGTAATCTAGAACACTATGATGTTGATCCAGTAAAGTCATTAATGCCTCTATTGTTCTCCATCATTTTTTTGGGAATACTGAAGTTTCTGAGCTTTGAAAAATATCTAATGTCAAATTCTAATTCCTTGTAGTTATGACCTCTTTATAGTTCCCTGTCAGAGGATGTCTTCCATATCTAGAAGATGAAAATATGCCATTCATGTTTTTTCCAAGTCTTTGTTATATTCTCACTAAAATACCCCTCTGCAGTCCTAATGTCTTATTCTTTCTTGAAGTGGAAGATGCCACACGTGAACTTAATATAGCAATGACTGTCCTTTTGTGCCATGGACTCCAGTGGTAATAAATATGAATCTAAATGTCTGAGGAGCTACTCAAACTCTACCTTGAATTAGCAGCAAATCCTGTTGCTTGGTATATTTTTGGTCAAAACTATCAATCAGGACGTTTTAACCTGTATCTTTGCTGTGAGGGGGCTTTGTTGCCATATTTTAACACAAGGGGGCAGCATCATCACCTTCACTGTCTCCATCCCATCTTTAGCATGGGCACATTGGACTCGGGTAGGGAGGGAAAGATTTTATAAGTATGTATTATTATTTTTAATATTCGTCATCTAATAATGCTTCTAGGTATGATGGTGATGATTACGGACAGAGACTGCGAGGGTATTTCCTGTAGTTGAGGAATTTGTCTGCAAATAAAAGCCTCCTGTAAGGAAAAATCTCCTGTTTCGCTTCTGCTCTCAATACTCTTACTGGACATTTCTGTGACCACGTGTGTGGGAGTTTTCTCACACCAAAGCAGTTCTCCAGCTCTCTAGTGGATACCGACTGAGTATCCCACAATTTAACTCAACTCTGACACTATCTACTTGGAAATAGCATCAGATCCCACAGGCCTCATAAGACCCCTGCCCCTCTCACTTCAGAGGTTAGTCACAAGTCCAGGTTATCACCTGAACTTCTGACCAACTGGCTATAAATCAGAGGTTCTCATGTTCCCCTCCTTAGCTTTGATCATTTGCTAAAATAGCTCAAAGAACTCAGGAAGCGCATTTACTTACTATATTGCTGGTTTATTATCAAAGGATATAACTCAGGAACCGCCAGATGGAAGAGATGTATAAGGTAAGGTATGTGGAAAGGGACATGGAGCTTCCATTCCCTCTTCGGGTGAGCTACCCTCTCTGGCGCTCCACGTGTGCAGCAACCCAGAACCTCTCTGAACCTGTGTACTTTGGGGCTTTTTATTGAGGCTTCATTACATAGGTGTAATTAATTAAATCATTGGCCATTAGTGATCCACTTAACCTCTAGCTCCTCTTCCCTGCATGGAGGTCAGGGGGTGGGGTGGAATTAAAAGTTCCAACTCTGGGGACTTCCCTGGTCATCCAGTGGGTAAGACTCCGTGCTCCCAGTGCAGGGGGCCCAGGTTCGATCCCTGGTTGGGGAACTAGATCCAGCATGCATCCTGCAACTAAGAGATCGCATGCCATAACTAAGAGTTTGCATGCCGCAACTAAGAAGTCCTCATGCCGCAACTAAAAAGATCCCGCATGCCACAATGAAGACCGTGCGCAGCCTAAATAAATAAATAAATAATTTAAAAAGTTCCAACTCTCTAATCACCTGGTTGGTTCCCCTGGCAACCAGCCCTCATTCTGAGGCTAATCCGGGAACCCCCAGCCACCAGTCACCTCATTAACATACAAAAAGACACTTAGCACTTCAGAGATTCCGGGGTTTTAGGAGCTCTGTACCAGGAAACTGGGACAAAGACCAAATATATATTTCTTATTATAAATCACAGTATCACAACTCCTCTTTTGTTAGAACGGTTGTCATCGTGAAGACCCCGTGCTATTGTTTTATTTTTTTAGTTTTGTTATTTTATTTATTTAGTTTAGTATTTATTTATTTATTTAGTATTTAGTTATTTTAGCTATTTTTTAGTTAGCTCTGCAAATAATGAAGCTAGTACTGAAAAGAAACAGTGAGTTATGTAAAGCAGCTATTGATTTGGGAGGATAGCCTTTTGTAAATGACTTACTTGGGTTTCCTGATGAAGACACTGTTAACTGAAGCAAAACGTGTTTTATTCAGGGACCTTACTGAGTACTATACAGCCCAGGAAACAGCCGCTCAGATAGCTCGGAGGATCTGTTCCAAAGAGGTAAGGGAGGAGCCAGGATATATAGGAGTTTTTGCAGGAAAAAAAAAAAACGAAACGTGTAGTCGAACATCAAAAGATTACCACTAATCACAAAAACCAGACCTGTCAAGTTAATGAATTTAGCACTTTTCTATGTCTGCGAAGATGCAAGAGTCTGGCTCATTGAAATTATTCCTTTGATATGCATTTTAACTATCTATGTTCATATCATGTTTTTCTCCATCTGAATTCTCCCCAGGGCACACCTTGGGTTGGGGGGGGCGCGGTTACATTGGCAGCTGATGGCCGGCAATATTCTTTGTTTACTGGAATGGCAGGCAACATTTTTTTTTCCACAGCACCCCCTCTTGGTCGTAAATTAGACCAAGGTTTGGGAGGCATTTCTTGACCAATTTGTCCCAAGGTGCTAAGAAGGCTCATTCCTAGATCAGACGAGGATTGTGTTGATAGGCCACTCAGTGTGCTAAATTTTGGATTAGGCCCTGTTAGTAACCTAAAATTCTCTGGATCTTCTGTTTTACTAGTCTGTTATGATCCAGGGGATGTTTTCCCTTGTTGCTTCTTCCCACATCTAGAGTTGCACTATTACAATTAATTCTATATAGAGTTAAATGTATGATATACTATCTCAAGATGTTTAGCCATCATTAATTTTGTCAAGAGGCCTGGTTACACATTGGGTAAAAATTGGGTTACAATTGGGTAAAAAGCATATATATATTTAACTGGGGTAAATAGAGTGGACTTGTTTGGGGCCCTTTAATGTTGGGGACCATAGGGGGTTCCTTTGGCCCATCCAACCTTAGGTAGTGTTGTATCAAAACCTTTTGTTTTAATCCCATTAACATCTGTTTTATTTATCCCATTTCTTAATAACCATCTGAAGATTTTTATCCTTTTGGGACGAGTCCCTTTAAATTTTTCACCTTTTTGGAAAGAAATCTATAGACTTTCTCTCAGGTTCTTATTTTCCTGTTAATCAACCTAATTAACAATTAATCTCCTGTTCATTAGCATCTGTAAGACCCATTGAGGGTAAGTTGAGACCACAAATGAGGCTTCCCAAACTGGTTTTTTTGTTTTGTTTTGTTTTAAACTGAGGGAGTTCTTAGGTTAGCTATTTTTTTTTACCACCTTCTAATTTGTTTTTTCATAGGTACCAGTAAAATGGCTGTTTATGAGAGCGCTCTAAAAATTCACCAATTTAGACGTTTCCCCAATTTAAAGGATCCATCGTCTGGCCATTGATGAGATATGTTAATAGTGACACAAATCAATAACACGCTAGAGGCGTCCCCACAAGAGAGTGCAAAGGATGCAGCCTTCACAAGATCTAGAAAGTTTACTCCCCAAAATAGTCTTAAGAGAGTAAAGGACCTTCGTTGTACAGGTTGACACAACGAAGGTGAGGATGACAAAGGCCCCTTATGGGCACCTCGTATGACAAATTTCCCTTAGAGCTGGCACAGCCAAGCCAGAAAAAGAGACTGCTCAGGACCCCAGTCTATTTGATTGGCTGCCAAATGTAAACCATGTGTGTACCTTCCAGAGCGCAGAGAACAAGCTCTCAAATTGAGATTATTAAGAACCTCATTTTTAATCTGTAGTAAAATTTTACAACTTTATTTGTTCACAAAAGTCAACAAAGTTCAAGTATGTTAGTACAGGTCTTTAACAACAACAACCACAACAACAATAATAAAGCAATACAGACACAGAGCACAGAGTTTGGCTTAAAAAACTATATCTTTCTGGATTTTATATATTATTTGTTCTTCAGCAATGTCTTGTGAGTTCTCATATGTCTTGGTGATAAGAGACATTGTAGAACATTATACATAGGATATAATAAACATTTTCTTTCTTTTTCTCATATAACTTTCTCCATTAATGGCAAAATGAGATGGGGGAGCATTTTACCATTCTCTCTCTTAATATTGCTAGCAAAGAACTGAATATAGAGAGAAGTCTGAAGTTTTCCACCTAAGAGAGAATTGTGGAAAGTGTCTGGTGGTTATTTATGTTTTCTTTTTTTTCACATTTCCCTCACTTTTACTTGGGCATGTGTGACTCATGTCCAGAACCAGGGGAGCAACATTTCTTCATAACTCATGGAATTAAATGCTTACACACAATTTTGCTGGGTTTTTCCTCCTAAAGGGAAAACCCTGCTAAGAACAGAATGAGACGGAAAGACTTGCAGCTAATTATGCTAGCTGTGTCAATGGCATAGCCCCAAGAAGCCAGCTCTCCAGTCCCTGAATCATGACTGCGAAAATTGGCACTGGGCTGTTTAGCTCCCTAAGGGATGTAATTATTTTCTCCATGATACTCAATACTTGAAATGACCTCAGCAAAAGCATTTCTTTTCTTTTTTTCCCTTCCTCTAGTGTGTGGCAAAACAAATTGCATTTGTAACAACTAGAAATTCCCGAGGCCTTGTCCTCACTGGCGGATGGCCTGAGGGATGCTGCTGGTGCAAATCAAAGAGCTCAGTGGTTCTGCTTTGTGCTGTGCTAGGCAGAAAAAAAACTTTGCCTCTTATCACCCCATCTTCCTCCAGCAGAAACCTGAGAAATGAGACATGATCAGTGGTTCATAGTACTCGGAGTACTGTCATAATCCTGAAAGGTACTGTCCTACCTTGTCCTCTTGGTGGCTGAGGGACTCAAACCAGAATAGATGGATTCTTAACCCTTTTGAAGGACTGTGTAGTTGTCCCTAAAATACACATCATCTACCTGGTCTCTAAGATTACTTCAGAGTTTCTTAGTTGTTGCCATTATTCCCATGCTCTCTGTGTCCTTCCACAGGCCTGATGTTTTCTTCCACTCTGTTTCAGGGCTCATCGTCGGGGTGATCCTGAGGTACGGCACCACTGCCACCAGTGGTCATGACAAGTCACTCAGCTGCACTCAGGAAGACAGGGCCTTCAGCACCTTATTAGTAAATGTCAGTGGGAAGTTCTTCGAATACACCCTGAAAGGAGAAATCAGCCCTGGCAAGGTCAACAGTGTAGAGCAGAACGACATGCTGAGGAAGGTGAGCTCGGGCCACTCAGCCACTTTGGTCCTGACGTGGTTTTTGATTTTCCGATTCTGTCTCAACTTTGTGAACAGAAATCTTTTGACACTCCTGGAACATCAGTAACATTCCTGGCTGTCAGTTTGGCTAGGAAGCTTTTGGACTGTGATGAGGAGAAGGAACCATATTTGAACTTGAGCCTTTTAGCTTCGTCAGACTGATGTGGGCCACCAATGGTGCAGTGGGTTCGTACATCCCACTCAGCTCCTCCCATCTCTTTTTGATTATGTCTCTTACTCTTGTTATGGTTTAGGGATGAGATTGTTTCTTTCTTAAATTAAGATTGGTTTCTTATTTTTTTTAGCTTGTTATAATCAGTGTTCAGAAGTGTTATTCTTACTTCTTCGTGGTTATTTTACCATATTCTACAAACATTTATTGAGTTTCCCACTCTCATTGGTGATTGATGCCAAAGGCTTAATGAATCTTCAGAGGAAAAATGTCTTGTTGTCTTAGAATTTGAGTCCACATGTTGTTTTTCATTTAATGTTGGGGGTAGCTAAAATACTCCACAGGAAAAGGGATTATATATCTCTTCATTTCACTTGGGTGATTTCCAGGATAAGCACAAGATCTGTATTTATCCACATACATTCTAGTACCTTATAGACCCGGGCTTATCAGCAGGAGGGCTTCCGTATAAAGTCTGGGGATCCAAGTTGTGTGAGACCCCTTTAATATGTGAAAGCTTGCAGTCAAAGAGTGTAGCCTGTGCTCCAAAAATTAAATTATTATTGTTCTCAGGATCTGCCATAATCCTTAAAGAAAATTATTCTCAACCTGGAGCGTTCAACATGCCCATCTTCTCTCTGTCCCTAAGGGCGGTCCTAGTGAGCTCTTTGCTCTCAACCCTTCATAAGAATGCATGGGATTTCCATAAACATTTGTGAAATTAAATGCAACTGAGAAAGATACCCAGTGTAATACCACACTAATGGCTGTTTACATTTAATAATTAGAACGGAGATTTAAAATAATTAATTGAAATAAGAGCCAGTTAATCTACCAACGTGAACAAATTCTTTAAAAAGGTTAGGAGGGGGCTTCCCTGGTGGCGCAGTGGTTGAGAGTCCGCCTGCCGATGCAGGGGACATGGGTTCGTGCCCCAGTCCGGGAAGATCCCACATGCCGCGGAGCAGCTGGGCCCGTGAGCCATGGCCGCTGAGCCTGCGCGTCCGGAGCCTGTGCTGCGCGCCGGGAGAGGCCACAACAGTAAGAGGCCCGCATACCGCAAAAAAAAAAAAAAAAAAAAAAGGTTAGGAGGCTTTATACAATGTTTAATTCTTTTCTGGATGTGATAAGGCTTTGCTGATAGTTTCAGAGTGATTTCCCTGATTGCCTACAGGTAGTTTTAGTCCCCTTAGAGTTGATGAATTTATGTTGATATTCAGGAAGTCACTAGCACCACTGGAGACTTTGATCTAGTCCGCATTACGTACCACAAATGGCTGGTCACTCAAAAGAGACTTAAATTCAGTAAGATTATGTCTATAAATCATTATGTGGTAGGATACAGGAAATTAATAAAGACTCATGACTGCATCTTTTATTGTAGTTGAACCTTTATAAAGGTTTGATAAAAATCAAGATGTTTTCATTTCTTGTTTAAGAACATTGACCAGAAGCTTTCTGTGAGTTCTCAAAATTGCATTGAATTGTTGTGTCTTAATACATTTCAACAACACACCAAGAGTAGAAGGCAGAAGTACTGTGTGGAGAAGAACAGGCCAGTGCTCATGGGAGCTGTGGCTTCTCTACTGTGCTGAGTCTGTGATTTTTCACATTTATGTCATTTGTTTTAAATATTCAAACTTTAGTCAGTGGCTTAAAATATTAAGCAAATATTATGGCACCAATTGGTATTCAACAAAAAATTGGCTTTTTTTCTTTTTAAACTTTTAGGTAACATTTGATCCAGAGGTCTTTTTCAACATTCTACTGCCTCCAATTATTTTCCATGCTGGATACAGTTTAAAGAAGGTAAGGAATTTTTGCCAGTATTTCTTAAAGCACGGGAATCTCTGCTTTAATTTTCCTGTACAATATTCTAGTTTTTTTCCTTCTCTCAGATTGCTTATTACTGTGTTCTGTACCCACTCAGAGTGACTCATTTCTGTTTTAAAGTCTAGAACTCTTATCCATTGCTGGTGGGAATGTAAAATGGTATGGCCACTCTGGAAAACATGTTTGCAGTTTCTTATAAAACTAAAGTTGAAATTGCCATATGACCCAGCGATTTTATTTCTGAGGATTTATCCCAGAGAAATGAAAACTACTGTTTACACAAAAAACTGTACATGGTTGTTCATAATAACTTTATTTGTAATAGCCCCAAACTGGAAACAAACAAAATGTCCTACAATAGGTGAATAGTTAAACAAGCATCCATACCATGGATACTACTCAGCAATAAAACGGAACAAACTATTGACACACAAAACAGCCTGGATGGATCTCAAAGGCATTATGCTAAGTGAAAAAAATCCAATCTCAAAAGGTCACATACTATATGGTTTCATTTATATAGCATTCTAGAAATGACAAAATTATAGGGATGGAGAACAAATTATTGGTTGCCAGGGGTTAGGGATGGTGGGGATGTGAAGGGGAGGGGGTGGCTGTGACTATAAAGTGGGTAGCATGAGAGAAATCTTCATGGCAGTGGGACAGTTCTGCATCTTGATTGCAGTGGTGGTTACAAGAATCTACACGTGTGATAAAATGACATAGAACTGTGCACACACATGGTACCAATGTCAGTTCCCTGGCTTTGATATTGCACTACAATTATGTGAGATATAACCAGTGGAGGAAAATGTGTGAAGGTACCACGGGACCTCTCTGCACTATTTTTGCAACTTCTGTGAATCTATAATTACTCCAAAGTAAAACGTTTAAAAAATATCATTATTGAGGGAGGGTCATTGTGTTCAGCAGCAAGGTTGGGCCTAAGCCCCTAGATATTTAAAATACCAAATACCTTTATAAATAGTGTGAGTGGCTCCCTTCCTCCCCATTGTGGGACTATTCTGTGAAAATTTAGCCTTCAAAAGGGCCTTCTTCAGATAACAGCCAAGGACCTTGTTTCAGCTGTCTTTCTGAAAGGGGACTAAAGGAAACCTTTTCAGTGAGCCTAGAGAAGAGAGATCTTGGCTGCCAATAAAACTCAGTAACATCCTTAGGAAGTAGAGAATGCCTTCAAAGTTGATAAACCTCTAGATAGATCAATCAAGGTAAAAAAAAAAAGAGGAAAGAAACAAATTACCTATATTAGGAATGAAAGAGGGGACATCAGTATAGACCCTTCATACATTAAAAGGACAATAAGAGAATAATATGAACAACTTTGTACCAATAAATTTGACAACCCAGGTGAAATGGACAAATTTCTCGAAAGGCACAAATTACCAAAACTGACCCAAGAAGAGATGGAAAGCTTCAACAGCCCTATATTAATGAAATAAACTGAGTTCATAGTTTAAAACCTTTATGTAAGCTCAGATGGCTTCACTGGTGAATTCTATCTAGTATTTAAGGAAGAAATAATGAGTCCTACACAAAATCTTTCAGAACATAGAGGAGGGAACAGTTACAACTCATTTTATGAGAGGGTGCCTGCCCATCAGGCTGGTTCTTTTGTCAGAGCAACTCTGCAGTTTTCAGAAGGTTTTTAAACTCTTCCCAACCCACACAAATATAGTTATTTATGGAGCATATGATATAAAGAACTTTGCATGTATCCTTTATTTCGGTTTTTATGTACATTATTTCTGATCATCACAGAAACTCTGTAAGAATGTGAGGGTGGTAGATTACCTCACACCCCTTCTCCCCCAGGTTTCCAACTCATTTATAAACAGACACAAGGAGCTAACTGGCAACTGAATGATCAATTTATGACCCAAAGTCCCTGGTGACGCATCTTGGACGATATAGTTTAGCCCTTGGTAATGGGGCTCCTTACTGCCGACCTCATGAATTGAAGACAAATGCCCTTTAGCCACCAAGTCGGTCACAGTCACAGATACGGAGGCTGAAATGGAGAGATCCTAGAAATTGTTGGGCCTACCAAAGGCTGCCTCTTTTGCTCATAGCATGGAGGCCATAGGAGCAAGAGCACTCCCCCACTTTCCGTAAGAGAGTCAAGGCTACAAGTCAGGGTCAAGCCAATCTCGCCCTTCAGAGATCACATGGCCCCTTCTTACTGCATCACCTTCAAGGGAGGAGGGATAGAACTTAAGTCCCCTCTCCACAATGGATGCCTGAGGAGCAGGAGGCTGTGTTTCTGCACACCAGCCCAACGCACATCTGGACACTCACAGACATGTAGAGAATGTCCTGCATTTTACTGATGATGAAGCCAAATTGAGAACGATTAAGTGACGTTTGAGGTTATGTAGGTGGTGCAGGACTGAGTCAAGGTTATGCCTGTCTGTCTGACTGGAGGACCTAGAGTTGTTCCTCTGTGTTACATTCTTTCCAGATATAGGTTTTCTGTACCGAAGAAGTATCCTTTTTCACACTTATTTATGAGGTTGCCAAAGTAATCTGAATCTATATGTCAGCTATTGACATGTAAAAAATGGTAGATGATCTTACAGGTATAAATAATGTTATTCTTTATCTGAATAAAGAGTTTGGGAGCTGCTCTTAAGATCAAATGGGTGATGAATAACTTGGTATTTTAAACAACTAAACTTAATGTATAATCAAGGTCATAGTTGCTTTAAAGTGAAACCAAACCATTGGTTGTGAAAGCCACTCTAATGGCTAAAAATCCCTTAGTGTTTGCAGAGCCTTCCCTTTGTCAGCTTCATTTTCTCAGAAGAAAACCAAATAACAGGCTTTGCCAGTTACCAACTTAAGTTGTTTTTGAAATGCTAGTCTTAAAGGTTATTATTAGCTCTTAGTTTAGTCTCTTTCCTTTTTAATCAGGCACCTAAATAGTTGGTACTTATGTGGTTGCCATCTCTGATTAAATGTTCCCAATTAAATGTGTAATAAGTGTTTCACCATTTAACTGGTATGTAAACAGATTCATACCCTTTGACCTATGTACATGTAGTTGTCATTCAGACATGGGCCTTCTTTTTTCTAACTTGAAAAAAGTACCATGGTCTTAGCTCTGATTTTGTGCTACCACCCAGTTTGCTTAGAGGGCATTGGCAGGGAAAGAATTCACCTATAGAAGCTTTCATGTTTTGTGCATTTCCCCCAATACACACACACATACACACACACACCATGTTCAAATTTGTCAGGGGAATGGGCGATGATAAGGTTTCCCAAGGAGCAGGAATGTAAGGCTTAGAATGGTACAACTAGGAATTGGGATGCCGGGTGGATTTTCATTGAATGCAAACCTTCTCATCCTGATCTGTTTTAGGTTTATATTCTCAAAGGCTTTACCAGGGCATGTCATCTCCTTTTGTTTCTTTTTGCCATTCTATAATGGAAAGGAAAAAGAAGGGAGAGACTGAACCAGTCATGGCCATGTGAACCACACGTGACTGTGAACTGTCAAGGCCAAATAAGAAGATGATGAAAGATACAGGATTCCACTAGACACCTCCTGTCCTTCTTCCCTAAAAGGATGTGGTGGGAATCAAGGAGGGCATCTTGTGCGGTGAGAGTGCAATGCCTTGGGGTCAGAAGACCTGCTTTCCAGTTCTGGTGCTGCGGTTTGGTAGACATGTGACTTCAGGCAGCTCACATCACACTTTTGAGCCTTAGTTGTCTCTCATATAAAATGGTCCAAAAACACCTTCATGATGAGGTTGTTGTGAGAATTGGATGAGCTAATATGCGAAAGTACTTTGTAAACTATGAAGTATATAATGAAATACTAGGTGTAATAATATACAAATAAGTGGCATGTTATACCTTTTCAAGGTGCAATAAAATTCCAGTTCATATCAACAGATATGAATGGGATGGGTAATTTGTGTGTGTGTGTGTGATTTTAGAATATATCATGAATGCATTTTTGGTGGTAGATTTACATTTCTAATTTTCTGCTTTGGCTAATATCATAAATACAAATTTACTTAATATATTCAAACCAACCATAGGAATGATTACCCAAAAGAAAGCCGAGTGGCAAGGGAAAGCACATCTAGGATTAAAATTTTGCTCCTGGATACTTCGCATGGGTTTCATTGGTCTCATGTCTTGTCCTTGATGCACTCCCTCCCTGGTTTAAGCACTTGATGGAGCTTTTAAAGGCAAGTAGGTCACAGTTGTTGGGTTTTTTTTTGAAGTCTAATTTTTTTTTTCAAAACAGTGGCATATAAATGCATTAGCATTAAAAAAAGACTGAGGACAATGACTGATTTAGGAGGCAAACATAATGTGTCTGTAATATGTACAGGCAGTACCTTCATTTGATGACTGTCAGTGTGGGAAGCCCTTGAAGGATTCTGTTCTGAGCAGGTGGTTTAGGGGCACTAGGGGTTCTTTGATGCCTTCTTCACAGCCTCAGAGAGGGGCAGGCATTGGGGAAGGCTGAAGCCAAGGTCTTAGGTCCTCTGTCTGGAATGCAGGCCAGTGGTCGCCTGCAGCCCTTTGTCTGATCAGACTTCGTGAAGGCTGCTTGATCCAGGCTGAGTGCTTCTTCTGTGCCCTCTCTTTCCCTGATGGTGCTTAGCTCACATGCTGGGGCTCTCCTGCCTTTTAAAATTTCTAGATAAAGTGTTCCTGGTTCCTGTTTAATTAGGGTGTTTAGGGGATTTTGTTTTTCTGTTTTTGTTAAATAGTTATGATTGTCCAGTGTGAACAGCTTTATGCCTTGAGAAGTAAGGATCATGTCTCAGGGTCCCAAGAACATGGATTTTCCCCATCAGAATATCCACAGGCCCAGTGATTTATGAGAAGTAAATTCATGTGTGTGTGTGTGTGTGTGTGTGTGTGTGTACACATACTTTTAAATTTGCCCATCTTAGATGAACTACCTGTTTCTTGTTTCTCCACACCTATCTCTATTTTTCCTCTTTCCCGGGCTCCAAAGATTAATTCAGATGAATATCAGAAGACGCCTCCGATGCTGAGTTAACCAGAAAGCTCCTTAGCACTTTCATAGCTTATTAGTTTCAAACTTATATCTGTAATGTTCTTCTAAAGTACCACCATAACTGGAAGTGACTAGTTGAATCCCTAGGGTAAAATAGTTTGGGTTAAATCTGTGAAAATGATTGGTCTACTTACACACACATAATACTCTCTCTCTCTCACACACGCACACACACACACAAAACACACAAAATGTAATTTAATATAATCAGCCAGAGTAGTTTTTTCTGAAATTTACTAAGGCCTTGCTTGCTTGCTTACTGATTGGTAGGACAAAGGATATCTTAAAACCATGATTTTCTAAGGCTAAATAGCATTATTCAGGAGTAACTTCAGTTGTTAATTAATATAATGGAAGCAGTAAGTAAAGTTTCACTTTTTAGAGACTTGTAGTGTTTCTAATGTTCACTGTCAAAATTCACAATGTGATTCCTGCTTTTTTGTTTTATTCAGAGACACTTTTTCAGAAACCTTGGGTCTATTCTGGCCTATGCCTTCTTGGGGACTGCCGTTTCCTGCTTCATTATCGGGTAAGTGACGCTTTGTCATATAACCAAATTACCACACTTCCAAAGAGATGAGATCCACATGGGTCCACAGAATCCAATATTTTCCCCAGCTTTATTGAGATATAATTGACACATAACATTGTGAAAGTGTAGGGTATACAGTGTGTTGATTTGACACACTTATAAATTGCAAAATGATTACCACCATAGTATTAGCTACCACCTTCATCCGGTCACATGGTTACCATTTCTTTTTTTGTGGTAAGAACATGTTAGCAACATTCAAGTGTGTGGTAAAGTATCATTAGCTATAATCACTATGTTGTACATTAGATCCCCAAACTTATTAATCTTGTTACTGGAAGTTTGTACCCTTTGAGCAACACCTCCCCATTTCCCCCACCCCCCCCCAGCCCCTGGCAAGGGCCAGATTCCAGTATTTTGATGTTTATGATGATTGTAATTAAGATCTAGAGTTACATTGACCAGTGTGGTAGCTATGAGCCACATGTGGCTGTTTAAATTGAAATTAAGATTCATTAACACTGAAATAAAATAAAACCCAGTCCCCAGATCTTAGTTTCTAATAGCATTCTTCAATGAAAAGAACCAGGGTCCCTTGCAGAAATGGCTGATTCTAGGACTGGGGCAGCAAATATACAAAATGACAATGGAGCATCTTATAGTGTCAGAGAGTAAGGAAGTGCTCAGAAAACAAACAAAAAGGATATGGAGCATGTCAAAGGGACACAGAGCCAACCTGAAAACCCCCCCTCCCTGATGGCTAAAGAACAACAAAAGAAATAACATTGTTTTGGATTATCACCCAAAGTATAAAACAAATATATTTGAGTCTATACTGATATAAATAAATGATTGGATGAATAAATAAATGGGGGAGAAGTGACAAATCTGTGCAGAAGAATTCCAAATAATTTATGCAGATATAGCCCCCCTCAAGGAGATGAAGCTTGGGCCTTCCCCCCTTTGATTGTGGGCTGTGCATAGTGACTTCCTTCCAAAGAGTACAGCATGCAAAGGAAGAAGAAAGAGTAGCTTTACAGAGGAGAAACCAGGCAAACATTGCCTCAGCCAGATGATCAAGATTAACACCAAAATTGGTAAATCATGTTGATACGCTGTACCTTTGATATCTGTGATGAGAATGGCACTTACTGCTGTGTCTTCCTCCCAAAATCACATTACCTCAGTCTAATCATGAGAAAAAAAAAATCAGACAAGTCCCACATTCTGCAAAATACCTGACCAGTACTCCTCCCCAACTGCCAAGGTCATCAAAAACAAGCAAAGTCTGAGAAACTGTCACAGCCAAGAGGAGACAAAAGAGATATGATGACTAAATGTAATGTGGTATCCTGGATGGAATCCTGGAACAGAAAAGGGATATTAGGTAAAAACTAAGGAAATCTGACTGAAATGTGAACTTTAGTTAATTAAAAAAAAATTAGCTGGAAAGCTGGAGGTAAAAGCAGGAGGCTTTTATGCCACTAAAACAGGAGGGGCTTGGACTTCGTCCTTTAAGAGAGACAAGCCACTGAAGAGTGACAGGTTAGATAACTGGTGTCGGTGACTATAGGGAAAACGCTACCACGGAGAAGTCTATTGCTCAGATCTAAGCTTATGATAGAAGGAAATGGAGAGGAAGGTCTAGTTTCAAGAAATATTTAAAAAGTAGGTGAAAGAAGCCTTTGATAAGCAACAAAGAGCAAATCAACTCTGTATCATAGAATTCCTGTGAATTGAAATATAACTGTTTAGGTGTCTGGAACAGTGTCAATGTCTGGCACACAGTAGGCAAACACTAAGTCATAGCTATTTATTCTCAAAAGGATTCAATTCTGCAAATAGTTCTTGAACTTCTAGCTTCGTCAATCTACTGTTCTAGACACCTAAGGTACAAAGATGAGCAATGATACGGTCTTGACCTTTAAGAATCTTATTATTGGGGGTTAGCTGTAGGGTACAATGAGTCTATTCTGTGGCTATTTATTTTTGGCATTTTATACTTTTCAATGTCGTTGTAAATGGGATTTTCTTAATTTCTCTTTATTCTGTGGTTGTTTTTATTCCCCCAGTCCCTACAGCTGTTACCAACACACACACACACACACAGACACACACACACAGACACACACACACACCCTTAATAACATGTACTAGGCCTTTTAACACTCTTCACTCCTCCCAATTTGTCAGCTGTCCTGTAGGAAATGTGCTCTGGCCAAGTTGAAATATTAACTTGGTGGTCCTTCTTGGGCCATATCACATTCTGCACAGTATAAGGAGGGCTGCTGCTGGCCTGCCTAACCCATGCAAAGAGTGAGAAGCCAGGTATGTCCATGAGTATGCTGATATTTTAATGGGATGTTCAAAGAGTTTTGCCTCTCTTCCCTTCTTTGAAATAATTATTGGCAGAGAAGGTTGACCAGTTAGATCTTTGTGGCCAACCCATTTTTTTTTTTCTCTCCAGCTTCATCCAGTCCACTCATTTCCATGACTTTAAATGCATTGTCTTAGAATCCTGGGAGTTTTGTAGCAATTCATTACCCATTTTGCAGGGTTCTTTCTCTTCCTTTCTTCCCTACTACCCAGTTGCTTAAAATGCCCTAACTGTTGCTAATTGAGGATCATACTTTATAGCTGTAAATAAGCACAGTTTTTTAAAATGGAGTGTTCAGATATTTCAGCAAGATGACATTAACTGCGGACCATTACTTGGTGCCAAAGTCTTATTTGCACATGTTCCTGGTAAGTGTCCAAGCACAGCAGCTGCCCGATGTTTTCACAAACCTCTCTGGAAGTACAGTATTCTAGTACTCCGCTACTCGCTCATTTGCCAGGTTACTCGATTAGATGGGTTTCTTTTCTTTTTTTTTCCTTCTGACATAGTTTACCTTCCCTTCTTACAGAAATCTCATGTATGGTGTGGTGAAGCTCATGAAGATTGTGGGGCAGCTCTCGGATAAATTTTACTACACGGATTGTCTCTTTTTTGGAGCAGTTATCTCTGCTACTGACCCAGGTATTTGCATATTTGGCCTTATCATTATGATGTTTTATTATTTAAATCTTAAAAAGCTCAGAGCAATCATTAACTTTCATTACAGTAGGGAGACTGTAGTGTTAACATGGAACAGTGGAGGAAGAGACCAGTAAGTGGTCTAACAGACTTAGATGGCTTTTCTAAGTGCCTGCATTTCCCTTTTCTTCTTCTTCTTCTTATTGTAAAAAAAAAAAAACATAAAATTTACCATCTTAATCATCTTCAGGTGTATAGTTCAGCAGTGTTGAGTATATTCACATTGTTGTGTAACCAATCTCCAGAACCTTTTCATCTTGCAAAACTGAAACTCTATACCCATTAAGCAACATCTCCCCATCCTCCCCCCACCCCACCCCCAAGTCCTGGGCAACCACCATTCTACTTTCTGTCTCTATGAGTTTGACTACTGTAGATACCTCATATAAGTGGAATCATCAGAAGTTGTCTTTTTGGGTCTGGCTTATTTCATTAGCATAATGTCCTCAAGATTCATCTATGTTATAACATGTGTCAGAATTCCCTTCCTTTTAAACCTGAATAATATTCCATTGTATGAATATACCGCATCTTGTTTATCCATCCATCTGCCAACAAGCCCTTGGGTTGCTTCCACCTGTATTTCCCTTTTGTCTTTCATTTTAGAATGTCTAATTTAGTCATAATTTTTACACTTAGACTGTCTTTTTTCTCAGTGTTGTGCTTTTTCATTCTTTTAGGAAACCTATCATTTGGTTTAAATAATACCTTTGCTTAGTAGAAATGCACACCAGTACCTGTAGTGAATGTAATTTAATTTGTAAAGTCCTTTTGTGCAATGTTCCTGCACACTGTGATGTGGTTCCTATTCATAAATCTCTTACCTTGTATTTTTCAAGTGTTAGTTGAACCAGTTCTTAAAAGTGGAATTAGTATATACCCTTCCTCCCCTGCAGCTCAAAGCAAACAAACAAGCTCTCCTCTCCAAGTTGGAACCCATAATTGAATTGGTTCACATAAAGTAGTTATGGCTATTCTTTCCTCTAGTGTTAACTACTGAGAGTGTCATTGCAGGGAAAGAATTTATGGAGAAAGAGCTGATCTTGTTCTTACAGTACAGATGGAAAGGTCTTTTCGTTGTCTATGATGTCCTCTAACATTCTGGGCAGTAATGATCTCTAAGATATACAGATTCCCACCATGCCCCACCTCCACTTCACCGTGCCTCTTGGGGGGGTCCTCTAGATCAGCGCTACCCAGTAGACCTTTCTGTGATGATAGAAATGTTCTATAGTCTTCCCAATCCTTTATGGTAGCCAGTAGCTACGTGTGGCTATTGAGCACTTGAAATGTGGGATAGTGCAAGAAGAACTGATTTTTGAACTTTATGCTCAGTAATTTAAGTTTAAATGGCTACATGTGGCTAGTGGCTACCGCATTGGATAGCACAGCTCTAGACAGTTGTGTAGCTCTGAAAACCCTTGATGATCCAAAAACCGTTGATCTCTCACCACCCCCCTATTTTTTTTTTTTATGTTTTGAAAAAATTTTTTTCCTTTTTTTTTTTTTTTTTTGGCCGCACCACGAGGCATGTGGGATCTTAGCTCCCTGACCAGGGATCGAACCCATGACCCCTGCAGTGGAAGTGTGAAGTCCTAACCACTGGGCCACCAGGGAAGTCCCTCTCACCCCCCTGTTTTCTTACAGACACTCTAAGTAAATTGATACTGAAGACTTGGCTGGTTGAAGCACCCTTGTTTGTGAGAAGAATGTGGGATGTGGAGTTGCAGGTGGTGGTTTGAGTCCTAGCCCTGCCAGTCAGTAAGCGGGTAGCCTGGGCACACTTTATCTCCTGAGCATCAGTCTCCTCATTTATGAAGTAGGAATAATGGTACCTGTTTCCTATTGTGAAGGGCTACTGTGAAGATTAAATGAGATAATGCATGTAAAGTGTTGAGCATAGCATCCGCTGATTATGTTGGTCTCTATCAACATCTTCTGACTCAGGCAGAGATTTCTCTGTTTTACCTCTGTGTGTGTGTGTGTGTGTGTGTGTGTAATAGGTTAGCACTTAACCTAAGCACTGTGAAAAGTAGCTTTATTATTCTAACACTACAATGTCTGTGACATCTCCAGATGTGTGTCTGTTGAGAAATGATTCTATATAAGTTTAAGAAAGGTATTTAGTGTCTCTGAAAATATATTACTAACTATACTCATCTATAACTTTATTACTGAAATCTTATTAGTACCACCAATAAGCAAAGGGAAGTTAGTGTAACATAAAGATTACTGATACTGTTTTCTGAGCCATAGTGTCGCTTCATTTAATTGGATGGAAAGGCTTATTTTTCCAGATTATCTTTGTAATTGTTTACTTCACTTTAATGTGTCCATGCTGTGGTAGAAAATAATGGAAGGCATTACCATGACACACCACTCTTATTTGTCCTGTGAAGATTGGCACAGTAAAGGTTTTATAGAAATGAAAGTTCTAGAAAATTGAAACTTTAAACTTGTTAAACATCAGGACATTAACTTTAACTGCTTTTTAATGGAAATCTTTCTGAAATGTAGAATGTTTTTGTAAATTAAAAGTGTTTTACCAGCTTCCTAAAAATCTGTTGTTTGAGAACTTGGGCCATAAAAGAAATAAAAACTTTAAGTGCAGAGTTAGAGGGGAACCATAAGACCAAATTGACTTCTTGTGCCTGGTGCATCAAACAGAAATTCTGGTATTGGGATATGTAGTGGTATTGATGGATATGAAAGAGTAAGAGTCCTTGTCCCTGATTTCACTGTACTTGGCTCTTGTGTTTGGTCTTTCCGTTGATGGGGGCAGCCTGTGCATGGTATGCTATAGGCTGCTCTGTGACCAGGAGCCCTCTCCATTCCGTGGTTATGTGTCATGGGTGCCACGTGCCATCTTTGTGGACTGTTACTTAAATGGATCCACAATTCAGGAAAGAAAATATAAGTTTCCAACCTGTAGTATTGCTACATTCATAAGCAGCTACCAGAGAAAATGAGCGCCATTCCTTCTTGTGAACCATTATGCAGTGATTCCTCTCACTGGAATCCTGTCACTTCTATACCCCTTGAGTCAATCAGACCCACTCACAGGTTTCAAAAGCTGTGATCTGTGCTGTCAGAGAGTAATTCTCTAGTTGCACCACCCAGGCTGGTCAGTCTTTTGCTTAGTCTTTGAGACTGAGTTCAAATTTGCCACCTGCCTGGTTATTCTTCCTTTACTGCTTCAGTCAGTAGCTCCCACAGCTCTTGAGTCAGGTCTATTTTCTACATAACATTACTTGCCGCTTTGTACTGAGCGTTCGCAAGTGCTAAGTACTCTTTAGTACACAGATGGAGTGTTCAGGGAAAGTTAATTGAAGGAACAAAGTCAGGTTCTTGATTTTTCCTTCTTTCTCTTTCCACCGTTCTTTCATTTTTCCCACTGCTTTTTAGATACCTGTACCAGCAGTCTTCAGTCAGTGAATTGTAATTTCTCAGTCCATGTCCAGTTGGAAACAGCTGCTGTGACCTTGTTCTCTCTGATTGCAAGGGTCCAGCTGTGGGGGGAGCCACTCACCCAGTCTGTCATCCCCTTCCTACCCCCACCCCCGCATCATCTTCTGGTTGTCCACACCCGTAGTCCTCATCTTGGTTGGGCACAGGCTTGCCCAGGAGGGACATGGCCGACTTCCTGCCTTGCTTTCTAAGGTGATGGGCAGGGAGAATGAGAAACTGAATTTCAGAACAGCCAAATTCAGACCAGTACAAAGTGTTAATTATTAATTATGCAGAGCTAGTGTTTATTGTCATAAATAAATGAGTTAACTACACATTATTATTTTTTTTTTACTCCTGGTACAGTATTTTAGGAAAATAGTGTTTAAAAGTCAAAGGGGCTTTTGAAAATCATGTACTCAAGGCTTCGCTTTACTCTGTCTTTGGACTTTGCTGTGCACTACTGGATGGCTTCCGTTTGCCCCTCCACATTTCCACACTACCCTTCCCCACTCTCTTCTTGGCACTGGGAGGCTGACTGGTATGGAAGATTGCAAAGGTTCCTTTGCCTTCTACTTTCCCATTGGATTTGTCCGCGGGGAGAGCACCAGTGGGAGACTGGGAGGAGGCTAGACATGCAGGGTCCCTGTGGGCTGGCTGTGTCCCTTGAACAAAGGTCACGGCTCCTGTTGGGTGACCCTCTCCACACAGCTCCTGGTTCTGGCAAACACTCCTTCCCTGGACTCTTTGAGCCTAGGGATGGTATAAAAGCTCCCTGTTTTCAGCCACAGGTACTGCCCTCCCCCTCTCCCGTGCTCTCTACACACTTCTATAAATAATGCCTTTATAAACACTTCTCAAATTACTCATCTGTTTCCTGCCAGAACCCTCGCTGATAAAGTCCTGGGACCCAGGTGTCCTGGGCTGCCAGCCCTGTGCTCTGTTCGTTGAGATTAGCCTCCACCAGTCTTGAGTCCCTGACTGACTGATGTGAACAGAGGCCTCTGGTGCCAACCGCCAGTGGACGTACTGTATGAGTAATAGATAAAATTTCTCTCGGGTTTGACCACTGAGATTTTGGGAGGTTTGTTGCGGCAGCAGAAAGTAGCCCACCACACAGGGCCTGTTTTCTCATCTCTAAATTGGGAGATATGATACTACTACCTTCCTAGGGTTTTCATGAGGACTAAATGAGATTGTAAAATGTTTAGCATAGTGCCTGCTTCCCGGTAAGACCTTAACCATTGTTATTATTATCATTGTTAATGTTTCTTCAACATTGGGTTCAAAACAAGACAATTCTTGTGTCATATAACGATAAACTAAGAGTAGAGGTTTTGTATTAGTCAGGTTTCTTCAAAGAAACAGAATAAATAGGAGACATGTGTGTGTGAGGGGGAGAGGGAAAGAGACATATTGATTGACTGACTGCTTGATTGTAACGAATTGGCTTATGTGATTATGGAGGCTAAGAAGTCTCAAGATCTGCAGTGCAAAGGCTGGAGAACCAGGAGATCCAATGCTGTAGTTCCAGTCTGGGTCCAAAGACAGGCAGAGAAAGTGAATTCTCCCTTACTCTGCCTTTTTTGTTCTAGTGAAACCTTCAACAGACCACATGAGTCCCACCCTCATTGAGGCGGGCCATCTGCTTTACTCAGTCTACTGATTCAAATGTTAATCTCATCCAGAACCTCACAGACACATCCAGAATAGTGTTTAATCGAATATCTGGGCACCCCATGGTCCAGTCAAGTTGACAAGTAAAATTAACCATCACAGGTTTTATGTAAGGAGCCACACATATCGTTAATGTAATAAATAATCCAGAAAACAAGAAATTTTTTTAGCCTAATCCCTAAAGATTTTTCCTGTTGTGTAACTTGACAAACTGTTTTCAAGGGTGGAAGAAAGAGATTGACCTTGTTTGTGTCTTGTTTTATGCAGATGACATGTCTGTCCTTTAGGAAGTATGCCTGCTGGTGATGCCCCCTGTTGATGTCTGGTTAACATCTGAAAGCTTAGAGTGGTGGTTTTAGTGCCTAGATTTACGATTATCTGGAGCAGCCTCATGATTATAGTTGACATTTTTCAACTCCAAATTATTTTTTGTTTACTCTCAATAAATGAGTTGAACTTTTTGAAAAGAAAGGCGTGATGGGAAGTGGTTTCAGAATCTCCCTTAATCCCTAACAAAAATAGAGAAAGCAAGACAAGCAAAAAAGAAAACACAGACTCTACTAGCTGACAGAGTATCTCCATGAATCCCCAGTTATCAACTGGGGGGGTCAAACTACCTGTAGCAGTGAGACTTAGGGATAAGAACAGCAGCTGTGCTGGAGGAAGCAAAGGAAAGAGGGGCTGCTGGTCATTTTGATTGTCAGGGAACCTAGAAATTTCCCACAAGTATTCACAGTCAAAAGGAGGGATCCCCACTGGGAGCAAAGAATTTTATGGTTGTATTGGATAACATCAGTGAATATTGGGAGGAGGCTTTTCAGGCTCTAATTTGTGGGGGAGGGCAAGGAGACTGGAGGAGGCGTGAGGCTGCTGGAGTGACCTGGGCCCTCAGACCTCTCAGGAAATTCCTTGTAGAAGATCTCTCTGCAAGGACAGAGCCACTGCCTAAAAATGACCTGCTCGGACCACAGACCTTGATTGATGGGGCATTAAAGGAGAAAGAAAGCTCAGATAGTAATGGTGGAGAAGGCCAGAGGAAGTCGATCTGAGTATTGGCTACACCTCTGGGTGGCTACGCCTCTGGACCATATTTTTAATACTTCAATGTAAAACCAGAAGAGGGAGCCCTAGAGCCATGAAACTGGAAAAGCTGTTCTGGGCCTTCTACCCCCTACCCACCTCACTTAATATGGGCAGCAGAAATGGATTGAGGTTGAACTTCATGTAAATATAAGAAAAAAATGGGGATAACCCCTATGAATAATAAAGTTACAGATAATGAAGTCATACCAGAAGAAGAGGGTCCCAAAGCAGATGAAACTTTATTAACATTCCAACAGAAGCTAAAGTAAGTTAAGAAAATGATAGAAGTTATAAAAGAACTGTATACATCAGGATTGGAAAATTCAGAAATGAGAGGACTACACAATAGGGCGTTATGAAAAGAGAGCTGACAGAAAGGAATGGAGGGGGAACCCTTGGAGAAAAAGAGATGTAAAGTATTAAAACAATAAATTTGAAAATGGGTAAACCCCGAATGATAGTGTCAAGGAATATACATCAGTGGTCAAACTATAAGGAAGTGCAAGGAAATGATTCCTATAAATCATGTTACTGGTTACTTTTGAGTGAAGGAAGGGGCTTGAGATTGGGATGGAACATATTGTGGGGGGCTTCTGTGGGGGTTGGCAAAGTTCCATTTCTTGAACTGGATGATGGTTACAAGAGTGGTTGGCTTATAATAGTGCTAAATATTTGTTTGGTTTTGTTTTCTAATAGTATCAGTTAGTAATGCATTTGGCTGCAAATAACAGAAAAATCTGGCTAATACTAGCTTAAACAGAGAGCTGTTTAACTTGGCTAACAGCTCCGAGCTGGTGCCATGGCTGCCACTACAATCAGGCATCCAGGCACTCAGTCTTTCTAGGTCATTACCCTTGGGTTTCAGACACACCTTAGTTGCCCCATGGAGGCAAGATGACTGCACTGCGTCCAGTCTCCTCCCTCTTCCAGGCAGCAAAAGTGGCACTCACCACAAGGGAAGCTGAAGAAGTGAGTTTAGTTTTTCAGGTCCTTATGGCAGAAACTAACAAAGCAGAAGGTAGTTGGGTGTGAGTGTTGAAAGAGAACCCCGCCTGCATGTGTACATTTAGAGCAGTGGTTCTCAGCAGGGGGTGATTCTGCGCCACACCCCTCCCCCCACCCCCCTGCCCAGCAGACATTTGGCAATGTCTGGAGACATTTTTAGTTGTCACAACTTGGCAGGGGAGAATGTGCAGTGCTACTGGTATCTTGTGGGTAGAGGTCAGGGATGCTGCTAAACTGTCTTATGAGGCACAGGACAGCCCCCACGACAGAGTTATATGGCCCCGAATACCAGTAGAACTGAAGTTGAAAAACTCCAAAGCCCTTTCGGGTGGGTCCATAAAGTCAAAACTGATTTAATAATAATAGTAGTACATCATTTGTCTTTTTTACTTATGTTCTTTCACAAGTGTACCATTGAGTGGAGTTTTCCAGGGGCTATATAATGTGTGATACTGACTCTGTTGATCGAATGCAGAAACAGATGTGAGAACCATCTATCTTCCATTACTTCACATGTTAAAGAGATCTGAGAAAATGTAAAACAGTGGCTCTCTTCTCACTATTTTTTTTGTTGTTTTGGAAAATATAATTATTTTTCATTAAAAATATGTTAACATATAATGGTTTTACTAGTAATTTAAGCGAATAAATATTTAATTTTTTGTTTTATTCAATACAGTAAATATTGATACCTATAGCCCACAAAACTAAAGCTCTTTGGGGCCTCAAAATTTTCTAAGGGTGTAAAGAAGTCCTGAGATCAGAGGTATGAGAGCTGCTGGCCTGGAAAATAGCTGATTTTTTTAAAAAAATTTTAATATCATTTTTTCTTTTTATATAGCAGATTCTTATTAGTCATCAATTTTATACACATCAGTGTATACATGCCAATCCCAATTGCCCAATTCATCACACCACCATCCCCACCCCCCTGCCGCTTTCCCCCTTGGTGTCCATACATTTGTTCTTTACATCTGTGTCTCAGTTTCTGTGCTGCAAACCGGTTCACCTGTACGATTTTCTAGGTTCCACATATATACGTTAACGTATGATATTTGTTTTTCTCTTTCTGACTTACTTCAATCTGTATGACAGTCTCTAGGTCCATCCATGTCTCAACAAATGACCCAATTTTGTTCCTTTTTATGGCTGAGTAATATTCCATTGTATATATGTACCACATCTTCCTTATCCATTCGTCTGTCGATGGGCATTTAGGTTGCTTCCATGACCTGGCTATTGTAAATAGTGCTGCAATGAATATTGGGGTACATGTGTCTTTTTGAATTATGGTTTTCTCTGGGTATATGCCCAGTAGTGGGATTGCTGGATCATATGGTAATTCTATTTTTAGTTTTTTAAGGAACCTCCATACTGTTCTCCATAGTGGCTGTATCAATTTACATTCCCACCAACAGTGCAAGAGGGTTCCCTTTTCTCCACGCCCTCTCCAGCATTTGTTGTTTGTAGATTTTCTGATGATGCCCATTCTACCTGGTGTGAGGTGATACCTCATTGTAGATTTGATTTGCATTTCTCTAATAATTAGTGATGTTGAGCAGCTTTTCATGTGCTTCTTGGCCATCTGTATGTCTTCTTCGGAGAAATGTCTGTTTTGGTCTTCTCCCCATTTTTGGATTGGGTTGTTTGTCGCTTTCATATTGAGCTGTTTATATATTTTGAAGATTAATCCTTTGTCCATTGTTTCGTCTGCAAATATTTTCTCCCATTCTGAGGGTTGTCTTTTTGTCTTGTTTATGGTATCCTTTGCTGTGCAAAAGCTTTGAAGTTTCATTAGGTCCCATTTGTTTATTTGTGTTTTTATTTCCATTACTCTAGGAGGTGGATCAAAAAAGATCTTGCTGTGATTTATGTCAAAGAGTGTCCTTCCTATGTTTTCCTCTAAGAGTTTTATAGTGTGTGGTCTTACATTTAGGTCTCTAATCCATTTTGAGTTTATTTTTGTGTATGGTGTTAGGGAATGTTCTGATTTCATTCTTTTACATTGTACCTGTCCAGTTTTCCCAGCACCACTTATTGAAGAGACTGTCTTTTCTCCATTGTGTATCCTTGCCTCCTTTGTCATAGATTAGTTGACCATAGGTGCATGGGTTTATCTCTGGGCCTTCTATCTTGTTCCATTGATCTATGTTTCTGTTTTTGTGCCAGTACCATATTGTCTTGATTACTGTACCTTTCTAGTATAGTCTGAAGTCAGGGAGTCTGATTCCTCCAGCTCCGTTTTTTTCCCTCAAGACTGCTTTGGCTATTTGGCGTCTTTTGTGTCTCCATACAAATTTTAAGATTTTTTGTTCTAGTTCTGTAAAAAGTGCCATTGGTAATTTGATAGGGGTTGCATTGAATCTGTAGATTGCTTTGGGTAGTATAGTCATTTTAACAATATTGATTCTTCCAATCCAAGAACATGGTATACCTCTCCGTCTGTTGGTATCATCTTTAATTTCTTTCATCAGTTTCTTATAGTTTTCTGCATACAGGTCTTTTGTCTCCCTAGGTAGGTTTATTCCTAGGTATTTTATTCTTATTGTTGCAGTGGTAAAGGGGAGTGTTTCCTTAATTTCTCTTTCAGATTTTTCATCATTAGTGTATAGCAATGCAAGAGATTTCTGTGCATTAATTTTGTATCCTGCAACTTTACCAAATTCATTGATTAGCTCTAGTAGCTTTCTGGTGGCATCTTTAGGATTCCCTATGTACAGTATCATGTCATCTGCAAACAGTGACAGTTTTAGTTCTTCTTTTCCAATTTGTATTCCTTTTATTTCTTTTTCTTCTCTGACTGCCGTGGCTAGGACTTCCAAAACTATGTTGAATAATAGTGGCGAGAGTGGACATCCTTGTCTTGCTCCTGATCTTAGAGGAAATGCTTTCAGTTTTTCACCACTGAGAATGATGTTTGCTGTGGGTTTGTCGTATACGGCCTTTATTATGTTGAGGTAGGTTCCCTCTATGCCCACTTTCTAGAGAGTTTTTATCATAAATGAGTGTTGAATTTTGTCAAAAGCTTTTTCTGCATCTATTGAGATGATCATATGGTTTTTATTCTTCAGTTTGTTAATATGGTGTATCACATTGATTGATTTGCATATATTGAAGAAACCTTGCATCCCTGGGATAAATCCCACTTGATCATGGTGTATGATCCTTTTAATGTGTTGTTGGATTCTGTTTGCTAGTATTTTGCTGAGGCTTTTTGCATCTGTATTCGTCAGTGATATTGGTCTGTAATTTTCTTTTTTTGTAGTATCTTTGTCTGGTTTTGGTATCAGGGTGATGGTGGCCTCATAGAATGAGTTTGCGCGTGTTCCTTCCTCCTCAATTTTTTGGAAGAGTTTGAGAAGAATGGGTGTTAGCTCTTCTCTAAATGTTTGATAGAATTCACTTGTGAAGCCATCCGGTCCTGGACTTTTGTTTGTTGGAAGATTTTTAATCACAGTTTCATGTTCATTACTTGTGATTGTTCTGTTCATATTTTCTGTTTCTTCCTGGTTTAGTCTTGGAAGGCTATACATTTCTAAGAAATTGTCCATTTCTTCCAGGTCGTCCATTTTATTGGCATAGAGTTGCTTGTAGTAGTCTCTTAGGATGCTATGTATTTCTGTGGCGTCTCTTGTAACTTCTCCTTTTTCATGTCTAATTTTATTGATTTGAGTCCTCTCCCTCTTTTTCTTGATGAGTCTGGCTAATGGTTTATCAATTTTGTTTATCTTCTCAAAGAACCAGCTTTTAGTTTTATTGATCTTTGCTATTGTTTTCTTTGTTTCTATTTCATTTATTTCTGCTCTGATCTTTACGATTTCTTTCCTTCTGCTAACTTTGGGTTTTGTTTTTCCTTCTTTCTCTAGTTCCTTTAGGTGTAAGATTAGATTGTTTATTTGAGATTTTTCTTGTTTCTTTAAGTAGGCTTGTATAGCTATAAACTTCCCTCTTAGAACTGCTTTTGCTGCATCCCGTAGGTTTTGGATTGTCGTGTTTTCATTGTCATTTGTCTCTAGGTATTTTTTGATTTCCTCTTTGATTTCTTCAGCGATCTCTTGGTTATTTAGTAACGTATTGTTTAGCCTCCATGTGTTTGTGCTTTTTACATTTTTTCCCCTGTAATTCATTTCTAATCTCATAGCGTTGTGGTCAGAAAAGATGCTTGATACGATTTCAATTTTCTTAAATTTACTGTGGCTTGATTTGTGACCCAAGATATGATTTATCCTGGAGAATGTTCCGTGCGCACTTGAGAAGAAAGTGTAATCTGCTGTTTTTGGATGGAATGTCGTATAAATATCAATTAAATCTATCTAGTCTATTGTGTCATTTAAAGCTTCTGTTTCCTTGTTTGTTTTCTTTTTGGATGATCTGTCCATAGGTATAAGTGAGGTGTTAAAGTCACCCACTATTATTGTGTTACTGTCGATTTCCTCTTTTATAGCTGTTAGCAGTTGCCTTATGTATTGAGGTGCTCCTATATTGGGTGCATAAATATTTACAATTGTTATATCTTCTTTTTGGATCGATCCCTTGATGATTATGTGGTGTCCTTCTTTGTCTCTTCTAATAGTCTTTATTTTAAAGTCTATTTTATCTGATATGAATATTGCTACTCCAGCTTTCTTTTGATTTCCATTTGCATGGAATATCTTTTTCCATCCCCTCACTTTCAGTCTGTATGTGTCCCTAGGTCTGAAGTGTGTCCCTTGTAGACAGCATATATAGGGGTCTTGTTTTTGTATCCATTCAACAAAGCTGTGTCTTTTGCTTGGAGCATTTAATCCATTCACGTTTAAGGTAATTATCGATATGTATGTTCCTATTACCATTTTCTTAATTGTTTTGGGTTTGTTTTTGTAGGTCCTTTTCTTCTCTTGTGTTTCCCACTTAGAGAAGTTCCTTTAGCATTTGCTGTAGAGCTGGTTTGGTGATGCTGAATTCTCTTAGCTTTTGCTTGTCTCTAAAGCTTTTGATTTCTCCATGGAAGCTGAATGAGATCCTTGCTGGGTAGAGTAATCTTGGTTGTAGGCTCTTCCCTTTCATCACTTTAAGTATATCATGCTACTCCCTTCTGGCTTGTAGAGTTTCTGCTGAGAAATCAGCTGTTAACCTTATGGGAGTTCCCTTGTATGTTATTTGTCATTTTTCCTTTGCTGCTTTCAATAATTTTTCTTTGTCTTTAATTTTTGCCAATTTGATTACTATGTGTCTCCGTGTGTTTCTCCTTGGGTTTATCCTGTGTGGGACTCTCTGTGCTTCCTGGACTTGGGTGGCTACTTCCTTTCCCATGTTAGGGAAGATTTCGACTATAATCTCTTCTAATATTTTCTTGGGTCCTTTCTCTTTCTCTTCTACTTCTGGGACCCCTATAATGTGAATGTTGTTGCGTTTAATGTTGTCCCAGAGGTCTCTTAGGCTGTCTTCATTTCTTTTCATTCTTTTTTCTTTATTCTGTTCTGCAGCAGTGAATTCCACCATTCTGTCTTCCGGTCACTTATCCGTTCTTCTGCCTCAGTTATTCTGCTATTGATTCCTTCTAGTGTAGTTTTCATTTCAGTTATTGTGTTGTTCATCTCTGTTTGTTATTTCATTCTTCTAGGTCTTTGTTAAACATTTCTTGCATCTTCTTGATCTTTGCCTCCATTCTTTTTCTGACGTCCTGGATCATCTTCACTATCATTATTCTGAATTCTTTTTCTGGAAGGTTGCCTATCTCCACTTCATTTAGTTGTTTTTCTGGGGTTTTATCTTCTTCCTTCATCTGGTACATAGCCCTCTGCCTTTTCATCTTGTCTCTCTTTCTGTGAATGTGGTTTTTGTTCCCCAGGCTGCAGGACTGTAGTTCTTCTTGCTTCTGCTGTCTGCCCTCTGGTGGATGAGGCTATCTAAGATGCTTGTGCAAGTTTCCTGATGGGAGGGACTGGTGGTGGGTAGAGCTGGGTGTTGCTCTGGTAGGCAGAGCTCAGTAAATCTTTAATCTGCTTATGGGTGGGGCTGGGTTCCCTCCCTGTTGGTTGTTTGTCCTGAGGCAACCCAACACTGGAGCCTACCTGGGCTCTTTGGTGGGGCTAATGGCAGACTCTGGGAGGGTTCACGCCAAGGAGTACTTCCCAGAACTTCTGCTGCCAGTGTCCTTGTCCTCATGGTGAGACACAGCCACCCCCCGCCTCTGCAGGAGACCCTCCAACACCAGCAGGTAGGTCTGGTTCAGTCTCCTATGGGGTCACGGCTCCTTCCCCTGGGTCCTGATGTGCACACTACTTTGTGTGCGCCCTCCAAGAGTGGAGTCTCTGTTTCCCCCAGTCCTGTCAAAGTCCTGCGATCAAATCCCACTAGCCTTCAAAGTCTTATTCTCTAGGAATTCCTCCTCCCGTTGCTGGACCCCCAGGATGGGAAGCCTGACGTGGGGCTCAGAACCTTCACTCCAGTGGGTGCACTTCTGTGGTATAAGTGTTCTCCAGTCTGTGAGTCAGCCACCCAGCAGTTATGGGATTTGATTTTACTGTGATTGCGCCCCTCCTACCATCTCATTGTGGCTTCTACTTTGTCTTTGGATGTGGAGTATCTTTTTTGGTGAGTTCCAGTGTCTTCCTGTGGATGATTGTCCAACAGCTAGTTGTGATTCTGGTGTTCTCACGAGAGGGAGTGAGAGCACGTCCTTCTACTCTGCCATCTTGGTTCATAATCGAAAATAGCTGATTTTTAAATGTCTATGAAATGTGAAAACTGTGAGAAGTGTAATTATGTATACTCTGTTATAAATGAAGACTTTCATTATTTCAAAATCCTTTATTAAACCTTCACTGTGCCCCGACCCTATGCTGGAGCACAGTGATCAATAAAATAGGGTTTCTATTTCCATGTTCTTTCTTTTTATTCCTGGTGGTCATTAACAGACATTTAAAGAGAAATTGATTTTGTTAGCTCTAAACTCAAACTTGAATGACCAGAAATAGGCATTTTGCCCCCATTATGTTTTTTTTATTTTTAATTAAAAAATTTTTAATTATTGTAGTTAATATGTAATGTTACATTAGTTTTAGGTGTACAGCAAAGTATTATGTTATTTTTTTCCAGATTATATTCTTTTTTTTTAACATCTTTATTGGAGTATAATTGCTTTACAGTGGTGTGTTAGTTTCTGCTTTATAACAAAGTGAATCAGTTATACATATACATATGTTCCCATATCTCTTCCCTCTTGCGTCTCCGTCCCTCCCACTCTCCCTATCCCACCCCTCTAGGTGGTCACAAAGCACCAAGCTGATCTCCCTGTGCTATGCGGCTGCTTCCCACTAGCTATCTATTTTACGTTTGGTAGTGTATATATGTCCATGCCACTCTCTCGCTTTGTCACAGCTTACCCTTCCCCCTCCCCATATCCTCAAGTCCATTCTCTTATATTACAAATTTTTGAATAAACTTTTTGTTGTATCTTTTGGATCTTAAAAGGTGTAAGTCTGGGCCGATGACAAATTACCAGGAAATTGAACCTGCACTTTTATCTTCTAGTTTGGGAGCATGGCAGAGTTTACATGCTCTTCAGATCCCCAGCGAGCCCAGGTTTATGATCTTTCCATGTGTGGAGTCCTTTTTCCAATGCTTTACCACTAAGATTTTGAGATTAAAATGGTGCTTATGGGACTTCCCTGATGGCGCAGTGGTTAAGCATCCACCTGCCAATGCAGGGGACATGGGTTCGATCCCTGGTCCGGGAGGATCCCCCATGCCGTGGAGCAACTAAGCCTGTGCGCCACAACTACTGAGCCCGCGCGCCGAGAGCCTGTGCTCCACAACAAGAGAAGCCACCGCAATGAGAAGCCTGCGCACTGCAACGAAGAGTAGTCCCAGCTCCCCACAACTAGAGAAAGCCCACACGCAGCAGCAAAGACCCAACACAGCCAAAAATAAATTAGTTAATTAATTTAAAAAATAAAATAAAATAAAATAGGGTTTCTTTGCAGCAACATGGATGGACCTAGAGACTATCATACTAAGTGAAGTAAGTCAGAAAGAGAAAGACAAATACCATATGATATCACTTAATTTGGAATCTAAAATATGACGTGAACGAACCTATCTATGAAACAAAAAGAGACTCACAGACATAGAGAACAGACTTGTGGTTGCCAAAGGAGAGGAGGGTGGGGGAGGGATGGAATGGGAGATTTGGATTAGCAGATGCAAACTGTTATATATATCAATAGAATGGATAAACTAGCACAGGGAACTATATTCAGTATCTGTGATAAACCGTAATGGAAAAGAATACGAAAAAGAATGTGTATGTGTGTGTGTGTGTGTATTCAGATATCACTTTGCTGTAACCTGAAAGTAACACAACTTTGTAAATCAACTATACTTCAATAAAATAAAAAATAAAATAGGGTTTCTGCCTTCAAAGAGATTTCACCCCACCAGTAGAGCCAAGTCACATTAATTGTGATTATTTTTTACATTCTGTAATAGAAGTGTTTTCAAAGTGTGATGAGATTACAGTTGAGAGCACAGTGTTATTAGAATCAAGCATCATATCACTCCTCATTAAGATTAGGAAGATTGCCATTTTCATTTCTGCCATAGACAGACGACCCATCTTTGACTCCCTTACTGTCTCCCAAACCACCCTGTCCCACCAAAGATAAGAATTGCTTCTATGAATTTGTTATCAATGGCTTAAAGTCAGAAACCGAAACTAATTTGTATGCTTTTGTCCCATGTTTTAGTGACTGTACTGGCGATATTTAATGAATTGCATGCAGATGTGGACCTTTACGCACTTCTGTTTGGAGAAAGTGTCCTAAATGATGCTGTTGCCATTGTACTGTCCTCGTAAGTAACAATATTTCTGCCTGGGAAGAGAGACTCTGGCTTCCTGAATGCTCTGGGCTAAAATCAGAGGCCCATCTTAAAAGTGTTAAATTTTGAATTGGGTGCTCTTCTAAATGAGGCTTATCGACTTAGTTGATAAAGTTATGTTGCTTTGTCCAGTTGGCAGCGGTTGGAATGCTGATACCATCGTAACATGGTGACTGCAGATTAAATTAAATGAATACACCATGGGGAGTGCTCTGCAGAGTGTAGATACCTATGTTTGTCGATATTTGTAAGTGCCATGGTGTAAAACCAGCTTAGTGTTTTTTAACTCTCTCTTTAAACTCCAGGTCTATTGTTGCCTACCAGCCAGCGGGGCTGAACACTCACGCCTTTGATGCTGCTGCCTTTTTTAAGTCAGTTGGCATTTTTCTAGGTATATTTAGTGGCTCTTTTACCATGGGAGCTGTGACTGGTGTTGTGACTGCTCTAATATCCTTTTTGTAGTTTCTGCCCCTGCCTAAGTATGACTATGTGGCATTGCACTTGGGAAAAGAAAGTTCTCAGTTCTTCCTTTCAGAAATGAATCTTAAATTAATTGTTCCACTGGGGGCTGGGGGCTCCTGAAATGTCACCCTTTGGTGAAACATGACAGTCGATGGCCTAGCTAAGAGTTTGAGAAAATGTTTGAGAGTGTAGCTCTTGGCTTAGCTCTGTCCTCACCTTTGTGTTTTCTGTCCTTCCTATAAACCTGTCGGAGATAGGAGCTTGGGGGAAGTGTCAGTTTTTTTGGGGGGTGGGGTGGGGCTGAAAGAGTGGAAGAGCCAGGAGGAGGCTGGGAATCAGGGACCACCTCTCAGGAGGCTGGGAGGAAGCAGGCTGTGAAGTACTTTAGCCGCAGCCTGACTGCTGTTGTCCACTGTTCCAGGCCATATGGGACTAACGTGGCCGTAAGTAGCCAGGGACTATCTGGGGGAATTACAGCAAGGTGGCCTTCCTTAAGCCGAGGACTGCACAATATTGCCTTAAAAACCAACCAACCAACATAAAAGCAAAGTGCAGAATGAGCAGGCAAGCCTTCCACAGGTTAAGATTTAATCATTTTAAGTGTACAATTCAGTGGCCTTAGGTGCATCCACAATGTTGTGTAACCATCCCCGCTGTATCCCGAACCTTCTTCGTCATCCCCAACAGAAAGTGTGTGCCCATTAAACAATATGATCCCTATATCCTCCCCTCTCCCAGCCCTTGGAAACCTCTATTCTACTGGGAAGCTTCATTTTCTTTACTTTCAAAACCAAGCAGCAGCTCTGGGGCCCCAAAGGAAGAGCTGAAGGGAAAGGGTAGCCCTTAGGGAGGGGTCCTGGGCTAAGAGAGTGTGGTTCTCGGTGACCCTGATGCTTGTTGCTGGAGACAGTTCCTTGACAGGAGCTGACGTGACCAAGTTTACCAAGCTGCACTGCTTCCCCCTGCTGGAGACGGCGCTCTTCTTCCTGATGTCGTGGAGCACCTTCCTCTTGGCGGAAGCCTGTGGGTTTACCGGTGGGTTTCCTCTGCCCTTGGCCACCCTTCCCCTCACTGTGGCGGAGGCTGTGGGAGCTTGAGGGGAGCGAAGAATTCTTAATAGCTGCTGCCCAGAGTTGATAAACCACTCACGGAGCGTCCATATGGAGGACTGCTGAGCAAGGCTGGTGTTCTGCCTTATGAATAATTTAGTTTCCCAGAGCTGCATATTTTTTAAAGGATACGCTTTATTGTTTCAAACTCCGTTACATCTTTGAGTACTCATTCTAACTATAAGTAGATACTTAGCTGCAAAAGTTACTGAATATATTAACACCTTATTTGTATCCTCCCCTGGATTGCTTCGTTATTTTACAAACAGTAGCAATAACAAGCAAAATATATATCCTTTTAAAGGTAATTTTGCTTCTACTCAGATGAGTGTGAGCACAATTTTTCCTTGTTTTGTTTTTGGTCTGTTTAATCATTGCTTTTCAATACTGTGTTTTTATGGTGCCCGTTTCATAGATTATTAGTGTGAGTGATCATGTGGTTTTAGTTCCTCACATTCCCTCATTAAAAAAAATAAATCATTGGATTTTTCTATTAGAAAACTCAAGTACAGTTACTATATATACATAATCCAGGTAATTCGGAAGTCCTTTTTATCGTATTTTCAAAATATTGCAGCATATCTTTATATGCCCCACTTCCTTTAAAACTTGACAATCATCTGTAAATATATAGGCAAAGTCCCAGGTGTGTTAATTGTCTTACACAACAAAATAGTCACCGTTAACCAGAAATCTAGATTATCAGGGCCAGGATAATTGGACTAGTACTCTGGATCCATTTTGTCTGAAGCCCTAGACCATGCAAAAATATAAAGCATTGGTTTGAAATTAAATTCATTCATTCAGTGAACAGAGAGGAATATGACAAAAGTGTGTGATGGGCGCACACTTCACAGTCTCTTTGAGGGAATGAATGCTAAATGCCATGCCATATAGAGATGGCCAATTCAGTAGGAGTTTAGAAGAGGGGAGAGAATGCTCTTAAATCTGGAACAAGAGGTAAATCAGTGGCCTTGTCTTTGAAGGAGGGCAGGGTTGGGAGAAGCAAAGGTTGATATGAGAAGTGTGGGCAGAGGGAGCTTTCAGTAATAGGAAATTTTCAAAAACTTTCAGGAAGTTGGATATGCTGGGCTTGACTACCTTAACTTTTTGTTTCAGGTAGGATTTTTTTCTGCTTTTTTTTCCCTCCATTGATTTTTTTTTTTTTAAACTCTCTTGCCAGGCGTTGTAGCTGTCCTTTTCTGTGGAATCACACAAGCTCATTACACCTACAACAATCTGTCGGTGGAATCAAGAAGTCGAACGAAGCAGGTGAGGGAGAGGCCTGTGTCCCCACAAGTGACCTGCGAATACAAGGGAGGGGACCCACAGGGTTTACGGCTTCCTTTTCCCTTTTTGTGCAGCTCTTTGAGGTGTTACACTTCCTGGCAGAGAACTTCATCTTCTCCTACATGGGCCTGGCGCTGTTTACCTTCCAGAAGCACGTTTTCAGCCCCGTTTTCATCATTGGAGCTTTTGTATCCTTTTTTTGGTTCCCCCATTTTCTACACGGAAAGACGACCACTGCTGCGGAAGCTGTAACAACAATAATTTCTAGTTTGGCGGGGAGGTGACTGAGCCAGCACTGATTCATGGTATTCTTATGATGAGAAAAAGAAGGCTTAAGTGGTAAATATAAAGCTAAGTGTATTTGATTTCAAGGACCGGTGTTGATTCTAGGGTTGCCCTTTCTGCATTTTCTGTGTAAGGTGGCCTTTCTGTTACACTGGTGATTGGCAGGTGGTAGTTTGTTTTTTAAAGCACCCTTCCTAGCAGAGCTAAAAATCAGCAACCAGTATCAGTCCCCCAAATTGTTTTTTTCTCATCGCCACGTGAATTCCAATCCAGGAGCTTCCCCGTTTGGAAGACCTGAAGGTTCTGTGTCTCTTGCTCTCAGCTGCACGTGGTTGCACGCAGCCCTTCCTCTCGCCGCCCAGGGCAGCCCACAGGCAGTGTGCACGCTTTCACCCAATTCCGTATGGTGACCCTTTTCTTTAACGCAAAAAAAAAAAAAAAAGAAAAAGAAATGGAGAGGAAGGGCAGATGAAATGGAGAAATACTGGGTTCTTTGATTTAGCCCCATCGTGAGAGCAGTTTTTGGAAGAGAGACACAGTTTTGGGGGTTGGCTCCTCTCAAGTGAGGAGAGATACGAATGCCCAGCAGTACGTGGACAGCTGAGGGCTTTGCTCAGTTGGCCTCAGATCCTTATTGTTTTCGTTAAAGTGAACCCTTCTGGGCCTTGGAACTATAGCAGGAGTCCACTACTGCCTTTTCTGAGGTCTCATGGGTATCCTTAGATCTTGGGATGCTGGCCCCCCCAAAAAGGAGTATTTTTCTCTTCTGGGCTTCTCATTTATTGTGCAGGTATAAAGGATACTCACCAAGCAGCTAGAGAGCGACAGTGGCCTAATGCCATGCCAGAGTCCTGCCAGTTAGAGTGTTATCTGCTTCAACTGGGGCTCATTTCTTAGATTTACACACTCAACAGACCAAGAGCTAAAGATCCAGCGGATCAGTGTTTTTATTCTTAAGAAAGACCTGGCATGTCATTTTGATTTGTATTCTTAGCGCGGCATCCTGTGAGAGACAGTGAGAGTGCTGCCTTGTTTACAGCGCGGGGGCCTTGTTCAAGGGGGAGCCGGGGCCTCTGTGAATCCTGAAGGCCGCTTCCACTTGCGGACTTATGCGTGGCTCCTGGGATGGAATGTTATAAGCACGACCTCTTTCCTTCTATGAAAAAGAAAACAAAACAATAGCAAAAAGGGAAAAAAAAGAGAGTGAGAAAAGAAGAAAAGTAGTTAGTATTTTATCCTAGAGAAGGCAGAAGACAGTCCCGCCCTCGCTTCTGTCTGAAACAGCTGCAGCTCCAGCTGGTCGAAACGGAAGCTCCCTGTTCCTCTGGCTCCCACAGTGGTTTCCTCCTATGACCAGGGCAGTGTGCATCTCTCTGCTGGGCTCTGTTCTAAACTCAGCAAGTGACGAATGACCGGTTTCCCTGAATTCTTTGGTTTGCACAGTAAGAGTTCCTCTTCCACACTCCTCCATTTCCATCTCTTACCTCCCCAAAGATATGTTAGCCACTTAGGCAGATAAATCTCCCCAGGGTGATCCTTGTGAGGAATATGAATATGTCTTCATGGTAGGAATACTGTAAGTTTCCCCACCTCTTATTTGTAGTATCTTCCTGGTCATACAAACCCCTGATGTTTACTTCCAACCAAAGCTTACAAGCTCACCCACCAAGCTTTCTCTTTATAGTTTGACTCAGGGGTTAGTAATTTTTTCTTCTTGTGATTTTTTTTCTTCCAATAGAGCCCAGCACGCTCTTTGCTTCTCTTAACTCCCCACCCCAGCCACGGCACCTTAGCTTATTTCTGGACTCATTTTTAGGCAGGTCGGAGACTTGGTCCATATCAGTTTAATCAAATCAAGAAGTTACAACAGTGTGTTTAACAGGCCAAAAATTGTCTCTGTGAGCCAGGAGGTTGGGAAAATTGGCCAGTGGAATCCCACTTGCTGCTGAGACTTGTTTGGTGGGAAATGAGACAGCCTGCCTTCTCTGTGCAACTCTCCTGATCACAGCAAGGTGTCATGGCATTCCTAAAATTCTCTGCTCAGTCACAGGTTGTGTGAAAGTGCCATCCTGGAAACGTGTTGGGCCCTTAACCTCCACCTGGCGGCCAGGTTGCCATCTTCCTGGGAAGAGCTGCACACATCTACCCGCTCTCCTTCTTCCTCAACTTGGGCAGAAGGCACAAGATTGGCTGGAATTTTCAACACATGATGATGTTTTCAGGTAAAAAAAATGAGTTTTATTAACTTTCTATGGAGTAAAAGAAATAAAATATACTCACATTAGCAAGATGAACCCCAAACTGGAAGATAACAGCTGTGATAGTTCTGCTTGACTTACACTGTCTCCCAAATGCTTCCTCTTCACTACAAAGCTGAGAAGAGTGGAGAAGCCACTGAGGGGACAAAGGACAATAAAGAAATATGTGGAGATAAAGAAAGGAGAGAGCAATTGGCATGAGGTAGATGGTGCAGTGAGAGTGGAAAGCATCCGACTTTATAGACGAGACCCAAGTAAGAGCATCTCTGTAGAGCAGAGGGAGGAGATAGGCAAAAGGCCACCGTGACCCTTAAAGGTGCCTCTGTCCGGGAAGGGGGAGAGGCTGTACAAGAGGCAATGTGAGTAGCAGCCCTTTACTGCCACACAGTAGTTCTTGGAGGCCTCAGAGAGTCATACTGAAATCACACCAGCAGGCACTGCTCAGCAAAGCAGTTGCTTTGTCTAGTCCTTGCTTGCATCTGCACTTAAGTACACAGCCCGCCTTAATGATTTCCTTTCACTCTGACACACATTTGTTGAGCATCCTCGTTATATAAGTCACACTTCAAGGTTGTGGAGGATACAGAAACCCACCTCCTTCCAGGAGCTCACAGTCCACTGGTGGGAGACAGGTGTACAAAGAGCTAAGTTTCTCCCAAGAGAGGCTGGTGAATTGCACAAGAGAGGCTAGTGAATTGCACAAAAGAAAAGCAGGGCCCAGGGCCATCTTCGCCAAGGGGTAGCCTTCGAACTGGACTTGGATGCAGTGGCATTTCAGGAGGTGGCAGGTTGGAAGGGCAGGAAAGCATTGCTGTGTGTGGCTTTTTCAGGGAAGGGTAGCAGTCTGGTTTAAATGTGAGACACATGGGATAATGCAGAACGAGAGTGAGGTTGGAAAGGGAAATTGCATGTAAACTGGTGCAAGCCTTCAGGTTGCATCTGAATCACCTGTTGGGCCGGTTAATAGCAGATTGCTGGGCCCCACCACCAGAGTGTGATTCTGAGGGTATGGGGTGAGCCCCGAGAATTTGCATCTCTAACATCTTCTCGGCTGCTGCTGCTGCTGCAGCTGGTTTGAGGACCACACTTCAAGAATCATTGCTGGAGTCTAGACCACGGAGAAGCTCCAGTGCTATGCCAAAGAGTTGGGCTTTTATCCAAGAGCAGCTGGGAAACGTTAGAGGTTTCTGAGGAGGGCAATGACAGACCAGATCGTCCATACATATTAGAAAAATGCCAGTGGAAAGAGAAAGATTAATTGGAGATAGCTCAGTCACCTAGACAAACTTTTAAGTGTGTTCATTATCTTCTGTGCTAAAACACTGAGAAGTACACAGTGCTGTTTAAAGATATCTCTTATCAAAATTATTTTCTGCTGGGAGAAATTTGGCTTTCAAAAGGAACTCATTCTTCAGGGCTATGAAAGAAATACCTGAGGTTTCACCTTCATATTGCTTACAGTGTTTACCTAATAAAGAAGAATGGAGCACGCGTTGTCTCTCTCTGGCCCTCAAGTTTTCTTCTTTGAGACAACGTCCATTTAAAGGTTTAAATATTAAGTGGTGTCGTAGCTGGCTGTAGGATGGTCTAGATGTGTGTCAATATTTGACTAGGACAGATTAATAGAGAACATCAACTTTGCTCTGTTTTTTAATGTATATTTTACTGAATCACTCTTCTTTAGTGAATTGTTGTGAAGTTCTCAGGTTAATGAAATTGTGAAATTATTGGAAAAGGTGGGAAAATATGTGAAGAAATATAATGAGTATTAATTTTTCATTCTCATAATATACACACAGTCTTACGCATGGTGAATAGGAATTTATACTAGATAGCTATTAAAGACCATGGATTACGTCTTTACTATAGAACAAATTAGGAGCATGGTATGGGGAAGGAACAAAAGAGCTTAGAAAGAGAAGCTCTAGAACATAAAAATGTGGCTGTAGACCAGGGGTCAGCAAATTTGGTTGCTGCCTGTTTTCATCTACCCCACGGGCTAAGAATGGCTTTTACAGATGAATATTTGCAACCTATTTGATGATAGGGGACACTAACTTTGAAACCCAATTAACTGAAATCTCCCACCCCCAGAAGAATTCCATTCTTTTCACTAGTAGACCTGGATTACAATAAATTGAACTCATTATTACAATCATTATTATTACTTATTATAATTACTTATTATAGTTTTATAACATGGCACTTATATATTATAGTACTTATTATGCTCTTGGTTTTTGTCAATAAAATTTTGTGGAAATTTGTTTTCTCTCTTTTATGTAAGTACCTACATAACATCTTTGGTTTTTCCTCTTGGCCCACAAAGCCTAAAATATTATCTGACACTTTACAGAAAACTCACCAACTCCTGATATAGATCAGGTTATATTGTTACTTCTCTGCTTGGCTTTGCTCAGGAAATGCTGAGCTGTTTTGTGCATTTCACATACTCATACCTAGCCTGCTTCTTAAGTTTATAATGACTGTATAGTGCTTGGGTAGTACTTGGATCACAGACTTAGAGAGCTTATATGATTATTTCTTATTTATATTTCTTTTTGGTTCATGTTATTATCAGGAGAATTATTTCAGTAATAAAAGAGTATTATTATTCTAAAATGTGCTATACAAAGCGGTGCAGTGTTTTTCTCATTGCATTTGGGCATTTTGCAAAAGAAAACTTCAAATAGGGGGAAATCCTATTCCTTTAAAGTTATTTTCTGTATAAAACAACTCGACTCCTGAAGCATAAGCAGATACAATTTATTAGCCCCAGGTGGCAGCAGTGGATTTGAGGACACATTGTTATTTATCCTTATGACAGGACAGCTTCCTCTTTGGTCCCTGCAGGCCTCAGGGGAGCGATGGCATTTGCACTGGCTATTCGAGACACGGCATCCTACGCACGCCAGATGATGTTCACAACCACCCTCCTCATTGTCTTCTTCACCGTCTGGATCATTGGTGGAGGCACGACGCCCATGTTGTCATGGCTTAATATAAGGTTGGTTTGAAACCAAGGCCAGTTTTGTGTCTAACTATGTCACTGTTCCCGTGCAGGGGGTGCTACATACAGCTTAGTGCATGGAAGGCTTTTATAGTTTCTTGTTTTGTTTGGGGAAGGATTAAAAATTTAAAAACAATAAATAAAAATTCAGAGTATTGAATTTTCCACGAGAAAAAAAAATCATTAAACTGTTTGTGGGTACAAAAACATAAGGAATTAGAAACACCTGGACCTTGCTAGTGCCGCGACATTAGGGCAAGAATTCAAAAAGTCTTAAAGCTGCAGGAGAGAGAATAGACATAGCTGCTGGCAATGTCTGGCATTTCACATTCCTTTGAAATCAAACCTAAGGCCTTGAAAAATAAGCTCATCAGCTGGAAATAAAGGGAGGCCATTAGAGTTTTGTTTTAGGAGGAAACTGTATGCCGCGTCTCTTCTTGCTTTAGTGCACAGAAGAGGTGACATTTCCTGCATAACCCTCACTTCTTGCAGCCTCATGGACATCCCCGGCCTGTGGTTTTGTAGCTGTGTCAGCATGGAGGGTCATTGACCCAAGTTTGATTTTTTTTTAAGAGCATTTGAATTGCAAACTGTGCTTGTGAGCTCCAGCACCTTACAGTAAAGAGGACATTGGAACAGGGGTCAGGAGACCCACAGCCTAACTCTGACCCTGGTTTAAGACAAGCTCCTCATGTCTTTTCGGCCTCTATTCCTTCACGTTAAATAAAAGCGTGCTGTCACCTTTTCTCCAGGTCCCTGCAGCTCTAAGTGTGTCCTCTGCGTCATCGAAAGTGCTCTTGCCACTTGCCTCAGTTTCAGATCTGCAAAGGGTGAACATGCTGGGAATGAGAAGACTTGGGTGGCGCATAGGTGTGAAGAATTCTCTGAAAAGCCACAAGATGGCAATGTTTTTTTTTTCTTTCTCTGCTGGCTGTTGGTTTGCTCAGGGCTGACAACTGCGGAGTACACCTAGCTTGAAGGAGGGAGAAACCGACAAGGATCTTGCAGTCATCCTTGGGGTCAGGGAGAAAACTGGGATTTGAGAGAATAGTCTCCCTCTTCTGGAACTTTTATATTGATGGGAGGCAGGGACTCCTGGGCGTGGCCACTGCCGGCTGCACCATTTCTGGGTTAGTGGGTCTCAGCCTCAGATCTGAGTGGGTCTGCAGAACCTGGGTGGGCTTATCAGTAAGAGTCTTACAATAGCTAACGTTTGTGCTGCAGTTGTTGGTTGAGATGCCAACACGTACATTAAGATAATCCTCATAGCATTCCTATAAGGGAGTTACTACTATTATTTTCATTTTAGAGCTGAGGAAACTGAGGCACAGAGCAATAACTTGCCCAAGGTCACAAGGCTTTAAGTGGGCAAGCTGGGATTTGAACCCAGGCACACTCTTAGCTACTGTGCTATACTGCCCGAAAGGCTTGCTGTGTTAGGGACCATTTTCATGTTGTAAAATTCAGGATGATTAAAATTTCAGTTTCCTGGCGTGAATCTCCAGAGTCATATTAAGGAAAATAATTCATCTGTGGAAGTAGAAATCTGAAGAAGATAATGTACAGATTTTTGGCTTTAAACTTAAGACATAAGATGGTATCATCTTTGTTCTGTGTAGCAGAATAAGAGCAAGAAAGGAGGTTTACCCTGCACAGAGTTGAGAACCTTTGCATTTGGTGACCTCTCTGAGATTACTTCCCGCTCCTATTTATCTGGTTACCCAGTAGGTGCCCTGGATGCTCAGAGCCTGGTTAAATCGTGTTTGTTTTTCAGGCTATTTCATAAGTTCTTTTCTGACCGCCGCCCCCCCCAACACATACAGGACCAAATAACTTTCCACTGAGAGTAGACAGTTGACTTGTGACATTTTGCACTTCTCATAACCCTTTTCAAAAAATGGGCCATTGAAGTAGTCCTACCCAGAGCCGGGAGTGGGGGCTGCTTTCCCTGATGTGTGCAAGCTGTATATGTACACATATAATAATTGGATTGTGAAAATATTAATGGGATATGTATAGCACTTAGAACATAACAGCTAGCACATGGTGAGAGGTCAGGAAATGACTGCGCATGAGGGATCCAGTTTCTCCCATATCCTTGCCAGCATTTGGTGTTGACACTTTTTTATTTTAGTTGTTCTAATAGGTATGTGGGGATACCTCATTGTGGTCTTAATTTGCATTTCTCATGGCTGATGATGTTGAATATCTCTTCATGTGCTTATTTGCCATTCTAATAAGCAATGGTGAAATATCTATTCAAGGTTTTTGTCCATTTTCTAATTGGATTATTTGTTTTTTTAATTGAGTTTTGTCAATTCTTTATTTGTTCTAGATACTAGTCTGTTATCAGATATGTGGTTTGCAAGTATTTTCTCCTAGTCTGTAGCTTGTCTTTTAACCCTTTTAACAGTCTGTCATAGAGCAGAACTTTTAATTTTAATGAAATGCAACTTATTTATTTATTTTTAACATCATGGTTTTGGTGTTATGTCTAAGGACTCTTCATCAAGCCCTAGGTCCCAAAGATTTTCTTCTGTGTTATCTTCTAAAAGTTTTTTAGTTTTATGCTTTACATTTAAATCTGTGATCCATCTTAAGTCAATTTTTATATTAGACATGAGGTTTAGGTTGAGGTTTTATTTATTTATTTATTTTTTGACTATGGCTATCCAGTTGTTCCAGCACAATTTGTAAGAGAGACTGTCCTTTGAATTACTTTTTCTCCTTTGCCAGAAATCGGTTCGCTGTATGCATTCGGGTCTGTTTCTCTTCTGCTCTGTTGATTTATGTGTCTGTACCTCCACCAGTACCACACTTTTGATAACTGTGGTTATATAATAAGCTTGAGCATCAGGCAGAGTGGGTCCTCCCACTTTATTCTTTTTCAAAATTGTCATAGCTCTTCTAATTCCTTTCTATATACATTTTAAAATAAGCTTGTCTACATCTTAAAAAAAAACTTGTGCTGGGATTTTCATAGGAATTGTGTTAAACCTGTATATCAATTTGGGGAGAATTGACATCTTTACCTCATTCAGTCTTCCAATCCATGAAAATGGCACGTTTCTCCATTTATTTATGTCTTCTTTGATTTCTTTTAGCAGTATTTTATAGTTTTCAGCATAGAATGCCTGTGTGTGTTAGAGTTATGTCTTGAGTATTTCTTCTTCGTTTTGAGCTATTTTAAATGTTATTCAGTTTCACTTTCTGTGTGTTCATTGCCAGGATATAGAAATAAGGCTGGTTTTTGTAGGTTGACCTTGTATCCAGACACCTTGCCAATTTCACTTATTAGTTCTAGGAGAGTTTGTTTTTGTTTTTATAAATTCTTTGGGACTTTCTGTGTAGACCATCAGATCATTTGCAAATAGAGACAGTTTCATTTTTTCCTTTCCAACCAGTGTGCTATTTCCTTCTCTTAACTTATTGCTCTGGCTAGGACCATCAGTACTATGTTAAATAAGAGTGATGTGAGCAGACATTCTTGCTTTGTTCCCGATCTTAAGGGGAAAGCATTCAGTCTTTCGCCAGTAAGTGTGATGTTAGCTGTAGGGTTTTTGTAGATGTTCATCATCAAGTTGAGGAAGTTCCCATCTATTGCTAGTTTTCTGAGAGTTTTATCATGAACAGATGTTGAATTTTATCAAATGCTTTTCTGTATCAATTGATATGATCATATGATTTTTCTTGTTTAGCCTGTTAATATGATAGGTTACATTGAGTAATTTTCAAATACGGAACCACCCTTGCTTGTTAAACCCCACTTGGTTGTGGTGTATAAATAAATGTTTTACATACTGCTGAATTCTATTAACTAATATGTTGTTAAGGATTTGGGATACCGGTCTGTAGTGTTCTTTTTTCATACTGCCTTTGATTTGGTATCAGGGTAATCTGGCCTCTCAAAATGAGTTGGAACATGTTTCCTACTCTTCTGTTTTCTGGAAGAGGTTGTTTAGAATTGGTGTTAATTCTTCCTGAAGGTTTTATGGAATCCTCCAGTGAAACTGACTGGTCCTGGAGTCTTCTTTTCCAGGAGTTTTATTATATAAATTATGAAGCCAATTTCTTTAACAGCTATATCTCACATTGGTGAGTTGTGGCAGTTTGTGAAATTGGTCATTTTCATCTAATTGTCATGTTTATGTTGTTCATAGCATAACCTTATTATTGTTTTTATGTCTGTGAGATCTGTAGTGATATCCCATGTTTCATTCATGACACAGTATTGGTAATTTGCATCTTCTCTCTTTTTTTTTTCTTTCACTCTTACTAGAGGTTTGTCAATTTTAATGATGTTTTCAAAGAACTAGCTTTTTATTTCATTGATTTTCTGTATTGTTTCTCTGTTTTCAATTTCAATCTGCTTCTATATTAGTTCCTTCTTTCTGTGCAACTCTACCCAGATAGTGTAGTGAAGCAAAGTGTGCCATTGGTGAAAAATACATATGGTGTCAGTTCATTGCGTTTTTTTCAGATGTGTATAAATAGTGATATGTTAGAGGTAGAAACTGACATTTACGGAGATTACATCAAAAGAAATTCCCTCAGAAATAAGGTAATGAGACTGATTGGTTTTTGTGGCTTGGGCTTATGGTGTCACTTAATGGCCACGGATCATTTATGTGGACCAGGTTCTTATTCTAAAATGATTCGGAAACCCCCTGAAGTTCAGTGTGGTGTTTTGACGTCTGTGACCTCAGTAAGATCAGTACCTAGTTGTTTCTTACTTCTCCAGGCTGCTGACAGAGGTCCTGATCAGCTGCTAAGTGGCTGCCCAGAAGTCAGAAGCCCAGGGTAGGACTTGGAGTTCCTCCATAAATAATTAGGAGTTAGCTATGACTTTTTTTTTTTTTTGCGGTACGCGGGCCTCTCACTGTTGTGGCCTCTCCCGTTGTGGAGCACAGGCTCTGGACGCACGGGCTCAGTGGCCATGGCTCACGGGCCCAGCCGCTCAGCGGCATGTGGGATCTTCCCGGACCGGGGCACGAACCCGTGTCCCCTGCATCGGCAGGCGGACTCCCAACCACTGCGCCACCAGGGAAGCCCAGCTATGACTTTTAACCATGGCTAATTTCTAGTCTGTGTATAATATAAAATGAATATAACCACAAATCCAAAGCCAGATCACTGCTTTCCAGAAATCCAACTTATCTTTTTAAATTGGAATTTTGTGATTGCTATTTTGTTTTTTATCATTTCTTTAACCATTAAAAAAATTGAAATATAGTTAATTTATTACAATGTTGTGTTAGTTTCAGGAGTACAGCAAAGTGATTCACCATCCATGTTGCTGCAAATGTCATTATTTCATTCTTTTTCGTGGCTGAGTAATATTCCATCTCGTGCGTGCGTGCGTGCATGCTTGTGTGTGTGGTGTGTTCGTATATCACATCTTCTTTATCCATTCCTCTGTTGATGGACATTTAGGTTGCTTCTATGTCTTGGCTATTGTAAATAGTGCTGCAATGAACATTGGGGTGCATGTGTATTTTTTTGTTTTGTTTTTTGGCCACACCACACGGCTTGTGGGATCTCAGTTTCCCAACCAGGGATTGAACCGGGGTCACAGCAGTGAAAGCCCGGAATCCTAACCACGGGGGCTACCAGGGAACTCCCGCATGTATCTTTTCGAATTATAGTTTTCTCCTGATATATGCCCAGGAGTGGGATTGCTAGATCATACGGTAATTCTACTTTTAGTTTTTAAGGAACTTCCATACTGTTCTCCATAGTAGCTGCACCAATTTACATTCCCACCAACAGTGGAGGAGGGTTCCCTTCTCTCCACACCCTCTCCAGCATTTATTATTTGTAGACTTTTTAATGATGGCCATTCTGACTGGCATGAGGTAATACCTCATTGTAGTTTTGATTTGCATTTCTCTAATAATTAGTGATGTTGAGCATGTGATTGCTATTTTAAAACATAATGGCAAAATGCTCAAATTGCTTTCTGGTAATATACAAACTTCAAATTGCCTTCTGGTAATATACAAACTACATACTATTTTTCTTAGTCTCTTGAGCAAGTTGTTGTTATTCACAAAGGTTGTAATTTTGGCAACTTGAAAAAACCATCAGACGCGCAGATTCAGCAGATGAGCCTCATCTATGTCCTGAGCACATTTTGGTGGCATGGTGGCTGTCCTCTTGGAAGGCCCAGCTTCAAGTGACACACCAACGAAGTGGTGGTGATTGTGGGGGGTTAATGGCATACACCCAGGCAGCCAAATGAACAGGATAACCTTCATACTCCAGAGTGCAGCAATACAATCACCCAAGGACAAGTAAGGTCACTCTGCTAGGTATAATCCTGTCACATTGAGAGTTTAAGATAAAGCTCTTTAAAGATAAATTAAGGAATAAAGGCAGGGAGAAGCCCTGAGATCTTTATGTAATAGCATTTGTTACTGGATATTTTAAAAGAATTTAAAGACGCCACCTTGTAGTCAAAGGCAATATCCTGTAAGGGGTAGAGCTAGGGCTCTGGGATCTAACAGCTTCAGTTGCAATCTTGGTTCCATCATTTTCTACCTTTGTGACCTTGGGCAACTTATTTAACCTCTCTTGCTCTTAGTTTCCTGTCTGGGTAAATGGGGATGACAACAGTGTGAAGATAAAATGTGATACCAAATAAACATGATAAAGAATTCTGCCATTAAATGTACCATCTGGCACATGGAAAGCATTTAGTGTATTTTAGCTATGACATTATCATTGCTAATCATAACCTTAATACTGCTGCTATTACTATTATTATTACTAGTGAATCTTACATTAATGGAATCCAGCTTGCTTTTCTGGAATTTGTTACAATTTTTCAATACTGTAGTCTGGTTTAAGTCACATTCTGAACATATACCTAATTAAAAGTACCACCTTAAGAAGCATCATGTTCTCACTTGCTTTTTTCAGGGCGTATTAGTAGCATGAGTATTTGGGCATTGTCTAGCACAGTGTTTCTCAACCTTTTTTTTCCATCACTGCCCCTCTGAATAAGAGCCTTTAAAAATGTTCTTTTTATCTACCTCTTCCACTGAAATTTTAATACCACAGATCTATGTATCTGTTTATGTACTATGGTGCTTTAGAGGGCTACAAACCACTGTAATATCTAAAAAAATTTTTTGTCCCATAAGAACCGATTTTCATGCCCCTGGGGTCTATATCACCCCCCACTGAGAATGCAGGACTTAGAGTAGGGGTTCTCAGCTATGGGCAGTTTTGCCCTCTCCGGACATTTGGCAATGTCAGGAGACATTTTTGGTTGCTCCAGCTGGAGGGGGGTGCTACTGGTGGTATATTGCAGGTAGAGGCCAGGGCCCAAAATGTCAGTCAGTAGTGCTGAGGTTGTGAAACCCTGCTCTTAGTATGATGGTGTAATTCAAATGTAGTCTGAATAACCCAGCAGTTATTAAGGGAGGGGAAAATAGACCGTGTCAACTCTTGAAGCCATAAGGTAAAGAGAATAGCAGAAGTTGGGTTCCTGACCTTCGGGTACAACCCATGGACAGTGTGATTACTTGTCTAGAAAAAAAGGCCATTTTATCTTCTGGTTTTGCTGTTTTCAGTGATACAGTGTTCTTTCTGTCAAATATGTGTAAAACTATGTGTAAACACTTCAAATATATGTTTAATAACAACTTTCTGTTTTCTAGTTTTTGTATGGATGTGTCTTGCTTTATAAAACAGATGAATTCCTGAAAAATTATATGAAGTCATTTTCTATGAGTTGCATTTATTACTCTGATTTCATTACGTTATATTTTGAGAGGCTTGTCTTCATTCCTAATCAATCCTCATTTGACTTGGCTGCTAACATTGTTGCTTTTGATGTAAATTTAGCAGCCTCTCTGGGTTTTAGAGAACAGGGGGACAGCTTAAGAGGGGGGTGCGGATTTTATTCTTTGATGGACGTGGTCCAGGTCATGTGCCCAGAGCTCCTAGTTCCCCTGTTGTCCCCGTCACACTCACGTTCCCTTCTTCTGCTGCCCAGAGTTGGCGTCGAGGAGCCCTCCGAAGAGGACCAGAATGAACACCGCTGGCAGTACTTCAGGTGACACAGGGCATCCTCAGAAACAAATTAACTGGGCCTGGCTTTTCTCCTCTTTCTAACCTGAGATGTTTCTCTTTATGCTGTTTGTCTCTTTCTTCCTTCCCCGTGTGCGCCAACCATCTGCCCCTTTTCGAAAAGGGGCAGGAGGTCCGGTTAATCATTATTCTACCCTCCTCTGGGCTGATTAATGTGTTGGTGTTCTTGAGAGTCTGTCCCCCCTCGCCCCATTTTGGACAGTGTGTGGCACCAAAGCTGGAGTTGGTGAGTCTCTCCGTGTACAGCTGAGCTTAGTTTTAAGAGCAGCCCATTTTCAGAGCCACAAATGCTTTCCCCACAAAATTCTGCTTGTGATCTAGTAAACAAGGCTTTTAAGTCATAAAGAGAACTCGAATTTTATATTTCAGCCATGACTGGGGTATGGTTTACACCATTTTAATTAAGCACCAATGCCGTTTTACTTTTTAAGTATGAATTTGTGTACTTGTACCTTATCATCGTGAATCAGAAGATACAAAACACAGATTTTTCTTTAAATCAGAAGATAATGAAAGACTCTTCTAATGCAATTTGTTTCTCAGTGTCCATCCAAGTTTATCATTTGATTATGCCTAAGGGTGGTGATTTGGGGCTATCAGAGTAAAGACTTTAGTGTTTCTTCTTTCCTTTCCGTATCTTTAACTGGCATGCTTTCTTCCTGATCTGATTCTGGGTGCTGGTAGATAAATCAAACACAAAACAGGCTTGAACTCTGTTCTTCTCTCGTTGTGAAAGTGTTTTACTCTCTGAGGATAGTGGTAAAAGCCGCAGTACCTGTCATGGGGCATGAATCTTGGGATATTGCCAGGCCCCAATGTAAACTACAATGACATGCATACAATTATTTGAAGCATTTAAGTTCCCTGGATTCACACTTTTTTCTCCTGCTTAAAATACACACACATACTCACACACACACACACACACACACACACACACACACACACAAATTCATTTTCGGAGACCTGACTGTAACTACCAGTTAAGTAGCAGGGGAAATCCTTTCCTTTGAAATATCCAACCTTCAAGAAGGAAGGTCCCTCAGGCAAAGTGCAAGTTATTACACTTGGGACATGAGAGAATTCAGATAATGATCTGTTTGTTGTTCAAGGTTTTATGTGAACATGTGTGTCTCATATTCCCCAAATAATTTAGGACCTCAGCCATTCCAATTAAAAAGTAAAAACTTGTTGATTAAATCTAGCTTCTAAAATTTCTGAGATTTCATGGCATTTTATATGGTGGTTAATCAGAATGTACATACTATATCAAAAGGGAAATGATTCATTTTTTGTATTCATTCCAGAATGAGCACATCTGTGTGATAGCTTTATTTTCTCATTCGGTATGGGATTACCACATTCGTCTTATTCTTAATGAAAGTAAGGATAATTCAATTCATTCTGGAAGAAAAGACTGTTGTATGTGCTTAGATGAGCTCAACCCTGATGTATCAGGGGAGTGCTAAAATATGATGTAATGAAACAGCACAGAAGTTTTAGATTTATATGGTGGCCTAGATCAAAAGCGTTATAACAGGTCAGGAGGGAAATATATATTGTGGACAGTTTCCTGAAACCAGGAATTTCAGAAAGTTAACGAACCCTAAGTCTTCTGAAGCACTGTACTTAAAATACTGTACCTGGTATTTCTTGCTGCCCAGCACACCACCACACACCCTGCCCCAAGGGTGAGGCCCTTTGTAGGGGTCCATTACCATCCTTGGGAATTGGTCCAAGAGACCCTCAACTCTGCCAGAAAAGTAATCATTCAATTGTCCTGAAGTAAACAGCCTTGAATGGGGAAAGAAATCGCAGAACACGGTCTGTGTCGCAAGTCCCCTGGTCTGTTTTCTTTTGGCATTTAAAACCCAGTAGCAAGCTGGGAAGCAGGTTTACTTTCTCCTATTCAGCACTTATGTCAGTAGCAGGGACCTCCGAGACCCTCCAAGGGGCCCTCCCAAGTTACTCCACCTGTGGGAGGGCCCCAGAGGTCTTTGGAGGCTCTGAGTGGGCCAGGAGTTGGGCTGCATCTCAGGCAGGTAGTTGGTGGTAGCAAGTGGCTGCGGCAAGTATCAGAACTGCCATGGCAGAGGGAGGGAAAAGCAAGGAATGGGGGCTCTGGATAGGCCTGTGCTCAGAACTGTAGGTTTCCAGGGGATGTGCACAACCAGATCTGAGGATGGCTGTCTTGGTTGGAATTTAGTTAACCATATGTTTCAGTTAACTAGCATTTTTCTCCTTGCCCTTCACTTTTAGGAGGAAAACCTCAACAGAATATTCTAAGATTTATCTGGGATTAAAAAACCCGTGTAATTACTAGACTGTATCTACCTATTTACCTATTATAGCACCCTATGTCCATGAATCTTCACAATTTGTGATTTTTCAGACCCTGGAGTAATATGAGGATCCCGAATCATCATTATTAGTAAATTAGATTAAATTATAGAGACAGGAAATTGTACTCACGTATTTGTGAAACATTTTCACCAAAGATATAATCAAATATTGTTTTTAAGTTGTGAAAAATTTTAAATCTGTAAAAGAAGCTGAAAGAATGGAGCAATGAATATCCAAGTTCTAACCTGGATGTGCCAATTGTTAACATTTTGTCATACATTTTTGCATCATTTTCTCTCTCTCTCTCTCTCTCTCTCAACCATTTCTGAGTACCTCAGAGTACGTTATAAACATCATGACTTTCTACCCCTAAATACTTCAGCATGTATCCCCTAGGAATCTAGTCTTCTACATAATCACAGTATATTTATCACACCTGAGAAAGTAACATGAATTTTATACACACACACAGGATCCAGGATCCAATCAAAGTTTCCTTTGGCTGTCATCTTTTTTTAAATTCAGGCCCGTGGTGGCTCCATGCCCCTCCCCCTGCTCCTTGCCACTGTATGCTCTGACTGACCTGGTTGTCACCTCTGTGGTCTCTTTTTTCTTTTTTTTAATTAATTAATTTATTTTTGTTGCCTTGGGTCTTCGTTGCTCATTGCGGTGGCATCTCTTGTTGCGGAGCACGGGCTCTAGGCGCTCAGGCTCAGCAGCTGTGGCTCACAGGTTCTAGAGCGCAGGCTCAGTGGTTGTGGCACGTGGGCTTTGTTGCTCCGCGGCATGTGGGATCTTCCAGGACCAGGGCTCGAACCCGTGTCCCCTGCATTGGCAGGCGGACTCTTAACCTCTGTGCCACCAGGGAAGCCCCTCTAGTCTCTTTTAATCTAGAACAATCCTCCCCTCCTCCTTTTTGTCTCTTATGACATTGAGGGTTTTTTTTTTTAAGGAGTCAGGATTTTCAGGATAATTGTCTTGCATAATGCCCTACAAAGTGGATTTTTAAAATTTGTTTTCCTCTTGAGTAGAGATAGATAATCATTTTTTGGGGGGGGCAAAAATAATGTAAAAGTGATGTTATACTTTCTTGTTGCATCATATCAGGTGGTGCATGTTGTCAGGCTGTCCTTTTATTAGTGATGTTAAATTTGATCACTTTAGACGCCAGGTCTCTCCATAAAAGCACTGTTTTCCCTTTGTAACTAAAAAGTTACCTGTAGAGTGATCCTTTAACATCATATGAATAGTCAGATTCCCAACAACCTTTTACCCACTGGTAAAATTGTCTCAAAACAATTATTACACTGTGAGGGGCAAGTGGTGATTTTCTAATCCTGTCATTCCTTTCATGTTTATGACAAGTATCTGTATAGAAGAGCTTTCAGCGGGTTTTCAATCTTATTTTCTATACCGAGGAAGTGAGAAATCTCTCCATTGTCTAAGTAATCAGTTCAAGCAAATTTTTACTTAATATGTATGGGACTACAGAGTTGCATCTCCGCAGGATCCCAGCAGGAATCTTGGGTATTATCACTGAGAAGGCAGAAGGAAGCAGATAGCTGTCATTTTTTGGGGCAGAGAAAAAAGTGATGCTAGAGAGACATGGCTGGAATTAGTACTTTCTAGAATCTGTACTGTGCAATTTGGTAGCCACTAGACACATGTGGCTGTTTAAATGTAAATTAACTAAAATGAAATAAAACTTAAAATGCAGTTCCTCAGTCATATTAACTACATTTCAAGTGCACAGTGGCCACATGTGGCTGGTGGCTACCACACTGGGCAGTGCAGATCTAGAATACTGCCATCACTGCGGAAAGTTCTGTTGGATGATGTGCATCTAGAATCATCCTCAAGTTCCCCCAAGCAAAATGTCGAACCAGTTTGGGATGAGGTTAGGGTGGCCCTGATTTTGTGAGTTTATCAGGTTATTCCAGTGTTTCGTGCTCCATTGTTTGAATTCTGGCCTGGCCATGTGGGCCGAGGATAATAGATGAATTCCTCTTATGTTTCCAGGACTTGAATGAAAATAGTCAAAACCTAGTCTTTATAAGCAGTTCTTGTTAAACAGAATTTATTTTAATTCTTGTTAAACAATTTTTTTTTCTCCTAGCAGAGGTTAGTTGAAAGAATAGAGGGAGCTAGACTTCATTTGGAAGCTTTTATTATGTTTGGCTTTATTTTCTTCATTGTAGGACAAGGCACACTTAAGCCTTTTCTCTTACCTATAGGGCTCCTATTTCACCTAGGCTGATAAAATCCATATGTTTTATCTTTACGGCGTGGAAGCCACTTACAAAGGCAATACACCTGTTTCAAAATTCACAGTAGAGAAAGGAGAGACTGTCCGTGGCAGGTATGAGCTGCTGTGCTCTTCGCCATCCTGCCCACCGTGCCCTTCAGATCACATCATCTCGTTGCTCCTGCCCCACAATAGCCTCTCTGTGGTTAGGCAGAAGGCTGCTGTGTCACCAGGCTTTCTGGTAGGCTGTCTGGGAGACAGACTAGTAACCAGTGCTCTGCCCCTCTCTCTGAGGCTTTACTGGGGAGCTCATCTATGCAAATTAGTCTGCCATGAAGTGGCTCCATGCGGCTGTAGAATCCACAGAACAAGACCTAATGTTGGATTCCTAGCTGTTGGGGTCTTACAGATCTGACACCATATAGAGGACATTTCTCTATGGAACGTACATTAGAGACTCTCAAATCAGGTGAGAGTTAAAGATGAACAGCTAGGAATTCAGTGTGACCTCTCCTCTACCACTTCAGTATGTTAGACACTTTGGAAGCACTGAGGCTCTCGTGTGACCTCTGTGGGTAGTCCTGGGACCCCAGAATATTTCATTTCCAAAAAAATCTCTGTGAGGTTTGTTGCTCAAAAGTTCCTGGATAGGGGCTTCCCTGGCGGCGCAGTGGTTGAGAGTCCGCCTGCTGATGCAGGGGACGCGGGTTTGTGCCCCAGTCCGGGAAGGTCCCACATGCCGTGGAGCGGCTGGACCCATGAGCCATGGCCGCTGGGCCTGCGCGTCCGGAGACTGTGCTCCGCAACGGGAGAGGCCACAACGTTGAGAGGCCCGCGTACCGCAAAAAAAAAAAAAAAAAAAAAAAAAAAAAAAGTCCCTGGATAATGTCCAGCTATGAGATCAAGCCTCCAGGCCTCAGAAACTCCTGCCAGAAATTGACCTCTAGACACAGCAAAGTCAATCTAATTCACTACAAAGATTCCATCAAACCTCAGGCCTGTGGGGAGGAAATCTGGTGCCAGGTACACTATAGGTTTTAACAGAGTGCTCAGAACAGGGCCTGGCTTGGTAGGCACTCAGTAAATATTTGCTGAATGCATGAATTCATCTCGTGGTTTTTAAACTTTGCCTTCAGCAAAATATGGGGTGACTGTTCCCTTTCCTTCTGTATCTCCTCACCCCCATCCAAGGGGCACGCACCTTGGCTTAGTGCTCGGCAAGCCTGGAGTAAAACAGAGTGGAGGCTGCCAGTATGTCTGTGTTGTCTTCTATTCTTCCTTTCCATTAGTCTCTTTTCTCAAGATATATACTGGGCATCACAGGTGGAGAAGCGGGAGGGAGAGGAGGAAAAATAAGGCACACGTGGGGCTTTGCACATCCACTGTCTGCTCATCGGAGTCAGCACCCTGGTGCCAGACAGCAAATAACACACATGGTCAAGGCCATTCAGCACCTCTCTTCAAGCTCAAATCAGACCTGCTGAAAGCTGTGTTTTCTGTTTGGCTTTTATGATCCCAGCCACTATTTGCAATATTGGAGGGAACAAGGAAAGTAGAGAATTTTCCTGGCATCTTTGTCTCCTCCTCCGCTGCCCCATGTTATCCGTGTCATCAGTGCCACAGTTCTCTGCCTTACAATGAGGAAGGTTCAAGGATAAAGAATTAACAGATACATAGGGCAACAGTTGGTATGTTGCTAAGCCAAGTCAGCTTACCCTAGTGCTTTCATGGATTTTGTTATAAGTGGATTGTGCCACCTTGCTTTTTCTTTCTGTCTTCAGTTGCTGATCTCAAACGTGTGAGTTCTCAGGTCATCTGTGCTGCAGGGGGATGCGGGGCCACCAGGATAGAAAGTTAATGATATGCATCCTGAAATATTTAGGGGGAGTGTATGGATGTCTGCGACTTTATTTGAATTCATCCAAAAAATAAGGTGGATGATAGAGAGAGGGCTAGGTATGTAATAAAGAAAATACAGCAAAATGTTAATGGTAGAATCTGGGTGAGGGGTATACAGGTATTCACTATAAATTCTTTCAAAACTTACCTGGATATATGAAAAATTCCATAACAAAAGGTTAGGAAATAAAAGCAGGTCAGAGGGGAGTAAGGAAGCAGCAGAGAGGAAGAGGCCTGGGACGGCAGGACCCACCTTTTGCTACCTGGGGCCATCTGGTGCAGGAGGGCAGGCAGACAGTTTGCCCGCTGCTGCCGTTCTCCAGAGGTCTTGCTTAAGGTGTCAGCACACAGGTTGATTGCCCGGCCTACCCCTGGGATCTGATGTGATGTATGACCTCTTTCGCACAACTTTTGCATGACAGCCTTTCCCTTCTTTTAGCTAACCACTCCTTCCACCTTGGGAAGATGGTCAGCCTCTTGGCTACTTTGAGCCAGCCTGGCCGCTATGGTCCAAGCTAATACTCTCTGTTTTTCTCCTTGTCTTTCTCTCTGATGACTTATAGAGTTGGTGTTGATCCAGATCAAGACCCACCACCCAACAATGACAGCTTCCAAGTCTTACAAGGGGTAAGTCACAAGAGATGCTTCTTCCCAGGGAGGTGTTATTAAAAATAGCTAAAATTTATTGAACGTTTACTACACGCCAAGGAGTTTACGTGGATTCCCTCATTGTGGTCTTGACAACAACCTTATGAAGTAGGAACTGTTATCCCCAGTTTACAGATTAGAAGCTGAAGTTTGAGAGTTGAAGTGAGTCATCTAAGGTCAGAGAATTTGAAAATGATGGAGGCAGGATTTGAGTCCAAAGTCCCTGTTCTTAACATATTAAGGGGCCAAAAAGTATGTTTAAGCTGACTCCCTACCTTCCAAGAATGGATATATGGATACATCGGTGATTGGCTCACGGTAACTGGTTCTGGGAAGGAGAGGGATGTGATCAACTCTGCAGCCCAGGGAATCTGAGCAAGAGAGGAGGGACGCTGGGTGACGGTGCGGCCGTAGCAGAGCAGCAGCCCTCAGCCCCATAGGCGATGAAGGTCACAGCAAGGCTAACGGTTAAGGTTTGGGCGGGATCGTGGTGGCAGTGACAGCCTGGAGTGGAAGCTGTAGAAGCAGGTGAGGGCAAGAGCGCTATGGCCGCATCTCGTGTGACAGCAGGGAAGAGCTCCTGCTGCCACAGAGAATTCTGATGGAGACTGGGGTGGGGCGGGGGTGGGGATGGTGGGGGAAGAGGCGCGTGCTGGTCCTTGGTTTTGCCATCCGCTCCGGTCACTCTTGCAGCATAATTCACTGCCCCAAACGTAGGAAGGAAAGTGAACAACAATTTCGTATCCACATGCATTCTCTAGGTTTGGAAAGGGCACAGTCAGGACAGCTTGCCTTTGCTCCATGAAGAAACCTGGGGGTAACTCAACAGCTGGGAGCTGGAATCATCCAAAGGCTCATTCGCTCATATGTCTGGCGCCTGGGCTGGGAGGACTCAGACTAGGACCAGAGACTAGAAAGCCTGTGATGGCTTCTCCATGGCCTCAGGGTATGGGACCTCTTATGTGATGGCTCAGGCTTCCAAAAGCCCGTGTCCCAGCAAGCAGGGTGGAGACTATGTGGCCCTTTCTGGCCTAACCTTGGGAGTCACACAGCATCACTTCCGTGACTTTCTCTTGGTTACAACAAGTTGCTAGGGCCAGCCCAGATTCAGTGGGAGGAGATAGAGACCATCACCTCTGGATGGGAGGAGCATAAGCGAAGTGGCAGCCATGTTCTAAAGCTGCTGTATCAGCCCTGTTGTGGGGCTGGTGGGCTCATTCTGCCTCCAGGTTTTTTTTGTTGTTTTTTTTTTCTTTTTGCTGTACGCGGACCTCTCACTGCTGTGGCCCCTCCAGCTGCGGAGCACAGTCTCCGGACGTGCAAGCCCAGCGGCCATGGCTCACGGGCCCAGCCGCTCCGCGGCACGTGGGATCCTCCTGGACCGGGGCACGAACCCGTGTCCCCTGCATCGGCAGGCGGACTCTCAACCACTGCGCCACCAGGGAAGCCCTGCCTCCGGTTTTGCTCCTTCCCCAGGCCAGCATTTCCTGGGCAGCCAAGGTGGGGGAAGGGAAAGTCACGAGAGGAGCAGAGATGTGTTTCCAAAATGTTATGATTTGGCCTTGGGAGTGAAGAACTGTTTTGTTCAGCATAGAATACCCAGTGCTGAGCACAGTGCCTGGTCCATGGGGGGGGGGGGGCTGATCGGTATTTGATGGGAAGATGGGGGAGCGAGAGCAGCACAGGGCATGGGAAGCTTCACTCACCATGTGCATGTGTTGTCCACAAAGCCATGTTGAGTGTTTCTTTTTCTTTCAGTCAGCTTTGCATCACACTCATCATTGCACTTAATCCCAAATCCAGTCTGTACGTCTTAGATTCCGAATCTAGGATCTTCTAAATGACTCCAGCTACCGAATCTGATTTAACACATCTTGCAAAATGTGGTGCCGTGTGGGGCCCAGGGGTGCCACCACAGCTTTCTCTGAGGGTGGTTACAGCCTGATGAGCCATTCTTGGGTTGATGCCCCTTAAGGGACACAAAGCCATGACCTCTGAAAGTTCTAGGCATTTTGGGAAGAGCTTTCAGTGAGCTTCACTTGGAGATTTGGTGCCCACTTTAATGGTGCTCCAGAAGACCTTTGCGGCTATATTAGAATTGGCCATTGTGCCAGTTGGGAACATGTGGCTTCAATGAGAAGCTCTGTTTGAAAAGTTGCTATTTGACTTGAGCTTTGATTAAGGACTTTAGAAAACAGGGGTTCAGGAACTGTGCACCTAGCAGCCAATTTAGAGTCTGACAGTTTGGGTTCCCCCAAACTGGGATCTGAGGAAACCTGGGTGAAATTCATGATGGACATCCTCATTTCACCGAAGGGAAAATAATGGCTCTGGTAGGATACACATCCTCCATAGACCTGTGGCCTGTCAAGTTAATTTTGTAAGAAAAACAGGTCACTGCCAGGTGGATATCAAGGGTTTGGGGCAATTTCATCTTGACAGTTCCAAGTTGGTCAACACCGACCCCCTCCCCCCGGCCATTTTGCTGTTTTCCATTGCTCCTGCCTCTGGACTCAAGCATCTGTGAAAGGAAATACATGAAATGGTTTGGTTGGTTTCATGTAGCTGAACTTACTATGTCTCAGAGACAGTGGGCTTGTAACTAGACTTAGTAACAAACTTGCTGTGGAAATGTTTGAAAAGCAGTGGGTCCTAAATGCTAAGGGTTCTGGCAGTGCATTTAGTCCATGCAGTGATAGTTAAGGTAGCGCCCCCAGCCTCAGGCAGGGCCAACATTGGAAACCGCCCTTTGGGCCAATTTTGACCAGGCAGGTGGTAGCCACTTCCGCTGCACTCCCAGTGGTGCCCCTTTGGCCGGCCCTGGTCAGGAGCTGTGTCACACCTTTGCTTTAACCGCCCTCCTTCCAAACCTCATACGCAGTCGTGCAGAGGGCCCTCAAAGGCAGTTCTGTTGGCATTTTGAAAGTCTTTCAAGATTGCTGTCAGAGGGAAGAGATATGGGAACATATGTATATGTATAACTGATTCACTTTGTTATAAAGGAGAAACTAACACACCACTGTAAAGCAATTATACTCCAATAAAGATGTTAAAAAAAAAAAAGATTGCTGTCAGACTGGGGAAAAAAAGGCGAACTTCAAGTTCAGTTCTTCGGGACACCTTCTGAAAAATGACTCATGCCCTCATGCAGAAAGAGCCTCATTTTTCCAAGTCCTTCTGGCCTGACTTGATCCAGTAAGCCATTAACAACAGGGCTGGGAGCACTCAGTGGTCATGAGAAACCAGTAAAACAGAGAACTAAATGGGCTTCTCAGTTTTGGGTGAAACCCTGGGTTCCTTGCAGCTTCCGCTGAAATGGATCCAGGTCACATGCTCAATGTTGCCATGAAACTGAAATCAGAGGTGGGGGAAGTCCAGATGTTTGTTCCCCATCTTGCTAAAAGCAAACAAACAAACAAAAAAGTGATATTTGATGGGAAAGCACAATCTATAAGGAGCACGATTTTCCTCACCGGTCCTAGAAGCCCAAGGTTATAAACAGAGTCATGGCTACAGAGCCACAGAATATTCGCTCATGCGGGCGAAAGAAGGGAGCTGTTGGCCAGAACTTTTGGCTCTATGTGAGGGAAGCATAAGAATATTGTGGATAGACTTCAGATTCATGTCCCTGGCAAGTTTGACTCATTACAACAAAACAAAACAAAAGACTCAGCTGCTTTGTTTCTGTGGAGGTCTTGGTGACTTTGCAACCAAAACAAAAACAAGCCCAGCTGGAGGCAAGCTGCCTGGGCCTGGGGGTGGCCTCCCAACCCATTCAATGGGGCATTTTTCATGCCAGATGCAGCTGAGATTTATGTTGGCCGGACACGCAGACACATCATTCACTTCCTTCCCCAAGTTTACAGAAGCGCGCTCATTGATGAGGCCGCTTTGGAGTAGGCAGGAACACGAATCTGAATGTATCCCGCCTCTGTCATCTCAGCAGGACAAGGTCACAAGCAGGATATTAGTGGAATGTGGGGGAAGGGAACCACTGTGCTCGCGGTGTGTGTGTGTGTGTGTACCTGAAAACTGCAGAAACTCAGCTGTTTATGGTTGCATTCACATATACCTTTCTGGGCAAGTTGGATTTGTTTGTTCCTGGGTCCTCCCCCAGTTTCCTTCCAGGCTAAAATCTGACATCCAGTCCCTTAAATCTTTAACTTCAAACAGTTGCTGAAGTGCCTTTCCTCAGATTACTACTCTCTGACTGCCTTCCCCACCACACTTTTTTGTTTTTCTGATGGCCTCCCTTGGCCCCTGATTTCCCTTTCTGCTATTCTTTTTTTTTTTTTGTCTTAGAAGTTCAAAATTAACATTTATTCATTCATTTGACAAATATTTATGGAGCATCTGTTATATTTCAAACATTCTTGCAGGCTCTGGGAATACATTTGCAAACACGACAGATGAATCTCTGTCCTTAAGGGCTTGGTGACAATGTGATGAAGGATAAGGGTGGAGAGTGGCAGAGGTGAGATGGTGGAGGGCCTTGTCCGCTTCTCCAAGAGGGACCGTGAACCTCCCCCCTGCTGTTCCGAGTGTCCCCGTGGACAGCAGCCTGGGCATCACCAGAGAGCTCGTTAGAAATGCAGACTCTCAGGCCCCACCTGAACCCACAGAATCAGAATGTTCACTTTAACAGGGTGCCCAGGAGGGTTGTGTGCACTTTACAATTTGAGAAGCCCTGGTGGAGGCAGTGTGGAGCTCTTAATTCCCTGTTTTTAAACCCTGTGTTACCCGCTTCTGAGAAATCTTGGCCCCATCATCCCAGGGGCATGAGAAAGACCCAAATCGGGTTGCATCAATTATGTACTCTTTTGCTCTGCATTAGTTTCATATCGTTGCTGTAACAAATTACCACAAACTCAGTGGCTTAAAACAACACAGTCTTATAGTTCTGTAGGTCAGAAGTCTGGTGGGTTCTACTGGTTTCTCTCTTTTAGGTCTCTTAAGGCCAAAATCACGGTGTCAGTGCGGTTGGGCGCTGGGGGAGAAGCCACTTCCAGTCTCCTTCAGGTTGTTGGTAGAATTCCCTTCCATGTGCTTGTAGGACTGAGGTCCTGTTTCCTTGCTGGCCATTGGCCGGGAGTCAAGCTCAGGACCTAGAAGCACCCGCGTTTCCTGGCTCTTGACCCCCTCCACTTCCAACTATGAAAACTTCATGCCCTGAATCTCTCGTGCCTCTTCTCCCACCGCATCTCTCTGACTCTCTTGCCCGCCTTGTCCACTTTTCAGGGCCCATGTGATTATACTGGGCCTACCTGGAAAACCTTAAGTCCACCCACAAAGCCCCTTTAGCCGTGTAACGTTAACAGACTCAGGCTCCAGGGATTAGGATGTAGAAATCTTTGGGGGGCAGGGGCAGTATTCTGCTCCATCTCTGAAAAAAAAATAAGCTGTTCTCATTATTGTAATGACCTTAACATAAAAAATACATCTCTTAACAATAAGAATGGAATGAAATATAACTCTACCCAGAAATCATTATTCATTAGTTCTAGAAAAATTATTTCAAAATAGGACCTTTTTGCCACTCCCCAGGTCTTCAATCTGCTTTCTTTTTCTTCACCCCATATGTATCTGTCTGTCTGTCTCCCCCTCTGGAAATGTGCTCCTCAAGTGGCAGGTGCTGGGTCTCATTCCTCTTTGTGTTTCCAGCACCCAGCATGGTACCTGGCACACAGTAGGTGCTTAATGAATGCAGGAGAAATAGCCATTCATTGTTTCATGCTCAAAAATTGGTGATAAGCAGAGCTAGTGGTATTTATTTTCCTGAAGGGGCTTCTCTATTAACAATTTCAGTAAAATGTTTTAAAATCCCTTGTGTAACTCATAAGGACAGAGAGCAGAATGGTGGTTACCAGGGGCTGGGGGATGGGGGAGGGGGAGATTTGGGGAGATGTTTAAGGGTACAAACTTGCAACTAGTAGATAAACAAGTTCTGGAGAGCTAATGTACAGCATAGTGAATGTAGTCAACAATACTATATTATAAACTATAAAGTTGCTAAGAGACTAGATCTTAATTGTGCTCACCACAAAATAGAAATGGTAATTATGTGACAGGATAGAGGCATTAGCTAACCTACGGTGGTAATCAAACTGCTATATAAACATATCAAACCAACACTGGTGTACACCTTAAACATACGCAATGTTATATGTCGATTATGTCTCAATTTAAACTTGCCCAGAGTCACACAGCAGGGCAAAGGCACAGTCAGGAGTAGAGCTAGGACTTGGGCCCAGGTAGTCTGTTGAGAAAGCCTGTGATGGTTACACCTACGCCTCTTGGAGCACTCCATTGCCTTTGAAACATTTCTCAGAGATGCCATCCTTGTACACAGCCTTGAAAGATGAATAGGGATCAGCCAGGTAGGTGTTGTGGGTGGAAGAAGGTGAGAATATGCAAGGGTGTTCTGGATTCTAGAAGCAGCCTGAACTAAAGACATGGGGGTGTGAACTGTCCTGGTGGGGATGGAGGTTTTGAGGAGGGCATGGTGGGAGAGCCAAGTCCCCGCTTTTCCTCTGGGCAGCCCAGGCAGGCGGCCCACCTACTGTAGGATCACCTGCACCCACACCGACCCCTGCTTGGAGCCCGCAGGAAGGGCCGGCTGGCTTGTGAATGGTAGCCGCCCAAATCATGCTAGGAAGCAGTTGTTGGTTGTCTTCTGGGTCAGCTTAAAAAAATCAGTCCTGTTCCACAGACCCTCCCCGATTTCCCCAAAGCCTCTATATGTGGATTTATCCAAGTTCTTCCTGTACATAATCATGCTTCTGGCCCCATCTCTTAGAACAAGAAGTTGTTTAACACCCCCGTTACAGAGTTGCACTTTTTATTTGCCCTGAATTTGTAACCCTTCAGGGTTGGCTCTTAGTGTCTTACATTTCTAAGGTCGCTTTATCTTATTTGTGGACTGTAGGCATATCTCTTTGTAGCCTGAGAAGACCTTTTCTTAATTTGCCTTCAAAAAAAAGCCTTTCCCTTGCTTTACTCATTTTCATTGTCCCTCTTGGGGCTTATATAGGTCAGTCTCCTGTAGCTTCCTTAAGGTGAGATGGCAAGAACTTAAGTGTTGCAGGTGATGAGAATGCACTGTGATTTGATAATGCAGAGGTTAGGATGACAGAATAGGGGTTTGCCATTTTTATTGTTATTTTAGTGGAAGAGCAGACAAGTGACTTTGGGGAACTTGTCTTATGCCCAATGGTTTATAGCATCCTTCCAGAAGGTGTTTATCATCTTGCTAGTTTTTTCTTTAGTAAGATTCTACAGACACTTAGAACCAAGAGCTTAGAGCCTATCACTTTATAAAGAAGCATTTAATTTTTATCGTAAAACGGTCATCTCTCAAAAAAGTCATCTACCACTTTTCCACTCTGTCGTGTGGCATTTTGAAATCTCCCTAGAGTTGTCATTGGGCTAGCAATTAATTACCTGAAGGAATGATTGTTATCTGCAAATAGAGACATTTCTGTGCCCCCTTTTCCCTATGTGATTTATTAAAATGTGAAATAAAGTTGGTCTCTGGGGTCTCTCCTTTTTATTTCCTCATCCACAGAAGGGCCCATTTAACTAAGCCATTTGCATATATGTCACTAAACATTCCTCAAATACCGTGGGGGACCCTGTTTTTAAAAGTCATCTCTGCCGTTGGAAATATTAGGAATTTAAATAGTGCTTGCTAACTTCCCTCCCTATGCTTGTCTGTATCTTACCTTCTCAGAGATTTCTGACTCATTCTTGGCATCTCTACTACAGGTAGAATTTACACCCACTGAGATTTGGAACTACATACTTGTAATCGTTGACTCAACTTTTATTTGGTTATTCTTTTTTTTTTTTTTTTTTTTTTTTTTTTGCGGTATGCGGGCCTCTCACTGTTGTGGCCTCTCCCCCTGTGGAGCACAGGCTCCAGACGCGCAGGCTCAGCGGCCATGGCTCACGGGCCCAGTTGCTCCGCGGCATGTGGGATCTTCCCGGACCGGGGCACGAACCCGTGTCCCCTGCATTGGCAGGCGGACTCTCAACCACTGCGCCACCAGGGAAGCCCTATTTGGTTATTCTTGATTGCCCCTTACTTGTAGAGCTGCCTCTCCCTAGAACATTCAAGAGGAGGATGATAAAAATGGCTGCGCTTCACAAGCAGCCTGTACTTTCAGAGCTTGTCATCCAGCAACATAGAACCCCAGCACTGCCCTCAGACTGCTGCCATCAGTCCACTTTTTAATATTAATTGTGCTGCTTATCCTACTCACACAGAACAGATTTCCTAAACCACAAATGAATGTTTGATTGTGTCAGTTACTTTGAAAATGAAATGATGGGGATGTTTGAGTTGGAAAGGCATGAGAGGAGTAGTAAAGGAACGTACTACTTGAGGGCAGAGACAATAACAGAGATGCTGATTCTGGCTCCCTTTCCCCTGCCCACCACCCCCCCCCTTCCTAAAGCTGGGAGGGCAAGTTACTAACTGCCTGGAACACAATGCAGGTGCCTGGGTAAGGACCACAAAGAGCCCTTGGCTGGTTTGTCAGGAAACTCAACCAAGCGTGATTTCCCCAGGCCAGCTGTGGGGGACCTGGAAAGTTGGTTTTACAGATGCTTTCTTTAATCTTCTCTATAAATCAATTTTGGCCTGTTAGGATCTAGACTACTTTAGGGTAATTAACCTGCTAAAAGGCACTCTGAGGAAAATTACAGTAAAAATGCCAAAAGAAATTTTGTACTACATTGAGTTGGTCTACTCTCAGTCATAACCAAGCCTGTTTCTTTGGGGATTGATTTGTCTGCCTTTTGGACTTATTTGATTTCTTTTAAAATATTACCTCCCAATCTTTGAAATTTTGGTGATACAGAATGTTTGACTCTGAGCTCAAAATCTCTAAAGGTTATGGTTAAAAGGGAAACTTTTCCCCCTATTTCAATCCCTTTTCTGCAACTAAGTATCTTTCTTCTTGTTTGTTCCTAGGATGGTCCAGATACTGCCAGAGGAAACCGGACAAAGCAGGAGAGTGCATGGCTATTCAGGCTGTGGTACAGCTTTGACCACAAGTATCCTTTTAAGAGGATTCCCTGTATTTGTGCAACATCAGTGATGAAATCCTCTTGTTGAGTTGTCAGTGAATGACTTCTGATGAGCAAGGGAAGATGTGTGCTTGCTGCTACAGGTGTAGTCAGTCCTCTCTTGGGACACATGCAATGATCATTCAACCACAGGCAGTCATAACTAGCATCTCTGGCCAAGAAGAATGTTTGCACATCATTAGGGTAGCCAGTCCACAGCCTGGTAGACTCACGTGGCACTTCAGAGCTTTGTGTCCAAGGGAAATATGCCTGTGTAGGTGAATTAGTTAAAATTCCACTTGAACCATGCTGTGGTCAGGAAGGGAAGTGGAGGTTGGCCAGTTAACCCATGTGGAGAGGATGATTCCTATTGGCTGAACCGAGTCTGGCCAAGTCTGATCCTGGCCTTAACTGGACCACATGCAAGGCAGACTCTGTTCTAGTAGATTCACTTGGCCCCAGGTGAAAAATTAAAAACCAAAAAGTTACACTTTCATGGTTTCTTAGGTTGACATAGCGGTCAAATGGGTAGGTAGCTTATATATGGTCTTTGGAGACTTTGAAAGTGTTTAAAATTTTTTTATTGACGTAAAGAATACGTATAGGAAAGTACATAAATCATAATTGCTCTGCGAGTTATTGCAAAATAAGTACACTCAATACTAAACAGGTCACGAAACACAAAATTACCAGTTCCCCTCATGCCGTAGCCCAATTACTGCCCCTTTCTCCTCCCAAAACATAACCACTCTCCTGACTTCTAGCAACACTTAATAATATTACCTGTTTCTGAACTTCGTATAAATGTGATTATAGAGTGTTTATATTTTAGTATCTGGTTTGTTTGGCTTGACATTATTTGTGTGGTTCATCCATGTTGTAGCTCTAGTTCATCTATTTTCATTGCTGTATAGTATTTCATTGTATGACTATATCATAATTTATTTATCATCCTGTTGATGAACATGTAGATTGTTTCTAATTTGGAGCTACGATGAAAAATACCGCCATGAACATTCTTATACATGTCTTTTGGTGCATGTTTACATACATTTTTGTTGGGAATACACCCAGGAGTGAAATTGCTGAGTCATAGGACATGCAAAGGTTCAACTTTAGAAGATGATGTCAAACAGTTTTATAAAATGGTGGTACCACTTTTCACACTTACCTCTAGCGTATGAGAATTCCATTTGCTCCACATCCTCACTGACGGTTGGTATTGCCAGTCTTGTTAATTTTAGCCCTTCTAGTGGATTTATAGTGGTATTTCATTGTGGGTTTTTTTAATGGAAGTATAGTTGATTTACATATTATATTAGTTTCAGGTGTACAACACAGTGATTCAATATTTTTATAGATTATACTCCTTTGTGGTTTTAATTTGCATTTACCTAGTGACTAATGAGGTTGAGCACCTTACCATATATTTACTGGCCCTTTGGTATGTTCCTTTGTGAAGTGCCTGTTCAAGTCTCTTGCCCATTTTTCTCTTGGGTCATTGGCCTTTTTATTACCGATTTTAAGAGTTCCTTTGTATTCTAGATATTAGTATTTTGCTAGTTATATGTGATAAAAATATCTTCTCTACTTGTGACTTGCCTTTTCACTTTTAGATAGAATATTTTGATGAACAAAAGGTCCAATCCAATTTCTTGATCTTATCTGTTCTGGTTATTATTGTTTGTGTTCTGTTTTAGAAATCTTTGTCTACTCCAAAGTCATAAAGCCAATTTCCTATGATATCTTCTAGGAGCTTTATTGTTTACCTTCTGTACATCTGTGTTTGTTTTTTTTTTAAATAAGTGACAGACATGAGCAATGAAAAAGTATAGAGAAAATTTGAGATGCTCTAGATGAGGTTATCATCTTTCATCTTTCAGAGGTGATTTACCTTACATCTGGTCAGTGGCAAGTTTAGGGGAATGAGCAATTCCAGATCACTTTAATCCAATCAGGAATAAAGGTGATATGAATCTGGGCTTCAGTTCCTGTGAGGGTTAGTCTGTTTTCTGTGTGCCCTTTCTTCTAGGGTTCCAACCTAGAGCCTAGAGTATTTATGTAGACTTCCTCAGAAGACCCTGGACTCCAGTTTTTGTCAGATTCACTCTGTTTTTGTGAGTCTGCCAGATGCTCTGCTTAGCTTCTCAGGTGCTTTTAGGGAAAACGTGGCTCACCATGTGCAGGGCTCACCTCTTGGATTTCCTTTTCCAGACTCTGGCCCTCTTCACTGCCATGGTAGCTTTCTGATGCCATTAAGCAGAAAATTTTGTTGTGTTTTATTTTCCCAGCTTTTCTAGTTAGCCTCAGTTGAAAAGATGGTTCAAATTACCTTGTTTGCTATTAACTAAAATAGAACCCCCCAGGGATTTTTTTAAGTTATACGAACTTTGTCTACATTGTAATTCAGAATGCATGTTACTCACTGGGCTTGGAAAGGATGTAGAGAAAATTGGAGAGAGTTCACAGGAGAGTGACAAAATGCTCAAGTGATAGATCATTTGGACAGTAAATGAATAAGGAAACATTGGGCTTGAACTACATTTTAGACTAAATGACATTTAGGCATATGCAGAACATTCCATCCAACAACAGAATATACATTCTCCTCAAGTGCACATGGAACATTCTCCAGGATAGATCATATGTTGGGTCACAAAACAAGTCTTAGCAAATGTATGAAAATTGAAATCATACCAAGTATCTTTTCCGACCACAATAGTATGAAACTAGAAATCAGTAACTGGAGAAAAACTGGAAAGTTCACAAATATGTGGACATTAAACAACACACTCCTAAACAATCAATGGGTCAATGGAGAAATCAGAAGAGAAATTTAAAAATTATCTTGAGACTAATGAAAATGGAAACACAACACAGGAAAACTTATGGGATGCAACAAAAGCAGTTTTGAGAGGGAAGTTCATAGTGATAAGTGATACATTAAGTGATACATTAAGAAAAAAGAAAGATCTCAAACAACCTAACTTTACTCCTCAAGGAACTAGAAAAAGAAGAACGAAGCCCAAAATTAGTAGAAGGAAGGAAGTAACAAAGGCCAGAGCAGAAATAAATAAAATAGAGACTCAGAAAACAATAGAAAAGATCAACGAAACTAAGAGTTGGTTTTTTTGAAAAGATGAACAAAATTGATAAGCATTTAGTTAGACTAAGAAAAAGAGAAGACTCAAATAAATAACATCAAATGAAAGAGGAGACATTACAACTAATACCACAGAAATATATAGGCTCATAAGAGACTACTGTGAACAATTATTCACCAAAAATCGTATAACCTAAAAGAAATGGATAAATTCCTAGAAACATGCAACTTACCAAGACTGGATCATGAAGAAATAGAAAATCTGAACAGACCAATACAAGCAAGGACATTGAATTAGTAATTAAAAACCTCACAGCAAAGAAAAGCCCAGGACTATGTGGCTTCACTGGTGAATTCTACCAACGATTTAAAGAAGAATTAATCTGGGAATTCCCTGGAGGTCCAGTGGTTAGGACTCTGGGCTCTCACTGCCGAGGGCCCAGGTTCAATCCCTGGTGGGGGAACTAAGATCCCACAAGCCATGCAGTGCAGCCAAAAAAAAGAAAAAAGAAAAAAAGAATTAACCCTTCTTAAACTCTTCCAAAAAATTGAAGATGGGGGAATACTCCCAAATTCATTTTTTGAGGCCAGCATGACCCTGATATTAAAGCCCACCAAGGACACTACAAGAAAAGAAAATTACAAGCCAGTATCCCTGGTGAACATAGATGTAAAAATCTTCAACAAAATACTAAAAATCTGAATTCTATAGCACATTAAAAGGATCAGACATCGTAATCAAGTGGGATTTATCCCTGGGGGATGCCACATAATCAATGTGAACACCACAGTAACAAAATAAAAATCATGTGATCGTCTCAATAGATGCAGAAAAAGCATTTGACAAAATCCAGCATTCTCTTATGATAAAAACTCTCAACAAATTAGGTATAGATGGAATGTACCTCAACATAATAAATGCCACATATGACAAACCCACAGCTAACATGATACTCAATGGTGAAAAGCTGAAAGCTTTTCCTGTCAGATCTGGAGCAAGGCAAGGGTGTACACTCTTTGCCACGTCTATTCAACACAGTACTGGAAATCCTAACCAGAGCAGTTAGGCAGGAAAAAGAAATAAAAGGCATACAAATCAGAAAGGTAGAAGTAAAATTGTCTCTGCAGATGACATGATCTCACATATAGAAAACCCTAAAGATTCTACCAAGAAATTGCTTGAAGCTTTTAAACTAAATCACTAAAGTTACAGGAGATAATATCAGCATACAAAAATCAGTTGCATTTCTATATACTAACAATGAACTATCCAAAAAAGAAATTAAGAAAACAAATCCATTACAGTAGCATCAAAAACAATAAAATAGGGCTTCCCTGGTGGTGCAGTGGTTGAGAGTCCGCCTGCCGATGCAGGGGACACGGGTTCGTGCCCTGATCCGGGAAAATCCCACATGCCGCGGAGCGGCTGGGCCCGTGAGCCATGGCCGCTGAGCCTGTGCGTCCGGAGCCTGTGCTCTGCAACGGGAGAGACCACAGCAGTGAGAGGCCCGTGTACCGCAAAAAAAAAAAAACAATAAAATACTTAGGAATAAATTTAACCAAGGAGTGAAGATCTATATACTGAAAATTAAAGAACATTGACAAAAGAAATTGAAGAAGAAACAAGTAAACGGAAAGATACCTGTGTTCATGGATTGGAAGAATTAATATTGTTAAAATGTCCACACTGCCGAAAGCGACCTACAGGATCAGTACAATCTCTATCAAAACTCCGATGGTATTTTTCACAGAAAAAGAAAAACCATCCTAAAATTTGTATGGAACCACGAAAGAACCTAAATAGCTAAAGCCATCTTGAGGGAAAAGAACAGAGGTGGCGGCATCACACTTCCTGATTTCAAATTATATTACAAAGGTACCGTAATCAAAAAAGTATGGCATTGGCGTAAAAACAGACACACAGATCAAAGGAACAGAATAAGAAGTCCAGAAATAAACCCTTGCATATAGAGTCAAGACCAACATGCCAAGGAAACACAATGGGGAAAGGGAAGTCTCTTTAATAAATGGTGTTAGGAAAACTGGACAGCCACATGCAAAAGAATGAAACTGGACCTCATCTTATACCGCTCATAAAAATCAACTCAAAATGGATTAAAAACTTAAATGTAAGACCTGAAACCATAAAACTCCTAGATGAAAACAGAGGGGAAAAGCTCCTTGACATTGGTCTTGGCCCTGATTTTTTGTTGTTGTTGTTGTGTTTGACACCAAAAGCGCAGGCAACAAAAGCAAAAATAAACACGTGTAAAATTTTTTACATCAAACTAAAAAATTTCTGCAAAGCAAAGGAAACCATCAACAAAATGAAAGTCCTAGGATGAAAAAAATTTTTCTGAGCTTAGAATTCTATACCCAAACTGTTAATCAAAAATGAGCAGGGCTTCCCTGGTGGCGCAGTGGTTGCGAGTCCGCCCGCCAATGCAGACGGCGCGGGTTCGTGCCCCGGTCCGGGAGGATCCCACGTGCCGCGGAGTGGCTGGGCCCGTGAGCCATGGCTGCTGAGCCTATGTGTCCAGAGCCTGTGCTCTGCAAAAAAAAAAAAAAAAAAGGAGGGTGGCTTTCAGACATGCAAGAATTCAGAAAGTTTAGCACCGTGCAGACTCTATAAGAAGGGGGGAAAATAACATAAGGATTAAACGAAACAAAATCCAACTAAGGGGACAGTGATTTGTTATAACCCAGAAGAAGTGAACAAGATCAAAAAGAAATTAAAAGAAGATCTTTTTTTTTTTTGCAAGATACTCAAATGTTCTTTTCTAACAAAGTTTAAATGACATTGTATTACATTTCCTTTTATTCCAACCACTCTGCTTGGTTACAGTGAATAATATTCATAAATTACATTATTACAAGTGCTGCTTGTTGGTCTTTAACATTAGGCTCAATCCATAGACAAGGCAGATATTTATTTGCTTATTAGTTACAGAATGCAAATGTTATATATCTACAGTATAAAATTAATTATAAATAAAAATTAGAAAGGAAAAAAATTGAAAAGAGGCAGGAATGTAAATGAATTAAATTTACCATCCTTCATAAGAGGGAGCTAAAAGCTGACTACAGTTTATAAATCAGGAAATAGGCGAAAAAAACTGTATTCTATAAAGTTGTAATGGTAAATTACCAGAAAGACTGGGTGGGAGGGAGGCTTGATATTTCAATTTTGCCCTTCCAACAATCTGAATATTTAAAATCTATCTGTAAATATTTTTTCTCTTTTAAAGAAGTTGTTAGAGGGCCTTCTGTATTTGGGAAGAGCGAGCTTGTCTTTGAACTGCCCAAGACAGGGAACTAAAAGGTAGCCTCTGGGTTCACCGGAACTCTTTTGTATTAGTCATTCTGCAAATCCAGCTGCTGTCAGCTTCTGAGCTGAAGACACAAGGAAACTGATAGGCCTGTAGGGGCTGTTTCTAGGAATGAAGACAGCAGTCAGAGGGGGCTTGTTCTGCTTATAGAGTCCCAGCAGAGCCCGCACATCCTCCTTTGATGAGTAATTCCCAGTCAGAATTTTACCCAGGGCTCACCCTTCCATCTCCTCCTGTAGAGAAGCCTTTTCTCTCTCATGCTGCTCTGAATGAAGACAGGAAGTGATGGTGCTCGGAGCAGTCATCAGCTTGGGTACAGACAGCAGTGACTCCTTCTCACCTGCCTTTAAAGTCTCTTGGCCTTTCCTGCATTTGAGGTGGCCCTGTAGGTCTCCACCTTTTCCATATTGCTTTGGCTCTGGGTATCAGAAATGGTCCCAGCTCCATCGTAATGTGACACAGGGCTGCACATTTGCCAGCACAAATATCCGTAGATTGGCAAACCCTGAGCCGGTCTCCACAGAACAGTTGACCTTCATGTTAGAACAGGGGCCTCAATTGAGGGCAGGTTTGCTTCTCAGGGGACACTGGGCCGTGTCAGGAGACATTTTTGTTGTCACACCTGGGGGAAGTGTTGGGGGTACTCTAGTGGGTAGAGGCCAGAGATGCTGCTAGGCATCCTACAACGCAGGACAGCCCCCTACGACAAAGGGTGATCTGGCCCACAATGCCACTAGTGTCGAGGTGGAGAAACTGTGTTGGAGAGTCTGGGAGAGAGGCAGCAGGTAGAGGGAAGAGTAGTCCTGTATGGGAAGGTGGGAGGTTGAGGTCTGAGTGACCTTCGTGAAACCGTTTTGCCTTTTGCCGAGTCCTCTCAGGTCCACCTCGAACATTTCCACCATGTGACATCTGGGAGGAGGGGACCCAGGGGCTGTAACATCTCCACTCCAGCTACACGATTTCCTGTTTCCAAAACATGAGCTGGTTGTGTGTCAAAAGCTGGAAGGCTGATCAAAACCAAAATTCTCATTCAGCATAACAAAGAAGGCAGAAGGGTGTTCTAATTAATCAGATATTCTTTTTAACTGAAAATGAGGAACCGCCAACCTGAAAGTTAACAGGTAACATTTAAGGCTGTTGGGGCATAGTTTAATCTTGGATTCAGACTGTTGCAGACTACAGGTGCTTTCTGTATTGTACTGGTAAAATGGGGGAAAAGAGGCTTTTGGGGGGTAGAATGCCAGATGATTTACTCTTTGGGATTTCTAAACACATTTTGTTGGGTGTGTGTTTTCTTTGCAGGCACTTTTCCTTAATTCTCTTTTTAAAGTTACTTGAAGCCCATCCTCACACACAGTGGCCCCCCATTAACCACCACTCTCCCAGCCTGGTGTGGCTTGCTCGCTCGATGTCTGACCAGTCCCCAGGTGTACGACGTAAGTACAGCATGGCCAGGTTGCCATGGTAACACTGCAGTTCTGCTATGGCCTTTGCTTTGAATTTCTACCAAACGTGACAGAGAACAGCATCAATGTCTCCTTCTCTTAAAGACAGTTGAGGCTTCCAGCCTCCCCAGCCCCTCCCCATATACAAATGGAATTCCCGTGCCACCTCTGATAAACTGTCTTTAAATTACAAAAAATGGGTCAGATGCCAAGAACACCATTTCCTTAGAACTGCTCCCGGTTTTGTAAAGTGATTTTTAATGCTTATGGTGAGTTTTTAGTGGAATATGAGCCTAGGTAATAATGCTACTTACCTTTCCTTTTATGTTGGAAGGATACAGACCAATAGATTAAAAAGTTACTTTTATAATTTCCCATCCCATTTTATTTAATAAATCTGTCTTATTTTGAATGCTAAATAGTTTGCTCAGTTTGGACCTCTGTGTAAAGTGACAGTGTGGGCCATTTGGATGTTTTATCATCAGAAACAAAGGGTAGTGACTCAGCATCCTCACTTCTCCACTAAAGAAGCTCCAACTGATCACACTGTTTGATTTTGTTTCACGGGGCTTACGTGTTTCTTTGCCTTCTAGCTCTAGTCTCCTTTAACCAATTTCTAAAGCCTCCCTTCTTACTTAGGTTTTACAAGGGTCACTTTTCATGTCTCTGTAATAGTAAAGTAACTAACCCACTATGAAAACTTTATAAAAACCTTACCTAATCGGAAGCTTACCAACTATTCCTCGCACATCAGTTAGGGGTATCTGGCCTACTTTGAACTCAGCATAAACTCAATATACTTCCAGGGACTTAAATTGGAAGTGCTCCCCTGACCACTTCCAGAGCCTGCCCAAGGTTTGCTTCCTGGGGTAATGTTTGGGCTGTGGACTCCCCACAGCCAACCCAAGATGCGGTGACTTGGGCTACAGGCAAGAACCACCCTCTATTCTGCCGTTACTGCCTTGGGCTGGGGTCCTGACTGGGGTCCCAGCCACCTCCAGACACGGAGAGGCCTGCTGCTGAGAGAGTGAGAGCAGAGAGTCTTTGGAAGTTTAACTGAGGAAGCCAGAGGTGAGAGAATGGAGGGGGCTCCATGTGGAGTCTAGTGCCGGGTGAGGGCATCAGATGAGCCATTCTCTGGGCTGTTTGACACACTTTTGGGTGGGCCCCCCCCATCACCTGTAGGGCGTTTTATACTTCACCAGGATTCTTTGGGAGATATGGAAGATGTTCGTTATTCCTCATTTCCACTAACTGTAAATGAAATTTAGGTTTGAGAACCGCCTAGAAAACTGTGTTCTTCCACCTAACGAAAATGATCTGTGGATATTTAAATGCACACATTCCCACTACACTCTTGCTTGCAGGTGTTTGCAGGGTTATTTCACTCCATTTCCATAGCAGCCCTCACTGGACAGCTAGTTATGTAATTACACAAACCTTCAGCTGAACAAAACTTTTGTCAATCCTGTCATCTGGAATTCAAGGGTGTGGGATAGTTTTGTCGTCAGCATAGAACATTCCTTAAGCTTCCATCTGGAAATCGCTCTCCACTGGGTTTTACTACGTCCTTGTTTCTGAGTGACCTTTCCTGGGGTACTATTTGTCTGGGCTTGTGAGTTTCATCATGGAATGGGACAATATCCAGTCTTGTTTTCTCCTGTCAGTGAATTGTGGCCCTGCTTCCCACTGCGAGGGGTCAGAGTGGGCCACGCCGGAGCTTCCATCTGGGGGTTCCTCTGTGCTGCTGGGGGGGGAGGGGCTTGGCTCCATTTGCAGAATTCCCCGCACATGCAGTTGTTCTGTATTCCTCTGTGTCCCCGTGTGGCTCCTAACCTCGAAACAGCAAAATACGTGCCAGGAGAGTCTTCTCCTGAACATTGGGAGCTGAGGAGCCCTGGGAGAGAGATTTTGACAGAGATGAACAAAAACATTACTTAGCACATGTATGAACAGGAGAAATGGAACGTGCTAAAACAGGGAACATGATGTCATCTGTTGTTAAGAAAACCATCATGGAGCAGATGGAGTTTCAGGACTTTCAGAACTACTAATGGGGAGGAGGAAATTGGGGAGTTTGGAGTGAGCTTTAGAATTATGCTCTGCCCGAGTCAAGGATGTTTATTGAACTGTACATTTGCTCCCTGCCTCATTCCGGTGAGGGATGGAGGCAACAATCAAGAGGACTTGCGTGCTTGCCTGTTAAAAAAGTCGGAGCCCTGATTAAGTGGAGTCACACTGTGGAGAGTGGAGAAGCCGACGTCACTGAGAAACAATGCAGAAAACAAGCATGTGCTTGTCACTCTTACGTGCCCAGAGATGGGCCAGAACCCACGGGTCCTCCCTAGGTCAGTGCATTTAACAGGCGTTGATCTAGCACCTCCTAAGAGGTCAGCAGCGCAAGCAAGGGCGCCAGGAAGAGGAGGAGATCACTGCTCTTCGATGGTTTCTCACGTAGATGGGGATCCCTGGCCCCGACACGGGAGAATCTACCCCAAACTCGGGCAGCGAGACTGAGTGGGGGCCACATGGCTGTCAGGGAGGCAGGCTCAGCATCCCACACCAAGGAGACCCTGTCGTGTAGAGGCTGAAGGACCGCAAATGCACTTTGAAGGGAGATGGGAAGTAGGAGAGAAAGAACCGTTTACGTGGAGCGGCTTGGAAGCATATGTTTTCCATTCAAGGAAGAAGCTCCCCGTGTTTGACGGCCGTGCAGCGGGGGCCCCTTGCTTTGCTTGTTAAACCATCGGAGGGTGAAAGGTTGTGCCTGACTTTACGCTGCTTCCTGACACTCTCCCCATAGTCTCATAGTTTCAAGTGGCTGCCACTTAGCCTGCTTTGCTCAGCCTTGTCTGTTCTGCTACCACCGCTGCCTAGCATGAGATGCCCCACCAGTCCTCTTCCCGACGGGGTGATTTTCATATGTTTTATGTGGGTAGAACCAGTCTAGGGACAGCATAAATCCTAACTCTGCTTCCAAGCAGCTGGACAGCCACAGGCAAATTCCATGGGTTCTCTCAGGTTTTCTTCTCTGTGACCCGAGTGTTTGTGCCCTTCATAGGGAAGGGGTGAGGATCAAATGAGACCTTCTGTGACGTTCCTGGCAGACGTATAATAGATGCTCGAGAAAACGTCCCCTCCCTCTCTGTCCCTCGCTTCATCCACCTGAGGGCTTCCTTCCCATCAGGGTGTTTCTGTGGGGACAGGAAGGAAATCCTAATTATGGCTTATCCTCTTCCCTGAATTGCTGACTAGGACAAAGAGTAGTTCAACTGTAAACCAGGTGGGTTTACGGTGGTTTGTACAGGGCAGGAGGCCGCCTCCACCCCCAGAAGACCTTCCCAAAGAAGAGAGGACCTGAAACCTATTTGTAGGTTTGCCCAGGGACCTTACTCCTTCCTACCTTTGTGGGTTGGGAAGCCGAAAATTGGAGCTGATCTCCCTTTCTTCCCTTTTGTCACTTTTTGTCCCCAAGCTGTCAGGCATTTAAAATCAGAACTGCTTTCTGGTGTTTGAAGCGCTGGTTCAGCAACAGCCTTACATTGACTAGCACTCTACAGTTTGCATCCAGTTATCATGCTAGAGGCTCAAGGCAGGCAAGTTTTATGATCCCTCTTTTCAGATGAGGAGCTGAGGTTGGGGTTGGCTTCAGCCCAGGAAAATAGTGGTCTTCCATTTGTTGTTGATGTTCGTGGTGTTTGTTGCACGTTTCAGAACCAAGAGCCGCTGAGAGAGGAAGACTCTGATTTCATCCTGACCGAGGGCGACCTCACCTTGACCTACGGGGACAGCACAGTGACTGCGAACGGCTCCTCAAGCTCCCACGCAGCCCCCACGAGCGCCGAGGAGGTGCTGGAACGAGACCTGGGAATGGGAGAGCAGAAGGTTTCCAGCCGGGGCACCCGCCTGGTGTTTCCCCTGGAGGATAACGCGTGACTCCCCGCCCCGAGCCCTGAGTGACGGGGTAGGCCCACTGGCGGGGTGAGGATGGCTGCGAGCTTGACGTGGGGCCTTGACTGAATGGAACTAAACACTTCTATTTTATTGGGGTCTGAAGATATCTTCACATTTAAAATTTAACCCAAGACGCAGCTAGTGGGGCTAAAGTGTCTCTAAATCAAGACAAATGCAGACCTATTCCCACTTTGTTCACATAGTAGTGCGCTGTTCAGAGTTAAACAAACAAACAAACTAATAGCATGCTTTAATGCTCTCTTCATTCATTCATCTGCGGATCTGAACAAGATGTGGCAGGGTGAAGAACTCCTGGGGGTTCTTCCCAGGAGACGCTTCATATCCAGACACAGAGATGCAGGTCTAGCTGGTTGTAGGAATAGCAAGGGGGGGAACAGGCTAGAAAAAGACCGTGAAGGAAGGCAGTTGAGATTGGACCTCCAAGGATTGTGAGAAGCTGGTGTTTAACGGGCCAGAAAACATGAAAAAGCAATTTGAGTGGAGGCTCCAGCAGCGAGGCTGCGTGACTGCACCCTCCTATCAGGATTCCTGCCCTTTTTGGCTACCTGTGTTTCCTCTAGACTGAAGGTTGGAAAATATGTCCATGAACATTTCAACATGGGGGAACGAATTCCAATTCCTTCTCTGGAAATCTCTATAAAGAAGAAGTTACTGAAATGTTTGAAACCAAAGGCAAAAGAGTGTTATACTGTTGTTTTTAATTAATCTGAGGACAGGAGAAACTGTTTAGAAACTGATGGTGATATCACTGCAAAAATCAGTCAGTTCTTGAAGGCTCCCATATGAGCTGACTGCCTGGAAAATGATTAATAGGACTGGGTTCTATTGTGGGTTTAGAAATAACACCACAATTTGTGGGGTGCCATTTTATCTAGGGAAGAGAAGGCAGTAAGAAGCCTAAGAGGGAACAAGCTAGTATTCGGAGGGAAGAAATCTCACTGCAAACAAAACTAACTGCAAAGAAAATACAAGATAGTATTCTTACGACTGAGTAGAATTCCAAACTTTGAGCTAATAAATACATGAGATTTCAGTGGCCAAATGGGGAATCAGAGGCAAGTCAATGAAAAGTTCAGCATTATTCACCTTGATGGAAGGTTCTGTCTACTATAAACAGATTAAGAATCCAGATGTCTTGACATTGAATGCCATGTAGAGAAGGGCCATTTTCTTGGTATCTGGGGAGGCTTGCACCAGCTTAATGTGTAAGTGTGCTTTAAAATTTAGGTTTTTAGTTTGGGTTCTTTGTGGATGAGCTGTTCCACCTGCCCGCACCTGCAGTAGGTGAAATACTGAGAGAACTCTTGGAAACCAAGTTTGAGATTCTCCCCATGTCTCTATGCTTCAGTGCTAGTATATTTGAAAACCCAATTTCTAAAAAATGCTTTCATAAAATGTGGGCATTTTTCTTATTATGGCAGACAAAATAGTGGCCCAGTTCAATCTAGGACACCCATAATGAAGTCAGTCATTTAATCTTCTTGACTCGCATTTTTAATGGTTAATTTTTAAATAAGACATTACTTGATACTTTGTTTTTGAATTGATAATTTGTGCAAACCAGGAAAATTTTATTATTAGGTTAAGCCATATGAAATTGCTGACACTCAACCATTTAAAAAAAATAGGGCAATTTCATATGGTTCAATATAATATAATTGAATCATTTTTATTCCCCTCTTTCCTTCGTATCTACACTAAAGTCCATTTTGATTTTATGGTCATCCATGGGCTTTGTCCTCTTCACTGCAAACATTTTATTCTAACCTACTTAAATATAAGTAAATGGAGATTTGCTAAGGCTAAAAGTTAGCTAGGTTTGTAATTATGTGGTTGGATTTTTTATTCAGTGGATCAGAGTGAATCACTGACCTGTCGTCCTAATTTTGGTTTGTAAGATGTGGAGATTAATCCTGACCTTACCAGGGGTCATGGGAAGTGAGTCCACTCATCAACGTGCTTCCACCTCTCAGAAGCATCATGCCTGTGCTGAGTGGCAGAAAAGTAGGCCTGAAATCACCTCACTCAAGGCTGAGTGTCTGTTGCCAGTCTGGCAGAAATCAGATCAAAACTGCTAAGTAATGGTGCATCCAGCTGAAGAAAAGTTCCCCTGAGAGAGTAATCCCAGGTCATCTTATAAACATGCTTGTTCTGGGTTAGGGGGATGACAGTTCAGTAGTCGAATGCTCTAGAGCACAGGTTCTCAACCCTGGCTGCACATTAGGATTACCTGGCCAGTTTTTAAAACTATTGATGCTAGGGCCCTACCCTCAGAGATTCAGATTCAGTAGGTTTGGGGTGGGGCCTGTCTGCCATGCTTTGTTCTAGATCCTCAAGGATTCTAATACACAGCTAGGGTTGAGAGCCTCTTGTCTAGAACTTGCAGTGGACCCTATTTGGAACCTTAAAGAATGGCCTAGCAATGAACGTTTTATTTTAGTTGTTAGTCATGTGGAACAAACAGTTGTTGATCGGTAATACAGACTGGGCAGCTGTGAGAGTTTCATGCTAATCTTTGCAGAAGTCAAGAATGTACCTCTTAAAGTGCAACCTAGGGCTTCCCTGGTGGTGCAGTGGTTGAGAGTCCGCCTGCCGATGCAGGGGACACGGGTTCATGCCCCGGTCCGGGAAGATCCCACATGCCCCGGAGCGGCTGGGCCCGTGAGCCATGGCCGCTGAGCCTGCGCGTCTGGAGCCTGTGCTCCGCAACGGGAGAGGCCACAACAGTGAGAGGCCCGCATACCACACACACACACACACACAAAAGTGCAACCTAAAAGGTCACTTTTGAAAACCTTAGAGCGTGAGAAGGAGAGATGGGCGACTTGAGTGTATGTTTGGCGGGGGGGGGGGATTAAAAACCTGTCATGTTTGCCCCCATCTGTGGGAAAAAAGGGGTTTTGTCTTAACTGAGCTGCAGACTAATCAAATGTGAAGGTTTCTGAGATGGTATCTTTGCAGTTTAACCTGAGATTATATTAATAGTCCCCATTGCAGTCAAGTGAACTTTCTTTCTCTTCACACTTTGCTTGTCCCCATGCCTGCATCCACGATGGACTCCTCAGGGTAAGGATGGGCCCATTTATTGCCTGAGCAGAGGCCCCGTATTAAGTGGAAAGTTGTGATCACTTTGCTGTCACGTGGGGGTGGTGTCGGTAGCAGGTAATTAAGGAGATGCAAACTTTTGTATAGCACCGACACAGGAAAGACAAAAACGCCTGCCATTCCTTTTCATACTCTTTTTGGGGACTACAAGGAGAACTGAACTAAAGAAGGAAATTTGGTATTTCTTCCTAGGAAACAGGTATAGGAAGGGCATATGTGATTAAGTGGACTCTGACCATCAGGACTCAGAGTGACCAGACAAAGCATTGATGCCCTGCAGCCCAAAATCACGCTGCGGCATCAAATGTTTCATCAAGCAAACAGCAAGGCGCTCTTTACGCCGTGTTCTCTAGACCTGAAAATGTCCTTCATGGTTCAGTTGACAAAATCTCTTTAGAAAACCTGAAAGAATGTTATCTCAGCTATCCGCGAACATTTCAGTCTCGGGCAAAGAAGTAATGGTTCTTTCCAAAACAGAAGTCTGTTTCACGCACACACCTCCCACCCCCCATCATAGCTCTCCCTTTCTATGTCCAGAGTGGAAGTTAATGTTATCATGTCAGCTATTTAATGTGAACAAAATGATTGCTAAATGTAGAAACACCGCTGATGCGCTCAGGGGAGGTTGCTGGCAGGGCAAACAAGCAACTCATCAGAGGGGAAAATCATCCGCTTGGAAACCTACCTTGGTACCCATTGCGAGTTCTAAGAGGTAGATCAGAAAGCTGATTTTCCCATCTGCTATAAAATGCAATCTGGACTGAGAGCATCTGGAAAGTCAGCTTTCTGATTCAGTAAGTATATGACTCCTTATTCCACTTCAGAAATGGGACACTTGACAGGTTTCGTGCCTGCTTTTTGATGTTGCTTCTGTAGGTGAATTAGTGTAGGAGCTAGTCTGTCAAATACAATAGACTGGTATCATTGAATTCTGATCTCTTCTGTTGTTTTTTTAAATGAGAATCTGGCTCACCAGTGTCAATTGCTGCGTTCTGATACAGTAAATTGAGGGCATCTAGTGGCCAAGAGTTAGAGTTTAGAAACGACCCACCTAAATGCTGCTTTCACCATGTGGATACCTCAAAAGACCTTCCCTCTTTCTAAAACCTAATAAGAACAATCTACAGAGAAATATTCTGGAAACCAATGCTAGTGTCTAACGAGGAAAAGCAAGTAGACTCTTTGACAATCCTTTCAAAACGAGACCTAGAAATAAACCATTTTTTTTCCAGTTCCAAGTTTCATAAGCAGAGTTTTTATAAATTAACAAACCCATCTTGTCAGCCAGTGCTAGCAGAAATTGTAAAGAGCAAAACCAAAGTTTTTGATGTCAGTTTTATTTTTGTAAGCAGGGTATAGTCTAACCATGGCCCACATGGCGCACACAGGCAGCCAGTTTTCTGCTACATGAACCTTGGAAAAGATGAGAAGGAAGGGCTGCCTGTTCTGCTGCCCTTTGTAAAGATGTGTACCAGACATGAGAGTGCTCGGGAGAGGGAGAGGTTACCTTCTCATCCTGATGGCCACCTTTTCAAATGGGTTCACAGAACTGCCACATGTCATGGTCAGCTCAACTCTTGGCCAGTGGAAAATTATCTGGGCCTGTATGTGTTGGGGGAACTCAGGTGGAAAAGGACTTGGAAACAGCATGAAGAACTCTACATCTGCTGTCTAAAGCACTTCAAAAAAGTTAAGATCCCAGTGTTACTGGGTGAGTATCTAGCTGCATGGACATTTGGGGGTTGACTTTAGTTGTGATTATTCCAGCTTTGGGCTTTGGAGAAGCAGTGGGATGATTTTCAGTCATGCGGGTGTTAAGTCTATGGATTTGGAATTTGTCCCTGAAATCACTCATTCGAAGTATGACTTCATGGTAGGGTCACCTCCTAGGTTTTTAATTTTTTACATAAAATACATCTGGTACTTCTTACTTAGGAAGTTTTACTATGTCTATTAAAATGATTAAATGGGAAGGCCACCAAGATTCATTTAATAGCTGAAAAGCAGTTTTTTAAATAGAATAGGATGAATTTAATTATGGGCTGATGTGACCTTCTGGGGAATTTTTTTATAGAGAGCTTACATACTGTAATTGGGGAAATTTTTGTCTTTTACTTCCATTCAACAGTAGCAAACTGGTGGCTTTATAAAATTAACATAGGATGTTATATAAACATGTTATATAAAATAATATTAAAGTATGTCTAACTGTGAAAAAGTGAAGACTTGGAGTTATCAGCAACCTTTATGTGCAATAAGAAAAACTGGAGTTAGGCCCCCAAAGTGCTCCCTTTCCCTAGCATTTTACTTAATGTTTGCCTTTGTGTATATGTTTAGATTGATATTATAAAGCTAGCTACATGTTTTCCTGCCCTTTACTGATATTTAACACATTTTTCTCAAAGCTTTTTTTTTTTAACAAAACTCAAAATAAAAAGATTAACTGGGTGAGCTCATCTTGCTTTGTATTTCTAAAAGTATTGTCCGTTAGTAGAAGAATGCAGTATGATCCTGTTCTTAGTCTGTTTCTTTCCCTCACAGAGAGGTTCTGTTCTGGGTGGAAGCTATTCCTCTCCAATTTCATTTAGAACAGAGATTGACAAATTACGGCAGCCCCTGGACCAAATCCAGCCTACTGCTTGTTTTTGTAAATAAAGTTTTATTGGCACACACTCCACTCACTCATTTGCATACTGTCTGTGACTGCTTTCACGCAGAGCTAAGGAGTTGTAACAGCAGTGAACAACTAGCTGCTCATAAAGCCTGAGCTATTTACTATCAGGGTCTTTACAGAAAAGTTTTTTGCTGACCCCTAATCGAGATGCTTGAAAATTTTTAGTTTTAAAATTAGATCTAAAAATCACAGCAACAGATTTTTTTTTTAGATGTTAAAAATGTGCCTTAGGATTAAAAGAAACACTTTAAACCTGGTCTCTGCCTGTGACGTCTCCTGGCCTGCAATCATCTTTAACAGGCTTTGAGTGTTGGCTAGTTGCTAAGATTATTGAGCTCGCTATAGTTTCCTTCATAGTCTTTGTGTTCTTTTGTATGTAGACTAGCTTCTCCCTAAACCATGCAATTGAACTACATCATAACAGAGCAAAACCAAATCTTGTCATTAACAGTGACTCCAGAGTCATTTAATAATATAATTTACAAAAACATCAGATAGAACAATTTAAAAGCAAAAATTTCTTTCAGTTCATTAGGGTTCTCCCACCCCAGGGAGAGAAATTACTTTTTAAAACTCCATTCAAGGGTCGGGGTGAGGGGAGCTATTTGAATTAGAGCTGGATGAGTCAGATTTTAAAAAATACCACCCAGACCTTTTATTTAATATTAAGTAATTTAATCAAGATACACAGGACTGCACTTGAACCTTATTCACATTGATGTTTTGTCCAGACACCTGCTGATGGGAAATGGTACCAAATCACGTCTCTTCTTTGTTCTGAGAACGCCTTGTTGACATGGCTCCAGCAGAGGCAGGGTCAGGCTGGGAACTAAAGCTCTTCCTATTTTATTGCCATAATTATCCACATTGCACTGTCACTTCCTTACTGGAAACTTCATTTCAACCAATGTGTCAGTCATTATTTAACAGCTCATAATATTCCTGCTCCGCAGAATAGCACAGCAGTTGGTACCAAGTCAAGCCCCAGTCTCTGACAGTGATAGACTGCCTCCACAGCATGGCTTCTCCAATGCTGGGACAACGTGCTGAGTGGCCTGGTTCGTGGTGACTGACCTGGAAGGGAAGGAACAAAGGATGTTTGAACTTCAGAACACAGAAATCCACGGAAAGCCTGTTGAACCTTGATGACATAAGGCCTCTTAAATATGAAACCTATACTCTTCCCTACCTAAGCTGCGTTATCCAATGCTATAGACCCATACAGAATCAGTATCTATCATTTCTGCTTGTGACCCAAGAGGTGTTTGGTGAGGATAAAGATGGGGGCACCTCTCTTAGTGTGACTGTGCTTTCTGCAGCTGCTGCTGTGGGGCGCCTGTTGAGAAGAAAACTTTCTGAGACCTGCTGGGTAGAGTGGGGTAAGGGCTGGGACTGAAGCTGTACCTTTAGGCACCGACCATATAACCATCCACCTTTCACTTGTGTACTGGTTCATATGTGCGAAATAAATCATGCCAACAACGATCAGCTGTTCTGTAAAACTGAGGCTGTATATAAGCAACGAGTCCAGCTTCCTACCTCTGTGGGATCTGGGCTTTTTCCATCTTCCATTAAAACACATTGCTGCATCACTTTATGGGAGCGGCAAAGGGTGAACTGACGATGTTCATGCTAGTTCTGCCACCAGTTTCTGGCTTTCTTGTGATCCTTCCTCTGATCCCGGATATGTGCCAAATTTGACATCATTTTCTAATGTAGTAAAACTTGATAGAACTACTGATGCAGCAGAGTTTGGGTAAGGAGCACTTTCAAGGTGATTAAAAATGTGCAATAAAGATTCACATTAAGCATTAGACAAGAACTGATTTCATAAATGCCTTGAGGCCTGTCTCATGACCTTTAGCATTCTGTTAGTACTGGTTATTTACATAAAGAAAGAGCCAGCATGTCAAATTTCAGTTGAATTTAGTTTAATAAAAACCAATTTCCAGACAGGCTGACTGTGGTTCCAGGTAAGGTAGAATAGATGCATTGCTCCTTATTCCTCCCACAAAGTGTAACTAAAATTCCCAAATATATTTATAAGATGAAGATAAGACTCTGAAGGATAGGAAAAACAAGCTGGACTGACTAGGGACCTTGGGAGTTGAGGAACAACACAGGTGTGAGTTGCCTGGGTTTTCTTTTTGCCTCCTCAATATCCTAGGACGGGTGCTGAAGAATCCAGCAGGCCAGAAATACCAATGGCCATAGACCATAAAAGCCCCATGAAAAGCCTGTTATCTCTAGCCAAAGGGCAGGGAAAGGGTCAGCCTAGAAAGAACCCAAGCACCTCAAAAAAAAAATCCCCCCTCCTGTCAGCAGAGGCCTAGGGGAAGCCAGGGCTTCTGGACTACCACCCCCACCTGGCAATAACCAGGTGATGCACCCCTTCTTCTACCAGCACATTGTCAGTGGAGGCCTGCTAAAATAAATAAAATTCAGAGATTCATAATATATGTTCAAATGTATGCCAAAGGTTTAGGATACAATAAAAAAAAATCACTTGTCAAACCAAGAACCAGGGAGATTTTGACTTGAATGAGAGAAGACACCTGACAGATGCCAACACTGAAACAACACAGATACTGAAATTATCCAAGAAGGATTTTAAGCTACCATCGTAAAAATACTTCAATTAGCAGTTACACACTTGAAGCAAAAAAAAAAAAATTCCTGGCAAAGAAATATAATACAAAAACGAAAGAGGAACCAAATGGAAAATTTAGAACTGTAAAATACAATAACCAAAAATTTAAAAGCTCACTGGATGGGCCAAATTGCAGAATACAGATGACAGTAAAGAATTAGTGAGTCTGAAAATATAACTATAGAAATTACCCAATCTGAACAAAAGAGAGAAAGTAGAGTGAAAAAAAGATGAACAGGGCATCAGGGACCTGTGGTACTACAATAAATGATCTAGTGTTCATTTTTTTAAATCAGAGTTCCAGAAAGAGGGGATAGCGATTGAGGCTGAAAAAGTACTTGAATAAATACGGCTAAAAATTTCCCACATTTGGCAAAAGACCTACAGATTCAAGAGGTTGGGTGAACCCCAACAAAACCCCAAAGAAATCTACACCAAGATACAGCATAATCAAATTTCGGGAAAGTAAAGACAAATAAAAAATCTTGAAAGCAACTAGAGAGAAATGATGCATTACTTATGGAAATAATGATTTGAATGTCAGTGGATTTCATATCTGAAACCATGGAGGCTAGAAGGAAGTGGCATGACATTTTTCAAGAGCTGAAAGAAAATAACTGTCAACTCAGACTTCTATATTCCATGATAATATCCTTCAGGAATGAATGTGAAATAAAGACATTCTCAGATGAAGGAAACTAAGAGAATTTATTGCCAATAGAACTGCTGTAAAAGAACTGCTAAAGGAAGTTTTTCCAGCAGAAAAGAAAGGATAAAAGAAGGAAACTTGAAACATCATGAAGAATGAACAGAAAGGATAAAATAGAAGTAAATTTAATAGACTATTCTCTTGAGTTTAAAAAATTATGTTTGACAGTTGAGGCAAAAATTATAACATTGTATGATGTAGTTCTCAATATACAGAGAGAAAATATTATAAGAGAATTATAAAGGGCACAGGATAATGGAACCTAAATGGACATAAAGTTTCTACACTTCACTTGAGGTGGTAGTAAAATGTTGAGACCAGTAGGCTGTGACTAGTTACATACGTGTAACCTAAAGAAGCCACTTTTTTGTGCAGCAAAGAAAACCATAAACAAAACGAGAAGACAGCCAACAGAATGGAAGAAAATATTCGCTAATGATGCAACCAACAAGGGATTAATTTCCAAAATATACAAACAGCTCATACAGCTCAATATCAAAAAAAAAAAACCCAATCAAAAAAGGGGCTGAAGATCTAAATGGACATTTCTCCAAAGAAGACATACAGTGGCCAACAGGCACATGAAAAAATGTTCAACATTGCTAATTATTAGAGAAATGCAAATCAAAACTACAATGAGGTATCACCTCACTCTGGTCAGAATGGCCATCATCAAAAAGTCTACAAATAAATGCTGGAGAGGGTGTGGAGGAAAAGGAACCCTCCTACCCTGTTGGTAGGAATGTAAATTGGTACAGCGACTACGTGGAACAGTAGGGAGGTTCCTTAAACTAAAAATAGAACTACCATATGACCCAGCAATTCCACTACTGGGCATATACCCAGAGAAAACCATAATTCAAAAAGACACATGCACCCCAATGTTCATTGTAGCACTATTTACAATAGCCAGGACATGGAAGCAACCTAAATGTCCATCGACAGAGGAATGCATAAATAAGATGTGGTACATATATACAATGGAATATTACTCAGCCATAAAAAGAAATGAAATTTGAGCTATTTGTAGTGAGGTGGATGGACCTAGAGTCTGTACAGAGTGAAGTAAGTCAGAAAGAGAAAAACAAAATACTGTATGCTAACACGTATATATGGAATCTAAAAAGAAAAAAAAATGGTTCTGAAGAACACAGGGGCAGGACAGGAATAAAGACACAGACGTAGAGAATGGACTTGAGGACATGGGGAGGGGGCAGGGTAAGCTGGGACGAAGTGAGAGAGTGGCATGGACTTATATACACTACCAAATGTAAAATAGCTACTGGGAAGCAGTCGCATAGCACAGGGAGATCAGCTGGGTGCTTTGTGACCACTTAGAGGGGTGGGATAGGGAGGGTGGGAGGGAGACGCAAGAGGGAGGAGATATGGGGATATATGTATATATATATAGCTGATTCACTTTGTTATAAAGCAGAAACTAACACACCATTGTAAAGCAATTATACTCCAATAAAGATGTTTAAAAAATCTACGTAAACCGACATCTAACCTCATTATTTATGGTGAAAGACTGAATACTTCCCCCTTAAGATCAGGAAGAACACAAAGGTGTCTGCACTTACCATTCTTATTCAACATAGTGCTAGAAGTTCTAGCCAATGAAATAAGGCAAGAAAAAGAAAAGCCATATTGATTGGAAAGAAAGAAAGAAAACAGTCCTTATTTGTGTTTATATGATTATGTACATAGAAAATCCCAAGGAATACAAAACAAACTCCTAGAACTAATAAGTGAATTCAGCAGATTTGCAGGTACAAGATCAATATTTAAAAATCAACTTTATATATACTAGAAATGAACATCTTAAAACCAAATTTAAAAACTCATGCTATTTATGATCGCTCAAATTAAATACTTAGGTATAAATCTAACAAAACAATAAAGGACCTGTATGCCAAAAACTACAAAACACCAATAAAAGAAATCAAACAATCTAAATCAATAGAGAGAAATAACTATGTTCATGGATTGGAAGACTCAAGTAAAGATGTCATTTTTTTCCCCAAATTGATTTATAGTTTTAACAATATTCCTACCAAATTCTATCAATGCCTTTTATACATACAGAGAAGCTTATTCTAAAATTTATATGGAAAGGCAAAAAAACTAGAATAGCTAAAACCTTTCTGGAAAAGAATAGAGTAGGAATAGTCACTCTATTCAATATTAAGCTACATCTAACGACATTAATCACAACAGTGTGATACTGGTGAGGGACAGGCAGTTCTTAGACATGACATCAAATGCACAATCTACAAAAGAAAAAATGATAAATCGGATTTCATCAAAATTTTAAAACTTCTGCTCTGCCAAAGATCTTGTTAGGATGAAAAGACAAGATACAGTCTGAGAGAAAATATCTGCAACCACATATCTGACAAAGGGCTTTTATCTAGAATATACCAATCACTCTCAAAATTCAAGAGTAAAAACCAATCCAGTTAGTAAATGGGCAAAACACCTGAACCAACATTTCACCAAAGGGGAGATATGGATGGTAAATAAGCACACAAAAAGATGTTCAACATCACTAGCCACTAGGAAAATGCAAATGAGTACAATAACATACCACTTCATACCTATTAGGACAGCTAAGATACAACATAGCAACAATACCAAATGCTGGCAAGGCTGCACAGAAATTTCTCTCTCATACATTGCTGGTGGGAATGTAAAATGGTACAGCCACCCTGAAAAACAGTTTGGTAGTTTCTTATAAAACTAAACATAATATACCACACAAACCAGCAATTCCACTCCTGGGCATTCATCTCAGAGAAATGAAATTTTACATCCACACAAAAACCTATACCCAAATATGCATTGCAGCTTTATTTGTAATAGTCCAAAACTGGAAACAATCCGAATGCCCTTCAAATGCGTTAATGGTTAAACAAATTGTGGTACATCCATACCATGGAAAACTACTCAGCAATGAAAAGGAATGAATTATTGATACATGCAACAACCTGGATGGATATCCAGAGAATTACGCTCAATGAAAACAGACAATCTCAAAAGGTTATATATTGTATGATTCCATTTGTATAACAATCTTGAAATAACACAATTACAGAGATGGGGTACAGATTAGTGTTTGCCAGGGAAAGGGGTGGGATGAGGTAGGGTATGTGACTATAAAGGGATAGCACAAGAGTTTCTTTTTGCTGATGGAACAGTTCTGTATCTTGATTGTGGTGATGTTTACATATATGTGATAAAATCACACAGATCTATGCACACACATACACACAAAATGAGTGCACGTAAAAACTTAAAAACTGAATAAGGCCTGTAGATTGTACCAATGTCAATTTCATGGTGTTGATATTGATCTATGTGTAAGATGTGTAACATGTTACCTTTGGGAGAAGCTGGGTGAAGGGTACACTGGACCTCTGTACTATTTTTGCAACCTCCCATGAGTCTATAGTTATTTCAAAATAAAAAGTTTTCCTCTGTCACTCTTTCTTTGTACAATGCATTCAGCTCTCCATTTGGGTCATTTTAAAGACTGAGAACACTTGGCAGTAACTCAGGGTGGCTTTCTGTCAAAAACTAACCAAGTGCTAAATGTTGCCTGATCGTATCCCATGTCCTGACAGATGTTTATGGAGATACTATCAGCCCAACCTGTGGACCCATAAGCACTCTTTAAGTCCTTTTATTAAAAACCTTCTTTAAAAAATTTTTAAAAATCTACCTGAAAAGCTGCTTTTTGTAAGTCCAAATTTTCTTTTTATCAAATCACCCAGCAGTACAAGGTGGGAGGAGAGGAGAAACAGGTGCCCTCAAAGATCTATTACTGCCTCTGGGGTATTTGAAGAACAATTCTGAAGTCCTGCTAAGCCGGGCTGGGCCCAGGCAGCAACCCCACAAGGCCCTTTCTTCACATCAGAAATGGATTCCTGTTCTTCTGGTTTGGTCTCAGTTCCTGAATGTCACCGCACCAGGGCAGGGATGCTCAAATACCTTCCAGTTCTCACTTCACCTCCAAGTAGACCCTACAAAAACTATCAGTTAATTTCCTCCCATTTTAATTACTTTTGGTTGTGTTTAAAACACTAACATGTCCATGAATTCTTAGTGTGATGATCCCCCAAATTCTTCAGCTCCTTAGATATAGGATTAAGAATTTAATTAACTCCAGACCCCACTCTTCTTAATACTATGGGGCCTAATTCATTTGGAGCAATGAAGTATTCAAGTTTGCATGCATAGTTTAAAATTGAACGCTCAGGTTATCAGCCAGCTACAGTTACCAAGTAGCCAGCTTTGCCCTTTTACAACTGCTAGATGTTTAACAATGTAGAAGTAAATTTTAAGCTACTAAACTTCTTGGTTAAAATTGTTTCCACTTGTCCAGCGTCTGGGGAGAATGACTACTGCCTGAACCACCTGTAATGGTGTAGACCCTTCTGGTCATTCTGAAGTCAAAACTATTTCAAGACCTATCCTGTATGATAATAGAGAATAGATAATTTTAAAAACTGTCTTGGTGCAATTAATTTCCAGAATTACAGAGATTTCTGTATATTGTTTTGTGAAGCATGTATAAAAGACTTTTTTTTAATATGTGGCTTTGAAGTGTGAAGTCATTCCTTAATGGCTTAATTAATACTCAAATTAATTCACTTGCACTTTTAAAAAATGGATTGTTTACTTAAAGATTCAAAGTCATACTCCCATGAGTTGGGTGTATTTTATCTCCTTTGCTACAGTTCCCCTGAGTACTTAAATGACCAGCCGGGCCCTAATTGCAGCTGGTTGACCTACTAATAGCCTCATTGCCATCAAAGAGAAACGTCATTCCAGGCGGAATAACCCAGGAAGACACACTCTTAGCATTTTAATCAAACTTTTTTCAACGTTTGAAGCTGGGATGGGGGAGGAGGAAGAATCAACTTCCTGCCGGCTTTCAAGGTTGAGAACAGAAGATTCGGCCAAATGAACTTGCCTCTTTCAGTGGCCTTCCTGGCCGGTTTCAAGTCAGATACCGATCCCTGGGCGTCCCTGGTGGCTCTGCGAACCGGCATGGGCACCTCCCTCCCCTCCTTGAATTGCACTTGTAGATTTCTACTAGACCCTCTTTCCTTCCAGTTTTCTTGGTTTCACCTGTCCCTGCGCACACACTTGTGCCAGGTGAGGTGCCCCAGGTTCTCCACCAGAAGCCACTTCACAGATGCTAAAAGTTGGTGCAGGGACCTGGCATTTTGGCTGCCGGAGCTGAGGTTTCCGGGTATTCAGTGGGTCCCGTTATCATGGGGGGATTACTTTCCAGCCTATTGTAACAGCCTTCCTCTCAGACCCGCTGCAGAACAAATGGGCCGAGGACAGGCATTAGCCTCCTTTTCAAGGGCGACGTGTTTTTTGTGTGGGGGGGGTCATCTCCCAATATCCTACTCTGGAACATCCCCTTGTGAGTGATGTTACCATCTAAGTTTATGTTAACCTTGGTTAAGCTTTCTTCACCTTCCTGTTTTCACCTCAAATTAGTGAAATGCAGTGCCAAGGAAAACGGAAATAACTGACAAAGTTTGTGACAATAGAGCCATTAAGTTGTCTTTTTTTTTTTTTAAGGGAGCTGCCTAGGGATAATGTTAAAATAATACTTGAAATACCAGAAATGTCAAAGTGCAAGCGTTCCCTCCCTGTGACTCTAAAGCAAAATGGAACAGGAAATATGGAGTTTGCTAATACAACCACACCCCCCAAATAGCCTAGAAATGTACTTGAAGCAGCATACATGTTATAAATCATTTCCAGACTTTGAATCTGAAAAATTAAGTAGCAGTGGCAGGGGGCACCAGTATCTTTGCATTAGTCAATACTAGTTTCAGTCCTATTTAATACATGAAACAACTCTCCCTTTTGAAAACAGAGGCTGAGTTTAAAAGAAAAATAAGGGACTTCCCTGGCCGTCCAGTGGTTAAGACTTCGCCTTTCAATGCAGGGCGTGTGGGTTCGATCCCTGGTCCGGGAGCTAAGATCCCACGTGCCTTGCCGCCCAGAAACGAAAACATAAAACAGAAGCAATATTGTTACAAATTTAATAAAGACTTTAAAAATGGTCCACATTCAAAGAAATCTTTAAAAAAAAAACCCACTAACAAACAAAACTCTTGCCTGGGGAGTAAAGGGGGAAACTAGGGGAGAAGCCACTTGCCTGACCCTGGGCAGCCCATGTCCAGAGTTGAGCTGCATCTCCATCCCTCCCTGCCTCCAGTGGGAGAAGAGGACTCACTTCTCTGCTCCGGAATTCAGAATAAAACCTCATTCCATGGGACTCATTAGTCAAGACCCAGAGTCAGCCAGTGCAAAAACGGAATGGCCATTACATTTCCCCAACAGAAGAGAATAAAATAATAACACGTTTCCAATTTTATCATACCCACCCCCAGCTAAAACTTTCCTAAATTTTTGAGCTCACTTCAGAACAAAAGGAATGCGCTCCAAACCAGTGTTAATAAAACTTGGAAAGACGTGAGTTTGGCGAGTTGACTTTTGTTTTTTCCTTTCATTGAGCTGCTCCAAGATACAATTTTAATTGGTGTACCTACTTGCTTTTGTGAGTAAAGTCGTTCCCAACTCAAATAAAGGAACGGAGTCAGTATTTTATAATATATATTTGACCGCCCACTTGTAGATGTTTGCCATCTACCAAGTGGGGTTGGCAGAGGTTACTGAGGGCACAGGGTTGGGAAGCTTGGACCTACCATTCAGGCAGCCCTTTGGCCTCTACAGGGGGCCAAATGGAGTGGGGGGGCACTAGGGCCACTCCCGATCAGCTTCAGGATTCACAGGTTAGGATGGCTAGTCAGGTTACAGAGTTTGTGTGTCACCCCAAGTCTAGCCCATCACTTCTGGTTCTCTCTCCCTGCGGAGCGAGGCACTGTGTCTGTGCCACCCTTTCCTAGCACTGTGCACAGTCTGGCAGGGATGAAATGGCCCCATGGCCAAGAGCAGGTTCACGTTCTCACAGGAAACTGGCGAGCCGTACACCAGTCTTCTCCTGGGCCTGTAGGATTGCCAGAGATTGCCATACTTAGGAGCAGGACATGGATTTTTCCTGAGCTCAGAATGATTTCTCCTTCTCTTTGACTGCTGAGAAATAAAAATAAATCTAAAAGGCATTCGATAATGCTGGGAGTTTTGTTGGTCTTCGGTAGGGCTGTGTGTTTATTTTTAGCCAACCATCTCCTTTTTGTAAAATAGTCTCCTTGGCAATTCCCAGCTGGGGGGATGGGGTGGGGGAGGGGAGTGCACAGAAAGGCAACAAAGTTTAACTTTTTTGTTGTTTGCAGAACCTGAAAAATGTATTGTTTTCCCTTCTCACATCCCTGTTAGCAATATCCTTTATTACAGGAAGAGACAGCATCTATTTTATTGCTTCTAAAATCTGTATATTTAACATACGCCAGCTCTAGGCTGTTTGAAAGGAAGTCCTATTTTTAAAACATTATCTTGGTTTTAGTATTTTTGGCTTACTGTTCCCATAAGCTCTCCGAGGCAGTAATGAGTCCTTTTTGGTAATGTCTGGTCTCAGTCATGGGGAAAGTGACCCTCAAAGCCCTGGGACATTTTTTCCTTGATGATCACTTGATCTGTATGTATGTCAGGACTGCTTCAGCCAGCCTCCCAGTTGTGCTGTTCCTAACTTTCCCCAGTTCATCATCTTTACAAAAGAACTCAGAGTCTCGAGTCCCCACCCGCTCCCCATAGTTTACAAACGCTTCTGTAATGTTCTACTTCAGCCTTTCAGTTAGGCTGCTTTCTGTTTCCAGCCTGCTGGTTACTGTGACCAAACCGTCTTAATCACACAAGATTAATCTGTCCAAGCTGGCCCTCTAAGCGATTGGATTTCACATTCTCACAACTCTCCCTGTGCCTTCGGGGCTCCTTCTAACACCTCTGCCTGAAGGTAACACTTAAAAGAAAGGGCTTCCATTCCACGAGTGAAAAACACAAGAGCTATTTGTAATGAGGTGGATAGACCTAGAGTCTGTCATACAGAGTGAAGTAAGTCAGAAAGAGAAAGACAAATACCGTATGCTAACACATATATATGGAATTTAAGGGAAAAAAATGTCATGAAGAACCTAGGGGTAAGACAGGAATAAAGACACAGACCTACTAGAGAATGGACTTGAGGATACGGGGAGGGGGAAGGGTAAGCTGTGACAAAGCGAGAGAGTGGCATGGACATATATACACTACCAAATGTAAGGTAGATAGCTAGTGGGAAGCAGCCGCATAGCACAGGGAAATCAGCTCGGTGCTTTGTGACCGCCTGGAGGGGTGGGATAGGGAGGGTGGGAGGGAGGGAGACGCAAGAGGGAAGAGGTATGGGGATATATGTATATGTATAACTGATTCACTTTGTTATAAAGCAGAAACTAACACACAATTGTAAAGCAATTATACTCTAATAAAGATGTAAAAAAAATAATGATGACAAAAAAAAAAAGAAAAAAGAAGAACACAAGTCTACCTCAGTGGCTATTTTTAGAATGTGACTCTACAGCCAAGCCCCCTGCTGCATCCATTTCAGGGGAGGAGAAATTTGCTCACTGTGGTCATCATTGAAGTCAAACGTGGTGGTCGTCTTCCACCGCCCCTTAACCCCCCAGATTTCAAAACATTCACTGCCAGCTGCCGTTCCAATGTCTTCTCAGCATCCAGTGGACTGACGGCCTCTGGCTTGGTGCCTGTGGGCTGGGGCAGAGCTGAAGGCTTCCCATTCCCATGCAGACATCACTGAGCTCAGCAACTTTGCTCCGACTGAAACTGCTTCCTGTTCAACTCCCCAGTAGTTCTCCACTTCCCTGTGTTCTTGAACTTGGGCCAGAGCTGTTTCTTAGTCCCTACTGTTCTTATTTTATACTGCACCTGAGCAGAAATGGTTCTTTCAATAGAGCAAGTTCCTCAGGTTCCATTACAAAGTGAGAGGATGAGGGGCCAGGCTTTTTTTAAGTTTCAGTCTTTTCTGTACTGTTTGGACTGAGGAATTTTAAGCCAGCTGCTTATAAATGTTTTTTAAAAGCATCACTCCCAATTATTTATATTACATTAATATTCATGGGAAACAAATCCCTGCCCAGACTAAAAAAGCCTCTTTGAAAATCCTCTGAATCCTGCCTCAACAACTGCAAATGGGCACTTCTGCCTTCCACCTCCCCGCCCCCACCAATAAAGAGGGCTCTCAGGAGTAGAGAGAAAATGTAGAGTTCAACCTCATTTAAAATCAGCCTCAGTTCCCCACTGATAGTGTCCCGAAATAGCTGAAGTTCAAGTCACTAGGTACAATCCCCTGCAGCAGTAGCAGGAGAAGTTCAGCTTAATAAGAAGCTTGCTACAACCTGATGTCCTGTGTAAGTGTGGTTTTATAAAGGGATGATCACTTTGATTTCAAGATGTGTCCAGTCCTTCAAAAGAACCACAGAAGTGACACTTTGCAAACCCAGGTGCGTCGAAGAAGGACTAAGGAATGAATTTCATCTTGGCATCTGGTTATCACAACCTGAGGTGGGAGGCATTTATTCACCGCCTGAGATGAACTGTAGGGTCAGAGAGGGCCAGGGCGCTGGGAGAAAGGGTTTTCCACCTATCACACTAGCCATGCTGAAAAAATAAATAGATAAAATGCTTGTTGTTGAAAGTCTAGGAAGCGGACACTCCAAGAAACAGCTGGTGGGGGCAGATGTTGGTGCAACGTTGAACAACTTAACCTCTCAAAATGTAAAAAAGCCTGTATACCTTTTACTCTATACCATCACCCTACTACAGAAATTTTTCTTACAGATGTACTTACATGTATGCAAAAGATGCTATTAAAAATGCAGCAATGAAATGTTGGGACTAGGAACTGGTTAAATATGTTACAATACATTCCTACAATGAAATACTAGACAGTCACTGAAAAGAAGATATAGGAACTTTTCGTCATTTTAGGTTTCATTAGTTTTATCTCTGTAACCTTTAAATCATACCTCACAAATTAGCTTTTGTCACAAGTGGATTTAGAGAAAGCAGAGGACTCGAGTTCACTATTTTCTGAAACACTGACACAAAAAAGGAAAGGGAAGAATTACTTAGAAAAGATTCTTCACAAAAGGCCCTCAGAAAAATCCCTAAACAAAAGTGAAATACTTAATCATTAAGTTTAATGCTAATCGGTAAAGGATTTTAAATCAATTCGCTGGCATTAAGTTTCTTGTTTAAGCCCACAAATCTTTCTCTAAACATTACTGACCCTTTGCCAAAGGATAAATGGATGAACTGAGCAGTACCTTATGACACAGCTAGCTGTGGGAACATTCTATAAAAAATGGAAAATAATTTTGTAAGAACATGATGGCAACAATCAGCAGCCAATATTCTCAGAGTTTCCAATTACCAAAAGCATATACAATTTTAGTCTAGAAAAGTAAGTCAATTTTATAAAATTAAGCTTTTTAGATTGAAAAGCATGCCGCTTTAGGGAATTCCCCGGTGGTCCAGTGGTTAGGACTCTGCGCTTCCACTGCAGGGGGCCCAGGTTCGATCCTCGGTGGGGAAACTAAGATTCTGCAAGCCGTGCAGCCAAAAAAAAAAGCATCCCACTTTAACTGGCACAAAGATACTGAAAACTAGTCCCTAAAATTCTCACTAAACAATTTATAGAACGAAAAACATGCCCTTATAGTTATTAAATGTAGTCAGTATTGGGACTTTTCAAAAACAGGTGATAGGGCTTCCCTGGCAGCACAGTGTTTGGGAGTCCGCCTGCCAATGTAGGGGACACGGGTTCGAGCCCTGGTCTGGGAAGATCCCACATGCCGAGGAGCAATGAAGCCCGTGCACCACAACTACTGAGCCTGCGTTCTCGAGCCCACGAGCCACAACTACTGAAGCCCGCGGGCCTAGAGCTTGTGCTCCGCAACAAGAGAAGCCACCGCAACAAGAAGCCCGCGCACCTAACGAAAAGTAGACCCCCGCTCGCCGCAACTAGAGAAAGCCCGCGCGCAGCAACAAAGACCCAACTTAGCCAAAAATAAATAAATTTATTTATTTACTTATTAAAAAAAAAACAGGTGATATACGTGCCCTCAGCTGCTGGCCAGGGACTGGTAGATGGGTGGCTGAGAGCGGTGAACGTGCCCCATGGCCATGTTCTCTCCATAGCACAACTTCAAGTACTTATCCAAGATAGTGATTACCTCATCATTTAGAATCTGGGACTTGCGAATTCGAATTCTCTCCACCATCTTCCTCAAAGGCACGGTTTTCATAAACTCATCTTTGCCATCATGTTTCTGGACTTTAAGTAGATGACAGCAGAAATCCAGGACAACAAAGTGCCCCTCCCTGTCACCCAAGAATTGTGGGAATGTGAATTGGTGCAGCCACTACGGAAGATGGGATGGAAGCGCCTCAAAAAGTTAAACATAGAGCCATCATATGATCTAGCGATTCCACTGCTGGGTATTTACCCAACGGAAATGAAAACACTAACTCAAAAAGATATCTGTACCCCCATGGTCACTGCAGCATTATTTACAATAGCCAAGATATGGAAATGCCCTATGTGTTCATCAGTGGATGAATGGATAAAGCAAATGTGGTATATACGTGTACAAGGGACTATTATCAGCCATAAAAAAGAATGAAATATCACCACTTGTGACAACATGGATGGACCTTGAGGACATTATGCTAAGTGAAATAAGTCAGAAAGAGAAAGACAAATACTGTATGCTGTCACTTATATGTGGAATCTAGCCCTCCGCCTCCCACCCCAAAACCCATGAACTTGCAGATGCAAAGAACAGACTGGTAGTTGCCAGAGGCACTGGGTGAAGGGGTCAAAAGGTATAAAATCCCAGGTATAAAATAAATACGTCAGGGATATGTAATATACAGCATGGTGACTACAGTTAATAATGCTGTGTGTGTGTGTGTATTATTATTTTTTTTTGGCCGTGCCACACGGCTTGTGGGATCTCAGTTCCTCAACCAGGGATCAAACCCGGGCCCTCAGCAGTGAGAGCACAGAGTCCTAACCACTGGACCGCCAGGGAATTCCCATATATTTTAAAGTTATTAAGAAAGTGGATCTTAAAATTTCTCATCATAAGGAAAAAAACTACATAACTTTGTGTGGTGATGGATAGTAACTAGACTAACTGTGGAGATCTACTGCAATATATACAAAGAGTGAACCATTATGTTGTACACCTGAAACTAATATAATGTTATGTCAGATCTCAATTTTTAAATTTTAAGGAATTAAAAATAAAAAGATTTAAGTACAAAAAGCCTACATACTTCTGTTTGAATTTGCATAAAATATTTCTAGACATATATCACAAGAAACGTAGTGGTTACTTCTATGAAGTGAGCCTGGCAGGTATTTTATATCCTCCTAAACTGTTGAACTCTTTTTTCGCCACGTGCTTATATTATTCCTAAAAAATTTTTAACACTAGTTTCAAAATAGAGAGCACCTGATTTTAATCCTCTGGCTGTGTTATCCTTAGCAATTACCCAACCTCTCTGAGCTTGTTTCACCATCCATACAATGGGGATACTATGTACCTCATAAAGCTAAGATGAGGACTAACTCGGACAACATGCACTAAGCTAGTAACACAGTACACAAAATAGGCACTCGATAAATGTCACACACACCCCCATTTAGTGCCAAGAAAACTCGTAAATCCTCTTAATTCAACCTCGTCTTCTTATTGGTAGAACACTAAAGCCAAAATGGTTTAGGGACTTGCCAAGGTCAATCATGTAGTAACCAGGAAAGCCAGGCTCTGATGCCTGGGTTCCTGTCCCCTAATATAAAAACTGATTTCATATGAGCCAAGGAATGACTCTGCTACTACTCTATGGCCACACCTCAGTTCGCAGGACCAGCCTCCTCGCCCGCTTCACTCACCACATTTGATGAGCCGTGATTTTTCCTAAACACTAAATCCACCATCAACTGAGGGGGTCCTGCCTGGGAAGGCAGCCCCAAGGGGGAGCTCCAAGAATGTCTTGGTCAAAGGCAGCACTAACCTCACGAAGGGGCAATAATAATTTGGCTGTGGTTGTGTTTTTTAAAATTGCTCGCGCCTTACTGCATCCCTGCCACTCAAGTACCTATCTATATGTACACACACACACACACACACACACACCATCCTAACTTCTAGCCCTCTGGCTCGAACACAGTGCCTACATTAATTTACAATTAGGATTTTTTTTAACATCTTTATTGGAGTATAATTGCTTTACAATGGTGTGTTAGTTTCTGCTTTATAACAAAGTGAATCAACTATACATATACATACATCCCCATATCCCCTCCCTCTTGCGTCTCCCTCCCACCCACCCTATTCCACCCCTCTAGGTGGTCACAAAGCACCTGGGCTGATCTCCCTGTGCTATGCGGCTCCTTCCCACTAGCTATCTATTTTACATTTGGTAGTGTATATATGTCCATGCCACTCTCTCACTTTGTCCCACCTTACCCTTCCCCCTCCCCGTGTCCTCAAGTCCATTCTCTACATCTGTGTCTTTATTCCTGTACTGCCCCTACATTCTTCAGAACCATTTTTTTAGATTCCAAATATATGTGTTAGCATACGGTATTTGTTTTTCCCTTTCTGACTTACTTCACTCTGTATGAGTCTCTACGTCCATCCACCTCGCTACAAATGACACAAATTTCGTTTCTTTTTATAGCTGAGTAATATTCCATTGTATATATGTGCCACATCTTCTTTATCTATTCATCTCTCAATGGACACTTAGGTTGCTTCCATGACCTGGCTATTGTAAACAGAGCTGCAATGAACATTGTGGTACATGACTCTTTTTGAATTATGGTTTTCTCAGGGTATATGCCCAGTAGTGGGATTGCTGGGTCGTATGGTAGTTCTATTTGTAGTTTTTTAAGGAACCTCCATACTGTTCTCCATAGTGGCTGTATCAATTTACATTCCCACCAACGGTGCAAGAGTGTTCCCTTTTCTCCACACCCTCTCCAGCATTTATTGTTTCTAGATTTTTTGATGATGGCCATTCTGACTGGTGTGAGATGACACCTCACTGTAGTTTTGATTTGCATTTCTCTAATGATTAGTGATGTTGAGCATTCTTTCATGTGTTTGTTGGCAATCTGTATATCTTCTTTGGAGAAATGTCTATTTAGGTCTTCTGCCCATTTTTGGATTGGGTTGTTTGGTTTTTTTGATATTGAGCTGCATAAGCTGCTTGCAAGTTTTGAAGATTAATCCTTTGTCAGTTGCTTCATTTGCAAATATTTTCTCCCATTCTGAGGGTTGTCTTTTCGTCTTGTTTATGCTTTCCTTTGCTGTGCGAAAGCTTTGAAGTTTCATTAGGTCCCATTTGTTTATTTTTCTTTTTATTTCCATTTCTCTAGGAGGTGGGTCAAAAAGGATCTTGCTGTGATTTATGTCATAGAGTGTTCTGCCTATGTTTTCCTCCAAGAGTTGGATAGTGTCTGGCCTTACATTTAGGTCTTTAATCCATTTTGAGTTTATTTTTGTGCATGGTGTTAGGGAGTGTTCTAGCTTCATTCTTTTACTACAATTAGGGATTTGAACAAATTTTGTTGAATGAGAAATTCTAGGTAGGAACAATGTTTAACAAATGCCTATTCTTTAGCAGTACAGACTACTGTTTAAGCAAGAGGTTTCCCTTCCAGTGATTTTTATACATAAGCCATTTGGCTTTACTAAAATGGAATGACTTTCAAAATGCTTTGTTAGGGATTTGGTGATGGCTGCTCATTTCTTTTTGTTTGGATGATTTCCTTAGAAAGAACACTTTCTGATTGTTGGGGTTTCGGTTACAGTGCACTTACCTCCCTTCCTAATTTCAATCAGAGGGTCCGTCTATCTTGTGAAGAACAAAGACCAAGATGCCTTAAATGCCTAATGAAATGAAATCTTGGGTCCTACCAAGGGCAGAGGTCAAACGGATACATGCTGAAAAGGATAGGACAGCACATGAGTCTGTTCAGAATGGTAGTGGATAGTGTACCATGATGGATTATAGATAAGGAGATACAGACAACAAAGCATTTGAAGGAATGTGAGAGGGTGATAAATGGAGCCATGAATAATTTAAGACGTTTCCATATTAACACCCTACAGCTGCTTGGTATTTCACAGCTCCAAGTTCTTTCACATAAATGACTATGGCAGACAGTTCGCTGCTCATCAACTTTAGTCTGCATCCTCATCCTGTTCCAGTGGCAAGGGCTCAGCCCAGGGGATGAAGCATGACGGGTCCAGGTAGGTGGCTCTCAACTTTGGCTGCACTATACAATCCCCTGGGGGATTATACAGTAATTATATAACTGGATCCCACCCCAGGCCAATTAAATCAGAATCTCTGAGGATGGAGTATTTTTAATATTGACATAAGAAAAGAAAAGCTCCTCAGGTGACTGTAATGTTCAGCCAGGGCTGAGAACCCACTGGTCTAAGCCAATCATGACAACCCGCTTCCCTTTCACCAATTACTGGGCTAGGGCAGAACACGTGACCCAGTTCTAGCCAGTGAGACATAAAAGGAAGTCGACTGGGGTAGGGGTTTCTGGGGATGGTTTTATAACCAGATTGGAGGAAAGACAGATACATGAGGGAAAACGCTACCCCTTAGTAACCACCTTCCTTCCTTTCTGCATTTTCACAACCCTGTGTGGTTGGGTGAGGAAGTGATGCTTCTTGTTGAGGCTACCGTCTTGTGACAGTGGGAAGATAAGTTGGTGAACAAAAGCCAAGAAGATGGAAAAGATGGAAAGGGCCTGGGGTCCTCGGTGACTTAGTTTGGTGCTGCGGTCCCCACCCAGCCCTGAAAAAAAGCGCACTGACTCCCTCCCTGCCAAATCCTGGCTGTCAGGTCTGGAGCATCCAGAAGTCGCTCAGGTTAATTCACGTGCAGTCCCTCTTCACTGCTGAGCCAAGGGTGCCCCAAGGGTGCTCAGGTGCCCCAAGCGAAGGACAGCCATGAGGAGGACGGCTATAGAGTCAGGGGCTCTCCCGTGTAGGTGCTGTTGGCAGCGCTCAGGGATATTTTATTGGTTTGTTCAGTGTTTGTTAGTAATAAAGCTAAGTGTGGTTCTCACCCTAGAGTAGCCACTATGCCTGGCTGCAGTGCCAAAAGGGTGCCAGGGGACGGTAAAGGGGGGGGCGGGCAGGTGAGGGCGTGTTATAATGGAGAGATTCTGAGCTCTGGGGTCTAACACTCAGCTCAGCAGCCCAGCAGCCCAGGTGTGACTTTGGGCAAGGTACCTGACTTCTCTGAATCTCTGATTTCTCATCTGTAAAACTGATAATATGTCATGATGAAAGAAATGTTCACATATGGAGGTATGGGGAAGTCATTCTGGCTTATACATGATTTAACCCGAATGTGATGCTAACTAAAACAGCCTGTTTGTGGCCTATCAAACGTACACGGTACTTCTACTTTAATTATTAAAGAAAAGGGCGCATTGACCAGAAGTAAAGAATGTCTGTGTTAAAAATAAAGATTAAATGCCTTCCTTCCTGGGACGCTCATGCTGGTACTCCTTCAATGATAAGACTCCCTTCCCAGGTGCTGAGGACATACTGGCTCGCGGTGTACGTGCTGATCTCTTTTGTTTTGTTTTGTTTGTCTGTTTGTTTTTGGAAAGCTTGAAGGAACGGATCCCTGAGTTGCTTAGTGTTCTTTGTTCTGACAAGATGTAAAACTGGTCTGAAAACCAAGCTTCTCTGGAGCAGTTCCTCAGAGTTATCTGACTGTCTTCCAATCTTCGGGGCTATAGTCTTCAGTTTGGCTCAAATAAAACTCTTTCCTATTCTTATTATAGATTGTTTATCGCTTATTTTCATCGACAGTCACAGTAATGATATATCCACAATGCCTAACTCAACACATGGCACCTGAGGATCCATCCCTTCCCATTCCTAGAGTGGAGTGTGACAGACTTTTGGAAACTCATCAGTTGGTTGGTAACATTATCTTTCTCGGAACCAGGAATACAAGCATTTTGATAAATCCACTAGTTGGTGGTGACATGGTAAGTGCCCGATAATTCCAGCAGAAATGTGGGAGGAAGAGCTCAGTCACCAGAGTTTGAAAGAGCCTAAAGCTTGTTGCCAGATGTCCCTGCAGCCCTGCAAAGGAAGCCCCATTGGCTCTTCCAAACAGCAGCACCGATGTCTGGCCCCATAGTCACTGTCACGTGCACAGACTCTAACCTCCTAGAGGATGAAGACTGTGTCCTCTAACCCTCCTCTCTATTCACTTTCTTACCTCACCCCAGTCAGTGCCAAATGTTAGTAAAAATGAAAAAAAAAAGAGTCAGAGTTTCTGGGAGATTGTCAATTCTTAAAACCATATAATGCTGCAGCCATTTGTCCTCGAGAGGCGTTCCCTCAGACCGGTGAAGGAGGATTGGAGACCCATTATGTTACATCTGTAAATACAGGATTAGCAGATGAAAGGATGTTTTTGTTAAAATGTGACAAGTCACCCTGTTCCTTTTACCTTCACTCTGGAAATCAGGAAAGAACACAGACTTCCTAAGCAATTACAGAAACTAAGAAAACGACTTGATCACTAGGAGGAAAATCAGCTTCCGAAATCACTCTGAAACCCTGGCTCTATTCACAACAACAAAATCCATCTTCATTAACGTCTTCGACTATTGTCCTCAGAGCTTCATCCCAGAGGAATACTGAATTACACTATAAGCTAATGAATGGAAACTTAAGTCATTTCCGCCCACCCGGCACTGCTTTTCCTCCTCTGGACTGCACAGTGCAGAAGGCTGCACTCTTCCAGCTCACACAAAGTTTGGGAAATCGCATTCCCACGCCACTAACTAGACTCCTGAGGTCAACATCATGTAGAACAAACTTCCCTCATCCCAATGAACAGGCCATAGACCGAACCAGACACTGAACACATTTTGAGATCATTTAAGCCCCATTTTGGCATCTTAGGATACCTTAGGATATATGCTTTACAGAGAAAGAAAAAAATGGGGGGGGCAGAAAGGGAATGTCTTTTCACAAAGCTCCTTCAGCAGTCACAGCCAAAGCTGCTACTGCCAATCCAAGGTTCCATCTCTCAAGTGGATCGGGCAGAGTGAGGGAAGCCCAGCCCTGAGGTTCTGTCCGCACTAGAGGAAGCAGACCAGGCAGCTTTTGTGACCTGATGTGAACGGAATATGGTCAAATATCCTGGGAGCGCCAGCCATTGGGGGCGGAGGTGGGAGGTGGGGGGAGCCACCCCTCGAGCCAGGGGAAAGCAAAGTCCATTCCATGCCAGTATACCAGAGCCTGAGGCACACACATGTGCAAAAGCTGTTGCAAGAGAAGCCTATGACTGTATGTTTGGTAAATCTGAAAGAAAGCCTCGAAGTCTGCACGTCAGAGAGGCAGAGGCAGAGAAATATGAAACAGATTAGGGGTGGGTAGGATAAGAGTCAATAACTTTCCCCCAAATTTTGCTTTTGGTTTTCCCTGTGCCTGCAAACACTGCTGCAAAAGGTTTCCCCACAGGACCTAGTGGCATCAAGATAAAGTCATAATCATGGACCTCATATGGTCCCCGAAATCCTGTACTTTTCATGTCAATTCCCAGTCTCAAGTTTCATTGTGACTTTCAAACCTTCTCTACTCTGCTCAGACCCGTGATATCCCTCTTCCCTCTCCTTCCCCCATTCCTCATTCTCCACAGACGATCCTACCTTTTACTTCATAGGGGAAACTGGTAGTGTGGAGACCTGCGTTCCGCCTTAGCCATAATTAACCTCTCGCTTCTCTGGGTCTTCCTTTGAGAAGGCAGGGGGCTATGCTAGAGATCCCAATGACTCTCCCAAATGCTCCCAGCTGGACTTCCCCTACCGCTCGGATCTATTTTCATCGGGTGAGATCGATCTGAGATGGCATCCCTCCCCTCCCCCTGAAGGCTGATCCAAGCTCCCCAAGACCCTTTCCTGACCCTACCCTGCCGGGGGCCACCTTACCCGGATCCGTCCCGGGCGCGCGGGAGCGGGGCTACGTGGCGCCGTCGGCCCCCGTCTCCAACGGCGTCTCCTCGTCCTCGGACGGCTCGGCGTTGCCGTCTTCCCAGCTGCGAGGGTAAGCCAGCAGGCGCATGGCTGGGGCGCATGCGGCCTCCACCTGGCGCACCTGCTCTCGGCTCAGGCGCTCGCGCCAGGCGTGCACGGCCTCGCGGGCATCGCGCGCCGACAGGTGGAAGGGCCGGTCCGCGCCGTAGGCCGCGCCGCGCGTCATGTTGAGCGCGAAGGCGTCGAGCGCGGCGAGCGCGCGCAGCCCTGCGAAGCGCTGCAGGCGGCGCAGCTGGGCGCGCGGCTGCCGCACCAGGTCCTCGTAGCGCAGCCTCAGGTAGCGGCGCCGTAGCCACGCTGGCGCGCCGCGCGCGAACAGCAGGTCGCGCAACCAGGCTTCGCAGATCACCTCGAGCGCGCCGGTCAGGAAGAAGTCGGCGCGCGGGGCGGCGGGCAGTGCGCGGGACGGGCCCCCGGGTCGAGCGCCCATGCCGTGCGCCAGCAGCACGCGGTGGAAGCGGTCGCCCCTCTGGCGGGTGCGCAGCACTTGGATGCTCTCGCGCAGCAGCCCCTGCCGAGACTTGAGGCGCGAGTTGTGCACGGCCCGCGGGTCGCGGAAAAGCTGCACCACCTTCAGGTTGAGGCCGGGGTCGCGCAGCAGGGGCACCAGCACGCCCAGGTCGAGGAGGCGCACGTCCTTGATGACCACCACCGGATACTTGCGGCACTCAGCCTCCAGGGCGCGGAGAGCCACGGGTGGGCAGCTGCGCTCGCAGGCGGCGTCCTCGACGAGGCCGACCTCGGCGCGGGCCCGGGGCGCGCCGGGGCACAGCGGCGGCGAGCAGATGACCTTGTTGGTCCGCCAGCGAAAGAGGGCGGCTGTGGTGAGATTGGCCGCGTCCGGGGCGCGCGCGGCGGAATCCCCCGGCGGCGCGTACAGCTGCAGCACCGAGAAGTCGCAGCGGAAGAGCGAGCGCAGCATGTCGCGCAGCGCGCCCTGCAGGCTCTCGGCGTCTCCCGGATACAGCGCCTGCCACAGATGCCACATGGGCTCATACAAGTAGAAAACGTCCGGGTGCTGGTTAAAGAGCTCGCCCAGGAACGACGAGCCCGTGCGCCAGGTGGCGTGCACATAGATGTGTTGCTTTTCGCGAGACGCCGCCTCCCCGACGGCGCCGTTGAGGTTGCCCCGGGACCTGGGGTACCGGCCCGCGTCCTCCTCCGCGGCGGGCCGCTCCTCGGCGCCCTGCTCGCGCTCGCCCGCCGCCGCCGCCTCCAGGCTCCACACTCCCAGGCTGCGCTGCAGGCCCGGGCAGTGCCCAGCGCCCTTGTCCCCGTCGCGGCCGCCGTCCAGGACAGAGGGGACGAGCAGCAGCACCAGCGTGTACAGCACCAACAGCAGCGCGAACTTGCAGTACTCTCGGCGCCGCCGCCGCCGCCGGCCCTTCATCGTTCACTGAACCCCTCTAGAGCGGGTGGGGCGCCCTTCCTCTCCCTTTCCTCGGAAATCCCGTCCCGAGTGCGCTCCTCCGGCCTCTTGGAGCCCCTCTGCGCCGGGAGGAGCGGAGTCACTGGGGCTGTGCATCCACAAGAGAAACTCTGGAGGCGGTGGTGCTAGTGGCGAATCCCCTGCCCTCTCCAGGCTCCGCGCTGGAGAGCTGCCTATTGGCCGGCTAGGCAGCGGCCCGCCCCGCCTTCCACCCCGCAGCTTCTCCCCGCCTCTCTACCCGCTGGGGTTCATCCAGGGCTCTGCCTGATCTGGGAGGGGTTGCCGCGGGGCGGGGGACGCCGGCTGGGGCGCACGGAGCCAGACCCCACCTTTCCCCAACTCCTCCGTGATGAAGTCAAGTCTTCATGAATTGAGTGCAAGCAAGGGAGGGGCTCGTGTGTACAGAATGTACCCAGTGACAGGACGTGGACCCCACCCGGAGAACTCCACTGTCTCTCCTGTTTTATGTCCCCTGCTTGGCCATCTCTGTCGTAAGCAGACTCGCCTCCACACTATCTAGAATGGGGCCCCTGGTCACTATCTACATCCAGCGCCCCCGTCAGCCCCGGGGTGGGTGTTACTGAGTTCTGGATGGGAGCACTTCTCCACTAGCATAAAGACGCAGATTGCATAGTGCATCGTGGTCCAGAGGAATTGGAAGCACAACTGCGTTCACTCAGAGCATTTAATTGTTTAGGCGTAGCCTTTGCGGAAATATAAGTGTTGTCTTCCTAGGGTTTTGCCCGCTGAGGGCCATGCACATTTTACAGACACCCTGAAGATCAGTTTACTCATTTGTAAAATGCAGATACGTTTTAGTGCCTCCATACCTTCCAGCCTGAGATTTTGGGGTCCTTTGTTAGCACAGAATAACCTAGCCTATTATGACACACATGAGCAAAAGACATTTACAGAATCAGAGTGGTAGGATGGTGGAATTTCTCAGGAGCTCAGTGTTTACAAGGACCCATAAGGAGAATGGATACATGTGTATGTATGGCTGAGTCCCTCTGCTGTGCACCTGAAACTATCACAACATAGTTAATCGGCTATACTCCAATATAAAATAAAAAGTTAAAAAAAAATAAAAGGACCCATAAGGAGGAACATGTACTCAAGGATGGATGAAAAAGTGACAGGAAGTCCAAGAGGCAGATCAGAGTGCCTGAAATCCAAGAGAACTAAAAACGCTAATTTTTGCTCTGTTTCAGGAGGATAATGAACACCCCCTTGGGGAAGGTGTTGTAAGGTTAATGACGATAGAAAGCAAATGTACTCATCTCCACCAGGGGAAGGTGTTCAAACTGGAAAAGTGGAAATATCTCCAAAGATCTTCTCCTCTAGTCTTTTTCATCACAGCAACGACTCCACCTCTGAAATCACTAGCTCAGGCATCCTGCTTTTTGTCTACAGTTCCCTCTCCTTTCAGCCACTGGTTCAAATCCTCTCTATTTTCCAACCTCATTGACCACTACCCCCACTTACTTCTCAATTTTTCATATTCAGCTAAGAGACCCCAGACCATTACTTTTATTTCATTAATCAATTAATTTTTTTGGCTGCGTTGGGTTTTCGTTGCTGTGCACGGGCTTTTCTCTAATTGCAGCGAGCAGGGGCTACTCTTCGCTGTGGTGCACAGGCTTATTGTGGTGGCTTCTTTTGCTGCGGAGGGCGGCTCTAGGTGCGCGGGCTTCAGTAGTTGCAGCGTGCAGCTCAGTACTTGCAGCACGTGGGCCCTAGAGGGTGTGGGCTTCAGTAGTTGTGTCACGTGTGCTCAGTAGTTGTGGCACGTGGGCTCTAGGGTGCAAAGGCTTCAGTAGTTGTGGCTCCCAGGCTTTAGAATGCAGGCTCAGTAGTTGTGGCACGTGGGCTTAGTTGCTCTGTGGCATGGGGGATTTCCTGGACCAGGGATTGAACCCGTGTCTCCTGCACTGGCAGGCAGATTCTTAACCACTGCGCCACCAGGGAAGCCCCCAGACCATTATATTTGTCTTAACACCTTTATTAGAATATAATTGCTTTACAATGGTGTGTTAGTTTCTGCTTTATAACAAAATGAATCAGCTATACATATACATATATCCCCATATCTCCTCCCTCTTGCATCTCCCTCCCACCCTCCCTATCCCACCCCTCTAGGTGGTCACAAAGCACCGAGCTGATCTCCCTGTGCTACGCGGCTGCTTCCCACTAGCTACCTATTTTATATTTGGTAGTGTATATATGTCCATGCCACTCTCTCACTTCGTCCCAGCTTGCCCTGCCCCATCCCCGTGTCCTCGAGTCCATTCTCTATGTCTGCGTCTTTATTCCAGTCCTGCCCCTAGGTTCTTCAAACTTTTTTTTTTTACATTCCATATATATGTGTTAGCATACGGTATTTATTTTTCTCTTTCTGACTTACTTCACTCTGTATGACAGACTCTAGGTCTATCCACCTCACTACAAATAACTCAATTTTGTTTCCTTTTATGGCTGAGTAATATTCCATTGTATATATGTGCCACATCATCTTTAGGAATTCATCTGTCGATGGACACTTAGGTTGCTTCCATGTCCTGGCTATTGTAAATAGACTGCAGTGAACATTGTTGTACATGACTCTTTTTGAATTATGGTTTTCTCAGGGTGTATGCCCAGTAGGGGGATTGATGGGTTGTACAGTAGTTCTATTTTTAGTTTTGTGGGGGTTTTTTTAACGTTTTTATTGGAGTATAATTGCTTTACAATGCTGTGTTAGTTTCTGCTTTATAACAAAGTGAATCAGTTATACATATACATATATCCCCATATCTCTTCCCTCTTGCGTCTCCCTCCCTCCCACCCTCCCTATCCCACCCTTCTAGCTGGTCACAAAGCACCGAGCTGATCTCCCTGTGCTATGCAACTGCTTCCCACAACCTGTCGATTTTACATTTGGTACTGTATATATGTCCATGCCACTCTCTCACTTCGTCCCAGCTTTCCTTTCCCCCTCCCCGTATCCTCAAGTCCATTCTCTACTAAGTGTGAGTCTTTATTCCCGTCTTGACCCTAGGTTCTTCATGACCTTTTTTTTTTTTAGTTTCCATATATATGTGTTAGCATACGGTATTTGTTTTCCTCTTTCTGACTTACTTCACTCTGTATGGCAGACTCTAGGTCCACCCACCTCACTACAAATAACTCAATTTCGTTTCTTTTTATGGCTGAGTAATATTCCATTGTATATATCTTTATATATAAAGATATATATATCTGTATATATCTGTATAGATCTTCTTTATCCATTCATCTGTTGATGGACACTTAGGTTGCTTCCATGTCCTGGATGTTGTAAGTAGAGCTGCAATGTACATTGGGGTACATGACTCTTTTTGAATTATGGTTTTCTCAGGGTATATGCCCAGTAGTGGGATTGCTGGGTCGTATGGTAGTTCTATTTGTAGTTTTTTAAGGAACCTCCATACTGTTCTCCATAGTGGCTGTATCAATTTACATTCCCACCAACAGTGTATGAGGGTTCCCTTTTCTCCACACCCTCTCCAGCATTTATTGTTTGTAGATTTTTTTATGCTGGCCATTCTGACCGGTGTGAGATGGTATTGCATTGTAGTTTTGATTTGCATTTCTCTGATGATTAGTGATGTTGAGCATCCTTTCATGTGTTTGTTGGCAATCTGTATATCTTCTTTGGAGAAATGTCTATTTGGGTATTCTGCCCATTTTTGGATTGGGTTGTTTGTTTTTTGCATTTTGAGCTGCATGAGCTGCTTGTAAATTTTGGAGATTAATCCTTTGTCAGTTGCTTCACTTGCAAATATTTTCTCCCATTCTGAGGGTTATCTTTTCATCTTGTTTATGGTTTCCTTTGCTGTGCAAAAGTTGTTAAGTTTCATTACGTCCCATTTGTTTATTTTGTTTTTATTTGCATTTCTCTAGGAGGTGGGTCAAAAAGGATCTTCCTGTGATTTATGTAATAGAGTGTTCTGCCCATGTTTTCCTCCAAGAGTTTTATGGTGTCTGGCCTTACATTAAGGTCTTTAAGCCATTTTGAGTTTATTATTATTATGTTTTGTTTTGTTTTGTTTTTTTGTGGTACATGGGCCTCCCACTGTTGTGGCCTCTCCCGTTGCGGAACACAGGCTCCGTACGTGCAGGCTCAGTGGCCATGGCTCACAGGCCTAGCCGCTTCGTGGCATGTGGGATCGTCCCGGACTGGGGCACGAACCTGTGCCCCTGCATTGGCAGGCAGACTCTCAACTACTGTGCCACAAGGGAAGCCTTTGAGTTTATTTTTTGTATGGTGTTTTGGAGTCTTCTAATTTCATTCTTTTACATGTAGCTGTCCAGTTTTCCCAGCACCACTTACTGAAGAGGCTGTCTTTTCTCCACTGTATATTCTTGCCCCCTTTATCAGAAGTAAGGTGACCATATGTACGTGGGTTTATCTCTGGGGTTTCTGTCCTGTTACATTGATCTATATTTCTGTTTCTGTGCCAGTACCATACTGTCTTGATAACTCTAGCTTTGTAGTATAGTCTGAAGTCTGGGAGCCTGATTCCTCCAGCTCCGTTTTTCTTTCTCAAGGTTGCTTTGGCTACTCGGGGTCTTTTGTGTTTCCATACAAATTGTGAATTTTTCTGTTCTAGTTCTGTGAAAAATGCCAGTGGTAGTTTGATAGGGATTGCATTGAATCTGTAGATTGCTTTGGGTAGTAGAGTCATTTTCAGAATGTTGATTCTTCCAATCCAAGAACATGGTATATCTCTCCATCTGTTTGTTTCATCTTTAATTTCTTTCATTAGTGTCTTATAGTTTTCTGCATACAGGTCTTTTCTCTCCTTATGTAGGTTTATTCCTAGGTATTTCATTCTTTTTGTTGCAGTGGTAAGTGGGAGTGTTTCCTTAATTTCTCTTTCAGATTTTTCATCATTAGTGTATAGGAATGCAAGCGATTTCTGTGCATTAATTTTGTATCCTGCTATTTTACCAAATTCATTGATTAGCTCTAGTAGTTTCCTGGTAGTATCTTTAGGATTCTCTATGTATAGTATCAGGTCATCTGCAAACAGTGACAGCTTTACTTCTTCTTTTCCGATTTGGATTCCTTTTGTTTCCTTTTCTTCTCTGATTGCTGAGGCTAAAACTTCCAAAACTATGTTGAATAAGAGTGGTGAGAGTGGGCAACCTTGTCTTGTTCCTGATCTTAGTGGAAATGCTTTCAGTTTTTCACCATTGAGGACGATGTTGGCTGTGGGTTTGTCATATATGGCCTTTATTATGTTGAGGTAAGTTCCCTCTATGCCTACTTTCTGGAGGGTTTTTATCATAAATGGGTGTTGAATTTTGTCAAAAGCTTTTTCTGCATCTATTGAGATGATTATATGGTTTTTCTCCTTCGATTTGTTAATATGGTGTATTACATTGCTTGCTTTGCGTATATTGAAGAATCCTTGCATTCCTGGGATAAACCCCACTTGATCATGGTGTATGATCCTTTTAATGTGCTGTTGGAGTCTGTTTGCTAGTATTTTGTTGAGGATTTTTGCATCTATATTCATCAGTGATTTTGGCCTGTAGTTATCTTTCTTTGTGACATCTTCCTTTGGTTTTGGTGTCATGGTGATGGTGACCTTGTAGAATAAGTTTGGGAGTGTTCGTCCCCCTGCTATATTTTGGAAGAGTTTGAGAAGGATGGGTGTTAGCTCTTCTCTAAATGTTTGATAGAATTTTCCTGAGAAGCCATCTGGTCCTGGGCTTTTGTTTCTTGGAAGATTTTTAATCACAGTCTCAATTTCAGTGCTTGTGATTGGTATGTTTATGTTTTCTATTTCTTCCTTGTTCAGTCTTGGAAGGTTGTGCTTTTCTAAGAATTTTTCCATTTCTTCCAGGTTGTCCATTTTATTGGCATAGACTTGCTTGTAGTAATCTCTTATGATCCTTTGTATTTCTGCAGTGTCAGTTGTTACTTCTTTTTCATTTCTAATTTTATTGATTTGAGTCTTCTCCCTTTTTTTCTTGATGAGTCTGGCTAATTTTTTCTCAATTTTGTTTATCTTCTCAAATAACCAGCTTTTACTTTGTTTATCTTTGCTATTGTTTTCTTCATTTCTTTTTCATTTATTTCTGATCTGATCTTTATGATTTCTTTCCTTCTAACTTTGGGGTTTTTTGTTCTTCTTTCTCTAATTGCTTCAGGTATAAGGTTAGGGTGTTTATTTGAGATGTTTCTTGTTTCTTGAGGTAGGATTGTATTGCTATAAACTTCCCTCTTAGAACTGCTTTTGCTGCATCCCATAGGTTTTGGGTCATCGTGTGTTTATTGTTATTTGTTTCTAGATATTGTTTGATGTCCCCTTTGGTTTCTTCAGTGATCTCATGGTTATTAAGTAATGTATTGTTTAGCCTCCTTGTTTTTGTATTTTTTACAGAATTTTTCCTGTAATTGATATCTAGTCTCATAGCATTGTGGTCAGAAAAGATACTTGATATGATTTCAATTTTCTTAAATTTACCAAGGCTTGATTTGTGACCCAAGATATGATCTATCCTGGACAATATTCCATGAGCACTTGAGAAAAATATGTATTCTGCTGGTTTTTGATGGAATGTCCTATAAATATCAATTAAGTCCATCTTGTTTAATTTATCATTTAAAGCTTGTGTTTCCTTATTTATTTTCGTTTTGGATGATCTGTCCATTGGTGAAAGTGGGGTGTTAAAGTCCCCTACTATGATTGCGTTACTGTCGATTTCCCCTTTTATGGCTGTTAGCATTTGCCTTATGTATCGAGATGCTCCTATGTTGGTTGCATAAATATTTATAATTGTTATATCTTTTTCTTGGATTGATCCATTGATCATTATGTAGTGTCCTTCTTTGTCTCTTGTACTAGCCTTTATGTTAAGGTCTATTTTATCTGATATGAGAATTGCTACTCCAGCTTACTTTTGATTTCCATTTGCATGGAATATCTTTTTCCATCCCCTCACTTTCTGTCTGTATGTGTCCCTGTTTCTGAAGTGGGTCTCTTGTAGACAGCATATATACGGGCCTTGTTTTTATATCCATTCAGCCAGTCTATGTCTTTTGGTTGGAACTTTTAATCCATTTACATTTAAGGTAATTATCAATATGTATATTCCTATTACCATTTTCTTAATTGTTTTGAGTTTGTTATTGTAGGTATTTTCCTTCTCTGTGTTTCCTGCCTACAGAAGTTCCTTTAGCATTTGTTGTAAATCTGGTTTGGTGGTGCTGAGTTCTCTTAGCTTTTGCTTGTCTGTAAAGGTTTTAATTTCTCCATTGAATCTGAATGAGATCCTTGCTAGGTAGAGTAATTTTGGTTGTAGGTTTTTCCCTTTCCTCACTTTAAATATATCCTGCCACTCCTTTCTCACTTGCAGAGTTTCTGCTGATAGATCAGCTCTTAACCTGATGGGGATTCTCTTGTACGTTATTTGTTGTTTTTCCCTTGCTGCTTTTAATATGTTTTCTTCGTATTTAATTATTGATAGTTTGATTAGTATGTGTCGTCGCATGTTTCTCTTTGGATTTATCCTGTATGGGACTCTCTGTGCTTCCTGGACTTTATGAACTACTTCCTTTCCCATATTAGGGAAGTTTTCAACTATAATCTCTTCAAATATTTTCTCAGTCCCTTTCTGTTTCTCTTCTTCTGTGGGACCCCTATAATTTAAATGTTGGTTTGTTTAATGTTGTCCCAGAGGTCTCTGAGACTGTCCTCAATCCTTTTCATTGTTTTTTCTTTATTTTGCTCTGCAGTAGTTATTTCCACTATTTTATCTTCCAGGTCACTTATCCATTCTTCTGCCTCAGTTATTCTACAATTGATTCCCTCTAGAGAATTTATAATTTCATTTATTGTGTTGTTCATCATTGTTTGTTTGCTCTTTAGTTCTTCTAGGTCCTTGTTAAATGTTTCTTGTATTTTCTCCGTTCTATTTCCAAGATTTTTATCATCTTTACTATCATTACTCTGAATTCTTTTTCAGGTAGACTGCCTATTTCCTCTTCATTTGTTTGGTTTGGTGGGTTTTTATCTTGCTCCTTCATCTGCTGTGTGTTTCTCTGTCTTCTCATTTTGTTTAACTTACTGTGTTTGGGGTCTCCTTTTCACAGGCTGCAGGTTCGTTGTTCCCGTTGTTTTTGGTGTCTGCCCCCAGTGGCTAAGGTTGGTTTAGTGGGTTGTGTAGGCTTCCTGGTGGAGGGGGCTCATGCCTGTGTTCTGGTGGATGAGGCTGGATCTTGTCTTTCTTCTGGGCAGGACCATGTCCGGTGGTGTGTTTTGGGGTGTCTGTGACCTTATAATGATTTTAGGCATCCTCTCTGCTAATGGGTGGTATTGTGTTCCTGTCTTGTGTTCCTGTCTTGCTAGTTGTTTGGCATCGGGTGTCCAGCACTGTAGCTTGCTGGCTGTTGAGTGGAGCTGGGTCTTAGCGTTGAGATGGAGATCTCTGGGAAAGCATTCACTGTTTGATATTATGTGGAGCTGGGAGGTCTCTGGTGGACCAGTGTCCTGAATTCTGCTCTCCCACCTCAGAGGCACAGGTCTGACACCTGGATGGAGCACCAAGACCCTGTTAGCCACACAGCTCAGAAGAAAAGGGAGGGAGAAAGAAAGCAAGGAAGAAAGGAAGGAAGGAAGGAAGAAAGAAAGAAAGAAAGAAAGAAAGAAAGAAAATAAGAAGAAATAGTTATTAAAATAAAAAATTTTTTAAATTATTAAAAATAAAAAAATTAAAAAGTAATTAAGAAAAAAAGAAAGAAAGAAAGAAGAGAAAAACCAAACCAAAAAACAAATCCACCAATGATAACAAGTGCTAAAAAGTATACTTAAAAAAAAAACGGACAGACAAACCCTAGGACAAATGGTAAAAGCAAAGCTATATAGACAAAATCACACAAAGAAGCATACACATACACCCTCACAAAAAGAGAAAAAGGAAAAAAATATATATATATATAAATAAGGAAGAGATCAACCAAATCAATAAACAAATCTACCAATGATAATAAACTAAATACTAAACTGAGATAAACATAAAACCAGAAACTAGTCAGTCGCGTATAGCAAAAGTTGCTCCCAAACTCCACTGCCTCAATTTTGGGATGATTCGTTGTCTATTCAGGTATTCCACAGACTCAGGGTACATCAAGTTGATGGTGGAGATTTAATCCTCTGCTCCTGAGGCTCCTGGGAGGGATTTCCTTTTCTCTTCTTTGTTCGCACAGCTCCTGGGGTTCAGCTTTGGATTGGCCCCGCCTCTGCGTGTACGTCGCCTGAGGGCGTCTGTTCTTCGCTCAGACAGGTCGGGATTAAAGGAGCAGCTGATTCGGGGGCTCTGGCTCACTCAGGCCTGGGGGAGGGAGGGGTGCGGATGCGGGACGAGCCTACGGCTGCAGAGGCTGGTGTGACGTTGCACCAGCCTGAGGCGCACTATGTGTTCTCCCAGGCAAGTTGTCCCTGGATCCCGGGACCCTGGCAGTGGCGGGCTGCACAGGCTCCTGGGAGGGGAGGTGTGGATAGTGAGCTGTGCTTGCACACAGGCTTCTTGGTGGCGGCAGCAGCAGCCTTAGCGTCACATGCCCGTCTCTGGGGTCTGCGCTGTTACCCGCGGCTTGCGCCCGTCTCTGGAGCTCCTTTAAGCAGCGCTCTTAATCACCTCTCCTCGTGCACCAGGAAGCAAAGAGGGAAGAAAAAGTCTCTTGCCTCTTCGGCAGCCCCAGACTTTTCCCCAGACTCCCTCTCGGCTAGCCGTGGTGCACTAACCCCTTCAGTCTGTGTTCTCGCCACCAGTCCTCTCCCGGGGCTCCAACCGAAGCCCGAGCCTCAACTCCCAGCCCTGCCCGCCCCGGCGGGTGAGCAGACAAGCCTCTCGGACTGGTGAGTGCTGATCGGCCCTGATCCTCTGTGCGGGAATCTCTCCGCTTTGCCCTCTGCACCCCTGTGGCTGTGCTCTCCTCCGTGGCTCTGAAGCTTCCCCCCTCCGCCACCCGCAGTCTCCACCCGCGAAGGGGCTTCCTAGTGTGCGGAAACCCTTCCTCCTTCACAGCTCCCTCCCACTGGTGCAGGTCCCGTCCCTATCCTTTTGTCTCTGTTTATTCTTTTTTCTTTTGCTTTACCCAGGTACGTGGGGGAGTTTCTTGCCTTTTGGGAGGTCTGAGGTCTTCTGCCAGCGTTCAGTGGGTGTTCTGTAGTTGTTGTTCCACATGTAGATGTATTAATGATGTATTTGTGGGGAGGAAGGTGATCTCCGCGTCTTACTCCTCTGCCATCTTGAAGGTCTCCCATGCTCCAGACCATTATTTTTAGTAACGCTTCTACCAATAACCTGAGCTCCCTGACCCTCTGTCTTTTTATTACTCACTTAGCAACATCCCCCAATCCCTGCTTTTGGCTTTCTCTGTGCCTGCCAACGCTGTTGCAAAAAGTTTCCCCACAGGACAGATTGGCATCAAGATAAAGTCATAAGCATCAACCTAAATGGTCCCTGAAATCCTGTGCTTTTCTTTCTTTTTTTAATAAATAAATTTATTTATTTTTGGCCTCATTGGGTCTTCATTGCTGCGCGGGGGCTTTCTCTAGTTGCGGTGAGCGGGAGCTTTCTCTAGTTGTGACAAGGGGCGGCTACTCTTTGTTGCGGTGCGAGGGCTTCTCATTGCGGTGGCTTCTCTTTGTTGCGGAGCATGGGCTCTTGGCGCGTGGGCTTCAGTAGTTGTGGCACGCAGGCTCAGTGGTTGTGGCTCACAGGCCCTAGAGTACAGGCTCAGTAGTTGTGGCGCATGGCCTTAGTGGCCCCGCAGCCTGTGGGATCTTCCTAGACCAGGGATCAAACCCATGTCCCCTGCATTTGCAGGTGGCTTCTTAACCACTGCACCACCAGGGAAGTCCCAGTCCTGTGCTTTTCATGTCAGTTCCTAGTCTCAAGTTCAACTGTGACTATTTCAAACCTCTTCTCTGAGGAGAGGTCTACTCTGTTTTCCCTCTTTGCCCTCCACCCCCCCTCCCCATTCTCAACAGGTGACCTTGCCTCTTACTTCATAGAAAATATGAAATGGTTGGAGAATCTCACTTGTCCACTATCAGATCCATATATCCACTTACTTCTGTACCCATCTTCTCCTTTGCAAGGATATTTTTTTCCAATATTAATCTATAACTTTTTCCTTTCTTATCTTTTCACTTTTCCCTTCTCTCCTTTTTTAAGCAAGTAAGTGACTCTGTGCTCACCTGTAGGGAGGGATGTGGCTGGGCAGAATGCAGAAGGTCGCTGGTGTTTCTTTCCAAAAGCGTAAACTCCAGTACTGGAGAGTGTGGTAGGTAGGCTTTTAAACTAACCACAAAGTTTTCCCCTCCTCTCTCCATGTCCTTTGGTAGTGCCTTCCTCCACTGGCTCTAGGATTGCCTTGTGACTTGCATTGGCCAATGGGACAGTAGCAAACATGAAACGAGCAGAGGCTTGAAAAATGCTTCCACTTTGGGGGTTGCCCTCTTGCTGCTCTTGGGAACCCTGAGATCACCGTGTGAAGAAGCCTGGGTAGCCGCATGGATCAGAGAGTAAGCCATCCGAGCTGAGGCCCCCAGACAAACCAGCATGCCAACCACCTGACAGGTGAGGGAGGATATCTTAGGTCCGTGCTTCTCAAACTTTATACGTAACCCACCTGGGGATCTTGCCAAATGCCAAAACTGATTCATTAGGCCTAAGGTGGGGCTAGAGAGTCTACATTTCTAATAAGCTCCTGGGTACTGCTGGTCTGAGAAGCATGCTTTGAAAAGATGCGACACTGTCCAGCCCCATTCAAGTTGAACCAAACCAGGAGAATCACCAAGCTGACCCACAGAGTTGTGAGAAATAACAGCTGTGGATTTTAAGATACTAAGTTTTAGGGGGTTGTTACACAGCAAAAACTAGCTGATACAGAGAAGGTGTGAGGGCTTAGATAAAATATCTTGGAGAAGCAGAGGAAAGAGCAGCGCTCCATGGGCCCCTCCCCTAGGCTGGGGGTGGGGGAAGGGAGAGAGGAAAGTCTACGCCCCCAGAGCAGAGAGTACCTGAGCTCTTCTTCCTGGCCACGCATCAGGGAAGAGCAGTACTCAAGGAGGAGTGGCTGCATGGTTCATCTTGACAGCCACAGATGGGAGGCAGCAGAAGGGTCACAGAGAGAGTGATGGTGACATCTCAGGGGCAATCATGTGAACCAAAACCCAGTGATCCTAAGACCCCAGATTAACTGTACAGCCCTAAGAGTAGAGAAACACTAGGAATCATCAAGGTCACTTGTCTGTCACCCCAACAGTCAATTAACAAACCCATAAAGTTGTTTTCTACAAAGTGACTTCTATCACACCTAAGTTAGTGAACCTGCCACCCCTTTTTTCTTCTTTCTGGTATAATAGAGTAGGCCCCTCTCCCCATGAGTCAACACTTCTCCCTCCTCTTAATTCAACCACATTCTCTCAACCAGATTATTCTCACCAATGTGAGAATGCAACATAGTTAAATGTCTCTCTTTTTCTTTTTAAAGTCCCATTGATTCACAGTTTCATGTAGCACAGCTGCTGCTAACACATCCAGCACCTTTATGGGGATCAGAAGGTGCCCCCTCCAGACAGAGAAATTGCAGAAAGGAGGGCTGACCACAGTGAGAAAAGCACCCCTGCCTTCAGGCCACAGCCCCAGGTCCAAGTTGACAGCTGGATGCAGAGCCTGGCTGGATTCCAGCCTGCACTTGCATCCTCCTGCCCGGCATCCTCGCCACACCCTCGACCTGCTGTCACCAGTTTCTCTGACCGCTCCTTAAAGCCCAGCTTCTCGGTGGAGTTGTCTATACTTGTTCCCTCCCTGCTGTCATCTCCTACTCATTCTAGCACAGTCCGGTCTGGATTCTGACCCCATATTGCTACCTAAACAGCTCTTTCTAAGCTTATTAATAGCTTCTGTGTTATTGAATCCAGAGGACATTTTCAATGCCTCGCCTATTTGACCTTGCAGTAGCATTTACACTGTTGACAGCTCCCGCCTACAAACTCTCTCTTCTTTCAACTTTGGCAACATGCCCTTTGCTCAGCTCTCCTCCCGTTTCATAGCTGCACCTTCACAGCACAGTGCTTGGGAGACCGGGCTCTGTAAAACAGTGACCCTAATAGTACCTACCCTGTAGGGTTATTGTAAGAATTAAATCTTATAATACAGATAGCTAGCTAGCTAGATATAAATAGAACCCCAGAGCATGACATGGAGTAAGATTCAAGGATTATGTTACTGTCGTTGTTGTGAGAAGCTCACCCTTCTCTGCCTGGTCATTCAATGTTAGAATGTTTAGAATTCCTTCAGTCTCAGCCCTAGGCCCTTTTTCTTCTCTGTGGTTTCTTCAGTAACGCCAGATCGACATTTCTGGTCCAGATTCCTCCTTGGAGCTCCAGACCTAGAAATCTAGTTGCCTACCTGACAATCCCTCTTGGTCATCTCAAGTTTAATATGTGAATGGGAAAACCATCTATTTTATTATGCAGTCAGAAATGTAGGAGTTGGTCTTGGCACCTCCTTCTTTCTCAACCCCACCTTCTTCAATCCAATCCATCACCAAGGCAGGTTGGTTTTACCTCCTCATATCCCTTTAATTTGTTTACCTCTCTTCATTGCCACTACCACCAGCCTAGCCCAGGTGAGCACCTCTGACCCCTGGAGCGCTGTAAAAACTGCTTAGCTGGTCTCTGTCTCCACTCTGCTCTCCTCCTTTTTTTTTTTTTTTTTTGCGGTACTCGGGCCTCTCGCTGTTGTGGCCTCTCCCGTTGTGGAGCACAGGGTCCGGACGCGCAGGCTCAGCGGCCATGGCTCACGGGCCCAGCCGCTCCGCGGCATGTGGGATCCTCCCGGACCGGGGCACGAACCCGTGTCCCCTGCATCGGCAGGCGGACTCTCAACCACTGCGCCAACAGGGAAGCCCTATTGTTTTTTTGTTTTTTAATCGTAGTTTGGCCGAGCCTTGCAGCATGTGGGATCTTAGTTCCCCAACCAGGGATGGAACCCACGACCCCTGCAGTGGAAGCACAGAGTCTTAACCACTGGGCCGCCAGGGAAGTCCCCTCTCCTCTGATTTTGAATCAGTGATTTATTCCAGTCCTGTCACTCCTGGGCTTGGAGTCTGTCATGGCTTCCAATGGGCCTTTGGATAAAGACTCAAATCATTAAAGCTTGTAAATTGTGTGGTTAGGGGTGTTGAATGCCAGAGCTTATCATGGTGTCAAGCACATAGGTGACTGCTGCAGGAAGCGCTTTTGCATTTGGTCTTTGAAAGCAAATCACTGACTATTTTTATTGAGGGAGTAAGTAATATTAGCAGGAATGACTTTCCAAAAATAGTCTTGCTGGAGTCCAGTGGATTGAGATGGAGGCAAGAAGACGTACTGGGCGGGAAGGGGAGGAGGATTTGAAGTAGATGACAGTAGGAAAGGAAAGGATGGAGAGAGCCTGGGAAAGCAGAATCTGCAGGCCTGGCTGAGGAAAAATGAGGCCAATGGTTGAGGTGGGAAAAAGAAAAAAATGATTCCTTTTGATTCATTTATTCTGCTACCTTTTCTCTTTTTCATGAGGTTTCAAACATTATAAACAGGGGTGCTAAAATCACATCTTTAATCCTTTAAAAACCCTGGACTGGAGACCAAACCTCCTCAAAAATGGCTGGAACTTTCATTTGTATTTTTTTCATGTCTTGATATTTATTCAAAAATATTTACCAAATGCAATCATGCATTTACACCTGGGTTTGTGCTGGGCTGAGGAGATGCATGGTGAGGAAAACAGTCCCTGTCTCTCCTCTCTTGTCCTTTCCAGCCTAGGAGAGGAGACCAGCTTTAACCAAATAAATCCCCCAGTGTGTAAATAACTCCAAATTGAGCCAAGGTGCTATGAAGGAGAGTAACACAGTTTTGTGACAGTGTATAACAAAATGCCTGCCTTAGACTGTGTGTGTATGTGTGTGTGTGTGTGTGTGTGTGTGTGTGTGTAGTAAAGGCTTCCCAGAAGCGACACTCGAGCTGAGATCTGAAGATGGAGAAGAGCCCAATTAAATGAGGTGGCAATGGAGTAGCAGAAGAGAACCTGGCCAGTTCAAAAAACTTAGACCATTTTGCTATTCTCACAAATTTGTTTTTCCATATAAATTTTAGGGTCAACTTGTCTAGGTCCAGAATAAAACTTATTGGTATTTTTATTGAGAGTGTGGTAAATTTTTAAAATAACTTAGGGAGGAGAATTGTCTTTATGATATTGACTTGTCCTACCCAAGATAAAGGAATGTCTTTCCATTTGCACAAGACTACTTTTGTGTCATTCAGGAGTGTTTTAAGGTTTTCATTGTATAGATTAGCATATTCCTTGTTCAACTTATTCTCAAGTATTTTACCTTCTTTGTTGCTATTGTAAATGGATTTTTCTCTAAGATTACATTTACTAACAGGTTATTGTGCACATGAAGCAGCTGATTCCTTTATGTTAATTTTATATCCTGCTAACTTACTGAATTCTTTCATTGTTTGAGTTAGTTTTTATTATTGACTCTGTAGGGGCCTCCAGGTTTACTATCATGTCATCTGCAAATAGAAAATTATTTCTGTTTTTCAAACTCTTATGCCTCTAATTAATTTCTCTTGTCTAATTCTATTGGCTAATTCCGTCACTTTAGTGTTAAATAGTCGTGGAGATAATGGGTATCCTTACCTTGTTCCTGATCTTAACAGAAATTCCTGAGATGCTAGGAAGTATGTAAAGGAAGTATCCATAAATTTCTATTTTCTTGAGTGTTTTTAAAATTAGGAAATAAAGTTAAATTCTGTCAAAGGCTTTTTCACATCAATGGAGATAATCAAATAATTTTTCTTCTCAGATGTGTTAATATGTTATATTAATGAATGTCATAATATTGAACCAACCTTTCATTTCAGGATTAAATCCCAGTTAGACATGGAGTATTACTTACTAATGTCATGTTGGATCATGTTTGCTTATTTTTTATTTAGTATTTTTGCACCAATATTCATAAAAGTGATTTAATTTGTGATTTTTTATGCTGTCTTTATAAGGTTTAGGTATCAAGATTATACTTGCTTCATAAAAAGAAAGTAAAGTTTCTCCTTCATTTTCCATGCTATGGAATAATTTATGTACTATTTGAACAATCTTGTCTATGGATGTTTGGCAGAATTCTACTGTGAAACCATCTGGGCCAACTGCTCTTTTGTGGAAGATTTCTTTTATAACTTTAAAGAAATTGATATGTTTAAGCTTTGTCTCTCTAAAGGGGTCAATTTTAGCAACTGTATTTTCCTAAAAACTTATCTATTTCCAAATTTATTTGCATAGCGGTCTATGAAAGTCCTCATGATTAAAAAAAATTTCTCCTATTTCAATGATTATTTCCCTCATGTCATTTCTAACCTTGTATACGTCTGCCACCTTTTTTTTTTTTTCCTTGGAACACTGGAGAAATTTCTGCTAAGATCAGGAACAAGGTAAGGATACCCATTAGCTCCACAAATATTTAACATTAAACTGGAACTATCAGTACAATAGTGGTTTGTCTATTTTACTAATTTATTCAAGAAAAAAAGGCTTTTGATTTACTAATTAGATGTAAAAATATAGTTTTTCTATTTTTTAATCTCATTAATTTCTGCTTTTATCTTTATTCTTTCCTCCCTGTGCTTTTACTTTGTTTACTTTGTTGCTCTTTTTCTAGTGTTTTGAGTTGGGAATTTATATATATGTGTGTGTATATATATATATATATATATGTATATATATTCTTTTTTTTTTTTTGGCCACGTAGCATGTGGGATCTTAGTTCTGTGACCAGGGATCGGACCCACGCCCTCTTCACTGGAAGTGTGGAGTCTTAACCACTGGACCACCAGGTAAGTCCCCGAGTTGGGAATTTAATTCATATATTTTCATGTTTTCATGTTATTAGTATGGATATTATTCATTTGTTGTTATTTATTGATATTGTTTAAGGGTATGGAGTTTCATCCAATCATTTAAAAAATTATATCCAATAATTTCTGATATGTAGTGTTTTTATTAGCATTATTTTTAAATTAGTTCTATTATTTCATTTTTTAATTTCCCTTCCTCTCAAGAATTATTTAATAGAACATTTAAAAATTTCCAGGTAGAATTTCTGGTTAGCAAAGCCAGAGAATCATAAAATTTACATGAAAACATAAAAGACCCAGAATTGCCAAAGCAATCTTGAGGAAAAAGAACAAAGCAGGAGGCATAACCCTCCCAGACTTCAGACAATACTACAAAGCTACAGTAATCAAAACAGTGTGGTATTGGCACAAAAACATACGGATCAGTGGAACAGAATAAAGAGCCCAGGAAAATACCCATACACATACAATCAATTAATCTTTGACAAAGGAGGCAAGAATATAAAATGGGGAAAAGTCTCTTCAGCAAGTGGTGCTGGGAAAGTTGGACAGCTGCATATAAATCATTGAAGTTAGAACACACCCTCACACCATATACAAAAATAAACTCAAAATGGCTTAAAGACTTAAACATAAGATATCACACCATAAAACTCCTAGAAGAGATCATAGGTAAAATATTCTCTGACATAAATCGTACCAATGTTTTCTTAGGTCAGTCTCCCAAGGCACTAGAAATAAAAACAAAAATAAACAAATGGGACCTAATCAAACTTACAAGCTTTTGCACAGTAAAGGAAACCATAAACAAAATGAAAAGACAACCTATGAAATGGGAGAAAATATTTGCAAACAATGCAACCGACAAGGGCTTAATTTCCAAAATATACAATCAGCTCATACAAATCAATAACAAAAAAACAAACAACCCAATTGAAAAATGGGCAGAAGACCTAAATAGATATTTTCCCAAAGAAGACATACAGATGGCCAATAGGCACAGGAAAAGATGCTGAACATCACTAATTATTAGAGAAATGCAAATCAAAACTATAATGAGGTACCACCTCACACAAGTCAGAATGGCCATCATTAAAAAGCCTACAAATAATAAATGCTGCAGAGGATGTGGAGAAAAGGGAACCCTTCTATACTGTTGGTGGGAATGTAAATTGGTGCATCCACTATGGAAAACCGTGTGGAGGTTCCTCAAAAAACTAAAAATAGAGTTACCATATGATCCTACAATCCCACTCCTGGGCATATACCTAGACAAAACTATAATTCGAAAAGATATGTGCACCCCTATGTTCATAGCAGCACTCTTTACAATAGCCAAGATATGGAAACAACCTAAATGTCCATTGACAGATGAATGGATAAAGAAGATGTCGTATATATATACAATGGAATATTACTCAGGCATAAAAAGAATGAAATAATGTCATTTTCAGCAACATGGATGGACCTAGAGATTATCATACTAAGAGAAGTAAGTCAGAAAGAGAAAGACAAATACCATATGATATCACTTATATGTGGAATCTAAAATATGATACAAAACAACATATCTACAAAACAAAAAACAGACTCACAGATATAGAGAATAGACTTGTGGTTGCCAAGGGGGAGGGACGGTAGGGGAGGGAAGGATTGGGAGTTCGGGATTACCAGAGACAAACTATTATATATAGGATGAATAAAAAACAAGGTCCTACTGTATAGCACAGGGAACTATATTCAATATCCTTTGACAAACCATAATGGAAAGGAATATGAAAAAAATATGAAAAAGAAATATATATATATATATATAACTGAGTCACTTTGCTGTACAGAAGAGATTAACAAAACATTGTAACTCAACTATACTTCAATAAAACTTTTTAAAAAATGGTACTGGGGGCTTCCCTGGTGGCACAGTGGTTGAGAGTCCGCCTGCCGATCTAGGGGACTCGGGTTCGTGCCCCGGTCCGGGAAGATCCCACATGCCGCGGAGCGGCTGGGCCCGTGAGCCATGGCCGCTGAGCCTGCGCGTCCGGAGCCTGTGCTCCGCAACGGGAGAGGCCACAACAGTGAGAGGCCCGCGTACCGCAAAAAAAAAAAAAAAAATGGTACTGGAACAATTGGGCATCCATATGTAATAAATGAACCTCAACACATACCTCACACTTTTTACAAAAATTCACTCAAAATCAATCATAGACCTAAATGTAAGATGTAAAACTTTTAGAAGAAAACATAGAAAAAAATCTTTGTGCCCTGGGCACAAGAATTCTTAGATATGACACCAAAAGCACCATCTATAAAATTAAAATTTGATAAGTTGGACTTCATGAAAAGTAAAAATTTTTGCTCAACAAAAGATGCTGTTAAGAGGGTAAAACTGAAAGCTATATATTGGGAGAAAATATTTATAAATAACATGTTTGACAAAAGACATAACTAGAATATAGAAAGAACTCTCAAAATTCAACGATAAGGAAACAGAAAGCCCAATATGAAAATGCACAAAAGATTTGAACAGACACTGCACCAAGGAAGATATTCCACTGCATTTCCTGTGAGAAAAGATGCTCAACATCAATAGTAAAATGCAAATTAAAACCACAATGAGATACCACTGAACGCCTATTATAATGGCTTTAAAAACCCTGGCAATAACAGCAGCTGGCAAGGTTGTAGCACAATTAGAACTCTAACACATTGCTGGCAGGAGTGTAAAAGTGGTTCAAACAGTTTGGAAAAACAGTTTGGCAGTTTCTTATAAAGTTAAAAATACACTTACTACATGACCCATCAATTCCATGGCAACATATTTACCCAAAAGAAATGAAAACTGATGTTCAAACCAAACCCTCTATGTGAATATAGCAGTTTTTTAAATAGTTGCTAAAAATTGGAAACAACATAAATGTCCTTCAGTTGGTGAATGGAGAAACAAACTGTGGTGATCTATACAATGAAATACTACTCAACAATAAAAAAGAACACACTCTTGATAATACGCAACATGGATGAATCTCAAATGCATTATTCTATGTGAAAGAAACCAGGCTCAAAAGTCTACATTCTGTATGATTCCATTTATATTACATTCTGGAATATGCATAAGTATATTGATAGAAGAGATTAGTGGTTGTCAGGGATTAAGGACAGAGTAGAGGAACTGATTATAAAGTGACAGAATGAGGGAGTTTGGGGAGTGGTGGTAATTATAACTATTCTGTATCTTGCCTGTGGTTGTGGTTACATGACTTGGTGCATTTGTGAAAACTCATAAAACTGTATGCCCCAAAGAGTGAGTTTTACTGTAGGTTAATTTAAGAATAAAATTAAGAAATCCAGATATTTCTAGCCCTGCATTCTTCCAATGACCAAGCTCAAATGGATGAAAAGGTGGTCCTAGGGTTTGCCTGCAACCCATGTCTATGCTCTATGAGTTCACCCCTGTTATAGGTTGAGTCTTCTGTTGAAGCAGACTCTGAGATAGAGATTAGCATGCAGGAGATTTATCAGAGGCATCAACGTCTATTGAAGGGAATGGAAGGATGCAGGATTGGAAACAGGGAGAAGCTGGCTTACAATAGGAGCCCAATGACTCTTTTGGCGTACCACATGGTGACCTTTGAAGATGGAGTGGCTGTTGAGAGTTGTCCCAAGTTGAGGGTACAGGCACCCTGTCATTTGGTTATTAGTTTCAGGCCAATCCATAGAAGGCTGTGACTTTGGGTGAGGCAGCTCTCTTCAGCCAAGGCAATCTCTGAAGAGGCCGGCAGCTGAGGGCTCTCCATGGGCACCACTCCCAGCAGCTGGGGAACATTTTCTTTATTCCTGAAGGAGAATCTGGACAGCATCCACCACACGCTCTGACATCGACAAAGGCAGAAAGGGTGGATTCCTGTTGAAATCCAATTACAACTCATTTCCCAGGTCCCTCTGTATGTTCTGATAGAAACTTAAATCAGCAAATAAATGTATTTTCTGGGCAAAGAGTGTCTTCTCACAGGAATTTTTCCAATTTTACACATTTTCCTTCCTTGTTGTAATATGTATAATTTATCTTGTGAGGATGAAAACATAGATTTTAATGGAACTTAGTTAAGTTTGTTAATTTTTTTCTCATCAGAAAAGAAAAATTAATTAAGTACACAGTGTAGGTCAGGGCATCTTTCATAATACTCTCACTTCACATTCTTATGATGTTGACTTTCTGGCATGGACAGTCTTCCAAGCTCTGGCCAAAGTGAGGCAGGGATTATTCTAGAAATATTGTTAGGATATCATTGTATACCACTCCATCTCCCACAAATATGGAGGTTACACTGTGAGAGGAAGGTTTGTTACCATCTTTCCTCTTCAAACACGACTCTATTCCTTGCTACCGCTCAAGTTCCTCCTTCTTAATCTCCTTCATAGTCTCCACCTAACCTAAAATACTGGGAATCCCATCCTTGGACCCCTCTTCTCATTGCACTCAACCACCTGAGACTCCATTACCATGGCCTCTCCCAGCAAGTTTACAGTGTTCACTCAAATGCCATTTCCAGGTTTCTCTCTTGAATTCCAATGAGACTCATATTTCCGCTTCTGTCTCAGCACCTCCACCTGGATGCCTGTAAGCATCTCAAATTCATTTTGTCCCCAACCAAATCCTCTGCAGCCCTCTACGAATCTGCTATTCTTCATGAATTTCCTGTTTTGAATAATGCTATCATTAGACACCAAGATGGCAGAATTAGAAACCTCACAGTCATCTTTGGGCATGCCTCCCCTTTTCTCAGGCACCACATCCAGCCATTCGCCTCAGCCCAGAAGTCTACCATGTTAATGTCTCTTACACTTGCCTTCATTACTGACACTTTTCCCTGCAAGACGTCACCACTCATCAATCCACACTGTGTTATTTCTCTCAGGCTTTGTGCGATTTGTCACCTTTCAGTTGGTCTCTCTGCTTCCATCCCTCACTGCTTTTAAAATACAGCTCTTTGAGGCTCACAAGATCAAGTCCACACTCCTTAGTACACCTCATAAGGTTTTTCATAGAGCTGTCATTACTCTTTAGCATGCCTTCTAAGGGTTTCACAGTCTGGCACCAACCTACCTCTACAGTCTCACTTTCCCCCATTTCATTCCTCTTCCCCTCCCATCCACCATTCCAGTTCTGTTGGCACATTGTGTTTTATGCTGTGTATTCGAACAAGACTGTTCTGGGTTTAGCAAAAATGCCGAGTAGTTTGATGCTTCTAAATCTGAGCTCAAGTTGTTCCCTCTGCCTGAAATGACCTTTGCCCATCTCAGTCTATGATATAGCACTGAGGTTTGAAACTCACATATAAAGTTCCTTCAACAGAATTAACGATTCACATTCTGGGTTCCCATGGAATCTTGTACACACGTGCATTAAAATACCTCTTACCTACTGTTTGAGTTTGTTTCCCTTACTAGATGGACTCTGAACTCCACAAGAAACCTTGAAATATATGTTCAATTGATGTTTGGTTTGAACTAGTGTATTTAATATCCTCGGTATAGTTAGCACATTAAGCTGTGACAACTAATTACATACACCTAAGAATGAATTTTAATTAGATTCTATACTGTAGGTTAGAAACTAGGGAAGTAAACATTAATGTGTTGAGTTTAAAGGAAGGGAGAATTGATTCTAAAGAACTAATCTGGGAGACTGAGAGGAATGAGGGACCTCCATGGAAGAAAGAAACAAAGATAAATCAGAGGTGGACATTATTTAAAGACAAATTTACCCACTTGAACATTCTGTCCTTGCTGTTCTATTTTTGTATATGGGCAGGCTGATGTGCCCTGATGCCAAAGGAGAAAATAGCTGATTAAAAACGCTATGTAACTCAGCACTGAAGAAGTTGACATTTTTACTGTATATATTAGTCATGATTTTTTATTGTTCTTAGACTACTTTGATAGATGTAGCTTCTTGATGAATGCTTTTTTGTAAATGAATTCAGGATGTAGATAAAGAAGAAATGAAATAGATACAAGTCTATTTTAGTCACTTAGCTTGCTGGTCCTTCCGGACAATTTATCCGTAATCTATAAAATGTCACCATCTGCTGGAGGAAGAAAATATGTCAATTCAACTTTGTTGTGTGAAGTGTTATTTCTGGTCAACATGATTACTTTGAACTATAGAACTTTTAGTAAGATGATTACACTAGTTCAGCTGGTGAATAATTACCAAATCACACAAGTATTAATAAATATTACTCACCACTCTGGTTTGTTTGAAGATAGGTTTTCTTCAATGGGCAATTCAATTCAAGTATCCTTTAAAATGTTTTAACAAGCAGCTATTTCTCAGGACCACTTGCCTTCTGTTTTCAGCTGTTTGCCTTCCACTTGACATGGAAGTATTAGGTATTAAAATAAGCTACTGTAGAGGTGGGACTTCCAAAATAGGTTAGTGAGAAGCTCAACAAATCCGTTCCTCAAAAAGAGATGATAAAACTGACAAAACTGCAGAAAAACAAAAACAAACAAACGAAAAAACCCACCAACTTCTTCAGGACTCTGGAAGTTGGCCAGAAGGAGAGGAAAGAAAGGGGCAGATCTGTATATCTTCTTTGGAGAAATGCTTGTTTAGGTCTTCTGCCCATTTTGGGACTGGGTTTTTTGTTTTTTTGATATTGAGCTGCATGAGCTGCTTGTATAATTTGGAGATTAATCCTTTGTCAGTTGCTTCATTTGCAAATATTTTCTCCCATTCTGAGGGTTATCTTTTCATCTTATTTATGGTTTCCTTTGCTGTGCAAAAGCTGTTAAGTTCCATTACGTCCCATTTGTTTATTTTTGTTTTTATTTCCATTTCTCTAGGGATTGGGTCAAAAAGGATCTTGCTGTGATGTATGTCATAGAGTGTTCTCCCTATATTTTCCTCCAAGAGTTTTATAGTGTCTGGCCTTACATTGAGGTCTTTAAGCCATTTTGAGTTTATTTTTGTATATGGTATTTGGAAGTGTTCTAATTTCATTCTTTTACATGTAGCTGTCCAGTTTTTCCAGCACCACTTATTAAAGAGGCTGTCTTTTCTCCATTGTATATTCTTGCCTCCTTTATCAAAGATAAGGAGACCATATGTGCTTGGGCTTATCTCTGGGCTTTCTATCCTGTTCCCATGATCTATATTTCTGTTTTTGTGTCAGTACATTATTGCCTTGATTACTGTAGCTTTGTAATATAGTCTGAAGTCAGGGAGCCTGATTTTCCCAGCTCCGTTTTTCTTTCTCAAGGTTGCTTTGGCTATTCAGGGTCTTTTGTGTTTCCATACAAACTGTGAAATTCTTTGTTCTAGTTCTGTGAAAAATGCCAGTGGTACTTTGATAGGGACTGCAATGAATCTGTAGTTTGCTTTGTGTAGTGTAGTCATTTTCACAGTGTTGATTCTTCCAATCCAAGAACATGGATCTTTAATCTGTTTGTATGGTCTTTAATTTCTTTCATCAGTGTCTTAGTTTTCTGCATACAGGTCTTTTGTCTCCTTAGGCAGGTTTGTTCCTAGGTATTTTATTCTTTTTGTTGCAATGGTAAAGGGAAGTGTTTCCTTAATTTCTCTTTCAGATTTTTCATCCTTAGTGTATAGGGATGCAAAAGATTTCTGTGCATTAATTTTGTATCCTGCTATTTTACCAAATTCATTGATTAGCTCTAGTAGTCTCCTGGTAGCATCTTTAGGATGCTGTACGTATAGTATCATGTCATCTGCAAACAGTGACAGCTTTACTTCTTCTTTTCCGATTTGGATTCCTTTTATTTCTTTTTCTTCTCTGATTGCTGTGGCTAAAACTTCCAAAACAATTTTGAATAATAGTGGTGAGAGTGGACAACCTTCTCTTGTTCCTGATCTTAGAGGAAATGGTCTCAGTTTTTCACCATTGAGGATGATGTTGGCTGTGGGTTTGTCATATATGGCCTTTATTATGTTGAGGTAAGTTCCCTCTATGCCTACTTTCTGGAGGGCTTTTATCATAAATGGGTATTGAATTTTGTCAAAAGCTTTTTCTGCATCTATTGAGATGATTATATGGTTTTTCTCCTTCGATTTGTTAATCTGGTGTATTACATTGCTTGCTTTGTGTATATTGAAGAATCCTTGCATTCCTGGGATAAACCCCACTTGATCATGGTGTATGATCCTTTTAATGTGCTGTTGGATTCTGTTTGCTAGTATTTTGTTGAGGATTTTTGCATCTATGTTCATCAGTAATATTTGCCTGTAGTTTTCTTTCTTTATGATATTTTTCTTTGGTTTTGGTGTCAGGGTGATGGTAACCTTGTAGAATGAGTTTGGGAGTGTTCCTCCCTCTGCTATATTTTGGAAGAGTTTGAGAAGGAAAGGTGGTAGCTCTTCTCTAAATGTTTGATAGAATTTTCCTGAGAAGCCATCTGGTCCTGGGCTTTTGTTGGTTGGAAGATTTTTAATCACAATCTCAATTTCAGTGCTTGTGATTGGTCTGTTTATATTTTCTATTTCTTCCTGGTTCAGTCTTGGAATGTTGTGCTTTTAAAGAATTTTTCCATTTCTTCCAGGTTTCCATTTTATTGGCATATAGTTGCTTGTAGTAATCTCTCATGATTCTTTGTATTTCTGCAGTGTCAGTTGTTACTTCTCCTTTTTCATTTCTAATTTTATTGATTTGAGTCTTCTCCCTTTTTTCTTGATGAGTCTGGCTAATGTTTTCTCAATTTTGTTTATCTTCTCAAAGAACCAGCTTTTAGTTTTATTGATCTTTGCTATTGTTTTCTTCATTTCTTTTTCATTTATTTCTGATCTGATCTTTATGATTTCTTTCCTTCTGCTAACCTAGGGGTTTTTTTTTGTTCTTCTTTCTCTAATTGTTTTAGGTGTAAGGTTAGGTTGTTTATTTGAGATATTTCTTGTTTCTTGAGGTAGGATTGTATTGCTATAAACTTCCCTGTTAGAACTGCTTTTGCTGCATCCCATAGGTTTTGGGTCATCATGTTTTCATTGTCATTTGTTTCTAGATATTTTGTGATGTCCGCTTTGATTTCTTCAGTGATCTCTTTGTTATTGAGTAGTGTATTGTTTAGCCTCCAGATTTTTATATTCTTTACAGAATTTTTCCTGTAATTTATATCTAATCTCATAGTGTCGTGGTTGGAGAAGGTACTTGACATGATTTCAATTTTCTTAAATTTACCAAGGCTTGATTTGTGACCCAAGATATGATCTATCCTGGAGAATGTTCCATGAGCACTTGACATGAAAGTGTATTCTTTTGTTTTTGGATGGAATGTCCTATAAATATCAATTAAGTCCATGTTGTTTAATATATCATTTAAATCTTCTGTTGCCATATTTATTTTCATCTTGGATGATCGTGCATTGCTGAAAATGGGGTGTTGAAGTCCTCTACTATGATTGTGTTACTGTTGATTTCCCTTTTTATGGCCGTTAGCATTTGCCTTATGTATCGAGGTGCTTGTATATCGGGTGCATAAATATTTACAATTGTTATATCTTCTTGGATTGATCCCTTGATCATTATGTAGTGTCCTTCTTTGTCTCTTGTACTAGTCTTTATTTTAAGGTGTATTTTGTCTGATATGAGAATTGCTACTCCAGCTTTCTTTTGATTTCCATTTGCATGAAATATCTTTTTCCATCCCCTCACTTTCAGTCTGTATGTGTCCCTAGGTCTGAGGTCAGTCTCTTGTAGACAGCATATATACAGGTCTTGTTTTTGTATCCATTCAGCCAATCTGTGTCTTTTGGTTGGAATATTTAATCCATTTACATTTAAGGTAATTATCAATATGTATGTTCCTATTACCATTTTCTTAATTGTTGTGGGTTTGTTATTGTAGATGTTTTCCTTCTCTTGTGTTTCCTGCCTAGAGAAGTTCCTTTAGCATTTGTTGTAAAGCTGGTTTGGTGGTGCTGAATTCTCTTAGCTTTGGTTGTCTGTAAGGGTTTTAATTTCTCCATCGAATCTGAATGAGATCCTTGCTGTGTAGAGTAATCTTGGTTGTAGGTTTTTCCCTTTCATCATTTTAAATATGTCCGGTCACTCCCTTCTGGCTTGCAGAGTTTCTGCTGAAAGATCAGCTGTTAACATTATGGGGATTCCCTTGTATGTTATTTGTTGCTTTTCTCTTGCTGCTTTTAATGTTTTTTCTTTGTATTTAATTTTTGATAGTTTGATTAATATGTGTCTTGGTGTGTTTCTCCTTGGATTTATCCTGTATGGGACTCTCTGCGCTTCCTGGACTTGAATGACTATTTCCTTTCCCATATTAGGGAAGTTTTCAACTATAATCTCTTCAAATATTTTTTCAGTGCCTTTCTTTTTCTCTTCTTCTTCTGGGACCCCTATAATTCGAATGTTGGTGTGTTTAATGTTGTCCCAGAGGTCTCTGAGACTGTCCTCAATTCTTTTTATTGTTTTTTCTTTATTCTGCTCTGCAGTAGTTATGTCCACTCTTTTATGTTCCAGGTCACTTATCCGTTTCTCTGCCTCAGTTATTCCCCTATTGATTCCTTCTAGAGAATTTTTAATTTCATTTATTGTGTTGTTCATCGTTGCTTGTTTCATCTTTAGTTCTTCTAGGTCCTTGTTAAATGTTTCTTGCATTTTGTCCATTCTATTTCCAAGATTTTGGCTCATCTTTACTATCATTATTTTGAATTCTTTTTCAGGTAGACTGCCTATTTCCTCTTCATTTGTTAGGTCTGGTGGGTTTTTATCTTGCTCCTTCATCTGCTGTGTGTTTTTCTGTCTTCTCATTTTGCTTATCTTACTGTGTTTGGGGTCTCCTTTTCACAGGCTGCAGGTTCGTAGCCCCCGTTGTTTTGTGTCTGCCCCCAGTGGGTGAAGTTGGTTTAGTGGCTTGTGTAAGCTTCCTGATGGAGGGGACAGGTGCCGGTGTTTTGGTGATTGGGACCGGATCTTGTCTTTCTGGTGAGTAGGACCTTCTCTGGTGGTGTGTTTTGGGGTGTCTGTGACCTTATTATGATTTTAGGCAGCCTCTCTGCTAATGGTGGTGTCATGTTCCTGTGTTGCTAGTTGTTTGGCGTGGGGCATCCAGCACTGGAACTTGCTGGCCATTGGGTGGACCTGGGTCTTAGTGTTGAGACGGAGATCTCTGGGAGAGCTCTTGCTGATTGATATTACATGGGGCCGGGAGGTCTCTGGTTGTCCCATGTCCTGGACTCGGCTCTCCCACCTTGGATGCTCAGGCCTGACACCTGGCTGGAGCACCAAGACCCCATTAGCCACACAGCTCAAAAGAAAAAAAACTAAAATTAAATTAAAAAAATTTTAATTAATACAATAAAAATAATAATAAAATAAAAATAAAGAAATAAAATAAAAAAGGAAGAGAGCAACCAAACCAATAAACAAATCCATCATTGATAACATCATTGATAACAATCCATCATTGATAACATCATTGATAACAACTAAAAACTAAACTAAGAGAAACATAAAAATCAGAAACAAATCAGTCGCAGATAACAAACCCCAAATCTACAGTTGCTCCCAAACTCCACTGCCTCAGTTTTGGGAACATTTGTTGTCTAATCAGGTATTCCACAGATGCCGGGTTCATCAAGTTGATTTGGGGGATTTCATCCACTGCTCCTGAGGCTTCGCAGAGAAATTGCCCTTTCTCTTTTTTGTTTGCACACCTCCTGGGGTTCAGCTTTGGTTTTGGCCCTGCCTCTCTGTGTAGGTGCCCTCAGGTGTCTGTTCCCTGCCCAGACAGGACGGGGTTAAAGCAGTGGCTGATTAGGGCTCTGTTGCTCTCTCAGGCCAGGGAGAGGAAGGGGTATGGTAGTCATAATTTGAATGCAGGGCGAGCGTGCAGCAGCAGAGGCCAGCATGACATTGCAACAGCCCGAGGCATGCCATGGGTTCTCCTGGGGCAGTTGTCCCTGGACATCGGGACCCTGGCAGTGGCAGCCTGAGCAGGCTTCTAGGGGGTTGGTGTGGATAGTGACCTGTGCTTGTGCACAGCCTTCTTGGTGGCTGCAGCAGCAGCCATAGCATTTCATGCCTGTCTCTGGGGTCTGAGGTGATAGCCGTGGCTCGCCACCATCTCTAGAGCTTGCTTAAGTGGTGCTCTGCCTTCTGTGGGCACACAGGGAAGGAATCCCTTCTCCTCACGCACCCCGAAACAATGGTCTCTTGCCTCTTAGGCAGTTCCAGACTTTTTCCCGGACTCCCTCCCAGCTAGCTGTGGTATACTAGCCCCCTTCAGGCTGTGTTCACGCAGCCAACCCCAGTCCTCTCCCTGGAATCTTACCTCTGAAGCCCAAGCCTCAGCTCCCAGCCCCCACCCCACCCCTGGTGGGTGAGCAGACAAGCCTCTCGGGCTGGTGAGTGCTGGTTGGCATTGATCCTCTCTGTGGGAATCTCTCAGCTTTGCCCTCTGCACCCCTATTGCTGTGCTCTCCTCTGTGGCTCTGAAGTTTCCCCCCTACCCACCCCCCATCTCCACCAGTGAAGAGTCTTCCTAGTGTGTGGAAACTTTTCCTCCTTCACAGCTCCCTCCCAAAGGTGCAGGTCCCATTCCTATTCTTTTGTCTTTGTTTTTTCTTTTTTCTTTTGCTCTACCCAGGGGCGTCGTGATTTTCTTGTCTTTGGGGAAGTCTGAGGTCTTTTGCTAGCATTCAGTAGGTGTTCTGTAGAAGTTGTTCCACACGTAGATGTATTTTTGATGTATTTGTAGGGAGGAAGGTGGTCTCCATGTCTTACTCCTCTGCCATCTTGAAGGTCCCCCTCAGCAGGTTAACTTTTTAAAGTGTAACTCTCATCCAGGCCTGCCATCTCTCTTAATCCTTCAGTTGTATCCAATGTCTAAAACCCCAAATCTAACTTAGTCCAGCATTTAAGTACTATCAAGTCTGGTCAAAGCCATCTTTTCAGCCTAACTCTCCCCATTCCTTTCATACCAAATCTGGGTTTCCTACACAAATGCCCTTTACTCATTTTCACTTCTGTAGTTTATTCAAGCTATTGGGTTGGCCAACAAGTTCTTGTTTTTCCATAACATGGTATGGAAAAACCTGAACGAACTTCTTGGCCAGCCCAATCTTTCCTTTGCCTGCAATACCCTTCTTTCCTCTCACTCCCATTCACATCTCTGCATGCTAAACCCTGGCCATTCTTCAAGGCCCTGCTCAAATGTCACTTCTTCTATGGAGGCTTCCCCAATTTTCCGTTGAAGCTCTTTTGTTCTTCCAAAGTCCCCCTTAATGCATTTATTATTCTCCTATAGATGTAGCATTGTTAGACAGGTTTCAGCCCTACTGGAAGACTCTCCATGCCAAGAGCTTTGTCTTATGCTCAATTATCTTATGTTTAACAACTCATTGTCTGTTTTATACCTGTTATAGGACCTCACACAGTAGTGTAGTAGAGGTGGATGCTCACTCAACAAATATTAATTCATTACTCTGAACTACCCACCAAAAAAATACAGCAAAATTCCCCTCTTCCTACTGCACTTGTGAGTGTCAATCCTACTAGGACTCTGGCTGGATTCAAGATACCAGACAGGGGACTCTCAACAACTCTGCAGAAAAGCCTCATTACCAAAGGAACATTCTCAGAAAGGACATGGGTGTGAGGCTCTTTGCTTGTTTTTTGAGTTAACATTTGTTCAGGCCTTGAGACATGCATTCATACCCTTGCTCATTTAGTTTTCTCATGCTGGGGAGACACCTTGTCAGGAGTCAGTGGCCGAGTCAGGGTGACTTACTTCTTACTGGCTTGAGCTAGAACTGAAGCCAGGAGTTCATGACACTAGAGCCTCCCAGGCTTACCTGTCATTCTTGCAAATGGACTTCCTGAGTGGAAATTTTTTTTTGGCCACCCTGGCTTGTGGGATCTTAGTTCCCTGACCAGGGATTGAACCCGCACCCTCGGCAGTGAAAGCACAGAGACCTAACCATTGGATCACCAGGGAATTCCCCTGAGTAGAATTTTTTGTTTTGTTTTGTTTTTGTTGAGCAGAACACTGTGTACTGGTTACCAGTCCCAGGTGAGGATTCCAAACACTTCTGCCCACTGCATCTTGATATTGGAGTCACCAAGGAAAATACAATGCAGTCAAGTACTGAATGCAACAGTACTTTACTTACATAGAGAAGAGACAGCAAGATGAGCTTCAGTAGTGTGTGTTGGTCCCCCGTGGCCACTGGGTCTCTCTCCACAGCTGACTCAGGGCAGTTTGCCTTTGCACACCTCTCTTGTACCTTAGTAAAAGGCCCTGTCCCCTCCCCTCATTGGACAGATACAGCAGTGGGGTTGGCCAGGTGCCATATGACACACATGCTTAAGTGGTACAAAGGAGCATACATTGAGCTGGCAACAGGGAAAGATATTCACTCAAGCAGAGGTTGTGTGGGCTCTTTATCTCTTGATCAGGAAGTGTTCCAAGCCCAAGGCCCATTCTTATATGGCCAAATGGGGGTCAAAAGACTGCCTGATAATATTGCCTGTCCCCCAAACTTCTGTTTTTGATAGGGCCGGGGAAGGCAGAAGAAAGGTTTACTATGAAGAGAAACTAGGACTAGAAAATGTCAGCAAACATCACAGGCATGTGAAGAGGCTGGCAAGGGCCATCAACACTGAATTCAAGAGGATCTCAGATACACTGAAATAATGACATTAATAGCTAACACTTATAACGGTGTTTACTGTATATCAGACACTGTTCTAAATACTTTATGGATATTAACTCCATTTAGTTTCCACAATAGCCCTAAGAAGTAGGTACACTTATTATTGTCATAATAATATAGATGAGAAAACTGAGGCACAGAGAGTTTAAGTAACTTGCCTAAGACCATGCTGCTAGTTAAGTGGCCGAGCCAGGCTTCAAACTCAGGCAGTTTGGCTCCACAGAACATGCTTTCAATCACTGTTCCATGGTGACTCTTGAGAAGACAAGGGACTCACTGCAGTCTGACCAAGACAGGACCAGGTCACCAAGATGGAAGAATGGCCCCGGGTCTGAGAAATACAGAGATTGTGATGCCAAGGAGAAGAAGGTGAATACAACCATAGGCTATATGCCTGTGAGGCTGATAGTTGGACTAGGCGTTGTCAGTGTCATGACTAAGCATTGTTAATATGTTCACATTTCCTTATAAGTGCTTTATTTACTGATTATATAAATGTGATGGGGAGAAAACAGGGTGTAGGTCACTTAGCTCTTTTTTGTACAGTCGAAAGTGTTTATTACTTCTTATGTATTGGTTTTGAAAAAATTCATTTTGAGTAAAGCATTTGATTAGTATTCCCTTTTCAAGAGTCTAGTTGCTATGTAAATCTAGTGATAGGTACAGTGTGTTGATGTAAGAGCTTTGGAATAGGGCAAGAGATACGCAGTCACTTTAAGGTTAGACCGCAAGGATGTTGGAAGCTCCTGGAAAGGAAATGTAGGACTTGAGTGCTCTAACCCAGGCAACTGAATCAATTATAAATAAAGTATATACCAATACCTCTCATGAGCAAGGGATGCAAAAATCCCCAACATAATACTAACAAATTGAATCCAGCAATATATAAAAAAATAATAATTACCATGACTGTATGGGTTTATTCCAGGTACGCAAGGAAGGTTTGACATTTGAAAATCAATGTAATGTGTCATATTAACAATTTAAAGAAAAAGATGACCTGATAAGATCAATTGATGAAAAACAATTTGAAAAATATTTGACACCCATTCACAATAAAAATCCTTAGCAAACTAGGAATTCATCCTTTTGACCAGGGTTTGACTTGTGTTAGACGAAGTAGGCATTTGACAATGGCATAATAGGGACTGATGAGAACAAAACCAAACCAAACAAAATCTGCCTTAGGAAAATTTTCCTCCTCCAGATTCTTTTGACAGGCTTTTCTTCTTGTCTGCCTATCTGGGCTCACAGCAGAACTCCGATGGAGGATACGAAGTCACCCATTTTCACTCATAGGAGGCCACTGTAAGGGAAAGATCTCATCAATCACTGAAAATCTAAAGAACCAATCACTTGTTCTTCAGTCTTTAATTCTCATTGCCTTCCCTTTCTATCATTCCTTGGCTGTCATTCGGGCTCCAGTTTCATTACTTCCAACCATCATCTACTCCCTCCATCTCAGAAGAATCACATGGCCTTGATAGGAAATGTAATAAACTGTAGTGTATGCGGTAGTGTGCCTCTCAGATGTCTCCCCCTTTAGGACTAAGTTACTCATTCTCTCAGCTGCTTAGAGATTCAGCAGCCAATAACTCTCAGCTGAGTCTCTCTCAGGACTTGCCCTTGGCTCAAGAAAGTCATCTAATGGAAAGTCATGCCCCATCTCCACATCCAACAACTGTTTCAATGCCTGGCACCTTTGCTTCAATTAGGGATAACACTGAAGGGCCTTTCCAACTCCAGGAAGACTTAGTACAATTCACCAATCAACATAGGGTTCCAAATGTTAACAACTCTACCAAATCATGTCTGTGCTGAATAATCCCCTTTTCTTCTACAGTTTCACTCACCAACCTTCTCTACCCTGCTTTGTGTGTCTTAGGAGCCTCTCCTCTGCATCCACCAGGCTCCCTAGCCTTCTGGCTTCTAGCTGAGAAAATGGGAATCACAAAGCAAGTCTTTTAAAAAAATATTTTATCTAGGGTCTTAGTTGCGGCAGGTGGGCTCCTTAGTTGTGGCTTGTGAGCTCCTTAGTTGCAGTATGTGGGCTCCTTAGTAGTGGCATGTGAACTCTTAGTTGCGGCATGCATGTGGGGTCTAGTTCCCTGACCAGGGATTGAACCTGAGCCCTCTGCACTGGGAGCGTGGAGTCTTATCCACTGCACCACCAGGGAAGTCCCACAAAGCAAGTATTAACAGAGTAGGAACATGGGAGATGATCCATCTGAGAGAAATTTTTTAGAGATGATGAGTTTTGCTACTTTTCTGTATTTTCAGCTAAAGAGCTCTTTGAGCAGTGATGACCCTGAATTAGACTTTGCCATCCCTCTCTACTAAGGCTGCAACAAGATTTCTGCAATGAGAAGATTATTAAGGCACTGTTTGACTGTAGTATTTAAAACCAGATTAATTTTAAAGGTTACATATTTAAGATATTTTACCTCTCGGATGCACAATTTTAAGACATGGTATAAAACTCTCATTTATTTATCTATTAATTCAACAAATATTTATTCATCATCTATGATGTTTCCAGCAGTATACTAGGCACTAAGATACAGATTACACAAAAATCCTTGTCCTCACGGGAGCTTATATTCTACGTAAATTGTGAGGAATAACATTGCACCCAGGCTTGAAAAAGACAACCTTGCCAGAGGGTTAAGGTTTTTTGGGGGGGTAATTTTTAATTGAAATTTAATTCACATAACACAAAATTCACCATTACAATGTTCAATTCAGTGGTTTATAGTATATTCACAATGTTGTGCACCCACCACCACTCACTAATTCCCAGAACAGTTCCATCACCCCCAAAAGAAACTCCATACCCATTTGTTACAGGTTGAACTGTGTTTGTTCCCCAAATTTCATGTTGAAGCCCTACTTCAGAAAGTGTCCTTATTTGGAAATAGGGTAATTGCAGATGGAATTAGTTAATATGAAATCATACTGGAGTAGGGTGGGTCCCTAATCCAATGTGACTGATGTCCTTATAAAAAGGGGAAATTTGGACACAAAAACAGACACACACACAGGGAGAACACCACGTGAAGATTAGTATTATTCTGCCACAAGCCAAGGAACTACCAGAAGCTGGGAGAAAGGCCTGGGGCAGACACTTCTCTAGTGCCTCCAGGGGGAACATGGGCACTGCCAGCACCTTGATCTCAGACCTCTAGTTTCCAGAATTATGAGACAATGAATTTCTGTTGTTTAAGCCACCCAGTTGTGGTACTTTGTTATGGCAGCCCTAGTAAATTAATAAACCATTAATAGCCACTCTCCACTTCCCCCTCCCCTCAGCCACTGGAAACGAATCTACTTTTGTCTCTAGGTATTTGTCTATTCTGGATATTTCATATCAATGGAATGATAGAATAGGTGGCTTTTTGTGTCTGGCTTCTTTCTTTTTTTAACTGAGGTATAGTTGATGTACAATAGTATATGTTTCAGGTGTACAACATAGTGATTCGATTTTTAAAGGTTATATTTCATGTATAGTTATTATAAAATGTTGGCTATATTCCCTGTGATGTACCATACATCCTTGCAGCTTATTGATTTTATACATAGTAGCTTGTACCTCTTAATCCTCTACCCTTATCTTGCCCCTACCCCATTCCCTTTCCCCACTGGTATTTTGTTGTCTATATCTGTTTCTGTTTTGTTATATTCATTAATTTTTTAGAATCCACATATAAGTGATTTCATGTAGTATTTATCTTTCTCTGATTTATTGCACTTAGCATAATACCCTCCAAGTGCATCCATGTTGTTGCAAATGGCAAAATTTCATTCTTTTTCATGGCTGAGTAGTATTTGACTTCTTTAACTTATAATGGTTCATACACATTGCACATTGTATCAGTACTTCATTCCTTTTTATGGTTAATATTTCATTGTATAGATACACATTTTTTTATCCATTTATCAGTTGATTGACATTTGGTTTGTTTCCACTTTTTGGTTATTAGGAATGATGTTGCTCTGAACATTTATGTACAACAAGTTTTTTTGGTGAACATGTTTTTCAGTTTCCTTGGGTATACACCTAGGAGTGAAATTGCTGGGCCATATGGTAACTGTTTAATCTTTTGAGGGGCTGCCAAACTGTCTTCCCAAGTGGCTGTATTTTTATTCAATACATTCCCACAAGAAAAGTAGGAGAGTTCCAGTTTCTTCTCATTAATTTTAATACAATGATTGCATGTTACTCTGATTAAAACTATGATGAGTTTGTTTGGCTTTTAATAGGTTTGAGGTGTGAATTAGATTCCCAAGCATTATGTGCAGTAGGAAATGTAAGATTTTATTTTTACATCTTTATTGGAGTATAATTGCTTTACAATGGTGTGTTAGTTTCTGCTTTATAACAAAGTGAATCAGTTATACATATATGTATGTTCCCGTATCTCTTCCCTCTTGCGTCTCCCTCCCTCCCACCCTCCCTATCCCACCCCTCTACGTGGTCACAAAGCACCGAGCTGATCTCCCTGTGCTATGTGGCTGCTTCCCACTAGCTATCTATTTTACGTTTGGTAGTGTATGGAAATGTAAGATTATAGTTTAGAAAAAATTCAGAGTCAGAGATGCAAATATGAGATTGAGCACACCTCCCCCTCATAAATATGAACTTCCTTTATTCCTTTGAAGACTATATCCACATGGTATACCATCCAAAAGAAAAACCAGTTCAAAATAGTTACAACTTTTTTCTTATTCTGTGACTAGCTTCTTCATATTCTTTGTCCATTTTTCTATTTTTCTATTCTCTCTTACAACAGTTTGTGGGGATATTTTTATTAGGAATAGTAGTTCTGTTGTAAGTGTTGCAAATATTTTCCCCAATGTCCATCTTTTTTTAAAAATTTATTATTTATTTATTTATTATTTTGGGGTGCATTGGGCGTTCGTTGCTGCGCCTGGGGTTTCTCTAGTTGTGGCAAGCGGGGGCTTCTCATTGTGGTGGCTTCTCTTCTTGCAGAGCACAGGCTTTAGGCGTGTGGGCTTCAGTAGTTGTGGCTCACCGGCTTTAGAGCGCAGGCTCAGTAGTTGCGCCACACGGGCTTAGTTGCTCTGCGGCATGTAGGAACTTCCCAGGCCAGGGCCGTGTCCCCTGCATTGGTAGGCAGATTCTTAACCACTGTGCCATGAGGGAAGTCCCCCCAATGTACATCTTACCTTTTGATTTTGTTTTTATTTTAAAGATGTTTTAATGAGGTCTAGGATTTACTTCATGGCTTCTGAGTTGTTCCTATTTATCCTCCATCACAATGTTATATGATATTTTCCTATATTTCATTATGACATTTTATTATTTTGTCATATTTAATTTTAATCCATCTGGAGTTTGTCATTGTATACGATATGATTTAGGGGTCCAGAATTTTTTTCCCTTACAAATAGATTTACATCATATCAGCACTATCAGTTTCCACAAACTTGGAACAACACATTTGTCATGTTATTTTCCATATATGCATGGCTATGCATTGGACCTCTGCCTTCCACTGACTTTTTCATCAACCATCATAAACTAGTTTAAGTAGATTTATAACTTTATATACAGTAAGGCAAATTCCCCTCTCAATTTCTTAGTTTTTTCACAGTATTGTTAGCTAAACTTCATTTAGTATTTCATATACTTGACACTGATTCTGGATTTTTTATTCTGTTTCAGTGATTTCTTTAATTCTGCTCTATGCCACATGTTTTATTTACTGTAGCTTATAATGGAGTATAATATCTTATATGTCTTCCCTTATTATAACTATCCTCAAAATACCCTTGGCTGTTTTCATATATATTTTTTCCTGCCAATTAAAATGAAGAATTGTACCAAAGGCCCCTGATCCTATTTAGAATATTGATTCAAATTGCCTGAAATTCATGGATTAGGTTTATGGACAACTGGGGTTTTACAGTATTGAGTCTTCATTCATGAATACAGCTTATTTATTCTCTTTTATATAGATGACATACAATCTTCTTAGGTTTATTTATAGTTGAATTCTTGCTTTTTGATGTGCATTATTCTTCCTAGTATATATATTTTACTAGTTATCATTGACATGTACATGATGGCTAATCTTGATTCTACAAAGTCCCTAGTTGGTATCTAGCTAGGATATCTGTGCATATTAACAATGACACAATTTTCATTTCAGAAAAAAGTGACAATGCAAAGGTTAATTTGAGATGCAGAGGGGAAATGCGAGGCATTTCAGGTAAAAGTTATCTGTGCTAAAGAAAAAACTGGGGAAAAAAGAGGCAAATGTAACAAACCTGGTAAAGGTTTCCATTTGAAGCCAGTGGTTCAAGAGCATTTTCACAAAAGGAATTAGAGAAACTCAGTATTATATATATGATAAAAAAATTCCCATATAAATTTACTCCCAATTAAACAATATTATATATGTGATATATATGATATATATCAGTATTATATATTAATACTGTATTAGTTTATACCCAAATAAATTTACTCCCAATAAAACAAAGTTGCTTATGCTAAAGAAAAACCCTTGAAATATAATGAGCGTGAAGAGAATTCTACTCTTGGGAATTCCCTGGCGGTCCAGTGGTTAGGGCTCTGCACTTCCACAGCCATGGGCCTGGCTTCCATCTCCAGTCAGGGAACTAAGATCTCACATGCCCGCGTGGTGTGGCCAAAAATAAATAAATGAATAATTTTAAAAAAGAACCCAGCATGTTTTAAAAAAAGAGAGAATTCTACTCTTGTGCTCAAGGACAAAGATTTATTTTGAGTAAAATCCTATAAGCTTGAGAAATGGCAAAGACTTTTTAGTTAATGCTCAGCGTAAACATCAGAGAAAACATGGTGTAGAGAAAACGTACAATTCAAAGCAATTTGCAAATGCATTTAGTTCTGGATCACAACTTATTCAGCATTATAAACTTTCTACTGAATAGAAAACTTATTAAAGGAACATGGAAAGACCTTAGCCAATACTCACTTCTTACTCAACATTAGAGAATTCATATCAGAGACAAATCCTGCAAATATGTTGAATTAGCCAATCCCCATATCTTACTCAACATCGTAGCATTCATACTGAAGTGAAACTCTGTAAATGACATGAATGAGGGAAGGCCTACAGATATGACCTCTGTGTTGCTGCGATATGAGAATTCTTGCAGGAGAGAATCCTACAAATGTATTAAATCTGGGAAATCCTTTAGATGTGGCTGCACTGTTGCCATTACCAAGCATGAGAGAATTCATACTTCAGAAACCCTGTGAATATAGTGAATGTGGATGGGAGGGATGTGTTCTTACTTAGAAAACTCATATAAAATAGAAATATGAATCTCCTCTATACTCTTTTAAGCATACCTCATACTTTATTCACCAACAGATAATTTAATAAAATCTAAATAATTGTAATTCATAGGTTGTCCTATTTTTTTCTTAAAGAATCAAGCATTTTTAAGGGAATTCCCCCATCTTATTATTATTATTTTAAAAAATTATTTTATTTTTGGCTGCGTTGGGTTGTTGTTGTTGCACACAGGCTTTTCTCTAGTTGCAGTGAGTGGGGGCTACTCTTCGTTGCGGTGCACGGGCTTCTCATTGCGGTGGCTTCTCCTGTTGTGGAGCACGGGCTCTAGGCGTGCAGGCTTCAGTAGCTGTGGCACACGGACTCAGTAGTTGTGACTCGCAGGCTCTAGAGCACAGGCTTAGTTGCTCCGCGGCATGTGGGATCTTCCCGGACCAGGGCTCGAACTCATGTCCCCTGCATTGGCAGGGGGATTCTTAACTACTGCACTACCAGGGAAGCCCTATAGGTTTTTCTTGGTTTAGCATGTGAAATTCACACTGGAGATGGACATTAAGAATTAGTTTTGTGCTACTACATTACAAATCAACAGGAAACTCGTACAAAAATAACTGAAGCAAGCAGAAGTATAAAAATACATTTGGCTACAGGCAATAATTTTAATATATTAACCAGTGGTAAGACATCTGGCAAAAACCACTGTTAAATTCAGATGAGATAGTGACATCAACATAGGACATGACGAGTACAGCAAAATGACTGAAGAGAGGGGCACAAGAGGAAAGGGCCTTCACTTCTGAAAACAGCAGCTCTACTCACTCTACATACTCTCCTGCCTGTTTCCCACAGTACATATTATTACACACTGGGCTTATTACAACATCCTTCAATAACAGAAAGAGACCTTGAAAGTAGAATCGTCATCAGCTAGCTGAAGTCTTCCTCCTTTGGGTTTCATTGTGGTACACACACTTCTCAACTAACAGACACAGTCATCCAAAGACTGAAGCTCTAACCTCTGTGCCACCTGACAGTCATGTGATTGGCTTCATGCCAACATACTGGAGCCATCAACCAGTTCCCTGGGGTGGATTCCCATTTTGTCTATTCCAGCCCCATTCACTCTGCACACTCTCCTGCCTGTGGGAAATCTGCAGAGGCAGTGGCACGCACAGCGATGCAGTGCAGCAGGAGATGAACACTTGCAACTGGCCTTCCCTTTCCTACAGGAACTCACCCAGTTCAAAGAGCAGAACGTCATCAAGACATTGCTTGATGGACCTGTCACCTCAGTCACTGCAGGGAAGACTTCCAGGAAGAGGCATGTACCAGGGACCCTCAGCAGAGCCCTGCACCACAGCAAGAAAGCAAGCTCGCTCAGCTGCCACCCACTGCAAGTACTCAGCACCTCTGCTCCTCGGAGGCGGGAAAATCACAGCAGTACCCTCCGGCTGCTGCTCCTCAGGTCTGCAACCTCCGCACAAACACCAAGCAAGTGTACTGCTGGGGGCGGAGTCACACTGTGTTCATGAGGTCCACCCACTGGGATGGTTGAAACAAACGAACCTCAGAATCTACAGGAACAGTATGTTCGGGTTCCCCAGGACCACCCTCAGGCTTAAAGGTTCCCTAGAAGGACTCGGAACTCAGAAAAGCTGTTAGTTCTTTTCAGAGTCTGTGAGTCCAGCTGAGCTGTTATATACAGAATTATTATTATTTTTAAAAGAAATTTATTTATTTGGCTGCACCAAGTCTTAGTTGCGGCATGCGGGCTCTTTAGTGTGGCATGCGGGCTCTTTAGTTGTGGCATGTAGGCTTTAGTTCCCTGACCAGGGATCGAACCCAGGACCCCTGCATTGGGAGCATGGAGTCTTAACCACTGGACCACCAGGGAAGTCCCATACGCATAGTTAGGATTTATGACAGTGAAAGTAAAATCAGCAAAGGCAAAAGGTGCAGGGCTGCAGTCCAGTGGAAACCAGTGGTGAGATCCAGTTGTCCTCTCCCAAAGGAGTCACATGGACAATGCTTAATTCTCCCAGAAATGATGTGTGACAACACATGCAAAGTGTTGCCAGTCAGGGAAGCTCACCCATGCCTAGGGGTCCAGAGATTTGACTGGAGGTCAGTCATGCAGGCATGCAGCTTCCACGTCACTCACTTTAGCTACTCGGTCTACAGCCCCCAGGTGTCAAACTAATACAGCACAGCCGAGGGCCTCAGACATACAAAACAGACCCTCACCATACGTCACACCATTAGCATGAAGCACCTGGTCAGATGGAACAGAGGTGCCTGGATTACAGAAATACCCTACTAGGCAGAACACGCCAGGCTCTTTGTGGTGCTCTCCCAGGAGTGGGACAAGGACCAGTCTTCCTGAGACAGGCTTTTCTTGGGAACGTAAGGGCTTGAGTAACCTGGGCCTGCTGAGGTTACACTTTACAATGAATTTTAACTTAGAGGCCTAACTGCCATTTAAAAACATGTTTTCAGGGAATTCCTGGCGGTCCAGTGGTTAGGACTCTGTGCTCTCACCGCCAAGGGCCCGGGTTCACTCCTGGGCCCTGGGCAAAAAAAAAAAACAACAAAAAGACGTTTTCAGTGGTGACCCTGGGCAAGGTTGGTGGCGAAGGGGAGGGAAGCACACAGTGCAGGAAGGAGCAGCACTGGCACCAGCATGCTCCCTAGTGTTGGGGAGAGGACAGCAGAAACTGCCACGGTAACCAAGCAGGACCCTAGAGGCCTTCCGGGGACAGACCCCTCCCATGTCCTCCACCTGCTTCTCATCTGTAGAAAAACTCTGGCCTCTTTGGTCTTCCCCAAGTTTCAAAGAATAATTTAATCAGAGAAGTGAGAAAATGCAGAAACAAAGGAAAACAGTCAAGCAAGACAAAATAATAGTTTAGCCATTAAACAAAGTCAAGGACCTTTAGTTCCTCCCCAAGGGCTATAGATAATATCCAGAGCCATATCCTGTGAGCTGTTTTGCAGATACTGAAATCCCCATCAGGCGGAAGACCTTAACTGCATGCTGACCACAAGCACTTAGACCCCAGATTGGTTGGAAGCAGAAGGTTGATGAGGTTGACTCCCCGATTACCTCACCAGCAACCAATCAGAAGAATGGCCATCAGCTGATCACACATCCCACAACCTCCTGCCTCACTCTGTCTTTAAAAACCCTTCCCTGAAAGCCATTGGGGAGTTCAGGCCTTTTGAGCACTAGTTGCCTGGACTCCTTGTTTGGTGCCCTGCAGTACACGCTGTACTTTCCTTCACCACGACCTGGTGTCAGTACATACGTTTTATGGGGTGTGGGTGAGTGGACCCAAGCTTGCTTTGGTAATACCACCACTTACCAGGTGCCTGCCTTAGGACACATTCTGGGCTGGGGGCGCTAGAGATGTTCCTTTAAACAATCCTGACAGCCCGTTGGGATGTGCGGTCTTTAGCTATGACATACAAGAGGCCCAAAGGGCCGGTAAGTGGTGGAGCCAAGCCTTCTCTTCTACGGATCGGTAGATCCCAACAGCTGGGCGGAGTGTGGGCTGGAAGAACACCTTGGCATGTTTCTTGGTTCCTGGATGCCCAAGTCACACTAGGAAATGCTGGCACGGTATGAGCAACAACTGCATGCCCTTCGCCAGCCCCTTCTCTTTGAGAAAGCATTCATTCCTGCAGAGTCAGGATATGGGGAGCGTCTGACCAGGGCCAATGACCAGGTCTTTCTGCAGCTGGGGGTTTCTCTACTGTCCTCAGGACACTGTCATACTAATTCTATTAACTTTCTCCTGCCTCCTGACAGTGGTGTCAGAAAAACTTATCAGGTCACCTCTCTTCTGGAAATAAATAGGTTACCATCCCTAAACCTGGCCAACATTTAAGGTACAAAGAATCACAGTGGGGGGGGGGGCAAGTCCCCAGTCACGTGCCTGACAGAAAACAGACTCTTCTCCCGGGACTTCTACACAA